>NW_028270184.1:49032304-49681604 GCF_037043375.1 Chiloscyllium plagiosum | reverse complement strand
AAGTCGCCTTTGTCTCAATGATTTGATTTCTATCTCCCACTCTCTACAACGTTTTGATCCAATAAAACACATACGAAATTTACAGCAAATTACTTTTGCTGTAATGACAGCAGCTGTCATCTCCAGTGTATGTGTTCCTTTTTGGAAATATCTCCCTGGGTCGTCTTCTGTCTTCTGATGTAAGTACGTTTCTTATTAAAATCGCATCTTTGTCAAAGTGTGATTTCTATAGTTGTCTTTCAATGACAGTTGATGCTGTTTCTGTCTTTCTGTCCAAAATGCATTTTTTTGCGTCTCAAATATCAGATCATGTCATCAGTTCGATGTTGTCAAAACAGTAAAATTAAAATTCGATTTGGTTTTACTATCTTGGCTCATAATTTAAACTGATTGGTTAAATGCGAGTTGATGTGAAAGCAACTGACATATCGAAATCAAAGCCAGGTGCTTGCAGGCGGGGCCAGATTGGGTTGTGATATCTGGTCAGCATGGACAGGTTGGACTGAAGGGTCTGTTCCCATGCTGTATTTCTTTATGACTCTATGACTCTATGTTCTCATTATTCCAGTACGTTGCCAGACTGCTAGTCAGTCACATGACAAGTGCTTGCAAGCTTTCAGCTTTCACCCTCCCTTGAAGGCACAGTACACGCATTCAACTTCATAACAAAAGCAATTGTGAGTCATCTGTGCATGCGGTATTGGCCTATATTCACAGTGAATCTGAATCTTCAACACAACCAGTAAATGAAGCACAAGTTGCAGGGTTGGTGGGTGGGGGTGTCGAGGGAATCTGTAGAGATGTGAGACCATTTTTGAAAGCAGCCTGTATTTCAACAATACTGTTTTCCAGCCACCAACAAACAGTGTGTGACAGTCTTGAGGAAGTGAATGATACGCTGTGTTATTGTGGACTGGACATTTGTAGCAAATGGCCCCCATCTGCACTTTGAGCAGGTTTGAGCTCCGAATGGAACACTCCGAATGGAATACAGGACTGAAGAGCAGCAATAGGTCATGAGACACTGTGTCACTGTGGTCTCAGTAGTAGTTTTTAAGTCCCTTTCCAGAATTCACCTGTCTGCCAAATGATTAACAAACTGAACCTTTTTGTTAAAATGCAAACACTGTGGCGCCAAAAACGTCTGAGGAAGAGAAATCCACCTGAATAGATTTTTTTTTAAAATTCTCATTCATGTTCCAACGAATATTAGAGAGTCACTGTTTCCTTTTCCATCCCCACTCGTCTACTGGTTGCATAAAAATTTTAAATGTAACCAGTTCACCTAAATGGACAATGACATCGGTCAGATTGGGTCACTTTCTAGAAAAATGTGCGACAGAGACACACACATACATACAGACGGACACACAAACAGGACGTCATGCCATATATGACAATGGTATCTTCAGTTTGTGGTTGCGACCTTCCCTTCGCCAAAACTGTGTGCTGGATTCTCCTACAGACACTATGAGAGACAGACTCATCCGTGATAAGTAATTAAGCGAGAATGTTTGCCTCCTGTTGTTTCACACATTAATTCCCAGAGTCTGGCTGCTATGCACGCAAAGCCTCGCTCCGCTTAGTCACTGGTGCGCCTGTGGAGACACCACTAGCGATAGACATTGAAGTACCACACCGAGATTGCGTTCTGTCTCTTTGTCACCTTCAGTACTTCCACAGATTTGACTTCAACAGAAAGCAGAACTGATTTTGCAAAGATGGATGATGTGGAGGGCAGTATATGTACACATCAGGAGATTTCCTTGACCAGTTGTCATAAAATTACCTGGGTTGTGCAATCAAAGTTCGGTAATTCCAGGGTAACTTCTTTATTGACGGTATCCAATGGTGCTTCCCATTGATGCATCTATCCTCCTGGTAGTACAGGATATAACCACGGATGGTGATAGTGCTTCATGTATTATTACCCATCAGGCCTGATTCTGTGATTATGTTGATTTCAGACAATATCCTGATAGATCAATATGAGGAAAAACGTCACAATGGAGTACTGAATAATGAGTTTAAAATTTGAATGAAATAGACTGAGACTGAATATGATTGTACCCTCAAAACAAATTAAGGAACTCAGTGCACACATTGAGAGAAATACATTTGTCTTAATGGCATTAAAGAGACTTATCTACGATGTGACCGATATTGGAACGGAAAGTACAGAACATTTTATCACTGGCAGTGTTGTAAAAAAATGAAAATGATGTTGGGGAGATCCCGGATAAAAAAGGATCTTAATCAAATGATCATTGTCTTAATTATATTATGTTTCTGAAAACAAATGCCGTGGAGTTGAGCTTGGGGAGAGATTCCCAAATCTAAGTGGGTCTGGAAAAACGTCGTGGGCAGAAGGGCTTTTGTGATGTGGGTCCATATAATTCTATCACATTCTAAACCCGTCATTCCACGGATCATTCTTTACCCGAGATAACCTGGAACATTCTAGACCCGTGCCCCCGAAAATGGTATACCCATCATTCCGAGGAAAATTCTCTACCCGAAATTCGCCGGAAAATTCCATGCCCGAGGTGACCGGGAATATTCTGTACTGACATTTCTCAGAACATTCCGCACATGATATTTTCCAACACACACAATACAGACATTTTCTGGAACAGTATTTTCCTGACATTTCCATGAACATTCTATGTTCAAAATTCCCCGCAACATTGTGTAACCAACACTATCTTTAACATTCTACACCCAACATTTCCCAGATCATTCTGTACCGGGCACTTCCAGGAATATTCTGGACCTGACACTCCCTGGCAAATTCGGCACCTGACATTCCCCGGGAAATCTTTTCCTGGACATTCTCGTCTGTGTCCTTTACTCTACGTTTCCGAGAACAATCTGTAAACAGCATTCTCGAGAACATTCTGTAATCGATACTTCCTGAAACATTCTGTACCTGACATTCTCCGGAAAACTCGATAACTGACATTTCTTGGAAGATACCATAAAACGTCTTCCATGCAACATTCTGTATCTGACATTCCATTGCATAGAAGATTTTGTTTGTGATACGTTCTCCAGCACATTCTGTCACCAAAATTCCCCAGAACATTCTGTTCCCGACGTGACCCAGGATATTCTAAAATCGAAATTCCCTGGAACAGTTTGTAACAAAGTTTCTCCAGAACAATCTGCACCCAACACTCGTAACATTCTATCACCGACATTCCCGGGAAAATTCTACAACCAACATTCCCAAAACATGCTATACCAGATATTCTCTGGGTCATTCTATATGCAATATTACCTGGAACGTTCTGTACACACCATTCCCTAGAACATCTTGTTACCGATATTGGACAGAATATTTTTCACTTATTATCCGAAATATTCTATACTCGACAGTCGCTTGCACATGCATTAACCGATATTCTCCGGAATTTGCTATCCCTGATATTAAAGGAGAAAGTGAGGACTGCAGATGCTGCAGATCAGAGCTGAAAATATGTTGCTGGAAAAGCGCAGCAGGTCAGGCAGTATTCAAGGAGCAGGAGAATCCACGTTTCGGGCATGAGCCCTTCTTCAGGAATGAGGAAAGTGTGTCCAGCAGGCTTAGATAAAAGGTAGGGAGGAGGGAGTTGGGGAGTGGTTTTGGAAATGCGATAGGTGGAAGGAGGTCAAGGTGAGAGTGATAGGCCGGAGTAGGGGTGGGGGCGGAGAGGTCAGGAAGAAGATTGCAGGTTCGGAAGGCGGTGCTGAGATCGAGGGAGTTGACTGAGACAATGTGGAGCGAGGGGAAATGAAGAAAATGGAGAAATCTGAGTTCATCCCTTGTGGTTGGAGGGTTCCTAGGCGGAAGATGAGGCGCTCTTCCTCCAACCGTCGTGTTGCTATGTCTGGCGATGGAGGAGTCCAAGGACCTGCATTTCCTTGGTGGAGTGGGAGGGGGAGTTGAAGTGTTGAGCCAGCGGTTGGTTGGGTTGGTTGGTTCGGGTCTCCCAGAGGTGTTCTCTGAATCGTTCCGCAAGTAGGCGGCCTGTCTCACCAATTGAGAGGAGGTCACATCGGGTGCAGCAGATGCAATAAATGTGGTAGTGCAGGTGAATTTGTGGTGGACATGGAAGGATCCCTTGGGGCCTTAGAGGGAAGTAAGGGGGGAGGTTTGGGCGCAAGTTTTGCATTTCTTGCGGTTGCAGGGGAAGGCGCCGGGAGTGGAGGTTGGGTTGGTGGAGGGTGTGGACCTGACGAGGGTGTCACGGAGGGAGTGGTCTTTTCGGAACGCTGATAGGGGAGGGGAGGGAAATATATCCCTGGTGGGTAGGGTCCGTTTGGATGTGGCGGAACTGACAACGGATGATACGATGTATATGGAGGTTGGTGGGGTGGTAGGTGAGGACCAATGGGGTTCTGTGCTGGTGGCAATTGGAGGGGCGGGGCTCAAGGGCGGAGGAGTGGGAAGTGGAGGAGATGCGGTGGAGGACATCGTCGATCACGTCTGGGGGGAAATTGCGGTCTTTGAAGAAGGTATGATCTTACCCCTTTTTATGCAACCTTGCAGACCATTGCTGAGTTCACAAGTACTGTATGTAGTTACAATTCCCTGAACTGGAAAATAAAACACAATTGTTTTCAAAACGTTTGAAGTATGTTTGTCTTTACTCGTCCTTGTGATGAAGGCAACATGTTTTGAAGGATTAACAGTTTAGACATGAGAATGATTGATGCCCTGGTTGAGCAGATAATATTTTGAGGAGTGTGCAGCTGGTGAATACTTGATGAGTATTTTCACTCGTATGGGCGAATAAACGTGGAGATGTAATTTAAGAGTAAGATGTATTCATTTAGTATAGATATTGTGAAAACACTAAACGCTTTGTTTTAAAATTGCATAGGCACATAAAAAGAAGTGGGACCATTTGTTGCTCAGGAGATATTGCTCTGTGCATGACAGCAACAATGATGCATTAAGATAAAGCAGGGAATGTAATAGAGTACAGTTCGGATAATTGTCAAGGAGACTTCAAATGGTCCAGTTTGGGTTCCGATTACACGATTATGTGATTCAAATCAGAGAGGGAGGAAGTAAAACCTGCCTGAGAAAGGACAGCTCATTGCTACCTCTCTCTTTCCCTTTCACTCATCACCGCACTGTGTGTGACCTTAAAAAAAGTTTCAGTCGTCTTTCCCGCTCATGCAGCATTCCTGGTAAGGATTCTTTGGAATTTCCCCACTGCCTGAAGCAAACGAAATTAAGCAATTCCAAGAAGGAGACCAATTGCAGCAGCTTATGTTAGCAGATGAACATTGGTGTGTGTGTGTGTGTGTGTGTGTGTGTGTGTGTGTGTGTGTGTGTGTGTGTGTGTGTGTGTGTGTGTGTGTGTGTGTGTGTGTGTGTGTGTGTGTGTGTGTGTGTGTGTGTGTGTGTGTGTGTGTGTGTGTGTGTGTGTGTGTGTGTGTGTGTGTTTGATGTGTGCTGTTGTTGAAATATTGAATATATTTGCAAAGTCCAAACTGCTTCTAAGCTTGAGTATTTTGTTGTGTTCTTAATCTTGTTATATTAACAGATGGGAAAAAAAAGCCTGACATCTTCTGAAAACTGACCCTGGGCCAGTCTGAGACCTACAATCATTGGCCATATCATGAACTGTCTTATATTTACGTCCAGTTTGGGTGTGGCTCTAGAAAAGGAAACAGTGATCCCAACACAGGGAACAGTGCGGTACTGAGTAAGTTGTTGGATGGAATTCTGAGGCATTTTCAAAGTCCTCACCTGATTTTGAATAGTTAACACGGCTTTGTGTGTCGGAAATTGTGCCTGATTAACTTGACTGAGTTTTTTTGAATAGGTGGCAAAAGTAATTGATGAATGGACTGTGTTAAACATTATCTATATTGATTTCAGCAAAGCATTACAAGGTTCGATGTGGTAGGCAACTTTGTAAGGTTCGGTCCTAACTGGATCCAGAATGTGCTAACGAAGTGACTACAGAATTGGATTGAATGTAGGAGGATCTGGTGGTAGACGATTGCATTACAGACTGGAAGCCTGTGACCAATGGTGGACTGCAAAGGTCATGGTTGAATCTACTGCTTTTCATCATTTATATAAATGATTTGGATGTGAATATGTGTATGGTTAATACGTTTTCAGATGACATCAGAGGTAGTGGTACAGTGCACAGTGAAAATGTTTATATCTCAGAATATGACAGGAACTTGATCAGATGGGCCATGGGTCAAGAAACGGCAGTTGAAGGTTAATTTAGGCAAATGCGATTTTTTGCAGTTTCACAATGTAAAGTGGGGCAGAACTTATGCAATTCATGATAGGGCCCGGGTAATGTTGTTGAAAAAAGAGGTGGCGTTTGGAATTTAGGCTTATTGTTCACTGGAAGTGGAAAAAATTATAGATCGGATAGTGACGAATACATTCACATGCTTGCTTTTGTTGGACAGTACACTGAGTCCAGGAGTTGGGATGCCGTGCTGTGGCTGCACAGGATAACGGTGAGGCCTCAATCATAATACTTTGTTCAGTTTGATTCGTCCTGCTACGGAAATGATGTTGTTAAACCTGAGAGGTGCAGAAAAGATTTCCAAGGCTATGGCCGGGACTGCAAGTTTTGAACGATCGGGAGAGGTTGGGCAAATTGAGTTCCTTTTAACCTAGAGCATCGAAAGATGAGGAATAACATTATAAACGTTTATAAAATCATGAGGAGCATGGAAAGCGTGAATAGCCAAGATTCTTATTCCAGGGCAAACGTTTAATTTGAAATGGAAAATGTTTTACAGGGACCTGCTTTTTCACGCAGACAGTGATGCATTTATGGAGCAAGCTGTCGGAGGAAGTGGCAGAGGATGACACAAAAACAACATTTAAAAGACATCTAGATGTACAATAGAATTAGGAGGGCTTGAGGGATGTGGGCTACTAGCTGGCAATTAGGAATATATTAGATTAGGATATCTGGTCGGAGTGGACAAGCTGGACTAAATGGTTTGTTTCAGTGAATAATGACTCTCAGACTGTGTAAGAGGGATGATGAGACGTTTTAAAAAGGACTTTTGAGTGAGAATGCCCTTCATCAGATATTTGTAATGCCTCATTGCTTTCATTTTATTTCCCGCTGAGATAGTCAAATGTTTGACAGATAAGTGAAGCACAGACAATGGATGCTGACACAAAAGTGGGGCTGATACCATAAGCTATCCAGCCAGCATCTTAGTGCCCGGTGGTATACGCTCAAATTGTCCCATTGCCCATTCCTGCTTGTTGGTCTGAGCTCTCTACTTCCATTCACATCTCAAATCTTCTAGACTGAAGAAGTTGGACGCCGCTTACTCCAATAACCTAGTGCACAGAAACAGAGGAATGTATTCAGTTCCTCAAGACCGTCGCTCACGGTTTGGGAAGAATTCGTAAATGTGGGTACGAAAGAGGCCCTCATCTCAAATGCACATCTCTACTCCAGCATGAAAAAGAAACAGCAAGTGAAAATTCATAGAAAGGAGCAGCCATTAGATATTCACTGAATATTTAAGCTGTAGTGATACACCAATAGCTTCTGATGTTACTGAAAACCAACACCCAGAAATCCTCATTTGTGAGTGCTTGCTATACCCAATTACACTGCATTAAAATTAAGCTAAGTCCTCGAAAGCTGGTTATTTCGGTTGCATTACCTCGCCAGCTTGGTACCTCTCCTTTAATCACAATCTTAACATAAATCAAGACAACGCAAAATTTTAAAGCTACAACCTTGTCACTTGAGTCAACACATCGAGCTGGTAAATAGGAACTACTGTAAACCCAATAGGATGTTGGCCCTGTCCAATTGGGCGAGATAAAGCCACTCAGTACCTTTATTCACTTATAACTTAGAACAATGCAGTGCAGAACAGGCCCTTTGGTCGTCGATGTTGCGCCGACCTGTTGACTATTCTCAGCTCGCCCCCCTACACTATCCAATCATCATCCATGTGCTTATCTAAGGATTTTTTAAATCTATGTAATGTGGCTGACTTGACTACATTAGCAGGTCGGGCATTCGACTGCCTTACCACTCTCTGTGTAAAGAACATGCCTCTGACATCTGTCTTAAATCTATCACCCCTCAATTTGTAGTTATGTCCCTCGTACAAGCTGACGTTATCATCGTAGGAAAAATGCTTTCACCATCTACCCTATGTAATCCTCTGATAATTTTGTATGTCTCTATCAAATCTCGTCTTAGCCTTCTTCATTCCAATGAGAACAGACACAAGTCTCTCAGCCTTTCCTCATAAGAACTTCCTTCCAGACCAGGCAACATCCTGGTAACTCTCCTCGGCACCTTTTCCAATGCTTCCACATTCTTCCCGAAATATGGGGACCAGAACTGACGAAATGTTCCAAGTGTGGCTACATTAGCGTTTTTTATAGTTGCAGCATGATATTGTGGCTCCGGAACTCAATCCCTCTACGAATGAAACCTAACACACGGTATGCCTTCTTAACAGCACTATCCACCTGGGTGGCAACTTTCAGGGATCTATGTACATTGACCTCAAGATCCCTCTGCACATCCACACTACTAAGAATCTTTCCATTGACCCAGTAGTCTGCCTTCATGTTATTCTTCCCAAAGTGAATCACCTGACATTTAGCTGCATTGAACTCCATCAGCCCAATTCTGCAGTTTATTCAAGCAATAGGATAGGAACAGGAGGGAGACATTCTGCTCCTTGAATCACTTACACAGGGACAGAATGAGGTAATTGATTATCCAACATGACGCAAAAATCGAGCAATGGCTGCACAGAGATACTGCTCCACGTTGTGCCTCATGCCTCTATTTGTCGTGATACACACGAGTGACTTTAGCATGTCTTCATAACGTTGAAGAGACAAGACAACGTTTTGTGTGACTGGTATTTTCATTGGAGATTAGAAGCTCGTTGACATTGTTAACTGTTTCAGAAAGAAGGCATAATAGCTGTTGTTGCGGGTTATGAATAACACAACGTTTAGTGCAGGTTCATACATCGAATGCACATTAACGTGGGGAGAGCTCATTGAGGCAAACAAAAACTATTAGGGATGCGAAATGGCAAAGGAGGTTAACAAATATAAGTGTGATCTCTTGCATTTTGGAAAGTAAAGTCAAGGTCGCAGGTTCATGGTGAATGGAACGACCTTAAGGAGTGTAATGGACGTGGGTGACCTTGTAATTCAGTTGCACGGTTCCCTGAAAATGGGGTCACAGGTAGACAGAGCAGTGAAGAACGCTCTTAGAACATTGGCCTCCATCAGTTAAGGCATTGAGTAAAGACGTTAGAAAGATATGTTGCTGTTGAACAGAAGTTTCATGGGGCCGCACTTGGAGAGTTGTGTTCAGGTTTGGTCACCTTATTAGAGGAAGCATTTTATTAAACTGGAAAGAGTGCAGAAGAAATTTACAAGGACGTTGCCAGGACTCAGCTGTCTAAGCTATAAGGAGAGGACTCTTTTTTTCCTTTCGGGCTTACGAGACTGGGATGGGTTCTTAGACAAGTGTATAAGATCATGATAGACATGGACAGAGTGAATGATTTTCTTTCTTTCGGGCTGAGGAGACTGGGAAGGTTTCTCATACGAGAGTATCAGATCATGATAGACATGGAGACAGTGAATTCACTTCATCAGTTTTCCAAGGATTGGGGAATCGAAGGCGAATGGGTGTCAGTTTACAGTTAGAGGGAAATGAATAAAAAGGAAATTATGGACAATATTTTTCACAGAGAGAATTGTTCACATATGGAATAACATTCCAGCGAAAGTGTCTGAGATGGGTGCATTAACAACTTTTAGTATGTATTTAGATAAATACATGGATAAGGTAGGTATTGTGAAGCTTGAATGGGGTCAGAGAAAGATTTTCAAAGTAATGGTCAGGGCTAGAGGATTTGAGTATAGGGAGAGGCTGAAGAAGTTGGTGGTCTGTTACCTGGACTTTCGGAAGCTGAGGGGTATTCTAATAGAGGCTTAAGAATCATTTGGGGTAAGGATCCAGCAAATAGACGAAGTCTTTTCCCTGGAGTTGGAGCATAATGAAGTATAGGGCATATGTTGAGGGTGAGAGGGGAAACCGTTAAAAGGGACCATTGGAGCACATATTTCCCGCAGAGGATGGTGTGAGTAAGGAATGAGCTGCCAGAGGAAGTGATGGAGAATGCGACAATTGCAACACTTAAAAGGCATCAGGATGTGTCTATGAATAGGAAGGGATTCAAAAATATGGTCAAATTGCTGCCTAATGGGTGTAGACTATATGATTGTCATGGATGAGTTGGAACAAAGCTGAAGAGTGTGGATCTTGAATAGCACAGAACGTTAGACAGCATATACGGAGCTGGAGATTCGGCGCTTTGAGTATACATTCTTAATCTGGATTGGGACTAGTGGCCCAAGGGTACAAATTGGTTGGGGGGGGGGGGGCGAGGATGGGGGGAAGGTAGCTGAAAATGTGATAGGTAAATGAAGATGGGGAGAAGGTGTTAGGTTTGAGAGTAGTGTGGAGCAGACAGGTGAAAATCCATATTGATTTCACGTGGTTGGAGGATCCCAAACGGAAGATGAGGTGTCCATCCTAAATCGTCGTGTGGAGAGCGTTTGGCGGTGGAGGAGACCCAGGTCTTGCATGTCCTTGGCGAAGTGGGAGGATCATTTAACTGTGCAGCCACATGGTATTCGAGTTGTTTGACAAGAGTATCCCAAAGATAGTCTCTGAAACGATCTGTATGTTGGCGTCCTGTCCCGCCAATGTAGAGGAGACCACATCAGGAGCAAAAACACAGTAGATGACGCGTGTGGAAGTAAAGGTGAATCGCTATCAGTTATGGAAAGAACGTTTGGTGCCTTGGACAAGGTGAAAGGGAGGTGTGCGCACGTGATTTCACATCTTCCAATGGCAGGGGAAGGTGTGGGGAATAGAGGGTAGGTTGGTGTGGGGCGCGGACCTAGTTGTGGAGTCTGTAGAGCAGGCTTTATCTAATTCATGAAGCCTTCAACTTAACAAAGAAAGACTTGCACATTCAATGGGGAGTGGGCAGTTCTCCCCTCTCAGCCTTTTTTATTCTGGTATGTTTTCCTTTTAGCAGTCTGGCTGTTCAGGTCTCTGGAGCGTAGATAAAGGGTGGGGAAGGAAACCTACCTCTCTTAGCGGGGTTTGTTTGTTGGTGGCTTAAATTGGGGCGCATGTTGTGATGTATCCGGAGTTTGTTATGAGAGGAAGCTTAGGACCGGGGTATTTTGAGCTTGTTGAGGTTGGAGGGGTGAGATTCAAGAGCGGAGTTGCGGGACGTGGCGGAGATGGACTGTAGGACATTGAATCCCCTTGTATACTACTGTCCCACACCACTGCACTTGAACGCCATCTTCTCACATCTCCGCCCTTGAAGCCTATAAAGTCCTTCAGCTTATAACATCCATTCTCTTGCTCCTCAGATGTTGCCTGACCTGCTGTGCTTTTCAGTACCACACTCTTCGACCCTGATCGCCAGAATTTGCACTCCTTACTTTCTCTGAGTTGGTCTAAATATTCCATTTCCATGCTGTACGTCTCCCAAAACAAAGTGTAGGGAAAAGGGGTTAGTGCGGATGGACATTTTGGTCGGCTTGAATCAGTTTTGGCAAAAGACCCTGTCTCTGTACTAATAGACTCGAAGACTCTCTGACGCCTGTGTGATTCTTGATGACTCATAATCAAGGACATGCAGGTCCTTTTGGAAAACACTTCCCAAACTGGCAACGTTTAATCAATACGAAATGAGATCTGTGCCATTTTTGCCGTCGTCCATATCATTTGTCTGCCTTGCACGCTGTTATCGTCCAAACTGTGATATGTGTGAAACGGCCTTCAGTCCAGAAAAGGGCACTGCTACCTGTATTCTCTCCACTTACGTATTCTAAATGCGTAGAGCATATTCCCCCGTTATCCATGGACTTCCACTCACCTGTCAACAACCATGTAAAAAGTCTTCTGATTTCAAAAACACCACTCCGACTGCTTCTCATGTTTGGATGACACAACTGCCACAATCTCCACAGGTTTCTCAAAGCTGGTTTCTCTTTACTGAAGCTAAATTGACTCGGCCATGTCACATTATGATTCCCCAAGTATCTCGTTATCACATTACTTATGACACACTCTAATATTTTTTTCAGCACTGACGTCAAGGTGTCAAATATTTCGAGTTCTTTTCGGCTTTCATCCCACTCCCGTTTTAAATATGTCGGGACAAAAGCTACTTCCTAGAATTTTAATTCTGAATAATTTTAAATGGTATTCAATCATTGTTTCTCTAGTTACAACGTTGAAAAGACACGAATAGCAAAAGATTTGTGGGATATCAGCCAAGCGAAAAAATGTGGGGCGAGGTTAGCTTGTGATTAGGTTATCATGGACTGGCTGGACCGGAGGGTGTTTTTCCGAGCTGTATGACTCCACAACTGTTTCACGGGCTGTGCTACCACCTCCCTGAATATTCTGAGATGGGGTTCATTTGATGCAGCAACTTCCCAGGTTTAAATTCAATTCATTCTCCTTTTAGCAAGCTCTATGTATTAACTCCAATATTTCACAGATGGTCATTTTCACCAGTCACTATGTCCTGTTGTACCACTGTCAGATTTTCTGTATTTTCTTCTGCCGAAACAGTACTAAGGTGATACTGCAGATGGGGCACAGTTCCTTTCTCCCAATGAGCAAAAAGATTGGAGTACTACACTTGGACCTGGAAATGACATCGTGGATATAGCGTCTTACAGGAGAGAGAGATGACACAGAGTTTTGACATGGAAACTTCTTCCAATATAGTTATTTCTTTGGATTCCTCAGCTTACATTTACCAGCCAGACTGCTGAAACGAAAACACACCCAAAAAAGGGAGAACTGACCAGTCCCCATTTACTGTACAAGTGTTTTTGTTTTAATTTGAAGGGTTCATCCAGTAGATAATCCAGACATAGCTGAAGGATTGCCTACATGACATTTCTAAAAAAAAAAACAAAGACAACTTAAACCTGTTGAAGCAGCTTCGTCTTCTGATCTCACCCCTTGAAGTAAATGAGCAATCAATATCCAAAGATGGCAGTATTTAAAGTAAAACCTTACACTGTGTGTACTCTATGACACATATACATGTTACCTGAACAATAAATATGCAAGCGTGCACTACTACATTCTATTTCAGTCTCTTTATACCTGCCACCGAATGTCTCCATTTTTCATCCAAGTCTCGACGACGCATTAGCAATCATGCTTTCCCGTCCTGTCAAATGCACAATTTTAAAACTGATGGCCATAACAACGAGTTCCATCTGAACCGATTGGAATCGTTATCCATAAATTTCCCCATAAATTTCAATGTGCTAAGATCAATGGATATATTTGTCACGGATATATGACTGGTAACATAAACGTTGAAATTTTGTAACGATAAAATCAAGCTCAAAGTCTATGTTTATACATTGCAATGTTTGTACTGATGAATGCGCAAATTTATGAAGAAATACCCAAGGGGTCTCTCTATCTTCTCATCGTATTCCTGTTAGAACATACCACCAACACGGAAATTCTTTCTCTTGGTAGCCACCTTAATGACTTTGCATAATGAGCTGTGATAACATTGGGGCATTAGTTAACATAACTTTCAGGCTGTCAAATGCCTTCCGACAGTCCGCTGCCAACTGAATCTCCTTGTCTTTCTTTAGTCGTTCAGTTACTGGAGCAGGGACATTACTAAACTTTGGTTGGAATTGCCAAAAGATCCGCTCAATTCCAACTATCGCAGCACTGCTCTTTTTGTCGATGGTATGGGAAATCCATAATTACCCTCTCTCTCTCTCTCTCTCTCTCTTCGGCACTGCCCTCACCATGTGCTTCCTTTGTCTGCTCTTCTCCCTTTTTAAACTGCTGTTGTTTTGACTTTTTTTCCCAAAGTTCCAAAACAATGCAACAGCATATAAAACAGTAATTGCTGCTCCTGGAATTCGAAGAAATCACCTCCAACACCTAAAATGCCTCAAAAAAGGAGCAGCTCTTACAGCCAGAAATTTTTCCCGTCCTCCATCTTGGATACGACTTACAAGGATGTTGCCAGGGTTGGAGGACCTGAGCTACAAAGAGAGGCTGAACAGGCTGAGACTGTTTTCACTGGAGCGGAGGAGTCTGAGGGGTGACCTTATTTATGTTTACAAAATTATGAGGGTCATGGATAGGACAAGTAGACAAAGTCTTTTCCCTGGGGTCGGGGAGTCCAGAACTAGAGGGCATAGGTTTAGGGTGAGAGGGGAAAGATATAAAACAGACCTAAAGGGCAACTCATAGACGCAGAGGGTGGTACGAGTATGGAATGAGTTGCCAGAGGATGTGGTGAACGCTGGCACAATTGCAACATTTGAGAGGCATTTTTCAATTACTCGACTAAAGCTGCCTTTCTGTCACAATCAGACAGGGATTTTCAGACACGCACCAATACCCATGTGTAATCGTACTTCATCTTGTCACTTTTGTTTATTTGCTTAATGACTATGCCTAATTGTTCTCGATCCTTTTTCATTCATTGGGGCATTTTCTCTTTCTTTCTTCTGTCTGGACTCTTCACGACTTGGAAAGCTTTAAACGCACCAGCTGTCAGCTTTCTGTTCTCCAAACAGAACTTTCCTAACTTTTCAGTCTCCCTTCATTGCTGACAGTCATCACTCAGGGCACCATTCACCTCAACCTGTTCAGTGCTGTTTCCAATCACTTCGTTTCTCCTCTTCCTGTGACGCCCGAAACTATGAAATAATCCAGATGGAATATGCACATGTTTTTAGATTTAAATTAAATTCCCCACAATATAGAATCAGGTCCCTTGGGCCAATACATCCACTCCAAGCCTCTGAAGAGCAACTCACCCGGACCTATTCCCTAACCCGATATTTGCCCCTGACTAATACACCTCACACTTTGGGCAATAGAGCATGCAAAAATCACCTGACCTGCACATCTTTGGATTGTGGGAGGAAACCGGATCACCCAGAGAAAACTCACGTAGACGCAGGGAGAATGTGCGGACACCACACAGACAGTCACCTGAAGCAGAAATCAAACGCGGGTCAAAATTGCTGGGAGGCTTCAAGGCTAACCGCTGAACCAACGGGATTTAACGTTGGATTGTGTGGCTAAACATCCTGAAACACATGTTTTCGCTTTCAACACGTGTGTTGTTGCACCGCGCTCGCTGCAGTGACATCTCTAGAATCCAAACTCAACCAGACTTCAGGCACACTGACACAAATGGACAGAGCACTTTTTCGGAAAGCTGATTGGCTGATTTGGCAAATCACAAGACAAAAGAAAAGCAGCGCTCACCCGAGATTTGAATCCATAACGTCTCACATATCTGTGAAGCCAAACATTACACTGAACTAGTGAGTCTCGTTGTATAATAGCTGCTGTGTTTGGGTCTGGATTTCACAGTCTCAGAAGTTATCTGATACCAGGTTATTGTCCAACAGGTTTGTTTGAAATCCCAAAATTTTAGAGTACTGCTCTTATTGTGGGTGAAGGGAAAAGATGTGCAATGACACAGAATTTAATGGTATGAGTGGTGTATCCGCTGGCTGAATAATAACTCTCTAAAGATGATGAAAATTTCCTGATATTTTGAGTAACTTATCAACAGCTGACTAGCTGGAATATCACATGAGACATCTGTGGGAGAAGGGGGAATCATTTTGCTGACAGTCAATTTGCTCACAGAATCCATTTTGTCCCGAGATAACAGGGGTCCGGTCCATAATGCCATTGATGACTCAAAGTGTGGATGCTACATTACAGAATTGGAGGAAGTACGTGATCTAAACAACTCACGAATGGGATTCGCTCAGTCACAATGATATTAAAACTCCAGCGATCCAAAAGTTTATCTCACTCTCCATTGGAGTCCAATGGAGACTGAATTGAACTGTGTTGAATTGTAATCAACTATCAATCTCTTTTAACCCTGTATAAAATGCATTTGCCCGTACCTGGGAGGAGAGGTTATGACTGATCAGTGCAGAGGAGTCATTCTGTGCTGAGCGGTCATTGACCTCTTCGTCCGTGACTGTGAATTGAATAAACGTGCCAATTCCACAATGTATGCACAGGAGTTCTAATTGAAATTGGACAACTATCCGAAATTGGAAGAATCACATGTCGAGTGTATAGCCAAATTAACAAGTAATCCGAATTAGTTAATTAATTAATTAAGAGAGAAAGATCAAATTAATTAAGGGAGAATGTTAACGGGTGATGGTGTTAAAACATAACACTAAGGAAGATTTTATAGATACAGGACAGTATGGTAGAGCATGACATGAACCCACGATCAGAGATGAGGCCACCTTCATGGCTTATGAATTTGAATGTCAGTTTTTGCTTGGCAGTTCTGTCTTGTTGTGTATCTCGAAGTTTGCTTTGGAGGACACTTATCTGAAGGTTGGAGGCTGAATGATATTGTCTGCTGAAGCTTTCCATAACTGGGACAGACCACTCTTGTCCCACTATTGCACATTATTGTTGTGCAGTGACTTTTCACCTGTTGTCATAATTTCTGCATTTTCTCACCTTGGCTTAACTGTGTGAAGTAGACAACATTGGCAGATTCACATGAGTATCTGCCATGTGGGTGGTGTTCACACATGTTTTGTAGCGTCCATGTCAACGTTCTGACATGTCTTGCAGAGATTTCTGTGGCAGGGTTGTATGGTGTTGTAGTCGATGTTATCATGAACGGAGGGCATTTTAAAAAATAATTGCATTTTACATGTTTTGCTGTTGTTTGAGTGTGAGAAGTGTAAACATAGAGATGTTCTTCTGTTGTGAAATACATAGTTTAGTTCCTCTGCTCCATGGAAGGACTGAAGGATGAAGGGCACTCTATCGGTCAAGTTCTGTTTCTGTCTTCTGAGGAACTCATTGTGGTTCTTCGCTATAGAACGTCATATCTGCCAAGGAATGAGTTGAGCATCCTGTGCCGTTCTTCTGAGGGTGCCTTTTAGCATCTTTCGGTATCCGTTAATGTCCCCCTCATATGAGTTACATTGAGATAAAAGTGTAATAGATAGTCTGAGCCGTTCACAAGGAGAATCTGGAGGGCGTTTTTCAGGAATCTGACAGTACCATCATCAGGTCACGTACTACAAATCGGGCATCCATGTACGCTTTCTTTTTAGATTAAGGATGTATGTCAGTGATTTGTGAGGTTGGATAAATAAGATAATTGGAGCGTTACGCTGCTGGACGAAAACATGTAGATGGGATAACTGTGAGGCTGGAGGAGATTCCAGGGATTGAAAGGATGTTGAGGCTTAAGGATGTTTCAGAGACAGGGATATTTGTAAGGCTGGAGGACATTGCAGAGAGAGTGGATATTCTGAAGCAGGAATATATTACAGAGATAAGACGAATTGTGAATCTGGATGTGATTACAGCGGTAGAGAGTGCTGTGAAGATGGAGGAGATGATAGAGATAGTGAGAGTTCTGAGGCTAGAAGACGTTACAGACATAGAGAGGATTGTGAAACTATCCTCCAAACAGCACTTGGATGTCCATGCAGGAGATGAATTGCAGCAGTTCAGGAATGCATTTCAGCACCACCAGTTTCTCCAAGTCAAATAAACATGCCTAATACATGCGTATCTGAGAAACAAAATTCACACTCCATCAGCTCAATGAAAAATCAGATGAGATTCTGTTTCATGAAGAGGTAGCAGATACGTAATTCTTCTTGGAGCTGTGAAGGTTAAGCAGTCATGAATTTGAGTTGCAGATTCGTTTCCAGGATACATAATTCTCAGATCGAAAGGGAAATTGTTGCAATTTTTGGTCATTACATTTAAGCAATAAGCAAATAACGAAGATTGAAAACGAGACAATTATTTCATTCAGCGATTTCTGTGCATATGGAACAGTGTAAGTAGCAGATAGATGAAGACTCAGCAGTCACTCTCAGAGGAACTTTGGCCCAAGCCTGTTCAGCCTCTCTCTATAGCTCAATTCCTCAAACCCTGGCAATATTCTTGCAAACCTTTTCTGAATACTTTCAAACTTTAAAACAACTTTCCGATAGAAAGGAGACGAGAATTGCACACAATATTCCAACAGTGGCCTAACCAATGTCGTGTACAGCCGCAACATGACCTCACAACTCCTGCACTCAATACTCTGACCAATAAAATAAAGCATACCAAATGCCGTCTTCGCTATCCTCTCCACTACGACTCCACTTTCAACGAGCTATGAACCTGCACTCCAAGGTATCTTTGTTCAGCAACACCCTCCAGGAACTTACCATTAAGAGTGTAAGTGCTGCTAAGATTTAATTTACCTAAATGCGGCACCTCACATTTGTCTAAATTAAACTCTATCTGCCAATTCTTGGCCCATTGGCCCATCTGATCAAGATCCTGTTGTAATCTGAGGTAATCGTCTTTGCTGTCCACTACACATCCAATTCTGGTGTCATCTTCAAACTTACTAACTGTACCTTTTATGCTCACATCCTCTTTGTTACTTCTTCAAAAACTCAATTAGTTCTGTGAGACCTGATTTCCCATGCACAAAGCCATGTTGACTATCCCTAATCAGTCCTTGCCTTTCCAAATTCGTGTAAATGCTGTCCCTCAGGATGCCCTCCAACAACTTGCCCACCACCGACGTTAGGTTCACTTGTCTATAGTTCCCTGGCTTATCCTTACCACCCTTCTTAAACAATGGCACCACGTTAGCCAGCCTCCAGTCTTTCGGCACCTCACCTACGACCATCGATGATACAAATATGTCAGCAAGCGGCACAGGAATCTCATCGCTAGCTTCCCACAGAGTTCTAAGTACATCTGATCAGGTCCTGGGGAGAGATCCACTTTTTGTATTTCAGGACATCCAGCACTTCCTCCTTTGTGATATGGACATTTTGCAAGGTGTCACTAACTATTTCGCTACGTTATATATTTTCCATATCCTTTTCCACAGTAAATACTGATGGAAAATACTCGTTTAGTATCTCCTCCATTATCTGCAGCTCCACTCAAAGCCGCCTTGCTGATCTTTGAGGGGCCATATTCTTTCCTAGTTATCTTTTTGTCCTTAATGTATTTGCAAAAACCCTTTGCATTCTCCTTAATTTTAACTGCCAAAGCTATCTAATGTCCCCTTTTAGCCCTCCTGATTTCCCTCTTACGTATACTTCTACTGCCTTTATACACTTCCATGGATTCACTCGATCTATCCTGTCTATACCTTTTATATGCTTCCTTCTGTTTTTGAACGAAACCCTCAATTTCGTTAGTCATCCAGCATTCCCTGTACCTACCAGCCTTTCCTTTCACTCTAACGGAAATATACTTTCTCTGGATTCTCGTTATCTCATTTCGGAAGTCTTTCCATTTTCTAGCTGTCCCTTTGTCCGTGAATAACTGCACTCAATCAGCTTTTGACAGTTCTTTCCTAATACCTTCAAAATTGCCCTTTCCACAATTTAGAACTTCAACTTTTTGACCTTGTCTATCCTTTTCCATCACTATTTTAAATCTAATAGAATTATGGTCTTGGCACCAAAGTGCTCCATCACTGACACCTCAGTCACCTGCCCGGCCTTATTTCCCAAGCGTAGGTCAAGTTTTGCACCTTCTCCAGTAGGTACATCCACACACTAAATCAGAAAGTTTTCTTGTACACACTTAACAAATACCTCTCCATCAAAATCCTTCTCACTATGGCAGTCCCAATCTATGTTTGAAATGTTAAAATCCCCTACCATAACCACGCTATTATTCTGACAGATAGCTGAGATCTTCTTATAAGTTCATCTCAATTTCCCTCTGACCATTAGGGGGTCTATGATACAATCCCAATAACATGAGCATCCCATTCTGGTGGAAGACACGGCAGAAGTTGAGAGAAGAATGGATTCAGATTGGATTGAGCGGTTTTATGGTAATCTAGTATAGGCCGCTAAACCACAATTCGAGACTCCCGGTTCTGCGTTTGCAGCAAACGGTAAAATGGCTGTGAATTTGAGGCAGTGACAGGCCACGGGCTCCCTGCGCCATCTTTGTTGAGGGCAATGTGCAACAACGCACATACACATTGTTTCTTGTGGAGGTTGGTGAGGGCAATTTGAAGAGAAGTATTGAAACAGCAAACTGAAACCGAGGGAAATGTTTGTCATTTCCAGGTTTCTATCCAGACAGACGTTGCTTTTTCTTTCGTGAATTCATTTTACAGGATATTAACTGAGAATAATTGAGACAGTGATCGCAATACAAGTTCCAAGAGACAGCAGAGTTATCAGATCTGAATATCAATAATCTTTAATTGCAGAAGGAAAGAGGTTAGTCTGTTCTGTCTGTGGGAAAATATATCCGATATATTTGTCAATCGAAAATAAGCAATTTGTTTAAATTCGTCGAGGGATTACCCTTGGTGTATGTGTTCGGTTCGAGATCCTGCAGGTGGGGAAACAGATAATGGCCTGAGAGTGAGCACAGCTTTCCCAGATTGCACCTCCTCTCTTTGAAGCAACCGTCAAATTCAGTCCCAATCATGCATTCATGATTTTAACGTAAAAGCCTATATTCCCAAATAAAGTAAACTTGATTTTAAAATTCCTTATCATCCCGAGTCCCAATAAGGTTTCAGGTGGTACTAACTAGCTCCTTGAGTCTCAAGTGTTATAAGGGCTGAATTTAAAATGAGTTGTTGTTCCCCGAGGTCCCATTTAGCTGCACAGCAACTGTACAGGAGGCTGATGTCAGTGAAGGTGTGAACAGACAATTAAAAATGACAAGACTGCACTGTGAGAACTACTTGGCTCAAGAAGAGTGCTTTGGAATTAGAGGAAAACACAGAGTTAGAGGAGACGGGAAGAAAGTGAAGCTGACAGCCTGAATGCAGTGTTTCATCTCAGTCTTGTCAGTTCAGAAAGTGATATGGCCCCAATAAAACCAACAAACGGCTCAGAGATATTTGCAGAGTGTTTCCTTGCATATTTTAAAGAGTGATACATCAGCTAAAGTACCAATTATAACATAAATGTTTGAATCAGGGAAAATCCCCGGCTTTATTAGGTTATTTGTAAATGGTGTATAATTTAAAGAGAAGTCATTGCAGGACACCTCAGACCCATAAGTTTGCTCCTCCCTCACAGAGTGGGAATTAAGGAATGTTTCTCGTGTCACTGATGGTTACGTGTACGGAAAGTGTGTACATCTGCAGCGACTGGCTAAATGCTTTGCAGAGCTGGAGTTGTGTGTAGACTCACTGCAGAGCATTCGCAATACTGAGATGTACTCCTTATTTATTTTTTAAGAATTCCCATCCCGAAAGCCTTTCACAACTTGTCTGAACAAGTTACTATTGGAACCGTTCAGGAATTCAGAGAAATTCGAGCATGCATTTCGATGGACTATTAAGGGCATGAGGGCAACAGTGCAAAGTTCGCTGCCCATTGAGACTATGTGGAAGCAGAACTGTAATATATTTGAATCTATTTGAACGAATTTCAATTGAAGCAGGAGAATATATTTATGGCCTGAACGTGAATTCATGCTCAGATTTCAATCAGATCTAACTCAAACGGACTGTGCGAGGAACAGGAGAAAATTGCAAAGGCCCTCGCATTAACTTACGAATCGTCTCTCGAGACAATAGAAGACTAGAAGACTCTGAAGACGAGAAAACAGTGAATATGCTCGAATTAAAGAAGGAGTTTTAGGATAAATCAGGGAACTTTTGGCGAGTGAGACGGACATTAATTCCAGGAAATATTCTGTTAAACATTCCGACGGACAGACATAATCCTCACTTGTTGAGACGACAATGAATTGGGGAAATTCAGCATAGCTTCGTCAAGTGAAGTTCAGGTATTTCTGATGGAGTTTTCTGAAGAAATGACGAAATGTGTAAGTAAAGGAGAAAAACATTGCCCTTAGTAATGAGGCGAATAAGCTAAGGTTAAACTAAGAGGAACTAGGTTAAGGGTAGTTTTAAGACTGATTTGTTTTACTCAGAAAATGGTGTCAGTTTGAAAGTTGCTGCCTGAAAGAGTGGTTCAAGGAGGAGACATCAGAGTATTTGAGAATTTATTTTAATAATCACTTGAAGCACCAAAGAATCTGCTGCAGTTCTAGGACTCTCCCCCAGTCAGACTGTGTCTCCACTGTGAAGTAACGATGGTGTTCTGCTGACGCAGTCAAAGTCAGAAATCAGAAGATTCAAGGTTAGAGTCCCAAATGGTTTATTTGCAATCACAAGATTAATGGGCAGCATGGTGGCAGAGTGGTTAGCACTGCTGCCTCACAGCGCCGGAGACCTGGGTTCAATTCCCGCCTCAGGCGACTGACTGTGTGGAGTTTGCACGTTCTCCCCGTGTCTGCGTGGGTTTCTTCCGGGTGCTCCGGTTTCCTCCCACAGTCCAAAGATGTGCAGGTCAGGTGAATTGGCCATGCTAAATTGCCCGTAGTGTTAGGTAAGGGGTAAATGTAGGGGTATGGGTGGTTTGCGCTTCGGCGAGTCGGTGTGGACTTGTTGGGCCGAAGGGCCTATTTCCACACAAAAATGTAATGTAATGTAATGTAATGTAATGTAATGTAATGTAATGTAATCTAATCTAATCTAATGAGCACTTTTTTTTTTCGTCACACAGGGTGTCGGTTTCAATGCTTGTGATTTCAAATAAACCTGATGCAATATAACCTGATGTCGTGTAACTTCTGACCTTGTCCAATCCAGACAAATAACAGCACCTCCACATCCCGACGAGAACAGAAATTTGCTCCCAGTTGCAGAGGAACTGGAGAACTGAAGACAGCTCCACGAGGCAGAGCAGCAAACTGGGAGCCTTGGAAAATAATGGTGTGGTTGGGTTTGTACCTAAGAAGAGAGTTGAGCAAGAGTCACGGAGCTGTAGAGCATGGAAACAGACACTACGGTCCAATTCGTCCCTGCTGATAAGATAGTCGATGTTAATCAAGACCCATTTGCCAGCATTTGGCCCATATCCCTGTAAATCCTTGCTATTCATGTACAGTCCAAATGAATTTTAAACGTCCGTATCAAACCGTTGTGCGTGCGAAATAATGTCTGACAAGCTTGATTGAGGTGTTTCTTGAAGAAGCAACAGAGAGGATTGTTGAGGGCAGAGAAGTAGATGTGATTTATAAGGGCTTCGGCAAGGCGTTCGACAAGGATCGCCATGGGAGACTGGTAACAAGATGAGATCTCCTGGAATACAGGGAGAACTAGCTATTTGGATACAGAACTTGCTCAAAGGTAGAAGACAGAGGGTGGTGGTGGACGATTGTTTTTCAGACTGGAGGCCTGTGACCAGTGGAGTGCCACAAGGATCTGTACTGGGTCCACAACTTTTTATCATTTATGCAAATGATTTGGATGTGAGCATAAGAGGTATATTTAATAAGTTTGTGGGTGACACCTAAATTGGAAGTGTAGAGGGCAGCGAAGAAGTTGATCTCAGATTACAACGGGATCTTGATTAGATGGGCCACTGGGCTGAGAAGTTCCAGATGGAGTTTAATTTCGCTGAATGAGGGATAATGTATATCTGGAAAGCAAGTAATAGCAGAACTTATACACTGAATGGTCAGTTCGTAGGAATTGTTGCTGAAAAAAAGAGAGTATTAAGTGCAGGTTCATATCTTCTTGAAATTGGAGTCACTTAGTATAGTGAAGAAGTCGTTTTGTATGCTTTCCTTCAGTGGTCAGAGTATTGAATACTGGAGTTGGGAGGCATCTTGCGGTTGGACAGGAGATCGGTTAGGCCAGTGTTGGAATATTTCGTTCAAATACGATCTCCTTCTTATTGGAAAGATGTTGTGAAACCTGAAACGGTCCAGAAATTATGTCCGAGCATTTTGCCAATTTTGGACAATTTGAGATATAAGGCGAGGTTGAACACTCTAGGGCTGTTTTCCCTGGAGGGTCGGAGGCTGTGCAGTGATCTTGTAGAGGTTTATAAAATCATGAGGGGCGTGGATAGGATAAATAGACAAAATCTTTTCCCTGAGGTGGTGGTGTCCAGAACTAGAAGGCACAGGTTTAGGGTAAGTGTGAAAGACATAAAAGAGACCTAAGGGGGAACGTTTTCACGCAGATGGCAGTATGTGTATGGAACGAGCTGCCAGAGGACGTGGTGAAGGCTAGTAAAATTGCAACATTTCACAGGCTTCTCGATGGGTATATGAGTGGAAGGGCTTGGAGGTATATGGGCGGGTTGCTGGCAGGTGGGATTAGATTGGGTTGCGATATATTGTCGGAATGGAAGAGTTGGATTGAATGGTCTGTTTCCGTGCTGTACATCTCTATGACTCTATGACACAATTGAGGGCATTCTGGCTAGGTCTACAGATGGTACAATGATAGTTAGAGGGACAGGTAATATTGCGTTGTTAGGAAAACTGCAGAAGTATTTGGACTGTTCAGGAGAGTGGCTGAACAAGTGACAGATGGAGAACACCATGGAAAAGTGCCACATGATGCACTTTGTGAGAAACCTAAGTGGCATGGAAAATTATCTAAATGGGGAAAATGTCGAGAACCTGAACTGCAAAAAAACGGAGGAGTTCCAGTCCTGGATTTACTCACGGTAAACTTGCAGGTTGTGTCAATAATTCGGAATCCCAATGCAATTATGGGATTTAGTCTTAGCAGAATTGAATATAAATGAAGGCGTGTATTCCTGAGGCTCTATAACGCTCTGGTCAGACCACATGTGGATTATTGTGCACAGTCTGAATCCCCATATCTCAGGAATTATGCATTGGACTCAGAGCGTGTTCAGAGGAATTCATGAGAATGGTCCCAGAAAAGAAAAGCGCGACATATGAGAAATGTTTGATGACTCTGGCTCTATACTTGAAGGAGTTTAGAAGAATGAGGAAGCATCGAATTGACACTTGCAGAAGACTGAATGGCTTGAAGAGTGCGGATGTTGGAAAGATATTTGCATTGGTAGGAGAGACGGAGAAATGAGGGTATAGCCTTCGTGTGAAAGACAGAAGTTTTAGAACGGAGATATGGAAAAAAAAATCTTCAACCAGAGATTGATGAATCCGTGGAATTCATTTCCACAGAAGGCTGTGGAGGCTAGGTCATTGAGTATGTTTAAAGTGAGCCCGTAAATTGAGGACTAAGGAAGCTGGGGAAGTCAGTAGCTTGTCACCTGGACCCACTTACCGTTGTGGTTCAAACAGAAATTGTAGATTAGAACGCGTGCCACAAAGGTGGAACTATTCCTACTGTGAGAAAATCTTTAACTGCAAAGGGAATCTGCTAACGCCCCAGCGACCGCACATTGGAGAGTGGCCTGTCACCTGCTCCCAGTGTGGGGAAGGATTCCCTCATACAGTCAGACAGCACAGCCACAGACCCTTCAGTCCGAATTATCACCGTTGAAAATCCTTCCCAATCTTGATCTCGTCCTGTTTGTCAGCATTTGGCCCACATCCCTATTCAGATCCACATGCAGATGTGTTCTTTTAAGAATTGTATTTGTACCCACGAGCAGCACTTGCTCCGGCAGTCCTTTCCATACACACAACTGTCGCTCCATGGCAAAGTTGGCACCCAGGTCCATTTGAAATCTCTCTCCTCTCATCAAAGTTTGTTTTGTATTGGACTTTCCTAAATTAAAGACGGAGGATAAATACCTCACCCAGAACAATCCTTAATGAGATTCCAGTATGTAATCCACTCCTGGGTATCTGTTATTCTGGATATAAACTATGCACCTTAAATCTTCCCGAAACGTCAACTTCTCCATCTTTGACACTGCCTGGCTTGCTGTGTTCTTTAAGCCTACTGGCTGTCTATTTCGGATATTAGCATCTGTAATTTTATTTTTGTTTCTGTTCGAACTATTTCCCCCGATGCTACCTGCCTACTCTGCCAGTCTTTAGTTTCTTCGTAGGTAAATTCCTTTTTTTTTCTGTTCCTGCTCCCCTCACCACCACTGCCATCGCATGGCCGAACATTTTGAGCCTGGGGTAAAATTGGCCTACAGGTCATTCTCAGCCAATGGGAAAGGTAGGTTTCAATTTCTGCTCTACCTGAAGGCAATGAGCCGATGTCTGTCACAAGTGCAGACCCTCTGGAATTCTGGTTCGATGTCATAGAGCTAACAATTTCTGGCCTTGACAATGATGTGTCATGAAAATAAGATTCAAGCTAACTGTGGGTCTTGTCATTGCTCGGCAGCAGGACCGATATTTCCCAGCATTTCCCATCCCCGATGACCTACAACTGAGATGCTATAAGCCCTCACAAGGATAAGATAAAGAGTAACGCTCCGTCTGCACTTTCCTCCATCAAACTCTCCCCAGGTCAGGGAGAACACAGAGTTAGATACAGAGTAAAGCTCTGTCTGCACTGAACCCGGAATCCCAGGACAAGGATTGCACGGGGTCAGATACAGAGTACATCTCACTCTACAATGATCCCATGAAACACTCCCAGGGACAGGGACAGGGACAGCATAGGGTTAGTTACAGAGTAAAACTCTTTCAATCGTGTTCGCAAACTGACATGAGTACATTTGTGCACCCTATAGGTACAAGGAGGTAAGTGCGAACCTGATGGAGTTCGTCCTTTTGATCCAGGAATCGCTGCATATCCTGTCCCGTTACCAAATCCCGCACCACCCTCCCAGAATCTTTGGGTTGCCATCCCACATCGCTTGATGGAACCAGAGGGTTGACACAGCTTACCAGCCCTGGAGTCTGGGCCTCAGTGGGTGAGCAGCAGTGAAGAGGGGCACACCCGGGCCCACAGTCCCAATCGCCACCATCCAACAGCTCGTGGAAGATCGGCTTTGAGCTGGTGAGTTCTGGAAAAGTGGGAGGGTATGAACTGAGGGGACAGGATCAGGATCTAGGGGGGTCCTGACACATTGGGCTTCGATCCCATTCACTCGTCAAGCCATTTCAATTGGCTGTTCGACCCAGTGTGGTGGCATAGCAGCACGTTTCCGTTCCCTCCCGTCCATGGGCTCTGAAGGTGCAAATTGATCGGGGTTGAGCTGCGGCTCCATTTTTGGCTTATTTCACATTGTAAACACCCGCACTCCGCATCCCCCCCCCCCCCCCCCCAACCATAGTCCCCGTGTAAAATAGAGTAACACTGGCGGAGTCTGGGCCCAACCCGCGATGGAAACACTGAGGGAAGGGAATGCCATTCCCCCACATGAACACCATGGTTCTGCTCCCTCGAGAAATCACTCTACGTTTGAGGCGAGGTTGCGAGAGTTCATCCAGGATTTTCAGTGAAATGGCTTCACTTGTGAGCGTGACAGGGAGGGGGATGCAAATGAGAGTAGGAGGGAGGAGGGAGGGAGAGACAGAGAGGGAGAGAGAGAAGTGAGGAGAAATAAGTGGAAGAGATACAGAGAGTAATGGTGAAAGGGAGGAGCAAGGGACGGAGACAAAGATGGAGAGACAAGGAGAGTCATAGTGACAAGTAGGAAAGGTGGAGGGAGACAGTGAAGTTGGAGAGATGGATAGAGTGAGAGTGACATGGAGGCAAGATATGTGACCATTGGAAAGTCCATTCTTTTCGCCAGAAGACTCTATCTGTCACTAACCTTTGTTCGTTCCATGTGCAAGAGCACCCAGCTTCCTCTGCACCGCAATTTTTGGAGTTTCTCTCGATCGTAATAGCAATCTGCCTTTTGACTATTCCTGCCAACGTCCAGGAGCAGTCTGCAAGAGGGTATGTGTAGGTTGCCAATACAAAGGAAAGTGCAGGTAACTTTCTGACAGATTCTGACGGATTTTCGATACTTCTGGAGACAAAGTGGAACATTCACTTCAAGATTGTCTTTGCCATCGTTTAGCGTGTTGTGCTGCAATCACTGTTGTTGTGGACACATTTCCGAATCCCATCACAAGAAAACATCAAACTTCAAGACTGCGGAGGTGCAGAAGGACGTTTAGCCCATCGCCTCTGCTTAGACGTTCAATGAGCACCGCTGATCAATTAAATTTCAAATGCCCTTTCCTGCTTTTGCAATATAATTCGAGGTAAACTCGAACATGTTAACAATATCATATATTCTCGATTAAACACCGAGGTTTAGATTAGAAACCAGGTGAATTTGCAGGAAATTGACTAATTTGTAACAAGATAAAGACCCTTCCTGGAATTGAATCCAGCACAGAGTCAGCCATACAAGAAGGGGCAGAGAGCAAAACATTACCTCGGGTTCTCCCTGCACCGAAGTTCCTTCATGAGTTGAATATTTTTCTTTATAATTGAAACATTTCTGTTGGACAAATCCTCCATACCAATATCAGTTTCTCCAGGCGAGATTGGAGCTTCCAGCCTGATATCCCTTTACTCCATGATCCATGTGAATAGATGATGTTACACGTGAGGTTGTCTCTCCCAGCCTGATGTCCCAATGTTCCCTGCTGCTCGATTTGAATCGAAACTGCTGCACGTGATGTTGGAGCTCCCAGTCTGATGTTCCAATGCTCTATGCTACTCAGTGGGAATTGAAGCTGCACGGTGGCACGGTGATTAGCACTGCTGCCTCACAGTGCCAGAGATCAGGGTTCAAATCTCGCCTCAGGCAACTGTCTGTGTGGAGTTTGCACATTCTCCCTGTGTCTGCGTGGGGTTCCTCCGGTTTCCTCCCACAATCCAAAGATGCGCAGGTTAGGTGAATTGGCCATGCTAAATTGCCCATAGTGTTAGATGTAGGGGAATGGGTCTGGGTGGGGTGTTCTTCGGAGGATCAGTGTGGACTTGTTGGGTCAAATGGCCTGTTTCCGCACTGTAAGTAATCTGATCAATGGAGTTTGGAGCTCCCAGCCAGAAGTACCAATGCTCTCTGCTCCATGTCAACGGAAGCTGTTCCAGGTGAGGTTGGAGCTCACAGCCTGATGCCCCAGTGCTCCCTGGTTCATGTCAATAGAAGTGATCCAGGTGCGTTTGGAATTCCCAGCTTGATATCCCAATGGTACTGGCTGCGACTGAGGAAAATAAAAAGCTGCTTCAGGTAAGGTTGGGGTTGTCACCAGCGGTACTTACTGTTCCATTTCAATCGAAGCTGTTTCAGATGAGGTTGAATCTCACAACCGGACGTTCCAATGCTCCATGCTCGATGTCAACAGAAGTTGCTCCCGGCGACGTTCCATCTACCGGCTTTGGCAGTTCATGCACCCTCTGTACTGCCAGAGGAGTACCGCGCACACCGATTGTGTCACTGAAGCTGCAGTGCAACTGCGCTATAGACATTGTATTCAGTTCTTGGCCGAGAACATAATCTTATTTTTCATCACCATCAAATCATACTTGATAAGAGACTTCCTTTCCTAAACCACCTGTGGCATTGTAATATTGCAGTCAGTCCAAATTAGTCAAATAGTCGTAAATAACATCTCTTCAAGAACACGTATGTCATGTATTTCATGATGATTAATTGCTAATTATCTGGAGTAAAGTTTGGTAGGAATTTCAATACTTTACTTTCCTGTGCGGGAATGTGGTTAACATTCATGAAATTTAACGTATTAACTGAGCAAAATGATCACAATGTATCTCAATTCGAAAACGATGCAATAATGTTGTCATTCAGCTAGAAATGTGGCGTCTTCTTCTGTCGGGAATGGGAAGTAAACACATGTTAATGACATGAGAATAAACACACGTTAATCATTTCTCATGCGTGTGCTGCACGAATCAGTGGTTATTGATTCAGTACTGTTTCAGTTCACTCCCTGCAGTTAACATGCTGACTGCTCCAGTTTGTTCAAAGGTCAATGTGATGCATCCAGTGTGTGCATAAAGAGAGGAATCTTCCTTTCCACTTCTTGTGTTTGTCCTCGTCTCATATTCAGCCTTCACCACTGACGAGGGCAATGGGAAAGGGAGCAACCAATGTGCAACTATGTCTGTGCCCATGCACGGTAAGTACATTAGTAAGTTCTCTGCATTTGCACCCATTCCTCTGTGCCCCGAAAGCACTTCAGGCCCCGATCGATATATCTCTATTGTTTTGTGCTGTCTGTGTATGCTTTTCGCACCAAGCTGAATCGCTTTTACCTATTCTCGTACAGATTTCATCTTATGAAATATGCATTAACAATCTTATCGCTCATTATTTTCTTTCACTGGTTCTCTTTCATTTGATTGAAGATTTGAGTACAAAAAGAAAATCGCGTTCGTTATCATTATTGCAATTTTCGATCTGCATTTCAATCCCGCTTAGGTGACATCTCAAATTCTTCATTTAGTCTTTACTGCACCGGCGATTGAAATAAAGTGACCATGTAGGTGAGATCCAACGAAAGATGGTAACGTGGAAAATTATGTCCGTGATGAGGTGAGTGGTATCCATTGGGGTGGAAGTGGTAGCCACGATGACAACTTCGGGAGCGGAAGTGATGTACAAGGCAGGGATCACATCTGTGATTGGGGCAGTGAGACTGCAGTGGTCGGGGTGGCGGCAGTCTTCCTGGGAGTCGTAAAGGTGGTTGGCTGGATGGCGCTCGCAGAGGTGGTCAGTAGTGGTTGCAGTCGAGTGCTAGCGGGGCGGAAGTGTCATCAACAATTCCCACAGCGAACGTAGAAGGAGGGGCCGCGTGGATAATGGAGTCTGTGCAGTGCCAGAGGCTAGAGAAAGGTTCTAGACTGTCTGAGGAAATGCGTGTATTCAAGGAAATACATGAAAGTTTGTTTAACTTGAGTTCTTTTATGTCTGATGTGGTGGAGGAAATCCGTTGGTTGAGCGCATGAGTCCTTCTGAGAAAGTAGAAACGCAGAGCCGCTGCTAGTCTGGGTTAATTGAGGCTCTAAGGTGGGACAGGACGGATTGCGGCCCATGGCTGATAACGTGGAGTGGATGAGCCTTTCTATTTTCAGAAAAACGTAATAACAAAACGTTCGCTTTCAATGAGGGTTAGGTCTAGGGGAATTTCTTTTTCATCTTTGAAACAGTAGGTAACTAAAGGGCTTATGCTGCTCCTCGGATGCTGCCTGACCGGCTGTGCTTTCCCTGAAATACACTGTCGTCTCTAATCTCCGGCATGTTTAGTCCTCACTTTCTCCTCGTGTCAGCAAAGGCATATATCGAAGATAGGTTAATCGAAAGTGGAAAGAAATTGACAGATGCCGTTTCATCTCTAGAGTATGAGATGAAGCACTTTGTTAACAGATCATAGAACACATAACATAGAACATTACAGCATAGTACAGTTGCTTCGACCCTCGATCCTGTGCCACCCTGTGAAATCAATCTGAAGTTTATCCATACACAGGTTTTCAATTCTCGTTTGTTTGCCGATCCAATGAATGGGCGGCACGGTGGCACAGTGGGAAGCACTGCTGCCTCACAGCGCCAGACACCCGGGTTGAATTCCCGCCTCAGGCGACTGAATGTGTGGAGTTTGCACGTTCTCCCCGCGTCTGCGTGGGTTTCCTCCAGGTGGAGAACGTGAGGTCTGCAGATGCTGGAGATCAGAGCTGAAAATGTGTTGCTGGAAATGCGCAGCAGGTCCTGAAGAAGGGCTTATGCTCGAAACGTCGATTCTCCTGTTCCCTGGATGCAGCCTGACCTGCTGCGCTTTTCCAGCAACACATTTCCTCGAGTTGCTCCGGTTTCCTCCCACAGTCCAAAGATGTGCAGGTCAGGTGAATTGGCCATGTTAAGTTGCCTGTAGTGATAGGTAAGGGCTAAATGTAGGGGTGTGGTGGGTTACGCTTCGGCGGGTCTGTGTGGACTTGTTGGGCCGAAGGGCCTGTTTCCACACTGTAATGTAATGTAATGTAATCTAATCTAATGAATATTTAAATGCCCATAACATTGGTGAGTCGACAACTGTTGCAGGCAGTGTGATCCACGCTGCTTCTTGTTTCTGAGTAAAGAAGCTACCTCTGACATCTGTCCTATATCTATCACTGCTCAAACTGAAGTTCTGCCTGTTCGTGCTCGGCATCACCATTCGGGGAAAACGTCTCTCACTGTTCACCTTTTCTAACCCTCTGATTACCTTATGTATCTCAATTAATATACCTCTCAACATTCTTCTCTCGAAAGAGAACAGTCGCAAGCCCCGCAAACATTCCATCGAAGAATTTGGCTCCATACCAGTCGACATCCTAGTACATCTCCTCTGAACCCTTTCCAAAGCTTCCACATTCTTCCCAAAATACAGTGACCAGAGCTGCATGCAATACTCCATGTGCGGCCGCAGCAGAATTTTGGGCAGTTGCAGAATGACGTCAGGGTACTGATCCTCGATCCTTCTACGAATGTACATATGTTAGCACAACACATGCTGTCTTTAAAACTTTATCAATGTGGGCGGCATCATTGAGGGATTTATGCACAAGGACACCAAGATCTCTCTGCTCATCAACACTACCAGGATTGATTATATTAGCCGATTTACTCTGCATTTCTGATACTCCTTCCAAAGTGAATTAGCTCACTCGTTTCCGCATTAAACTCGATTTGCCATCTCTGAGCCCAGCTCTGCATCGTATCTATGTCCCTCTGCACCCACAGCATCCATCCGTACTATGCACAACTGTACTAACCTGAGTGTCATCCGCAAAGAAAATTTCTCATCAAACACCACCGTGTATCTTTTTTGAGCTCGCCAATGTCTGATCCAAACCGCTAAATGTCCCTCACTCCCATGCCTCTGTATTTTCAGTAGTATCCTACCGTGATGAACGTCATCAAACGCCTTCCTGAAATCAACTGACACCACATGAATGGCTTTGCCCTCATCCAACAGTTTCGTCACCTTCTCAAACAACTCAATAACCTTTGTGAGGAACGAATCACCCTTCACAGAACTGTGCTGACTGTCCCTAATCAAATTATACCCATTGAGATGATTAGAAATCCTATCTCTTTTAACATTTTCCCAACATTTTGCCCACAACCGAAGTAAGGCTCGCCAGTCAATAATTACTAGGGGTTTCTTTATTCCACTTCTTGAATAAGAGAACAGCATTTCCTGTCCTTCAGTTTTCTGGTTCTATTCCTGTTGAAAATGACGATGTAAAGATTAAAGCCAAAGGCTCTACAATCTCCTTTGTCGCTTACCAGAGAATCCCAGGATGACTCCGATTTAGGCGAGAGGCTGTATCTGTTTTCACACTTTCCAGAATTTCTAACACCTGATGCTTGTGAACCTCATTTCGTTTTAGTCGACTAGCCTGCTTCTCGGTATTCTCCTCGACAACATTGCCTTTTTTCAGTTGAATTCAGACGAAAAAATAGTCATTTAACGTTTCCCTATATCCACTGACTCCACTCCACTAATGTCCTTGATTGGCAGTAATCTTCCGCTCCTCATTCTGTAATCCCGATATGACTCTAGAAAACTATATGGTTTTCCCTGATGCTATCCGCCAACAAATTGTTATTTCACCTCCTCTTTCATCTGAGCTCTTTCTTTGGGTCTTTCCTGGCTACCTTGGAACTCTTAGTTGCCCGAATTGCGTCTTCACGTCTCATCTGATCATACGCCTCCTTATTCCTCTTGACATGGGATTCAACTTCCTTTTTAAACCACGGCTCCCTCTCTCGACAACTTCCTCTCTGTGTGACAGGTACCTACTTTTGAAGGCCACACAGAAGCTGTTGTACTCATACAGTCATAGAGATGTACCGCACGGAAATAGCCCCCTTCAGTCCAAGTCGTCCATGCGGACCAGATATCCCAAGCCAATCCAATCCCACTTGCCAGCACCTGCATCACATCCCTCCAAACCCTTTCTTTTCATATACCCAACCACATGCTTTTTAAATGTTGCAATTATACTAGCCTCCACCACTTCCGCTGGCAGTTCATACCACACACGTACCAGAGTCTGCTTGAAAAATGTTGCCCTTGAAGTCTTTTTTATATCTATTCCCTCTCAACCTAAACCTATGCCCTTTAATTCTGCATGCTCCCATTCCAGGAAAAAGACTTTGTCCATTTATCCTATCCGTGCCACTCATAATTTTAAAACCTCGATAAGGTTGCTCCTCAGCTTCCGCTGGTCCACAGACAATAGCCCAATCTTGTTCAACTTTTCCCTATACCTCAAATCCTCCACTCCAGGATACAGCCTTGTAAATCTTTTCTGAGCCATTTCAAGTTTCACAATATCTTTCCGATAAGAAGGAGACCAGAATTGCACACAATATTGCTTCAGTGGCAGAAACGATGTCAAGTAGAGCCGCATAACGAGTTTCCAATTCTTGTACTCAATATCCTGACTAATAAAATGAAACAAACCAAACGCCTTCTTCACTATCCTATTTACCTGCGACTCCACATTCATGGAGCTAAGAACCTACACTACAGGATGTGTTTGTTCAGCAATGCTCCCTAGGAGATGACCATATAGTGTATAGGTCCTGCTAAGATTTGCATACCCAAAATGCAGCACCTCGGAATTGACTAAACTAATCTCTGTCTGGCACTTCTCACCCCATTGGCCCACTTGATCAAGATCGTGTTGTAATCTGAGGTAACCTTCTTTGCTGTCCTCTACGCATCCAATTTTGATGTCAACTGCAAACGTATTAAACTTACGCTCACATCCAAAGCATTTATATAAATGACGAGAAGTAGTGGGCCCAGCACCGATCCTTTTGGCGCTCTACTGGTCACACTCCTCCAGTCTGAAAAAAAACTCTCCTCCACCACCGTCTGTCTTTCACCATTGAACCTGTTTTGTCTTCAAATGGCTAGTTCTCGCTGTATTTCATGAGATCTAACCTTGCTAACCAGTCTCCCGTGGGGTACTGTCAGAGCAATTAGCATAGTACAGCAGAGACCACACAAACCTGATCAGATGAAACTGACAAGCTACTTATTAAAAGCGATATCGCTGGAAGAGATTTGACGAGGCTGACACAGAACTGACATTTTGCGCGGGTAGTTCAAGGGCTCTCTTCCTCGAGCTGAAGAAGAAGCCAGGTTTTATACTAATTCTGTACAAGCAGGCTAAATAGAAACGGGGATAAATACAATGTATGTGGAAATGGAGCTTTTTAGTTACAATGATGATAATCGATAAACAGTTATTGGATGAATGCCTTATTGCGATAAAATTCAACGCCCTGACAGTATCAATCAGTCTGGAGATTCCAGTCCTCTTCGAAGATCGGTGCTAATGTTTCCTCTGAAACAATATAGTGCTTCCATTGTGTTGTACTGGGAGCAATGCTGTTGGTGGTGCCTTTCTGTGTGATCTGTTCTATGCATGGCTTTGACATTGCTGAGTTATTAGACTGCCCTCGGGGCTTCGGGACATGTATGATGATCTGAAATTGTTAGTGGGTGTTGGCAAGTGTATTCCTTTGTCTTGCGAGTGCTGTCTGGTTTCATTTGTCAGCCTGCTTTGTCCCTGCTGAGGCATTCTGTGTGTTTTTTGGCATAGTTTGACCAAGATTGCTTTCCTATGTTTTGTGTGGGCCCATTATGGGTTGGCAGGTTGGCAGCTCATTTCCCACAGGAACTTGGCGAACGCGTTACTGAAGTCCAAAAAAATCAAATCTACCACTCTGCCCTCATCAAGCCTCTTTGTTACTTCTTCAAAAAAACTCAATTAAGTTTGTGATACCTGTTTTCCCACGCACAAAGCTATATTGACTATCCTAAATCAGTCCTTGCCTTTCGAAATACATGTATATCCTGTCCCTCAAGATTTCCTCCAACAACTTGACCAGCACCACACTTCTGGCTCACTCGTCCATACTTTCCTGGCTTGCCCTTACCATTTATCTTAAACACGTTAGCCAGCATCCAGTCTTCCAGCAACTCACCTGTGGCTATCGATGATACAAATATCTCAGTAAGAGGCACAGCAATCGCTTCCACAGCCACCCGCAGAGCTATCGGGTAGACCTGATCAGATACTCCTACTGCATGTGTACTCTTCTAAGGACTCATGCGATCTAACCCTCCTATGCCTGATAAAGGCTTCCTTCTTTTTCTTAACCACAATTTGTTTAATCATCCTGCATTCCCGATACATACCAGCTTTTCCTTTCAAACTAACAGGAATATAATTTCTCTGGACTCTCGGTATTTCATTTCTGAAGGCATCCCATTTTCCAGCCATCCCTTTTTCTGCCCCAATTAGATTTTGAAAGTTCTTGCCGAATACCGTCAATATTGCCCTTTCTCCAATTTAGAACTTCAAGTTTCAGATCAATCCATCCTTTTCCATCACTATTTTAAAACTAATAGAAGTTTGGTTGCTGGCTCCAAAGTGCCTTCCCACCGACTCCACAGTCACTTGCCCTGCATTACTTTCCAAGAGAGGTCACGCTTTTCTCCCTCTCTAGTGGTTACATCCACACATTGAATAAGAAAATCTACTTGTACATGATTAACAAATTCCTCTCCATCTAAATCCTTAACACTATGGCCGTCCCAGTCTATGTTTGGAAAGTTAAAATCTCCGACCATAATTACGTTATCATTCTTACAGTTAACAAATATATCCTCACAAATTTGTTTCTCAATTTCCCCCTGACTGTTAGGCGGTGTAATATACAATCCCAGTAAGGTGATCATTCCTTTCTTATTTATCAGTTCCACCCAGATAATACGCCGAGGTGTATTACGGGAATATCTTTCCTCACTACAGCTGTAATGCTATCCTTTATCAAAATCGCCACTCCCCGTCCTCTCTTGCCTCTCTTCCAGCATTTGTATCCTGGAACATTAAGCTGACAGTCCAGTCCATCCTTGAACCATCTTTCTGTAATTGCTATGATATCCCAGTCCCATGTTCCTAATCATGCCCTGAGTTCATCTGCCTTCCCTGTTCGGCCTCTTGCATTGAAATAAATGCATTTCATTTTTTCAGTCCTATCTTATTCTCTGCTTTGCTCTGCCTGCCTTGACTGTTTGACGTCATTTGTTCTCAACTGTATAGGTCTCAGATTTATCTCTTTCCTCACTATCTCCATGGGTCCCACCACACCACCTTACTATTTCAAACCTTCCACAGCAGATCTATCAAATCTCCCTGCCAGTATGTGCGTCCCCTTCCAATTTAGGTGCAAACCGTCTTTCGTGTACAGGCCACTTCTCCCTTGAAGCGATTCCGTTGATCCAAAAATGTGAATCCTTCTCCCATACACCGGCTCTTCAGCAATGCATTCATCTGATCTGTCCTCCTATTCCTGCCCTCACTAACTCATAGCACCGGAAGTAATCCAAATATTACTACTCTTGAGGACCTCCTTTTTAAAATTCCTGCTGAACACTCTGTAATCTTCCTTCAGAAACTCAACCTTTTCCCTTTTTAGGTCGTTGGTTCTAATGTGTACAATAACCTCCTGCTGGCCCCTCTCGCCCTTGAGAACATTTTGCACCCTCTCTGAGACATCCTTGATCCTGGCACAGGGAAATAACACCATTCCGATGTTTCGCTGCTGACCACAGAAACGCCTGTTTCTAACTCGGACTACAGAGTCGCCTAACACATTCGATCTCATGGAACTCGATGTACCGCACATTGCATTAGAGCCAGTCTCAATAGCAGAAACTTAGCTGTTCGTGCTGCGTTCCCCAGACAACCCATTCCCCTGACATTTTTCAAAAATACCACATTTGTTTGGAATGGGTATAACCATGGAAGACTTCGGCCCAACCTGCCGACTTCTCTTACCTTCGCTGGAGTTAAACCATCTGTATGACTGTGTCTGAGAATTTCCCTCTTCCAATAACTGCTATCCTTCACGTTCACTTGCTCTTGTAAATTCTTCGTTGCATCGAACTGTCTCTCCAAACGATCCATTCGATATGATAGGATTCGCTAACCAATGGCACTTATTACAGATATAACTTGCAGTAACAAGTAAGCACTCCCTAAACTCTCACATCCGACAAGAAGAACATATCACGAGATTAAAGACAAGTTTTGCTTCTTTTCATGCCCCAGACCTAGAAAACAGCACAGAGAATGTATGCTTATTAATCTGCAAAACACTGCTCCAGGTTAAATTAATAATTATGGCTTAGACTTTAAGTTTAATCAAGAGACATATCTCAATAAAAAGTATAACCAAGGAAAACCCACTCGACTCACGACTGCAGACTTATTTAAAGGCCACGCTTAAAATATCCACCAAGCTCTTTCTGTGCTGTGACCTCTGCCAAAACGGTTTCCTCCAAGATTACTTGTGAACTTTCCCGTTTGTTAATTATCCCAAACGCACTCCAATATCCAGCAATACATGAATGCAACATCAAAAGCATAGGTTTACTGCTGTGGTAGTTAGCAACGTGGGTCTCTCTCTCTCTCTCTCTCTCTCTCTCAACCCCCACCCCCTCTCTCCCGCTGCCTCTCTCTCTCTCTCACTCCTGTACGGACGTCAACATGTGGTTTCTTTGTCTATTCCTCCCCCTTTTAAAAGTTATGTTGTTTTGACTTTTCTTTTCCTCTCTGAAGTTCCAAAACAAAGCAATAGCTTATAAAACAGTAATTGCTGCTCCTGGAATTCGAGGAAATCACCTCCAACTCCTAAAATACCTCAAAAAGGAGCAGCTTTACAGCCAGAATTTTCTTTCCCATTCTCCATCTTGGCTTACACAGAATCCTTGTGCTTTTCCTTTAATCAGCACGAAATTTCTATTCCGCTCATCTCGTGCAGTTTCCTTTCCCATCCTATGCATCCTAAGTCTTGTCTAATCACATCGTAATTACTTTTCACCAACCTGCAGATCTTCTACTCCGGTGTATCCATTTCCCTGCCCACTGCAAAAACAATCATAAAAGAACTGTGGTCTCTACCATCAAAGTGATCATTTATCTCCAAATTTAACACCTAGCCAAGTTCATTACCCAATACCAAATCTAATGTGGCCTCAATCCTATTTTGTCGTTCTACATCCTGTATCAGAAAGCTTTCCTGCACACAATGGACAAAACTCGACACAGCTAATGTGCTTGAACTATAGTATTAGCAGTCAATATTTGGGAAATTGAATTCATCCATGACATCTACCCTGTCACTCTCGCACCTATTTAGAATAATCATTGATATCCTTTCCTCTATATCTCTGGAAGTGTTCCAAGCGCTTTCAAAAATTCCTAAGAGGGTGACCTCTACTTTCTCATCTCAGCCCATACTACCTCAGATGACGAGTCCTCAAACATCCTTTCTGCAGCCGTAATACAGTCCTTGACTAACGCTGCCACACCACAACTCTTTTACCATCTGCTCTGTTCTTACTGGAACATCTAAACCCCGGAACCAGCGACAAATATTCCTGTCCTTGCTCATCCCAAGCCTCTGAATTGGCCACAACGTTGAAATCCCAGGTGCCGAGTCATGCAGTAAGTTTGCTGGCCTTCATCTGGATCCGATTGGCAATTAAACTGACATACTTCAAATGAACGTTTTGCTTGCAGGTTCAGTCTTTCAACCCTGAAACTTTATTTCCAACCTCCCGACTCTCAACCACATCGATACTCGAATTGCAATTTAGGTTCCCATTCCCCCATTGAATTTATTTAAAACCTTTCCAAGCGCAGTGGAAGGAGCGAGAACAAGGGCAAGAGACCCGACGACATGGTCCAAGTAAAGTTTAAAAGCATAAAAGCAGGAGTGGACATGACACTGTTGGGTAAGTGAGGCTTTATATTTTAGCGGTTGCTTTACCCTAAACAATACTCGGGTAAGAAGATTCAAAAGGCAGACTACAATTAAAATCGAGCGATAATCCAAAAAAAACCGTGCGGTGCAGAAGAATCTGGGCGCTCTTGTGAATGAAATGATATGTCTTTGAGTAGGTGAATAGTCAAAAATGCTGGATTCACGTTCCAGGCTCTGTGCAATTATAAAGTCGAAGTACTTCTGTTTGAAATGCCAGGCATTGTTTTAATACTACAATTGGTGTTACCCAAATTGTTGAGTTAAACAGAGTAAGTTTTTTCTAAATTAAACTCATCCACTTTAAATTACACCATTAACAAATATACCCTCATATCGTGCTTTTGCATTCAATTTTAACTTGACACATAATCTCTTTCTGGTTTCTTTTCTTCTCTTCTTATGTTTGCCAGTGTGAACCATCCATACCCAACCTGGTTCAGAATTATGCCGTCCACCTGACAACAGTTGTAAAAGCAGTTAATTGAACTTCGATTAAATCGCGAGTTGTTTATCCAGGCATCTCTAGATTTGTTTACTCTTTCCCACCTTTTATACGGTTCATTTTTCTTTTGAAAAGAACCAGCCTGTATTCGAACTACCATGTCTTTGTGTTTGCTTGTTCATTACTTTCTTGGTTACCATTTGCCAAATTATAGTCACTTCCTGTTTCTCTTTGTTCTGAATTATTTTTGCATATTTTAAAAGTTGATATCCTCATGAGTATTCCTATTGTTGTTAATAATTATTATTATTACCATTGTTATTGATTCCTCCTCAAACTTATCCTGATCCAAGTCTAATCTAAGGTTATGAATAGTCATCACTGTCGCCAGAATGTAATCATTTCTCAACTGCTTGATCAACAAATCCTTACAGTTGCTCCGCTATCACAGGCCTGCAATCTAAATAACAACCCTTCACCAACACCTAAGTGACCTACCCTCAACCCAATTTTGCGTTTAATTGCCGATCACTCCCTGGATCCCAAGTGACCTGAACTTACAAACAGCTGAATGTGCAAAACATTGTCAAAGTGCTTAATAGCATGCATGTAGATTATACCTACCGCGTTTTGAGATGGTTTCCAGCTCAGGTTTATGTTCTGCATGCAGGTATTCTCCCTGAGCTGTATGGTTCGCTACCAGACGTTTCGTCATCAAACATATTCAGTGAGTCTCCGAATGAAGCACTGGTGGGGTATCCCACTTTCTATTCATATGTTTGCGTTTCCAAGGATTGGTGATGTCATTTCCTGTGTTGACATCATTCCCTATATTGATGTCATTTCTTTTTCCTTTTCACAAATGATCAAAAGTCAATTTATTTGTTCATAGAGTTCCGTTTGGAGTCCCATGCTTCTAGGAATTCTGGTGCGTTTCTCTGTTTTGGTTGTCCTTGGAGGGACATGTTATCCCACTCGAAGTAGTGTTCCTCCTCATCCGTATGTTGGCCTGCCGTGTTGTGGCCAGTTGATGTTCATGTATCCTGGTGGGTAGTTTTCTGCCTGTTTGTCCAATATCGTGTTGTACCTTGCAAAAACTGGAACAAACACGAACAGAAAACTAGCCACCCAATACATGAACATCAACTGACCACAAAAAAGACATGCATCCGAACAAATGGATGAAGTAGGACACCACTTCGACTTGGACAACACATCCATTCTAGGACAAGCCAAACAGAGACACGCACGAGAATTCCTAGAAACATGGCATTCCAACTGGAAATCTACCAACAAGCACATTGACTTGGATCCCACTTAATAACACCTGATAAAAGAACAGGAAAAGACATAACCATAGAAAATTATGTTACCACAACGAATGTTACCAACACTGGGAAACACAAACATATAAATGCAAAGCGCGCTACACTACCAGTGATCCATTCGGACACTCACTGAAAAAGTAACCTAGATTAGTGACAAAACATCTGAAATTGAACCTCCAGCTCAGCGAGCAAACCTATATCTAGACTATACCTATATTCGTCTGGTTTTATTCGTCACGGTCACCACTTCACAAAGCTTAATCAATTCTGTGAGACTCAGTTTCACATGGTCGAAGCCGTACTGACTAACCCTAAACAGACCTTACATTTCCAAATCCATGTGGATCATGTCTCTCAGAACCCCCTTCGAATAACTTATCCACCATTGACATTAGGTTCACTGGTCTATAATTCACTGTATTTTCTTTGCTACCTCTCTCACAAAATGACAAACCGTTCGCCACCCTCCAGTCTTCTGGCAGCTCATCCATCATTAACAATGTTACAAACATCTCTCTTCTGAGCGCTGGAATTTCAACCCCACTACGTCCTGAGGTACATTTGATCGGTTCGTTCGGATTCATCTAAAGTTATGCATTATAAAACTGCCCAAGTCTCTTCTTCTGCACTGTGGACGTTATTCAAGTCATGACTATTACATCCCCTGAGTTCCCTCGCCTCTGTGTCTTCTCCACAGTAAATACTGACGAGGAATATTTGCTTGGGATCCCACCAAGTTCCTCTGTTTCCAGTCAGAGATGATCTCATTTAGCTTTAACAGGTCCTGTCTCTAATTGATCTTTTGTCATTAACACAGATAGAAATTCTCTTCGGATTATACTTGACCCTATAAGCCAAACTTTTCTCATGTCTCAAATTGCCCTCTTCTTTATATTTTCCTTTAGTAGTACACCCCTGTACTGCTTAACGCATTCACTTGATCGAAAATGTCTTCACCAAACATGCCTCCTTATTTATCTTGACCAACGGCTGAAGAACGCCAGTATTTCAGTGTACCCGACTCTCGATAACCAAATGCTTCACTTTAAAAGGAACATACTTGTACTTCCGAAAGCATTCCACTGGCTAAGCACACACTCCCCAATCAACATTTGAAACGTTATCAAAATAACGCTGAAATTAACATTGCCCCAATTTGGTACAATATCTGGATAACCAGGATTAAACTTCATTATAAGTATTTTAAAATTTGTGAATGCTGGTCACTCGTCCCAAAGTGCTCACCTCACTATCTTATTTCCCAGAAGAGGACACGTTTGTGTCTGCTCCACATTAACTTCGCTGGTGGAACATACTACGCAATGAATTTCATTCTTTTCCAATGAATACTTTAGAAATTTATCCTGTTCAAAGATAGTGCCAATCTATGACTGCAAAGTTAAAATGCCCTCCAATTACAAGACTCTTCTTAAAACTACCGCAAATTCCCTTTGTATTCGTTCATAAATTTTACACTGTAATTCGGGTTTGACAATCCAATCAATGTGATTATTCAGACTTAAGTTTCAAGTGACCAATGCAGTTTCACGGTATCATCTTGCAGGAATATCCTGTCGAAGTACTGCCATGACTTTTCCCGACCAAAAATGCCACAAGCCAGCGTCCATTTTCCCTTCGATCCTTCCTATAGTACCTGTAACCCGGAACGTTGAGCTGCCATTCCTATCCCTCCCTCAGCCATTTTTCTGAAATATTCTTGCCCCACCTTCCCATCTATCCCCTGAGTTTATCTGCCCTGCCTGTAAGGCCTCTGGCATTGAAATATTTGCAGATTAATTCATCAGTCTTTCCTCTTTCCTTGCCAAGGTTTTCCCTGTACTGAGGACCAAATTGATTTCTCAAATTTTTGCAATTTTGTAAAGCTTTCTCTTTGGTCTCACAGTTCTTTAAATCCCACCTCACTAGTTAATTCATCCCGAGTAGCTCCAGTTAATCTTCACAGCAGGATATTTGCCCCAATCGAGTTCAGATGCATCCTCTGTTCTTTGCACGTGATCTCTTTCTAAGAAGTACTCCCAATAATCCAATAATCTGAATTCCTGCCTGAATAGCTTGGTAACTATTACGTCAGAACATTTTACACAGCGTTCATGTAACATTATTTTTGGTATTGGGTCCTCTACTTTTTGTCATTTACATAAATGATTTAGATGTGAGCATAAAATGTATAGTTAGTAAGTATGCGGATGGTACCAAATTGGAGGTGTGTGGACAGCGAAGAGGGTGACCTCAGATTACAACAGGATCTGGGCCAGATGGGCCAATGGGCTGAGAAGTTGCAGATGGAGTTTAATTCAGATAAATGCGAGGTGCTGCATTTTGAGAAAGCAAATCTTATCAGGACTTATATACTTAATGGTAAGGTCCTAGGGAGTGTTGCTGAACAAAGAGACCTTGGAGTGCAGGTACATATCTCTTTGAAAGTGTAGTCGCAAGTAAATAGGATAGTGAAGAAGGCATTTGCTTTGTTTTCCTTTATTGGTCAGTGTATTATGTACAGGCGTTGGGAGGTCATGTTGCGGCTGTACAGGACATTGGTTCGGCCACTGTTGGAATATTACGTGCAATTCTGGTCTCCTTCCTATTGGCAAGATGTTGTAAAACTTGAAATGGTTCAGAAAAGATTTACAAAGATGTTGCCAGGGTTGGAGAACTTGAGCTACAGGGAGGGGCTTAACAGGCTGGGGCTGTTTTCCCTGGAGCGTCGGAAGCTGAGGGGTGACCTTGTACAGGTTTACAAAATTATGAGGGACATGGATATGATAAATAGACAAAGTCTTTCCCCTGGAGTCGGGGAGTCCAGAACTAGAGGGCATATGTTGAGGGTGAGAGGGGAAAGATATAAAAGAAACCGAAGGGGCAACGTTTTCACGCAGAGAGTGGTGCGAGTATGGAATGAGGTGCCAGAGGATGTGGTGAAGGCTGGTACAATTGTAACATTTAAGAGGCATTTGGATGGGTTCATGTATACGATGGGTTTGGAGGGATATGGGCCGGGTGCTGGCAGGTGGGAGCACATTGGGTATGGATATCCTGTCGGCATGGACAGGTTGGACCGAAGGGTCTGCTTCCATGCTGTACGTCTCTATGATTCTATGACTGGTGGTCATATGAAGACGAGCAATTTCTGCTTTAATTAAACACATTATTTGCATATTTGTTTTGAATAGCCATTTCACTACAGTCGATAATGCTCCTCAAAAATTAAATAACTTACCGTTTGCTTCATTTTTTAATGTTTTTGGCAGTCACAATTATTTTTGTTTACAGTTATGCATTGAATATAATTTCATAATTTTAATTTGTGGTTGAAATACCTAAGTTATGATACAATGTAATTCAGCAAATAATGGAATTGTACCAAAATATGTCAAGTAGAGTAACTTAAGCACTGCTTTGAACTGAAGCATGCAATTAGACAGTGAAATTAAGAAGGACAATTTTGTCTTCTTAATTCTTAAAAGTGTGAGTTTGTCTATCCTATTGTCATGTTATATTTCGAATATTTCACTTGAACTTTTAAAATCTAAAAATGCTTTTTTTTAATTTGGACTGTGGATATCCAATTTGCAATCATAAGTGGTATATTTGAATCTTTATACTATTTGGTTGACAATGGACAGAACATGCTTAAGAACACTGATCATGCACTTTGGAATTTACTAAAACGATCTTGTGCAGTGAATACTGCAAGATAGTTTCGATGTTTAATTATTCTGTGGAGTAGCTCCTAACTTCCAAATGGTCTTCTAAGACTAGAGGGCATTACTTGAATGTGAGGAGCAAATGTTTCAGAGGAAGACTCATTAGTCAGAGTGTGGTAATATATGGTTCGTGTTGACAAAAACTTTGGCAGAGGCAAGTACTGTTACAACATTAAAGAAGCTTTTGTAAGTTCTTAAAATGCGATATGTGCCGAGAGCAGATAAATAGGATTATTGTTGTTCGATTTCTGTTATTTCAGATACAGATGATGAGCTGAAGGGTCTATTTCTATGCTGCAAGAATCTATCCATATATTTCTACCTCTATAATGTTAATTGTGACGTCTCTGCAGCATCCACTCTGAGTAATATTCATTGTTTGCGAATTCAGAGACAGATTATCACACAAAGACCTCTTTGAGGGTCCAGAGTCCCATGGAGGCCAAAAGAGGCAACCATGGCAGATTTATTTTCCAAACTCACATTATGCAACAGGGGCTTCTTTTTCCCTTTTAGTCGTCTGACAAAGCTACATTTGTATGGCAAAAACACTTAAACAGTTTCGTTCCTATGACATTATTATAGGACTGAATGTAAGCTGTTGACAATTCATTGATATATCTAAGATAATGCTGCTAATTCACGAAACCAATTTCAAACTGACTTGTAAATCAAACAAGGTCACGAAGTCGAAAAGAGCTATTGACACTCATTGTCAGTTGACCACATGAAAAATTAAACCAGACGCCTCTTGTTTGGCAAAGATTGCAGCGTCTAATGTTGGGTTTGGTAAATAAATAGATATTAGTATAATTCGACTAAAAGTTGCAGAACAACGAAATGGAATGATCTTGTTTGTATCTCTAACATCATCGGGAAATGATTTTAAAAAGTTAATGTTCAAAGCATAGTTAAACACATGCCCTATAATAATCCTTTGGAGATCATCAACAGTGCGATAAATAGCACAGAATGAAAATGTGCAAAAAGAAAAAAAATGCCAGTGTCTTTAATAAGATTTGTTTATATCACCATAAAAAAAGCATGAAATATACATTCGGGTGTTCTAAAGCACCGGGTTTTAAAAGATCGTCTATAAATTCCATCATATGGAAAGTAGATTGTAAGGTGCACGTTATGAAACACATCAAATGTGTTATTTCTGTGAAGAATATTTCAACTCAAGATAGGACATGTAACCATACAAACGCTTGATATGTGTGCAGACTCTGAAATATATTCATTCCGTGAAGCAAGAAGAGTACTTATTCACATAGTCTTTCTGGACAGAAGTAATTCATAAGCTTCACATGTCAGCAAGGACCTTCGCAGCTGTTGAGTTCGAGTAGAAAGTTTGATGAAATTACACGAATGTGGGCAATAAATGAGCTGCGAATTGCAATTGCCTTGAAATAATCTAATTAACATATGTGGCATGGAATTCCTAATTGCCATTATGTGCAATCAGGGATGTTAATAACTTGCCAAAAAATCAAATCTGTAAATATTCATAGTCATAACTGACACAAGTAACAGTTAGAGGAACACGTTTTTTTGGTGCAATTCCCAGATCAGAAAAGAGGGATTGATGTTGAGACGTTCACGGCTATTGTCTGTCCAGTCTGCGAGAAATTGCATCACCGTGAAAACATACAAATTGCGAACAAAACACAATGAATTTCATCTGCTTAAGAAGAGTAAACACCAAGTGACGGTCGAATAATGCCCTCTCATTTCTTTTGTTATACATACTATTTAATGAAGATATTGTGTTTAGTTATGTTAAAATTCGATGTTTATTATGGAATGAAAGTTAGCTATCATTTCAGTTTACGATGTGAAAAGAATAGAAAGTGCTATAAGTATTTCCAGTAAATCCCTTCTTCTTAGTTCCATGGACAAAGGCGTGTGAATATGAAGCAGAGCCTAAAGATGCAGATCAACGCATGGAGGAAATACAATCCCAATTTCAGAAATATTTTCACTAATTAACATTGAAAACATACCTAAACAGGTTTCTGAGGTTTCTTTATTGTGTAATTTAACTGTCTTATCCAACAACAGATCGAGGTGTTTCACATGAATGTTGACACAATTGGGCTCTCGCTGTTTACAGAAAGAAATATGCCGAGCAGCACGAAAGGACAAACTGTAGTTTATCTGAGAAAATCTAAGGTTTTTTATACAATCCTTAATTTCACACAATGGATACCGGTCTCAACGAAAGCTACCAAATACCTGGGACCTAACACATGTGAACGTACTGTGTCTGCAACTGGATATCAAATATCACAGAAACAACGTGATATAATCAAGTTTTCAATAATTTAACAAATTTAAAATGATATTTAACACCGTTCTTTACCTAGTCTCTAAACGTCCTCTGAGTTCCTGCATAAATGAACGGATTTATACAGGAACTCAACAACTGAAGCATATAGATGCTTTCCTCCAAAAGAAAAATGGAATCTTTCAAATCTGACTGATTTGAATAACTAATGCCTGTGATTCGAATATACAGAAACGTTATAAGAACTAACGAATATAAAAGGATGAAACTACCGGAGACACTAAAAAGTAAAATAATGGATTTTCTCCGTTTTTCCATCTCTGGATCACTTTTATTCTGCCCATTGCCTTGAACCAGAGTCCCTGACGCGCTCTGTTGGCCGCCAGAATGTGACCAATATTCAGAGCATTGAGCAGTAAAATGAAAATGATTGCGAGACATGGGATTAAGCTACCGGATATACCGTCATATGAAGCCCAGGCAACTGATGAATAAAATGCTGATTTAAAACTGCAGTACATGCGTATATTGTTAATGATAAAAGCAGGCTCACAAGCAAAGTACAAGGGGATCTTTTAAACACAGTTAACAGCACAGACTGTTCCTATTACCACAGCCACCGTTTTCGTAGTGCAGTATTTAATTTGTAACTTCCGAAAACAAATGGCTATAAATTGGTCAAAGGTAAATGCCACAGTTAACCACATGGAAGCATTTGTAAAACCGAACAATGCCCTAAGATTGATACTAAAGAGTGGAGTAATAGACAGGAAACTGAATGGGAAATATGAACCAGCAATGTGATTTAATATCACAGTTGTTATCGTAACCAGTAGATCCGTCAGTGCCATCGACATCAGATAGTAAGTGATACGTTTTGAGAGATTACATCTGCCTCGAATTAGAATCACCATGACCGCAACATTACCTGTCAAAAAGAAACATATCCAGTGAATAAGTAATGACGACTGTAAAATGCAATGCATACATTTTTCAAAGTGATCATCAACAAGCTGCAGTGTGGAGAAAAGTGGAACAATGTGAATGTAGTAATTGGTATTTTACCTGAGAAACAAACAGCGAAAAACACCCTTTCTTCCAATTGCATTGAACTTCCTGCCGTGTGACTTATTCGTATTAACAAAATCAATGATAAGTGACGAGTAAAACTAATAATGCCACGTGACTAGCACTGGCATTAATACAAAGTAAAAACTGAACAAAAAGGTATGAAATGGAATTCGTTTTCCAGCAACAGAAGCTGCTGCCCGTTTGACAGGGGTGTGTTTGGGCGTTGGGAATGGAAGTGTGGAAGTGGAATATAAATCTGGAAAAATAAAACGATTCCTCAGACGAATCAAATAACTTGCATGAAAACTGGATGAGAACTTGGAGTGCAAAATGTAATCGATCTGGAACAAACACAGCAAGTGGGGAGAGCAAACCAATGTAAATGGATACAGATGAAGCTGTCAGTTGACAGCATTTTCAAATCAGAAGATGAAGAATTGAGTTCAGGCTCTCAAGAAGAACTTCAGAACAAAGTTAATTTTCTATTAACTGGCAAGTGATCTTTTACATAAATCAACAAATTGATGATGAAGGAAGTTAAATGTGAATATATACTGTAAAAACAAAGTTAAGTGCTTTCGAATTTCCAGCACAAGAAGCAACATATATAATTGTAAAAGTGACAATTGTATTTGAATGTGAACAAGAGAATTAAACAACACTTGCTGCTCAATAATTCATGAACATTAGCAAAAAAATCATAACACGAATAGATTGACACAGTGATGACAGCATGACGAACAGTATCATTAACACAATGAAATTACGCTTTCAATGTAATATGATGGGACACATAATACAATGTATAATACCATTGCTTTCAAATGCTTTAGCAGTACAGATAAATGATTGCAAATACAGTGAACAAATCGCATGTTCTCTGGGAGGAGAAATAAATATGGCATTGAAAGAAAACAACTCATTTTTTTCAAAATTACAGTAAGAAAAGGATTACTTCCACAATAATTATTTTAATTCACATATTTATATTGATGAAATTGAGTGTTAATACTGGCACATAATATTGTACAATATAGTGTAGAAGGATATATACCAAATTAGGGAAGAGAAGTATGTAGAGATACAACATCTTGCTTAGGCACGACAGATAATTAATACGTACAGAAACAGTACTGCGATATAAGTAGTCTACTGAAACATAAGTGTAATAATAGACATAGGGAAGTGTTTTAATGACGATTTCTGTAATTATCAGCGGAAGCCGCTTCCTGGAACCCCGACAGCAGCAAGGACTGGATAATAAATTTGGACCAGTAGACCTTTGGTGCTCCATCCATTTCTTCATTCAGCTGAGAGCGTATTCTGCACTGCACCGAATTTATTTGTGTCTTTATATCTTTCCTCATACTCTAGGGAGACGATTAGCTTGCTTTTACTTTTTAAGTAACTAATAGAAAGAAACCGATTATTAAATTTGATGTTGGAACAATTATGATGATGGAAATTTATGTCAACCGTGCAGATATTGTTTTGAACTCAAATTATCATCTTGTGCAATGATATTAACAAAGTAAACAGCCAGTTGCAAAACCAAAACTGGGCATCATGTATGACGAATCCATCGTATTAGCACCACCAAGGCTTGTGTACATTGCTTTGGTAAAAGTGTTAACAGAGATGAGATGTTGCAGAGTTAAAGAGAAATCCAGGCAAAATCTTACTCCTGTTCATTATTCAGCCGTGGTCTTAATAGTTAGTTTATGCAGCTACATTTCCTTGGCAAAGTACACACATTTAAAAGTAATAAACCATTGACGCAGAGAACATCGGCTTAGTTACCATTTTTGACGCACACAAACGCAAGTCTTAAAAATCACACAACACCAGGTTATATTTCAACATGTTATTTGGAGGCATGAGCCTCGAAGCGCTGCTTCCTCAGCAGTTGGTTGAATAGTGGAATCGTAAGACACAGGGTTTAGAACAAGAGGATTGCAATATAATGGAATAAAATATTAAACAAAATTAGATTAATTCGTTCATCTTTTGGTAAGACCATGTTAGTTTTGTTTCTTTCATATGTAAATACTAAAACTTTTTAAAGTTACATTCTTAAGACATCATTAACAAAGGGCTATACAGCAGCTCAGGCAATGCATTAGAGGTGTGTGGTTAAAGTTTGGCTGTGTCCCAGTTTACAACCCACCATGCTGATCTGTTACCTGCACTTGACCTCTTGATTTCTAACTGCAGCCATGACATAGACTGCTTCAAACTGCCCACCACCCTCAACCACTGCAACCTCCCGCCACCACAACGCCCAGCCTTGCACTATATCCACTCCAGCATATCCTTACCATCAAAGCAGGGGGGAAAGTTGTGCTATGTCAGTTTGGTGCATTTCTGAAGCCAAGCGCTAACTTCCTGGCACGACTCACCATCGACTGCTACCTCACCTACCATCACCAAACCATCATCTCCCAGATCATCAATAATCTCATCACATCTGGGATCTCCCATCAACATCCTGCGACCTCAGAGACCGAGAACACTGCATCACCCCATTCTACCCCCTACCAAAGATTATAAAATTTACCGCCCCGGCTGGCCCATTATCTCAGCCTGCTCTTGTCCCACCGGACCTATCTCTGCACACCTTGACACCGTGCTATCTCCCTTAGTACAGGAAGTCCTCAAAAAATTCAGAGCAGCAACCATGCCCTTCACCTCCTCCAAGGCTTTCGTTTCATCAGCACCCTATGCCTTATCTTCACCACAGACATTCAATCTCTGTATGTGTGTATCCGCCACGACGAAGGTCTTCAAGCTGTCATTTTCTTCATCTCACGCCGTCCTAACCAGAATCTTTCCACTTACACCCGCATCTGCCTGGCTGATCTCGTCCAAAACAAAGGGGGATCAATTGATACCCGCATAGTCCCCAGCTACGTCCCATGCCACTTTTTCCAGTACATGGAACAATCCCTCCTCTACACCTACACCAACATAATTTCCTACCCTTTCTTCCACTACAGCAATGAATTCATCGGCGCTACGTTGTGTTCCCATGGGGAGGATGAATAGTTCATCAACTTCACTAAAACGTTTCACCCCGAACACAAAATGAACTGGACAATCTCGGACAACTCCCTCCCCTCTCTGAACCTGTCCATCTTCATCTCTGGCAACTGACTAACCATGGAGACCTACCACAAACGCATTGACTCCCACAGATACCTAGGCTAAATCTCCTACCACCCACCTCTTGCTAAGAAGCCATCAATATTTCCAATACCTCCAATCCCTCCGCCGCATCTGCTCCCAAATTGATCTATTCCACCATAGAAATCCCAAATGGCCTCCTTCTTCAAAGATCACTATTTCCCACAATGTGATTGACAATGCCTTTTAGCGCATCTCCTCCTCCACCTGCACCTCTGTCCTTGACTGGCAACTCTCCCAATGCAACAAAGACAGATACCCGCGGTCATCACCTTACATGTCAAAAACCTCCATATACATCACATCATTCTCCAGCAGTGGGTGACTCACCACTGACGGCAGGCCCCTGGTGCAAGGTCCCCCCCCCCACATTTGATTTGCTTCTTCCGCTGAAAAACGGAAATGGAGGACTCCTGCGCTTGTGCAAAGTTTTTAGAGGCTCAAATCAGTGACTCACCGCTCCCAGCAGGCCGCTGGTGCAAGCTATCGCCCTTCAAGTGGCTGCTGCCGTTGAAAAAACAGAAATAATGGTAATTCCAGCTGACATTTCCTCACTTTCTGCAAACATCCATCTGGGAAGATTAAAAAGTTTCAAGGCCCAGAGATTGATTACTGCTTGGTATAAAGGATGCTGATGTAAGGGCGCAGTCCAAACAGAAGATACGAGCTCTCCAGCTGAGGGCTCTGAGGTTCCATCCAGTAAATGACCAAGTGTAAGCGACTGTGTTCACATGGGACATACATATTCACTCTGATTGATGCATCAATATAACATACGGGAGAGAACAGGGAACTTGGTCACCTTCTGTTTTTCATTAAGGTGTGAGAATTGCTGATCATGCAATCACAAATTTGCTAAGACAAGATGTCGAATCGCATATTTCATCTCTGTACTGTTCTGTTCGTCTGCTCATTGTTATCCTTTCTCATGCATATTATGTTCAATTTCGGAAATCTGTCGCATTTTCTGCGTTTAGTTTCACCAGATTTCTTGCTGCCTCATAGCAATTATAGACCTGTTAAAGGGGAACAAACCTTCATTTACATCTGCAAACAGGCAGCAGAGATTTGGATGATCACAAGGCTGCAGGGAGGTGAAATGTGTACAGCCATCCAACACTCTGTTGGAATGGTTAGCTATGGAGATAGTAAAGGAATAATTAAGTGGTTCAGCAGTAATTGAGCTGAGACTAGGGAGGAGTCAGGTGATGTTGCTGAAATGGACATCAACAGTCTTTGTGATGATTGGGATATGTGGTTGGAAGCTTATATTGATGTGAAATATTTCCCCCGTTTTGTGAACAATCTGTCTCAGCTCAGAGGTGAGTTGAGTGGAGTCGACGGTCGCGGCGTTTAGTTTGTAAAGGGACAGTGGCTTTCTCTTCACAATAGTTAGATGTTTAAAATTTCTGGTCTTCCAGTATCAGACGTTAAACCGGTCAGAAGAGGGTGTGACTGGGAAATCATGGTGTTCATATCCATTTGCGATCGTCGTCCTTCTAACTAGTGACTTTTGAGGGTTTGAGAGGCCCTGTCATTGTTTATGTGGGCACAACATGTCCACAAGGGAAAACAGCTTTTCTGCGTCCATCATATGAAGTCCCCTAAGAATCTTACATGTTTCATCTGTCTTTGTTCTGTATTCCAACGTGTGCTGGCCCAATCTACGGACCCTCTCCTCATAAAATGTCCTTCCATATGTGATATTTACCAGTGAACATTTTTACCAGACAGACGCCATTGCCAGAATATGTTTCCATAAAAACGGCGGAAAAATGTTCACAGTCTCCAAGCTGTGGTCTGACTAAACAATTGCATCATTTTAGAATAAAGGTAAACATACCATTTGACTTCCCTCTTACACAATCAACTGAGATAATGGGAACTCCAAACTCTCTCTGTCATGTAGCTTCCTACAGTCCTTCTCCATTTAAGTAACATTCATCCTTTCTGCTCAATGTGCTGTCTTCCTAGGATTCATCACCAGCTGTTAGTTCCTATTGAAAGATCTCTATCTGCCCTACCATTCTATGAAGAGAGGCAGGAGCTTGTTGTTTTTTTTTGTTTTGCTAAGATTGAGACAATCTGATTAGCTGCCTTTGTTGGTTTCCTAACCGTACATGGGAACACAGCCAACATGCGTTGAAACCTCCATTTTACCTAAACTATGATATCTTATTTTTCTAGTTTCTCTCCCATGTCCAGACTTGCCCTGTCAGGACTCACCTTATTCAGAAGACCCACCTTTCCCTCCCTCTGTCTTGATCACACTGAAATACTGTTAAAATATTTTCCAGTGCGAGCAGCAGCGAAGGTAAGACCGTTTGGTTTTAAAAGTGCTTACCGGTAGCGGGCAGCGGTGTTTTTTTTTCTCTCTTCACAGAAAGAGCGGGAGCACCAGGGGGAAGTGACGACGACCAGAGGGGCAGCCGGGAAGGAAAGCGGTGAGTATTTATACTCACCCTTCGAAGCCGTCGGTCATTTCCAGTGCGAGCAGCAGCGAAGGTAAGACCGTTTGGTTTTAAAAGTGCTTACCGGTAGCGGTGTTTTTTTTTCTCTCTTCACAGAAAGAGCGGGAGCACCAGGGGGAAGTGACGACGACCAGAGGGGCAGCCGAGACCCGGAAGCAGTTAGTGTAAGCTTACCTGGGTAGGTTTTTTTCCCCCTTTAAAAGCGCGAAGGAGAGGAACCCGAGGCACTACACGGGTAGTGCCTCCCACCCGCCCTCCTCCTCTAACCTAATAATAACACCTGTTGTGGTAAGTAGGTAAGTGCTGAATTTTGCTTGTTGTATTCTTTAGACCCAGTTTTTTTTTTAAATAAAAGTTAGCTTTAGAGGGATGGCAGTGAAGGCAGTGCAATGTTCCTCCTGCAACATGTATGAGGTGAGGGATGCCATCGACGTCCCTGCCGATTACACTTGCAGGAAGTGCACCCATCTCCAGCTCCTCCAAGACCGTGTTAGGGAACTGGAGCTGGAGTTGGATGAACTTCGGATCATTCGGGAGGCAGAGGGGGTCATAGATCAGAGTTATAGGGAAGTAGTAACTCCAAAGATGGCAGATAGATGGGTGACAGTGAGGGGGACTGGGAGGAAGCAGCCAGTGCAGGGACCCCCTGCGGCCATTCCCCTCAAGAACAAGTATACCGTTTTGGATACTTGTGGGGGGGATGACTTACCAGGGGTAAGTAACGGGGCTCAGGTCTCTGGCACGGAGCCTGTCCCCGTTACTCAGAAGGGAAGGGTGAAGAAGAGCAGAGCAGTAGTAATTGGGGACTCGATAGTTAGGGGCACAGATAGGCGGTTTTGTGGGAACGAGAGAGACTCACGTTTGGTATGTTGCCTCCCAGGTGCAAGGGTACGTGATGTCTCTGATCGTGTTTTCCGGGTCCTGGAGGGGGAGGGGGAGCAGCCCGAAGTCGTGGTCCATATTGGCACCAACGACACAGGTAGGAGGAGTGCCGAGGATGTTAGACAGGCTTTCAGGGAGCTAGGTTGGAAGCTCAGAGTTAGAACGAACAGAGTTGTTGTCTCTGGTTTGTTACCCGTGCCACGTGATAGAGATTCGAGGAATAGGGAAAGAGAACACTTAAATGCGTGGCTACAGGGATGGTGCAGGAGGGAGGGATTCCGGTTTTTGGATAACTGGGGTTCTTTCTGGGGACGATGGGACCTCTATAAATAGGATGGTCGACACCTGAACCTGAGGGGCACCAGTATCCTTGGGGGGAGGTTTGCTAGTGCTCTTGGGGGGGGGGGGGGTTTAAACTAACTCTGCAGGGGCATGGGAACCCAGATTGTAGCTTCAGGGTGCAGGTCCTGGAGTGTAGGGAGGTTAGGAACATGGCATCAATTTCCAAGGAGGGTGTCTGTAAACAGGAAAGTGGCTTGAAGTGTGTATACTTCAATGCAAGAAGTATACGAAATAAGGTAGGTGAACTTGCAGCGTGGGTTGGTACCTGGGACTTCGATGTTGTGGCTATTACGGAGACATGGGTAGAACAGGGACAGGATTGGCTGTTGCAGGTTCCAGGATTTAAATGTTTTAGTAGGGTCAGAGGTGGGGGTAAAAGAGGGGGAGGTGTGGCATTGCTTGTCAAAGATAGTATTACAGTGGTGGAAAGGACGATGGATGAGGACTTGCCATCTGAGGTAGTTTGGGCTGAGGTTCGGAATAGGAAAGGTGAGGTCACCCTGTTAGGAGTCTTTTACAGGCCTCCCAATAGTCCTAGAAACGTAGAAGAAAGGATAGGGAAGGTGATTCAGGAGATGAGTGACAGTAATAGGGTGGTTGTGATGGGGGACTTTAACTTTCCTGATATTGATTGGGAAAGCTATAGCTCAAGTTCGTTAGATGGGTCAGTGTTTGTTCAATGTGTGCAGGAGAGTTTCCTGACACAATATGTAGACAGGCCAACAAGAGGTGAGGCCATACTGGATTTGGTTCTGGGTAACGAACCAGGCCAGGTGTTAGAATTAGAGGTAGGTGAGCACTTTGGGGATAGTGACCATAATTCGGTGATTTTTACTCTCGTGATGGAGAGGGATAAGTGTGTACTACAGGGCAAGAGTTATAGCTGGGGTCAGGGAAATTATGATGCGGTGAGGCATGACTTAGGATGTGTGGCTTGGAAAAGTAGACTCCAAGGCAAGAGTGTAAATGATATGTGGAGCTTGTTCAAGGAGCAACTATTGAGTGTCCTTGATAATTATGTACCTGTCAGGCAGGGTGGAAAGGGTCGTGCGAGGGAGCCGTGGTTTAATAAGGAATTGGAATCCCTTGTTAAATGGAAGAGGGCGGCCTATCTCAAGATGAGACGTGAAGGTTCAATTGGGGCGATTGAGAGTTATAGGGTAGCCATGAAGGACCTGAAGAGAGAGCTAAGAGCAGCAAGGAGGGGACATGAAAGGTCCTTAGTCGGTAGGATTAGGGAAAACCCTAAGGCTTTCTATAGGTATGTTAGGAATAAAAGAATGACGAGGGTAGGAATAGGTCCAGTTAAGGATAGTAGTGGGAAGTTGCGTGTGGAGGCGGAAGAGATTGGGGAGACACTGGATGAATACTTTTCTTCAGTATTTACTCAGGAACAGGGCATTGTCGTCGATGTGAATACTGAGTCACAAATAAGTAGAATGGATGGCTTTGAGGTATGTAGAGAAGAGGTGTTGGAAATCCTGGAAAAGGTGAAAATAGATAAGTCCCCTGGGCCTGATGGCATTTATCCTAGGATTCTCTGGGAAGCAAGGGAGGAGATTGCAGAGCTATTGGCCTTGATTTTTATGTCCTCTGTGTCTACAGGAGTAGTGCCAGAAGACTGGAGGACAGCAAATGTGGTTCCCTTGTTCAAAAAGGGGAGTAGGGATAACCCTAGTAACTATAGGCCGGTGAGTCTCACTTCTGTTGTGGGCAAAGTCTGAGAGAGAATTGTAAGGGATAGGATTTATGCACATCTGGATAGGAATAATGTGATCAAGGATAGTCAGCATGGTTTTGTGAAGGGCAGGTCGTGCCTCACAAACCTTATTGAATTCTTTGAAAAGGTGACGAAGGAGGTTGATGAGGGGAAAGCGGTAGATGTGGTATATATGGATTTTAGTAAGGCGTTTGATAAGGTTCCCCATGGTAGGCTACTGCAGAAAATACGGAGATATGGCATTGAGGGTGAGTTGGAGGTTTGGATTAGGAATTGGCTGGATGGAAGAAGACAGAGGGTAGTAGTTGATGGCAAAGTTTCTTCATGGAGTGCCGTCACTAGCGGTGTTCCGCAAGGATCTGTTTTGGGGCCATTGCTGTTTGTCATTTTTATAAATGACCTGGAAGAGGGGTTAGAAGGTTGGGTGAGCAAGTTTGCGAATGATACGAAAGTCGGAGGAGTTGTTGACAGTGAGGAAGGATGTGGCAGGTTACAGCAGGATATAGAGAAGCTGCAGAGCTGGGCAGAAAGGTGGCAAATAGAATTCAATGTAGCTAAGTGTGAGGTGATTCACTTTGGGAAGAATAACAAAAAGATGGGGTACTGGGCTAATGGTCGGATACTTGGTAGTGTGGATGAGCAGAGGGATCTTGGTGTCCATGTACACAGATCTCTGAAAGTTGCCACCCAGGTAAATAGTGCGGTGAGGAAGGCATATGGCGTACTGGCTTTTATTGGTAGAGGAATTGAGTTCCGGAGTCCTGAGGTCATGATGCAGTTGTATAAGACTCTGGTGCGGCCGCATCTGGAATATTGTGTGCAGTTTTGGTCGCCATACTATAGGAAGGATGTGGAGGCACTGGAACGGGTGCAGAGGAGGTTTACCAGGATGTTGCCTGGTATGGAAGGAAGATCGTATGAGGAAAGACTGAGACACTTGGGGCTGTTTTCATTAGAGAAAAGAAGGTTTAGGGGTGACTTGATTGAGGTGTACAAGATGATTAGGGGGTTAGATAGGGTTGACAGTGTGAACCTTTTCCCGCGTATGGAGTCGGGTATTACAAGGGGGCATAGCTTTAAATTAAGGGGGGGGGGTAGATATAGGACTGAAGTTAGGGGTAGGTTCTTCACTCAGCGAGTCGTAAGTTCATGGAATGCCCTGCCAGCAGCAGTGGTGGACTCTCCCTCTTTATGGGCATTTAAGCGGGCATTGGATAGGTATATGGAGGATAGTGGGTTAGTATAGGTTAGGTGGGCTTGGATCGGCGCAACATCGAGGGCCAAAGGGCCTGCACTGCGCTGTATTCTTTTATGTTCTATGTTCTATGTTCTATATACAAAACTGTTGACTGATATTTTTCATGTTTCTCTCCCGTCAGGACAGTCCGAAATATTTTTTTGTCTGTCATCATCAGCCAGTTCTCAAAAGATGATTCATTCTTCCATGATTCGAAACAAGTACTCAAACGCAAACTTTGTTTAATTCTCTGAACGTTTTGTTCCCTGTCAAGCTGTGTCCATCTTTCATAGAACTCAATATTTTAATCACTCCAAACACACCCCCCCCCCCCAAGCAGACGATCAAAAGCTAATCGAAGTCACCAATGCCATCATGTGTGACTGTCTTGAAAGTAAACTGTATCCTTCTCACCACGTCTGCATACCTTCAACACACAATCCTCCTGCAGCTTCTCTTCCCTACTGTGGTTCCTTCTTGTCATGTAATGTCACAGTCAGAGTATGAGCCACTATGTCTTCTGTTCCTTCTTCCACACCTCTATGTCCGGGAGGTTCTGCCCTCGGTCTCCTTCCATTTCCTCATTTAAATGCAACAGCTCTCCACTGTTGCTAAATGCTCAGACTGTTTCTACCATGGTCGATTTGAACTCAGGTCCCAACAATATCATCTGAATTAATCGTGCAGTGATATTGCCATTTGTCCATCGCTTCCATATGCATTAATAAATTCCTTGCCACAGTCATGTCAGGTAAACGTGATGGCATTAATGAGTCACTAGCTTAAACAGGGAAACGAATCACTTCGCAGTGACTACACAGTTCGATATTTGATCTTCGTGTGACAACGTTCATCTTCTTACAGTTCAGATGACGATCTGAAATCTCTAACGCAGAGATTTAACAGTACTTACATGTTCAAAAATCCAACAATGTTCAGCTTTTCATGATAAATCTGTCTGATTTTTTTGTAAGGTAGAGGAGGTAAGAAAAAGACCGAGAGGTTATCAAATGTGAAGTAATTCAGAGAAAAATCGCAGTTGCCCAAACCTGCAGCGAACTGGCTGATGTCACTGATAGGAAGACAGACCAGCTGGGTCCGTGCAAATCAGAGATCGCCCACACATTTTAAAGGATTGCTGGGTGAGGTGGTGTCTCTGAAAGGGAGAAAAGTAGACTTCTAGCTCTGAAAGCAATGGGGTATAAGTGGACAAATTGAAGAGTTGCTTAAATTTTCGACTGGACTGAATGAGCTTAACAAAGGTCAGTTTCTCTTGACAGCAGAAGATAGTACGCAGATTTACGATTTGTCAGATGCAAGGAAGAAAATTTCCTTTTTCATACTTTTGTATCCTAATGCGCAAACTTAAACATTAATCATGTCCAAAGTCTGGAATGCAATGCTTATCCTCAAAGGTGAATGATATCTGGCACAAACAAAACACCCCCGGGCTGCTGTATCATTTATGTAGGTCTCTTTCCGATTCTGCTCGAAGCGTCAAATCTATTGTAGTTGATTGCACCTTCGTGGAATGACAAGGAGACATATATAATTCCTCAAGATGTTAAGGGTTGATATGCAAGCAAAAGCTGTGGCCAGGAGAGCACACAACCCTGAAAGTCCATGAACACTGAGTGTACTCTAATGATGATGCTGTTATAAAAGCCACGCCCTATCCCTGTTTCATTAGCATAACCGCCGGATGTTTGGTTTTAGTTCCCTGACTGCAAATAGCATTCTTGCATCCTGCAGATAAAATGCATAAAAATCCTCAGCATCAATCCAGAGTGAAAATTCAGAAAAAAACAAATATTTCTTCTCATTTCAGGTGTTGTGAGTAACTGTCTCCTTTGTAACGCGCTGTAAAAGGAACTTCTACAATCCATCATGACCTGGATATGGATTTCCTGAAAATGTTTTGGTTTCGTGTGAGTTTCTATGCGCATGCCCTCCCCTTGCAGCCCACTGCAAAGTGTTCTACAATACATCATGGGCAGTGATAAAAGCAACATCATGTCCGCCTAACCCCTTGATGACAAGCAACATGAATTCGACTGGGACAACACTACCATTATAGGGCAAGCCAAACAGAGAACAGCCAGGGAATTCCTCGAGGCATGGCACTCATCCACAGACTCTATCAACAAACACATCGACCTGGACCCAATATACCGGCCACTACAGCGGACAGCTGGAACTGACAACCGGAAGCGGCAGAGACAGGCCACTATAAATGCCGGAGGAAACAGCACAGAAGCGCTTCACAGGAGGCTCACAAGCACTGAGGATGTCACGTAGACAGGGGACGAAACGTTTGCAAGACAAATGCCCAACTCAGCGAACAGAACCACAACAACGAGCACCCGAGCTACAAATCTTCTCCCAAACCTTAAAATCATCTGCATGAACAAACAAAGTTATTTGTGGACTCACTCATATCCAGCAGGTCGCATTGCTGATTGAATCCTTTCACAAAATCGGAGCATGTGAATGGTCTCTCCATGCTGTGCATTTGTTGCTGTGTCTTTAAATGATACTTGATTAAATTGCCACCATCAGTACGGATGAATGCCCACTCGACAGTATGAGCAGCCTGGTGTCTTTCCGAGGCATTACTGGCCAAATAGTTTCCCATACTTAATACAAGTGAACAGTCTTTTGCCAGTAAAGTGAAAAACCACGCATCATCAGGTTTTGTCCAAATGATTTGTTCTTCAGATAGTGGAGAAGCAACCGTGTGGAAGTTATTAAACCTATTGGACTATAAGCTGGTGTTGCCTAAGTTTTAACTTTGTCCACACCAGTCCAACACCAGCTCCTCCTACTCATCATTTCCCTGGGATGAATATGCTCATTTAACGTGACGTCAGATTATCATCTGAAATCAACCCACAGGGAGAGCACAGGGATGGTCTCTCATGATGTACGTTGTTTGGTGGGACTTCAGGTTTCCAGATCTTTTAAAGCATTTCCCACACGCTGACACTGGAAAAATGTCTCTCATCAGTCTGAAATTGTTGATAGCAATTCAATTCCGATGAGCAGGTGAATCCCTTCTCAAAAACGGGGTATGGTAAATATGAATACAAAGCTACAAAATAATACATGTTGTGATATTGTGTAAGTGTAAAGTCTGGGTGGCTTCCTCGAGTCAGCCTTACGTGATTGCCGCCTGTCAGGTGACAATAGATGAAGAAAGATGACCATGGTACAAGGTGATAGTTTGCAGACATCCAGAAGACAATTGTAGCAGATTCTGATTGGTTAGGTGAAATAATGTAGGCTGTGTGCTAATGAAACAGGGATAGGGCGTGGCTTTTATAACAGCATCATCATTAGAGTGCACTCAGTGTTCAAGGACTTTCAAGGTTGTGTGCTCTCCTAGCCACAGCTTTTGCTTTCAAATCAAGCCGTAATATCTTGAGGAAATATCTACGTCTCCTTCTCATTCCACGAAGGTGCTATCAACCACAATAGAATTGACGTTTCGAGCAGAGTCGGAAAGAGACCTACACAAATGATGCGGCAGCGCGGGAGTGCTTTCCAGTCCAGTGGAAACGCTCCCGAGCATGACAGGATATGGCTGGCCTCCCACAAAAAGATAACGCGTCTTGCGGATAATTCGGATTAAATTCTGTTCAGTGAGGATGGTCCTGGCGATGCCAAAATGTAGAAAAGCTGCTGAAGTGCTTGTCTGATCCAAAGATTCCAATAATAAAGTGAAATTTGAGCAGACTCAGAAGATTGGTCACTGCATAGTAGTATAAGTGGGAAAACAATGTAGAAATTTTCTGATATGAAATTCCACGTGCTTTTAGTAAGTCCCTGTGGTTACTGCCTCGCCGGTCGCGTGTAGGGCTGTGTAGTGTTAGTAAGTCCTTGTTGTTACCGCCTCGCCGGTTGCGGTGGTCTGCATGGGCAGGAATGTGTCATGTTAGTAAGTCCCTGTGTTCACCATCTCGCTGGCCGCGGGGGCCTGCACGTGCAGGGCTGTGTAGAGATAAAAAGCCCCTGTTGCTACCGTCTCGATTGTCATGAGGGACTCCATGGCAGGGGTGTGCAGTGTTCGTATGTCCCTGTGGTTAATGCCTCGCCAGTAGTGAGGGAGTCAATGGGCAGGGCTGTGTGTGTGTGTTTGTGTGTCTGTGTGTGTGTGTGTATGTGTGTGTGCCTCTCTGTCTGTGTGTGTGTGCCTCTGTGTGTATGAGAGAGAAAGAGAGAGAAGAAAGAGAGAGAGAGAGCGAGAGAGAAAAAGAGTTAACCACTGGCTCAGCACTGAGTTCCCAGCTGCTTGCAGAAAAGTTCGTGTGTGTGTGTTTGAATGCATGTGTGTGTGTGTGTGTGTCTCTGTGTGTGACAGTGAGAGAGAGGGAGAGCGATTAGAGAGAGAGCAAATTCTGGCTCAGTGCTGACTTCCCGACTGCTTTCAGAAAACTTCATGTGTGTGTCTGTGTGTATGCGTGTGTGTGCGTGTCTGTGTGTGTGTGAGAGAGAGAAAGTGAGTTAGAGAGAGAGGAAAGAGAGAGATAGATAAAACTTCTAAAACAAAAATTACATTCTTGAAATGTTAACCCACCAGTTCCTCTTAATGACTATTACTGTTCCACTGTCAATTTCTAACTCGTCACATTTTATGTTTACATGACAAACTGTCTTATTTAAAATCGAAACAGTTTAATATGGAGCAAGGCGACATTAGAGGTTAACAGAAGTATTAACCTGCTCTCAAATCCCCCAGAATTTCATGCTACTATCAGTTAACCTTTTATTATTTATTTATTTATTCACCAGATGTGTACGTTGCTGTCTGAACCAGCATTTATTGCTATTCCAAATTAGGTCATATAAGTGTCAGACACGTTGCTGCAGATCTGGAGTCTGCCAAACCAACGAAGGACTTTTAATTTTCTTCAGTAAAACGCATTCACAAATCAGGTCTCTCTATTCAATAATCAACAACAATTTCGCGGTCGCCTTTATACTTTTAATTCAATGATTGTTTTTGAATTCAAATTCAACAATCTACTGTGGGAGGATTCGAATTCGGGTCCTTAAGTGCGGGAAAAAAATATGTCATAATGCAACTTTGGTGAGACCACATCTGGAATATCGTGGGTAGTTTTGGATTCCTAATTTAAGGAATTATGCTCTTGTTATGGAAGTAGTGGAAACATTTTGCCTGACTGCGTTCTGGGGTTTTAAGTCTCATATATAAAACGACATTGGTTTGGTTAGTATTTAATTTGTTAGAAGATAAAATAGAAAGTGTAAGAAACTTATAAAATGCTGTCAAATCTCTACGGGGATTTGGGGGCGGGGGGGGGGGTGGTGTTCGGGGAGGGTGCCAGAAATACATTCCAGTGAATATAGAACCAGAGTTACATTCTGAACTTATGTGGTAGGTCACTAAAGTCTGAGTTAAGAGAAATATCTATGTCCAGATTGAATTTGAGGTATTTGTAACTCCCTTGCTCTACTTAACTGTTCCTTAAAAATTGACATTTAGTCAAAATATGTGGCCTCTGACTTCTGACTCACCAATTTCTCCTCAATCAATTTTAGTGGTCTCTCGACTTCATGACCAAAATCTAATTCAAATGGACTGAGTTTAGTTGACTCGTTTGTTGCATCCGTAATGGCAAAGAAAAAACCCTATAAATGATATTCCTTTATCTCAGTAATATGGATTATCTTTAGGAACTACCCTTTCACTTGGAACACTCGCTGTTTCTGATTTCCAAGACATACCTGCAGTTATAAAGGGAAATGCCCTTTCTGCCGCCAGCAGCAAACTCTGAAGGGGGACTGTCACAGAAAACACGTCACCCATAGGGTCTCCAGCCTTAGGGATAGATATTTGTGCCTCCAGCTGTGACTCAAGATACAAAGTTTCACATTGAGCTGTTTGAGTTGATGGCACTTCCGAAATATGTGATCAACCAGACTGGCATAAGCATCTCAGAATTTTGACGTCGTGCAGGCAGTACAATGCCTTCTCTAATTTTCAGTTAGATTTGAAAAGAATTGCATTGAAGACATGCTTTTAAATGTATCATGATGATTCAGGGGTTGGCTGCCTCAAAGGGACCCGTGTTCGATTCTAAATTTGGATAACTGTTGCTGTGGACGAAGTCAGACATTTCAAAACATCTTGAAGCAGATAGACCAGACCCTAACTTTGGTATGTTTTGCTAGTTGCACAGTGGATATTTCCTCTGTAAGCTTTGCTTCGTAATCTAAAATACACATGTACATTACACTGACGAGATTCATGCAAACATATACAACTACATTCAGATTCAGTCTGTGGCACTCCAACTAGCGATCGCCTCCATTTCTCAATCGCGTCTCGACAATGCATGGGCAATGACATTTTCTCGACCTGCCACTTGCACAGCTGTCGAATTGAATGACTTCAACAACAAGCTCCACCTAAACAGTCTGGCATTTTGTCCTTAAATTTCTTCACAAATTTCAGTGTTTTTTTGGATCAGTGTACACAATTGCTCCTGATGCGTTCCTGGTAATGCAAACACTGAAATTCTTTAGTGCCAAAATCAACCTTAAAGTCTGTTTCTCAACCATCGAATGCTAATGAACGTCCCATTTCCTGGTGAAATACACAACAGGCCTTCCAATCATCTCGTCATTATCCTGCAAGAGCACAGCACCGAAGTTCTACAGCTGTTATCGATACCTACTTTCAAAATCTTTGAGTAATCAGTTGTGGCTATATGCCTAGAGAGTGGTTAGCATAGTTTTGAGGCTGTAAAATGCCTTTTGACGGTCCACTGTCCAATTACACCTCTTGCCTTTCTTTAGGACTTCAGTGATTGGGGCTGCCACATTGCGAAAATCCAGCACAAACTTCTGATAAAATAAATTCAATCGCAGGAAACATATCAAAGCTCTCTTTGTCGATGGTGTGGGAAATTCCCCAATTATTTTAGTTTTCCCATCTTGCAAGGTCGTTTATCCATGTCAAATAACATGGCCAAGGATGATTACTTGGGCTTTGATGAACTCATTTTTGGCTCGGTTTGCCACCAAAACTTCCTTCCAAAGTAGTTCGAATAAGTCCGATAAATGTTGGAAATATTCCTTCCATAAGTGGCTAAAAATCACCAGGTCGAAAATATATACCACACCGTTGGGTAATTTCACAATTACCTTATTCGTTCGTCTATGAAATGTGCCTGGAGTGTTTTTCAGACCAAATGGCATGAAGTTGAAATGATCCAATCTATTTACCGTCACAAAAGCAGAAATTGCCTTTGCTCTTTCTGACAGGGATAACTTGCAGTAGCGTCTGAGCAAGTCCCACTGAGAAACGTGTGTTGCTTTTCGCACATTTTCAACACAGCCTTCCAACCACAGAATTGGATATTCAGTTGTTGTAACTGCATTGACTTTGCAATAGTCTACACACAATGGTCAATGGAAAGATTCTTGTTAGTGTGGATGTGCAGAGGGATCTTGGTGTTCTACTTCGTTCTGAACGTGTGCTTCCTTCAGAGAGTTTACCTGTAAGGATGTTACTTAATCGGAACTGCATCACCTCTAATTACACCATGCACAATTCGTTGAGTACTTCCCAGTTTATTTCTGCGCATCTCCCCATGAGGTTGTCATTCCTCTTTCACAGAATTTCAATTTTTCTGAGGAAGGTAACCCAATAGTTTAACCCAATTTCGACAACTTCTTCATTGTCCAATTTAATTTGAGGAACATCCATTTCAGAGGCTTCTGAACCTAGTTTTTTCTTCTGTGCAGTAACCATTAATGGCTTCTCATTCTCCTTCCCTTGCCGGTCAAAATATCTTCTGATCATATTCACATGGCACACTCTGTGAGAATTAATTCTGTCTGGATTCTTTATCAAGTAATTCACCTCACTCAGTTTACTTTTGATCTGATAGAGTCCACTAACCTTGCTTTTAAACATTCACCTATTTCTGGAAGGAAAACTGATACCTTCCCACCGATAGCAAAATTTCAAATTATTAATTTCTTATCCACTCACTGTTTCATTGCATCTTCTGATCCTTTAAAAAGATGTCTAACACACTTCGCAGCTATATTTAATCGTTCTGTACATTACACATAATGCAAATGTGTTGTCTCTGAATTCTAACTTACTAATTTCTCCTTAAGCAATTTCAATGGTGCTCTCACTTTATGCCCAAAAGCTAAATCAAACGGATTTAATTTGATAGATTAATTTGGTGCATCTCTTATCGCATAAAAGTGCGAACGGAATTATCTTATTCCCAATCATCTGGATAATAATGACTATAAACCCTCAACATGGTCTTTAGTGTTTGATGCCATCTTTCCCACGCTCCCTGCTATTCTGGATAGTATGCAGTAGATTTCAATTGTTTTATGCCCAAGCTATCCATAACTTCCTTGAATAATTTGGATATGAAGCCTGTCCCTTGATCGGACTGCATCTCTATTGGTAGTCTGTATCGAAATAAGAAAAAAAGACTTAGTCTGTGACAATCCTTTTCGCTGTGATATGGTGTAATGGAATGGCCTCTGGAAATTGCATTGAGACATCCATTATTGTTACTAAATAATCATGCCCACTTTTTGTTTGAGGTAGTTGACCTTTGCAATCAATTAAGACTCGTGCAAAATGTTTCTCACATGCTGGAATGGATATTAAAGGTGCAGGTTTTATTGGCAACTGTCATTTTAAAATTCCTTGACATGCATTACAAGTCTGCAAAATTCAAATGCATCCTCGTGCAGTCGAGGCCAGGAAAAATGTTGTTGTATATTAGCCTGTATTTTCCTGACTCCGAAATTACTTACAAGTGATAGCTCATGCGCTACTCACAACACCTCCTTTCTCTACTCCACTAGCAAAACAATTTCATGAACGTCTGCCAATTTCTAATTTGCTTGAACATGTGATGGTCTCCATTTACTCATGAAGACATAATCTTTCAGGTAATAACACGCAGTGTTGCATTCAGATTCATTCACTGTATATGCCTTTTGATTCCAGTGCTTTAAATGTTCATCTTTCTGTTGTCTCTCAATGAGCTCAACAGAGCTCAAGATACTTGCATGTTTACCAATTTTCTTCTGTGCTGTCCCACATATATGACTGGACACAGTCTCTGCGAATTTTACTTAAGCTTCATTATCTGTGCCATTTGATCTCTCTTGCTTCAGCTTGTGACTCTGTGGTCTCGTTACGACACAATCAAGGAAGATGCCTGGATAAACCCGTGCATTGCTTCAGTGGTCTGCATCTCCACTGGCCTTTCAATTCGAACAAGCAGCACGCTTGTCCGTGAATCAGTTATAACATTCCCAAGGGCAAACTGTGTATCTGAAGCCAAGAACTAGAACAGGAGTCCTACAACAAGTGTTTCATTCCTTTCTGGTCACGCCAGCCTCACTTTACATAATCGAGAGCTTTTTGTCTCACTATGAATTCCTGTTACCAGTATCTTTCTGATAATGTTCCTTCAGGAGCGTGTATCTCCCCATCGTTCAGCGTCACAGACTAAAAGGATTCAGTGTCCATTAATATTGTAACCTCTTTACCGGATACTCCTGGCCAAGATCAATAAACCTGACCTTTGCATCGGTTTTTTATTTAAATGCAGATCTGGTACTTCCTCCTTAACCAACTTATGAACAGATTGGGCATTCTGATACTAGATTTCTAGATTCCAGTCTACTTTCAGTTACAACGCCAGCAAAACTTCCAGTCTTATCCTGCCTAGTCACGTCTGTCTTTCCTGTGATTTTCCTTGGACACCAACACAAAGAATTCATGTCGTATACTGAATTACAATGAAACTACCGGAGTTGTTTAACTTCTGTGTCTCTTTCAAGGGTTTCCTCTTTCTCCCTGTGTTGTATTTAACTGTGATCTGCCTTTCCCTTGCACTGTGAGGATTTCTCTTTTACCCAACATCCATCCCTCAGAAATTGAAATTGATTCGGGAAGCCAAACCCTGATTTATGGAACAAATCCTACTCATCAACCAATTTAGCTGCTAACCATGCAGTACTAACTCGCTGCTCTTCCAAAATAAGCTAACCTTTAGCCTTGATTTCCAGCCTTTTCAGCTAACTTTCCTTTTAATTTGCCAATTTCTGAAGCTCAAATTCTCTCTCTTTTACTTTTTCTTCTTCTATTTATTCTCTTTCTTTCCCTTCTACTAAAACCCTTCGTTCATTTTGTTCTGATTTTCGAACTTTTTCATTTCCGCTGCCCTTTTTTCTCTCTCGCCTCTAACTCAAGTTGTTTCATTTGCAATTGAATTCTTGCTATTTGTACATATCCTGATGGTGTTTCTAGCAAATTTAAATACTGGACTACTGCTGAAGCCATCGCATCTGTTCTCATATGAGAAGGTAAATTCATGCCAAGTTTGTCCATTAATTCCCTCAGCTTGTTCTTATTTGCCTTTTGTAAAACCCCAAGGTCACTTCTTCCATCTCAAAAAATTCCTTGGTAATTGAAAGTGTCATTACCATCTGAGCACTTTTTAAACCTTCAAATCAACACCCGAAAAACAAGACAGCAACGTATTCTATTCAATGTATAAATCGGGCAAAAAGCACTCAATCTGCTATGGATTGATCAGAACCCTCAAAACCTCTTTACGCAGGTAGCCCAGACCCTACTTTTGCTATTTCTTTCGGTACATGTATAATGGGTATCCCCAGTAAAAATTTAGCTGGGCCAACTGCCAAGTTTAAACAAACAGAATTTATTTGCGAAATTACAGAATGAAACACGAAGAACAGAAAATAGAATTCTCGATGATATATCTAATCAAAACCCAACATCATGATGCTGTTCCGAAAACAAAATTATCCCTTAGCACAGAGCGTAAAACATGGCACAGACAACTCACAGTTCGAAATCAGAAGGGCAGCAGGAGTGAGCCTTTCTTTACACATACAACTGCTGGAAAGTACAAAAAAACCTCAGCTTCCAGGACTGACCATTACCCTTAAATTATCTAAGTTATTTCGAAGACAATAAAGCTTTTGGCCTGAAGTATCCGCTGTTTTATGCGTAAACAAAAATCACACCCATAAACCATTCATCTCAGCAGCAACACATCCGTTTGTGAGCCTGGGCACTTTCAGGACGCCTCTGAAAAAAAAATCAAGCACACGGTAACTTTAAGAATGAGAAACAGCTTTCTGACATTGTTGTGTTTGTACATTCCCCTCATGTCCACGTGTGTGTTCTCTGCTACTTCCAGTTTCTGCCCACAGCGCAAAGATGTGAATGGTAGGCGGTTTAGCCATGTTAAATTGCCCATAGTGTAGAGCGACGTTCAGAATAAGTGGATTAGCCATGGGAAATGCAGGGAACAGGGATAGGAAGGTGCGACTGGGTGGAATGTTCTTCGAATATTCAGACTCTAAGACTAGATGGCCTGTTTCCACAATATCAGGATACGACATAGGGCTTGTTACCTGTCCAACATTTATTGCCCATCGAAATTTAGACCTCACAAAGTTGACAGCGAGCTGCATTCTTCAACCGCTACCGTCCCTATTTTGTGGGGAGATTCACAATGTTGTTCAGGAGTGAGTACTGGGATCTGGACCCAGTGACAATGAACGACTGTCGATGTATTTTCAAGTCAGAACTATGAGTGGTTTGGAAAAGAACTTTCAGGTGGCATTTCTCCTTAAGATCTATCATCCTTGTCCTTCTAATTGGAAGTGTAATAGAGTTGGAAGATGCTTTCCAATGATTTGTGATGGATGTTTGTGGATGTACTTCAAATTAAATGGGCTTCTTTTTCCTGGGTGGTGTCAGAACTTTTGAGTTTTATTGGAAATTCAACCGATCAGGCAAGTGGAGATTATTCTGTCACACAGCTACTTTCTGCCCTTCAGACGGTGAACAGACTTTGCGGAGTCAGGAAGTGAATGATTTGTTGATGTACTCCTTAATTTGGTTCTAGTCGTATAGCTGTTGCACTCATATGGTGAGAGCAGTTAGGTTCCTCATCAATCGTAATTCGAAGGATGTTATTGTTAGGGAATTTAGAGATGGGAATAACGTTCAATGCTAAGGGGTAATGGGTCCATGTTACTTGCCACTTGTCACTCTAAACCTGGATAATACGCAGGTCTTGTGGCATTTGAACACGATTGTTTCAGTGACTGAGGAGTCGTAATGGTGCTCACCTCTGTAACTTCATCGCTGAAGAACCCCACTTCTGAAATTACAATCGAGGGCAGGTCATTAACGTGACAATAATAGATGATTGGACGAACGAAACTGTATTGACGAATTCCTTCAGAGATGTACTGGCGCTCAGATGGCAGACACCCAGCAATCGCAAGCATCTTTCTATGTACGAGGTAAGTCGACAACAAGCAGAGAGTTTGCCACCTAAAAGGCATTCATTGCAGTTTTACCAGGACCAAATGATGCCACTCTTACCTTACCTCTGGAATTCAGCTCGTGTACCCATGTCTGAACCAACGCTGGTTTAGTCTCAGAGCTGACTAGCTGTGATGAAATCAAAACCTGCCATCAGTGAGCATCTTCTTGCAAAGCAAGTCCAGTGAGTTGTTGTTAGCTGTGGATGACACCTCCATGACAATGGAGAGCAGACTGATGGTGCAATAATTAACTGGTTGGGAGCTATCTACTTTTTTATAATTTTGTGCAAGTGACATTTCTTTGGAAATGTTCACCAACGTTGTGTAGGTAACAGGGTTTTTACTGTAATGGAACAACTTGGTTTGGGTGCAGCAAGTTCAGGAACGCATACCTCCAATGCCATTGTCTGAATATTGTGAGGGTTCATAGTCTTTACAATATACAGTACCTCCAACCGTTTCAAGATATCACATTGAGGAATTTTTTTTGGTGAAAGATTTTAATGACTAAAATCTGTAATCTGGAGGAGGCTGGCATGACTTATCCACGCAGTAGTTCTGCGTGAAATCTATGAATGTTTCAGACATGACTTTGGCACTGAGGTGATGTGCTATGAAGATATGTATGTTGCGTCATCGCCCAGTGAGTTGCTGTATTGTCCACGTGTACTTATTATAAGATAAGATTGGATTGCCGATCTGAGATCTGTTCTGTTGTTTATAGGATTACTTAGGTCTACCTGTTACTTGCTCCGTGTGCTGTTTGGAAACAATTAGCTTCACCGAGTTGATATCTCATTTTTACGTATCTCTGCTGCTGTGCCTGAAATATCCTCCTGAACTGGCAATTGAACCAAGGTTGATGGTAACGGCTAATGTCGAAAACATGTCGGCCCTTGATTTAAAAAATAAATCTCCTGTTATTGATAGGAGGAACGAATTAACATCTTACCCTACACGCCCTAAGTACAATAATGCAGAATAATGAGCAATGACAAGGGAGAACAAGAAACAGATGGAAAACTTACCAATCATGCAGGATCACACCTACAGCGAAGTGAGTTTCAGAGACACCTTAACATAGCAGTAGAGATGAAAGCAAGAAAGACCGTTCATCAGATGATTTAATTGTTTGCCAAAAGGTAACTCCATGAGATCGTCACACTCATTGCAGGTGAAGATGGAGGAGGTAGGTAAAATGGAGAACTCTTCAAAAAAACATCAGCCTTAGATAAATATGATAGACGTCATCGTCTTGCGTTTCAACAGAAAACTGGTTAATGTTATTTTATTTTTTATACCCAAAAGATAACCAAATATCATGAGAACCAACCGCTGGAAAACACTGAGATAGTTGTTAATACCACCAAAACTCGACTGCAGCAATCACTCAATGAACACATGGGTAAATAAACAATCCTAATTAAGAAGAAAACCCATGATCACACATTGTGCAGATGGACACTGTACAGAGTGTGAATGTATGCATGCTTTACGACGTGATTATTTCCCAAAACAAGCTCCCCAGATGCACCACTTTGGTAACATTTCAACTGCCGAAGACTATTGATCATTTCTTGGTGTGACTAAGTGAAAAAACAAATCCGTCAACTTTGGTACATGTGCATTCACTGCTGCCTCACGTTATAAAGTTAAAGGTGTGTACGCTTCTTTCAAGAGAAAGTGAATGCTATTCCGAACTGATTGCTTCCACGCACCTGTGTTATGTGACTAGATGGCAGTCCAAGAGCGTAATGAAACTTTGAGAATGCACCACTTTTGGCCGTGAAATGGGTACTTGAGCTGGTTGATGATTTCACAACAATTAAAATTTAAGCAAGGCATGCACTGAAAGAATAGAGGGAGAAGGGAAAGAAGATATCATTTTGAGAGATTTTGATATAATCAGTTTCGAATGTTAGGAGATGAACGTATTTCCACTCTTCCTGACATGTTACCCGAAAGATTCGTACTTTGTGGAACAGATGGACAGAAATTTAGAGTTCTCCTTGCAAGATCAGTTTGGAGAGCCAAATCAAGACTGGTGAAGTAACAGTGGGAGTGATTGATGTAATGTCAGTTTCATGAATGCAGTTTGTTTCTGGGAAGGATTTCGAATGATGCAAGTTGGGAGTGACTCCTCTTGTTGGGAGAAGCAAATGAACGCCGAGCTGGAAGTTTTTGTTGCAAACGTTTCGTCCCCTGTCTAGGTGACATCCTCAGTGCTTGGGAGCCTCCTGTGAAGCGCTTCTGTGGTGTTTCCTCCGGCATTTATAGTGGTCTGTCCCTGCAGCTTCCGGTTGTCAGTTTCAGCTGTCCGCTGTAGTGGCCGGTATATTGGGTCCAGGTCGATGTGTTTGTTGATGGAGTTTGTGGATGAGTGCCATGCTTCTAGGAATTCCCTGGCTGTTCTTTGGATTTTGTACACTACATTAGTTTCATCAACAGATGCCTAAGGGAAAGACAACGGAACAAGGACATGCCGCAACCCAAAGGACTAGCCACACGACCATACATCAAGAACATCTCTGAAATGACAGCCAGACTACTGCGACATTTAGGACTTATAACAGCACACAAACCAACAGCCACACTCAGACAACAACTCACCAGAACGAAGGACCCGATACCCAACATGAGCAAAACTAATGTAGAGTACAATATCCCATGCAAGGACTGCACAAAACACTATATAGGACAAACAGGAAGACAGCTAACGATCCGCATCCACGAACATCAACTAGCCACGAAACGACACGACCAGCTATCCCTAGTAGCCACACACGCAGACGACAAGCAACATGAATTTGACTGGGAAAACACTACCATTATCGGGCAAGCCAAACAAAGAACAGCCAGGGAATTCCTAGAAGCATGGCACTCATCCACAAACTCCATCAACAAACACATCGACCTGGACCCAATATACCGGCCACGACAGCGGACAGCTGAAACTGACAACCGGAAGCGGCAGGGACAAACCACTATAATTGCCGGAGGAAACACCACAGACGCGCTTCACAGGAGGCTCCCAAGCACTGAGGATGTCACCTAGACAAGGGACGAAACGTTTGCAACAAAAACTTCCAGCTCGGCGAACAGAACCACAGCAACGAGCACCCGAGCTACAAATCTTCTCACAAACTTTGAGAAGCTAATGAAGACCAGAAAACTGAGGAGTTTAAAGAGAAAGGAACCGGGAAATTTTCCAGACGGTATAGTAAAAAGAGTCGTCGAGTGTCCTGCTGGAAAAATACAGCTGGTGATGCAGGATACGAGGAGACGTGGTGTCGTCGTTTTAATCTTAAGCTCTTCATCAGGAATGGCAAATTAAGACTGGAGAAGTACCAGTGGGACTGATTGACACTGTTTCTTTCTGGGAAAGATTTAGCTTTGAAGTTATGCTCCACACCTCAAAATTCCTGCTCCTGAGGTATTTGGGAGGTGATTGCCCTCGCAAAGTCGGACTCATATATAAATAGTCCCAAGCTTGGGGGACTGTACAGAGGATGTTGGACAAGCCAATTAGATCAAGAGCACCATTTACTGAGTACTTAATAGAAGGTACATTTATCAGAGAAAGCGAAAAAAATCTCGTTTGTAAGCCCACATATCAATTCAAAGTGATATCTTGTGAAATGATATGAAGTTTGAAATGAAGACTGCACCAGCCAGTTCTCAGAGAGACATGAATAGAGTTGTGCCTGGATTAACTGGTTGTGCAGTTTATCTGAATGATGCAGTGATCTGTAGCGAGAAAGAACAGGCAAGTGGTACAGTTGACAGAGATCTTTGTCAGATTACGAGAATCAAAACGTCTAATAAAATTAAACTGAACTTAATTCCCGAAAGATGAGGTGACGTTGTTGGGACATAAAATCTGCCTTGAAAGATTGATCCCAAGGAGCGTCAACACAACAGCCATCAAGGAATATCCCCAAGCATCTTGGAGAGACTGACCACATTTCTGTTGCATTTAGTTTAGCGATGGAAATGGGCACGTACTCGCCACAGGTTAGGAGTTATAGAAGTGGGTAGGGCAATCATAATGCGATTAAACAAGACGTAGGACGGCACAGAATGGGACAGGAAAACGCAGGGGATGGGAACAATCCAAATGTGGAGCTAGGTTAAGGAAAAGCTATTGCGTGCCTTTTATAGGTATATCCATGCCAGGCAGAGAGGAAGTGACAAGGTAAGGAAACCGTTGATTACTGAAGAAATTGTATCTCTTGTTGAGCAGAAGAGGGAGGCTTATGTGACATTGAAGTGAGATAGATCAGATGAGCTAATGGAGGGTTACAGAGTAGCTGGGTAGGATTGAACGAGAGAGTTTAGAAGAGCAAGAAGTGGATGTGACAAGTCTGTAGTAGGGAGAATAAAGGAGAACCCGAAAACTTTCTATAGCTATGTGAGAAATCAAAGAATGTCTATGACAGGAATAGGCCCTGTGAAAGACAAAAGTTGGAAGTTGTGTGTGGACCCTGTGGAAATCGGAGAGGTTGAACTGAATATTTCTCACGTGTTTTCACTCAGGAAAATGTTTTTATTTGCACAAGAGAAGACTAATTTACAGGCTATTAGACTTGAAAGAATTGAGGTTAGTAATGAGGAGGTGTTATCAATTCTAGAAGGTGTGAAAGTAGATAAGTTCTCTGAGCCGGATGGGATTTGTCCAAAACTTCTCTTGTAAGCTTGGAAGGAAATGGTGGAGCCTTTGGCCTTGAGCTTTGAGTCGTTATTGTGTACAGGTTTAGTAACAGGACTGGAAGATTGCAAATGTGCCATTGTTCAAGAAAGGCGGTAGAAATGACAGAAGTAGTTATAGAGCAGTGAGCCTTACGGCTGTTGCAGCAAACGTTTAAGAAAGGATTATAAGAGATTGGATTTATAATCATCTAGCAAGCAACAATTTGATTGAAGGTAGTCAGCATGATTTTGTTAAGGGCAGGTCGTGTCCCACAAACGGCATTGAGTTTTTGAGAAGGTGTTCAAGCATGTGGATGACAGAAAGGCTCGTGTTGTACATGGACTTCTGTAAAGCCTTGGATAAGCTTCCACATGGAAGGCTAGTGAAGAAAATGCCCAGGCTTGGACATTAAAAGGATTTAACTGCACGGATTAGAAACTCGTTTTCTGTAAGAAGGCAACGAGTGATGGTTGTCGGAAAATATTCAGCCCAGAGTTCGGTTACTAGTGGTATGCCACGAGGATCTGTTTTAGGACCATTGCTGTTCGTCATTTTTATCCACGACTTGAGCACAGGCATGGATGGATGGATTAATAAGTTTGCAAATGATGCTAACGAGGGTGGAGTGGTGGGCAGTGTGGAAGAATATTGCAGGTTGCAAGAAAACTTTGGATAAACTGCAGAATTTGTCTGAAATGTGGTGAATGGAGTTCAATGCCCATAAATGTGAGATGATTCACTTTGGAAAGAATATCAGGAAGGCAGATTACTGGATCAATGGAAAGATTCTTGGTATTGTGACTATGCAGAGGGATCTAGGTGTAAATTCATTTCGTTCCCTGAAAGTTTCCATTATGGTAGACGGTGCTGTTAAGAAGGCATACGGTGTGTTATGCTTTTATTAGTAGAGCGATTGAGTTCCAGATTGAGTTCCGTGATGTCATGCTGCAACTGTACAATACGCTAGTGCGGCCTCACTTGGAGTATTGTGTGCAGTCATGGTCGCCCAATTGCATAGATCCCTGAAAGTTGCCACCCAGGTTGATCGTGTTGTTAAAAGGCATATAGTGTGTTAGGCGTAATGGTAAAGGGATTGTGTTGCAGAGCCGTAATGTTGAGCTGAAACTATACAAAACACTAGTACATGCGCACTTGGAATATTGCATACAACTCTGATTGCCCCATTACAGGAACGATTTGGAAGAATTAGGAAAGGTGCAGCGGCGACTTACCAGGATTTTTCCTCTTCTTGAACAAAGATCTTATGAGGGAAGGCTGAGAGACTTGGGTTTGTTCTCATTGGAAAAAAAGAAGGTGAAGAGGGCATTTAGTAGAGACCTACAAGATGATCAGAGGATTAAATAAGATGGAAAGTGAGAGTCGTTTTCCTCGGATGATGACGACGTTCGCTTCCATGAGGGTGCATAGCTGCAAATTGAGTTGTGTTAGATTTAAGACAGATGGCAGACGCAGGATATTTACACAGAGAATGGGGAGGGCGTGGATTGCCCTGTCTGCCAATGTAAGTAACTCAGGTTCATTAGTGGCATTTAAACAGTCCTTGGATAAGCGTATGGATAATGATGAGACAGTGGGGGGTGATGGGCTTAGATTAGTTCACAGGTCAGCGAAACATCGAGGGCTAAATGGCCTCGTCTGCACTGTATATTCTATCATCAACCCCGAAAAAACAGGTACTACGATTTTTGTCAGATGAAGCAGATTCTGCAACGTTTGTTCAAAGTTTCAGCAGCGTGGTGGCATCGCTAAAAGATTTACTGAAGATGGACACAACATTTTGTGGATAGAATAATATCAGCATGCTTTTGAGAATTTAAATCAGTATTTAACACCGCACCAATTTGACTGACTCCAAATCTTTAAAATTCTTCAATGGTGCAATCAACGCTAGCGATATAGGTGTTGGAATTGCCTTTGTACAGGAAAATGATGATGGAATTGAACGGCCCTATGGCTACTTTTCAATGAAACTCAACAACCAACGGAAGTAATACACTGTCATGAAAAAAAAAATGCTGAGTTTGTGACTGGCCTGACAACACTTTAATGTCTATGTGACGAAAAGTGTATCGGCCTATTTATTTCATTTTAATGGTATTAAGAATTGGAATAAAAATAAAGTCCTTTTTAAATTTGATGCTTCATTTTATTTTCTTCAGGTGGAGAAGTTATGATGTTTCAAGCTTGCACTGTACGTTTCAGAAAGGGTGAATGCTATTCTGAACTGAGCGCTTACCCGCACCTATGTGATGTGACTAGATGTTAATCCGAGAGAGTAGTGGAAAATTGAAAAAATGCAGCATTTGGCCGTGAAATATCTACTTGAGCTGGTTGATATTTTGAGAACAATTCGGATTTACGGATCGTTTATACATGAAGAATAGGGGGATAAGGGAAAGAATTTATCATTTTAAGAGATATGTGATACAATCAGTTTCTAGTATTAAGATATGGACACATTTGCAAACTTTCTGACACGTAACCCGAAAGAGAGGCATTTTGTGGAATAGACGCAACCATTTCCTAAACTAATCCCTCCAACTACACAATTTTGCTAACATTTCAATTTCCAAAATTCGTTGCTCATTTCTTGGTGTGACTAAGAGAGAAAAAAAAAATCGTCAACTTCGATTACTTGTGAATTCGCTGCTGCGTCAAGTTATAAAGTTGAAGGCGTGCACTCTACCTTTAAGAGAGGTTGAATGCTGTTCTGAACTGATTGCTTACACGCACCTGTGTGATATGACTAGATGGCTGTCCAAGAGTGTACGAAAACTTTGGGAATACGCCACTTTTGGCTGTGAAATCGGTACTTGAGCTGGCTGTTGATTTGACAATAATTAAAATTTAACCAAGGTTTGCACAGAAATTATGCGGGGTAAGGAAAAGGAGCTATCATTTTGTGAGATATTTGATGTAATCAGTTTCGAATATTAAGATATGGACGTATTTACACTCTGCTTGACTTGTTAACCGAAAGAGTGGTACTTCGTGGAACAGATGGATAGAAATTCACCGTTCCCCTATGCAAGATCATGTTGGAGAACCAAATCAAGTCTGAGGAAGTAACAGTGTGAGTGATTGATAGAATGTCAGTTTCATGAATGCAGTTTGTTCTTGGGAAGGATTTAGAATGATGCAAGGTGGGAGTGATGCCTATAGTTGTGGAGAAGCCAAATGAAGAGCTGATGAACTGAAAATGAAAACCAGAAAGCAGAAGGGCAGTTGATATTTCAAGCAGAGGCTCCTCATCCGGAGTGCCAAATCAAGACTGGAGAAGTATCAGTGGGCCTGATTGAAAATGTGATCGGTCCACGAAGGCAATTTGGTGCTGTGAACGATTTAGCTCAGAATTTATGCTCCAAACCTCGACTGTCCTTCTCTTCGGATGCTGCCTGACTGACAGTGCTTTCACAGAAGCACGCTCTTCGGCTCTGATCGCCAACATATGCAGTCTTTAATTACTCTTAGTGCGATTCGAAAATGCTACTATCATACATCAGAGCATGAAGCAAAAACTTCAGAGAAAGACGAAGGTATTTGGGTTCAGTTCAAAATCATGCGGTTTGATGTAATCATGTAGGGAAAAAAATCTGAACAGAAGAGGAACAGGCAGAAGTCTTTCACATTGAAATGCTCGTGGACTTGCAACAGAAAGACAGAATGAGTGTGCATATGTATACCAATATAATTGTGATGCGTACGCAGAAAAGCATTGAGAACGTATTCCTGAATGCGATTACCATAAAGGTAGAATGCTAAGACGAAAACGAAGATCACGTCACGTTGTGCAGAGGGAAAATGGGCAGAAATTCACCAGATTGTTGCTGGTAGCATACAGATAGGGTGTGCTACGGGTCGCACATGGATTACTCGTAGGAAGTCACCAAGCTATGAGGAAGACACAGACTAAGGTAAAAAAAACACTGCGAAGAACAGGACGAAACAATGGTGCTGTTACATTTTGCCGAACATGTCATAAGTGCCAAATGGCAGGAAAGGCACAGGCAGTAATACAACTCGCACCTCTGTTGCAAATTCCCGCATTCGATGAAACTATTATGCATGTTAGGATTGATTGTGTAGATCCCATTTCAAAAACAAATGGCAACAATGACTTGCGAACCAGAATGGATGGGTCTCCCAGATTTCAACAGGCATTTTTTTTATGGAATATTAAGGCAAAAACCGATTTGGAGTAGTTAAAATCTTTCTTTACGTGTTATGGGCTACCCAGAGAGATTGCGACAGAAGAAGGATTTAATTTTAATGCTAGTCTGTTTAAGGAAGTCATGGGTACTTTCCACATTTAACACTTTAAAACAAGAGCGTATCATCCTGAATCCCAAGGATCTTTGGAAATGTGGCATCAATCCATGAATACCAAGTCAATAGCGTACTGTCCTTGAAGAGTGGGATTCGTTAGTCAGCTGTAGTCTCATGAGCATAGAGCACAGTTAAAAGATTTGTTATTGCAGTATAAGGACACATGTCAGAATTAGTTGGCGAGGACTAATGCCATTCTGCATGATGCAGATGTAGGGGATGCTGCTCCAATAAAACAACACTTCGTTTCAAAACTTGACAGGTCCAGATGGAGGTGGAGGCCATGCTCGACGAAGATATCATCGAAACAAGCCAAAGAAAGTGGAGTTCGCTGATCACCTTAATTCCCAAACTGAACTGAACTCAACAATTTTGTGTGGATTCTCGCAAGGTCAACGCCATTACAAAACCGGATTGACAACAAATTCCAAGATTGGAGGACTGAACCGAGACATTCTTACAAGCCAGTTGCATCACAAAGTTGGAGTTGTTACTTAGCTACTATGTCAGATTCGGTGGAAGAACTTTCTGCCTTTGTTACCCCAAATGTGCTATATCAAAGTAAAGGATGCCCTTTGCAATGACGAACGCACCCTCCACATTTCAAAAAGTCATGAACACAATTGTGGCTGTGATAACAAACGCTTCTGTCCATTTGGACGATTTAGGGATCTTAAGTAAGTCCTGGAATGACCACATGGTAAAATTTGTAGAGCTGTTTGAACGACTATGAGAAACAAAACTGGGATTATACATAAACAAAACTGAATTGGCGAAAGCAGATGGGACATTAGAACATAGAACATAGAACATAGAAGAATACAGCGCAGTACAGGCCCTTGGGCCCTCGATGTTGCGCCGATCCAAGCCCACCTAAACTACACTAACCCACTATCCTCCATATACCTATCCAATGCCCTCTTAAATGCCCATAAAGAGGGAGAGTCCACCACTGTTACTGGCAGGGCATTCCATGAACAAATTCTTGGGACAATTCCATGACATTCTTGGGACATAACATCGCACATGTAAGGTTGACCCAATAGAACGCGAAGACGAGGGATATTGAGAAATTTCCACATTAAACCTCGAGGAGAGATATGCTTCGATTCTTAGGACTTAGCGGATTCTATCAGAAGTTTGCTCCACACGTAAGCAGTGTAGTGGCACCGTTAAAAGAATTGTTGCAGAAGAATGCAACGTTTCGCTGGACAGAACAATGCCAGGAGGCAATGGAACATTTGAGATCCTTACTGCCACATAGCCAGTTTTAGCAACATCAAAGCTTTCAAAACATTTTAACGTCGCCGTCAATGCTCGTGACTGAGGAATTGGAGCTGCACTGCTACAGGAAGATGAGGATAGTATTGAACTGCCAGTTGTTTACCATTTGAAAGAACTCAACATGCACCAGAGAAAATACTCCAGGATCGAAAAAGAACAATTGAGCTTGGCATTGGCCTGACAACATTTTAATGTGTATGTCACGAACAATGGGTCGGAGACGGTTGTGTTCATGGATCATAATCCTCCTACATTCTTAGAAAACTTTAAAGATAAGAATATGAGACCATTTCGTTGCAGTATTATGTGACCAACTTTTAATTTTAAAAGGTCGGAGGAACGTAATTGCAGATGTGTTGTCTCGGAAGTAGTTGATAAATTTTGGATGAGAATTGTATTTATTCAAAGGAAAAGGGAACTTAGATTAATATTATCTGTATGTTATGTTTATATGTTTAAAGAGTAGAGAAAAATAAAGTTATACTTTCATGATGATGTTTCAGTTATTTTTTTTCCAACCTCGTGCTCGTAAGAACTGTCTGAAAGGTACCTCTCCGGAGAGGGAGTTAGCATAGGGAAAATATCAATATGAACGCGACAGCAAATCTACAGAGGAAGATAACAGGAAAAGAATGGACAGCAGGCTGGTTTTGAAATGTGATTTTATTCTGTAAATCTTTATCGGGTTTTGATCAAACTTTTATCGTACAGGAGAAGGTAAGATAGATTAAGATAAATGACTTCTGATTAGTTGTTCGTTAACTATTTTCTGCTAGAAAAAGTCAAAGATGTTCATTTTCACTTAAAACCATGACATCTGCGATAGCTCTTTGTCTCACGAGTTTTCACAGATTACAGCACAGGGTGAAACTTTTCTGCGTGTCAGGTTTAAATCAGTAGAGAAACTTACCCCGTGTTGTAACATAATGTCTAGTGGACCTTACCAAGTCGAACTGAAGATGAGTGAGTTGAAGGATTTGAGTTGGACTCCAGACAGAAGGAAACATCATTGAGTCTGTCATGCGCATATGCTCAGAAGATATTTTAATAGGCAAGGAAAGCAAACGAACGATGGTTGCATCATAGAGAAGAACCACGTTCAGAGGTTGATGTGTTGGATATCCCTCAAATTAAATCGAACAATCAGGAAGTCGTCAAAAATTGGGACTAATTATTGAGTAACACGCCAGACGAAAATCGAAGTGACCTGGTAGACCTATTACTGTGGCATGGGTAGATACGTGGAAATAAGCTAGTGTTACAATGTAGAGATCGAACCCCTCTTATAATTCAAAACGAAACATTCAGAAGACCTCATCTCGCCTCCTCATCAATTAAAATGTTAGCGACGGAGAATTCCTAATTTACTCTAGTTAAATAAGAACTATCAATTTATTTTCCTAACTCTATTTGTGAACAAGAACCAAAAATCATTCGCAAATCCAAGAACCCCTTTTTCGTAATTATTTTCTATCTGAACCCAACTCTATAAAAAAATCTGTTCCAACACCACCATTATTAAACCTTCCACTACCTTAATATTTTGACCACGCAATCACTGTCTTCATCGCGATATCAATCTTTTATCTGTTGATCTCCCTAGTTCTTTTTTTTACTGGTTAGTATGTTTAAAATGAAAATGTGCCTTTGACAGAGAACATCTTCTAATTTCTTTGAGTAGGCTGTTCGATGGGCAGTTAGGTCTGTGACTCCGTGCCAGTTGCTCAGTTGATTGGTGATGCTTGCTCTCTGACCAACTTTCAAAAAATATCTTCATTTTATTTAGTACCCGACATCATTCCCTGCCATTCGTCCAGTATTGCAAAAACAGGACAGTCAAATTCAATTGTGTTTTAGCATACTGGGCATAATTTATACAAATTGGCTAAATTTCATTTGTTGTCAAAGCAGCAAACAAAACTGAGGTATCAATTTAGCTGCCAAACTGTTACTTTATCTATTTTGCTTTTGTTACAGCCAGTCTCCCAGTCTTTCCATTCGGGCAGCTGAGCATGCATTTAAGTGTACTTCGCAATTCCAGAAAACTCGTTTTTATTTAAAGTGAACTTTACATGTATTCACTTCATAGCGCTGGGATGAACTGACTGAATTATGCATAGTATACATAGTGCTGTTCCGATTAAGCAACATCCTTATTCCAATGAAGTTGACTCAGCCTCCAAAGGAGATTGAACGCATGCTCCAAGATGAAACAGTTCAAGGCGCTTCAATGACTGGGGCTCACTAAAATAATGATGGCAAAACCAGATGCTACCGAACGGCTCTGTGTGGACAATCACAAAGTCAATGCAGTTACAAAGTCTGATTCGTATTTGATTCGGCATTTAGAAGACTATATTGCACAGGTGGGAGAACTAACTTATATTTGTAGGTTGGACTTGCTCAGAGGGTATTGGCTTGCAGTTTTTGCAACGCTGAATGTATTTTGTCAGTTTAAAGTCATACCGTTTGGTATGAAACAATGCCGCACATTTCAATGACTAAACAGTAAGGTCATTTCCGTATTACCCAATTGTCTCCTTTAAATTGATGACCTGGTGATTTTTACTCACACATGGAAGGACCAGTTCCAACATTTTTCAGAACTCTTGAATTGAATTTGGGAGGCACGCTTGGTGACAAACGTAGCTAACACTGAAATTGCCAATGCCCAGGTCACGTTCCTGGGCCATGTTTTGTACATGGACAAAGGGGCCCCACGGAACAGGAAAGCAAAGTTTATTGGGTAGTCTCCCATAATATTGACATAAAGAGCAGTGCCACGATTCCTGGGATTCAGTGGTTTATATTGGAAATTCTACCAAGTTTAAGCACTGTGGTTGCTCCACCTATTGCATTTCCAAAGGAAGTCAACATATTTCATTGGACAGCGGACTATAAAAAGGCATTTGATAGCTTTAAAGCTGTGATAGCTAGTGACACAGTATTCGCCACACTTAACTACATAAAACCATCCAAGATGCAAGTAATGTGGGTGTCATTGTTATTCTCTGACAGGAAGACGATGAAGAGATAGAAAGACCTGTTGGATATTTCTCCAGGAAATTGAACATATATCAACAGAAGTATTTGAAAGTTAATAAGAGACTTCAACTTAGTGTTGTCATTGCAACATTTCAATATTTATGTTACCAGTAATGTACCCAATGGCTATTACGAAAAATAAATAACATGAAAGCATGGGAAGGGGTAAAGCATGAAGACCACTGGCAATCTGCGCTGTGCAAGGCAAAATGGGATATACATAGTGGAATTTTCTTACACCAATTATCAGAGTAAGGTTAAGGCTGAAAGGTCACTATGGCGAGATGAGATAACACAAGGAATAAAGCAAGTTTCTCTGTTAAGTGTTATTATGACAAGATTGGGACCATATATATTTGGGACATGACATTAAAATATCTAATTAGTAGGTAGTAGAGTCAGCTTGAGACAGGAGACTATTGTAACAGATGGAATAGCTCAATATCTATCATCGTTGCAAGAGTTAGCAATAAATATCTAACCGTGACATTAGAATAACATTAAGTGGAATGTACAAATAAAGAGGTAATGGGAACAAACATCATTGTTTAGTTAGAATGAGGTACTTTGATGAATATAGTTGGACATGCTGATAAACTAACAGAAACATGATGAAAAAGATATAAAAATGCATGGACCCTGATGTTCGTCAGCATTAGAGAATCTGCTTTCTCAGTTTCACGGTTTATTATTTGCAAATAAAATACCTACTTCTTGAAGAACTCTCCGCGTCTCCTGGTGATTCTCTATATTTTCGGCACAACAAATTTGGCGCTGCGAGCAGAGTCGTGCAGAGATCCATCTGGACTGAGGGTAGCAGTAACAGGTCATTTCTTGGTCCACCGGTGGTACTCCCGAGACTGACAGAATAAGGATACCCAACAAAAATGGTTGGCATTTTTGCTGTGAATTCGGACTATATTCTGTTCGCTTCGAGTGGTCTTTCGGGACTTCGAAGTGCGGGAACATGCCAGAGGGTATCTCCGATTCAAGATCCAATGGCGAGGTGTAAATTGTTACTGAAGGAGACGTGGAGAATTGGTCAAGAAAACTTCGCATTGTGTTAAGGGGTGAGTAAGAATAGAAAGTAGCAATTGTTGAGTAAAAATTCCACGTGGTGTGTATAAGACCCTATAGAGGACAGACTTATAAAACCCTATTAATAGATAGGGCAGAAATATAAGACCCTACAGATAGATAGGGCAGATTAAAGAAGTGGAAAATATTTTATAAGACCCTATAGATAGATAGGACAGAATAAAGAATGGAAAATTGTTTTATAAGACCCTTTGGATACATAGGGCGGAATAAATATAGGGAAATTGTTTTACTGGAAGACCTATTTAGAAAGCCGGCAAATTGGTAGTGGATGATTAAAAGTAAAATAGCAGAGAATATTCATAGTGTTACTAGACTGGTAAATGTTTTACATAAGGCCTGTTGTATAATTGGATTTTTGGAAATGAACAAAGTGTCTGTTTAAGTCCAGCTCTGGCTGACAGCGATTGATTTACGGTCGAGTTTGTGTGTGTGTGTGTGTGTGTGTGTGTGTGTGTGTGTGTGTGTGTGTGTGTGTGTGTGTGTGTGTGTGTGTGTGTGTGTGTGTGTGTGTGTGTGTGTGTGTGTGTGTGTGTGTGTGTGTGTGTGTGTGTGTGTAAGAGTTTATAGCTTAATCATTGTGATCTGATTTCTATACATCATTGTGTGTTGGTGATTTACTGTTTGCATTATGTTTCCCTGAAGCTCGACATCCAGAGGTATTTTGCTTTTATTTTGAACTGTAAGAATTTAAGGTAGTTTTCTTTTGAGTGAGAAATTACTCAAGAAGCCGTCTGTGATTGATGCATTTGAAGGTGCAGTGTTAGATTGGTTTAGGTTGAATGAATGAGAATTGGGTGTTTGCATGAAGGAGTTGCAATTGAGGACGTTTAGAAATTGATAGATTGGTAAGGGACAATTGCAAGTTATAAAGTTAGGAATTGCCTATACTATTGAACAAAGCACTACTGGACTTGAATGGTATACGGAAGCGATTTATTAGAGCAAAGATAATTCATTAGTTGGACTGAAATACCTCGTAGGATGGATAAAGGGACTGCAGTTGAGATACTGAGTAAGAAATTTCCAATGGCAAAAAATTACGTTGTAAAGAATTCTGAGAAACAAACTGAGGATTTATTGACTAAATGGCCAAAAGAAGGTACATTTGATAACATATGTGCAATGTGATGGAAGGATTAATTAAGAACTATAATCCGAAAGATACAGCTAAAAATAGAAACAAAAAAGGAATCAGGAGATGGAAATACTGAAACGTTTCAGGAAAGAGGGTGAGAAACTGAAGGTAGCTTGTCAGGCACCTGTGGTGACAAGGAAAGCTGCAAATGAACAAGCTGAGCAGTTATGGGAAACATGAAAGCCGAAATTAGCTCGCCCCCCTCCCCTCACCCTCTCTATACCCAAATGTGGAGGAGTTGAATAGACCTCCTCCCTACTCGAATAACGAGGCCTTGAAGCGGTACCCAGTAATAAAGGGAACAGTAGAAATAGAAGGACAGTTAGAATGGGATAGAAGTGCGGAAGACAAAAATGAACTGAGGGAAAGAAGAGAAAGAGAGAAAAGGGACAGGAAGGAGCAAATAGAAGCGATACTAAGAGAGCAAGAAGAACTGAAACACGAGATTAGTGTGTTCTGTGGGCTAAGGGAACAAAAAACAATTCAGGAATACTCATTGCGATATGAAAGTAGGGCTGAAGAGAAAAACAGTGAAATTGACGCAGAGCAAGCAGAAAGGGATGATGCGATCCAAGGAAAGAAAAAGGCCCCAGTACCTAAAAAATGGGAGGAATTTGAAATAGCATCGAACTCAGAGCCCGCGGGATATTTAATGAGAAGTAGTGTCAGTAAGGGGAAAAAGGGCCACTCCTTATAAAAGAGGGGAGAAACCAACAATACATTCCTTGGGGAACTCAGGATCTGGAAGGTCTGAAGAATGCGCTGTCCAATTTACATGAGGGAGCAGGAAAGTGGATCAGTGCTTTTGAAGATGAAACCACAGGGCAATTGCTGGCTATAGGAGACTTGAAGGCACTGCTGGTGAGGTTGGTAGGGCTCCCGACGTTAAAGGAAATAATGGTCCCAGCCCGTTGGAACAATGTCACAGATAATCCAATGATTGATGGGGTCGGGTTTGTTCGAGTGAGACAGAATGTGAGGCAGGCCTTAAGAGACTATTATCCACCCAAAATGGACCCCCAAGCTCTGAGCGGAATTCCACTGGGAGAGAGTGAAAACCCGGCTGCTTACTGGGAAAAACAGTTTAATAAGTGAGGCTAGAAACAGGAAAACATAGAGACTAATCAATTGCTGAACACAATGTTCCCAAATTCCATCATTGAGGCAATGCCGTCCCAAGTCAGGACAAAGCTGGAGGAGGTGGTGGGCCTAACATCATCAATGAGCCACCAGGAATTTAAAGTTCACATAGCTCCCGCAGTTTAAAGGTTTCGAAAAAGCAGAGAATCTGTCTGCACAGTAGGAGGAGGTGCAAAGAAAGCTGGTGCAAATGCAACTCGAATACCTAAAGAAGAAAGAAAGAAAATAAGGCTAAAAAGGTGTTGCCAGTAAGAACCAACACAGTAAACAAAATTGGCGTGAAACAATTGTCGGCGCATGGGGAGTTCTATCAAGTGACCAGACAGGGGCCAGAAAGTCCCATGCTAGCAATGGAGGCTTTAGAGAAGCTTTCTCGCAGAAATATACCCGGGACAGGGCAGTTTTAAACAACAGCCTAAACAGAATTGGAGTCCCCAATTTCAGGAATGTAAGGATGGGTGACTATGGTACACGATAAATAATTAGGCTGGGGGGGGGGGGGCGCAGAAATGAAATGCTGGGGATGCCATCAAACAGACCACTTTAGGAGGAATGCCCTTACTGGACCTGGCACTCTCTGCCCTACAGCGGGCCTAGACGGTGGGACTGCCCAGTCGCCATTTCCCAGACACCGACAGGCCCAGCAGGACCTGTTAACCAGTATGGGATGTGTTAGGGATGCGCTGAGTACCTGAGTGGGAAGGGACACTACCTGTAGTAGCATGGGAAGCTGATCAAGAACCAGAAATACAAGTTAATATAATTAATATAGAAGGACGGCAGACAGTGCTGATAGATACTGGAGCTACATACATTTGTGTACAGCCGCAGCATGCCTCTCATTTTCCCATGTCAAGTAAATTTGTTAAAATTGTAGGGTTCTCAGGGAAATCACAGTTAGCTCGATTTACAGCTCCAGTAAGGTTGGAAATGGAAGGTATAGAGATAGTTCTGCCAACATTAGATTCTAAACAGACGCCAATTAACTTGTTAGGTAGGGATGCTTTACTGCAGTTAAAGGTAAGATTGCAGTGCACACAGCAGGGCTTGGTCGTAGAAAAGGCCAATACACAATTAGTGATGCAAGAAGTTAAAGATGATAATGTTTATTGGATAGGGATATCGCAACTGACATTCAAGACATTTAGGGGATGTGGGAAGCAGAAGTGTTGATGATGTTGACTAAAGCAAGACCACCTAAGTCTGAGCTGCACTGTACAGTGATATTTGATAAGTCTTAGGATGAGGTGTTAGTGAGGCAGTGGCAGCAGGAAGTCACTACGCCACAACATTTGATAAATGAAGTATTAATATTAGGGGAGCAGGGAGTGATCCTGCAAATAGACAGAAATGCATTCTTGGAAAGGTGGTACAGCCCCGTACCAGATGCAGCACCAAATATAACCTTACTGGTAAATAAGGGATATCAATTTAAAGACTTAGGACTTACGGCCACGCATGTAGAAACAGTAATGGAATGGCACATGCTCACTACAACGGTTTGGGAATCCAGGGATGGCAGCGATATTAAAATCCTAGTATGCTGTAACGTGACACGTAATCCAAAGGAAGTCAAGGTAACACCCCAGTGCAACATGCCAGTGACAGTGGAGGAAGATGATTAATATGGTCGCGAGAGATTGGATACAGTACTTTGTGAAAACAGCATGATACAATTCTGAGGAGAGTGAAATCAGCTAGCCCAGTGGAAATAAGGTTGAAGCCAGGAGCTGGGACAATAGCAAAATTTCTGATGAATGAATTAAACCCAAGGTTTGGCATACCGTCGGAAATTGGTTCAGATAGTGGACCTGCCTTCATTCAGAAAGTAGTTACTTGGTGCTGCAGCCTTTGAGAATCAAACAGAGGTGTGGGTGCGTGTATCATTCCCAGTCATAGCGTTTATGGAAAGGATTAATGGGACATTGAAAGCCAAATTAAAGAAGATCTGCTCAAGCACCAACCTTAATTGGGTTGATGTGCTGCCATAGGCGCTAATGAGTAATTGCATGACCAATCTCAAACCGCATGAGACGCTCACAGGTAGAGCTATGCCAGTGCCCAGGTGCAGCGGCCCATACTAAGGGCCTAGATTGGAGCAGTTAAGTTTATAACTTAATATGCCGCAGCTAACTATGATACATGAGACTATCCACCTGCAGGAAACACAAAGGGAACCACCGCCTGTTAACATGGAAGGACGAGGAATACGATTGAACTAGAGGTGGACACTACATTTGGGGCTGTTTTAAATTTTCAATGCGTCCCACTGGCAGATACTTGGTGGCTGCGTGATAAGAAAGGAGAGTTGTGCCCGATGCTGCCCGCTGATTAGAGTGGCAGCTGTTCCCGTGTAATGCTTCAACACAAGGTAGTTATATCGCCACACACGCAGCTTGACGCTATGTCACAGTCAGATTTGTGCCGAACTAAGAGACGATGTTTCCCTCATACGACAATTCGTATTGATAGCATAGGACAGCCAAGAGGTATTTCTAACAAGTTTAAGGGTCGCAATGATGTTGCCGCGGGCTGGGAAGCTCACATCCCAGTGATAGGAATTAGAAAAAATTCTGAATGCATTAATTACACTTAATTCGCAGAGATTTATCAATTCCACCAAGGATGCCCGTGTGGCCTTGGGAGAACAATTGTATGTTACTACCAAAATGACATGGCAAAACAGACAGGCCTTCGATTGGATACTGGCAGAAAAAGGCGGGGTTTTTCTGATGTTTGGGGAACATTGCTGTACCTTTATACCTAACAACACTAGCCCTTGGGGAATCTTTTACTAAAACAATGAAAAAATTAAAGAATCTAAGTCGGGAGGTAAAAGGCAATGCAGAGTTTGGTTATCGGGCTTTTGATTGGCAGAATATTATATCAGGGTGTTGGGGAGCATGGTTTGTCAAGATTGGTCCTGTTCTTCGTGAGGTTTTGCTTGCTGTTGCCTTTATGTTTTGTTGTGCTTTACTTTTTATTAAGTCCTTTATATTTCGTGTCACTACACGGCAACTTGTAGTCATTTCAGCTACCCTAGGAAGTGTTTGCATCTCTGATGGAAACCCACCGCTCTCCTCTTGTGATCTGTCAACCGCCACAACGCAAGGAATATGTCCACGTGGGGATGTCAATAATACTTCAGAAGAATGTGCGGGTCCTAGATTGTGAAGGATCTTGAGTCTTTTTTTACGTTCTGGTTATTGGGGGGCAGATGTTTGGCCCAAGGGACCCCAGGAATGGACGAAGAACCCTTTAAGTCTCAGATTCCTAAAATTATTTAGTCGGTGTTGCGACATACATGGTTTGTATTGGGAGCAAGAAGGGCTGAGCTTATTGTCATCTTTCTCTGGGTGAGACCAGTAGGTCTCAAAGGGGGGAATATGGAAAATAAAGAACATGAAAGCATCGGAAGGGTTAAAGCATGAAGACCACTGGCAATTTTTGCTCTGTGAAAGGCAGGATGGGATAAGCATAGTGGAATTTTCTTACACCAATTAGCAGAATAAGGTTAATGCTGAAAGTTCACTATGGTGAGATGAGATAACACAAGTAATAAAGCAAGTTTCTCTGTTAAGTGTTATTATGACAGGATTGGGACCATAAATATCTGGGAGACGACATTAAAATATCTAATTATTAGTTAGTAGAGTCAGCTTGAGACAGGAGACTATTGTAATCGATGAAGTAGCTTAATATCTGTCATGACAGATTAGTCTGCAATGAAAGACCATCGTTGCAAGAGTTAGCAAAAAATATCTAACCGTGGCATTAGGCTAACAGTAAATAGAATGTACAAATAAAGAGATAATTGGAACTAACATCACTGGTTTATTGTGTAGCTAGAATGAGGTACTTTGATGAATATAGTTGGACATGCTGCTAAACTAACAGAAACATGATAAAACAGATATAAAAATCCATGGGCCCAGATGTTCGTGAGCTTTCGAGAATCTGCTTTCTCAGTGTCACGGTTTACAGTTTGCAAACAAAAAACCTACTTCTTGAAGAACTCTCTGCGTCTCCTGGTGATTCTCCGTATTTTCTCCACAACACTGTTATATGCACTGATCATGAAAGTTTTTGAATTAGAGTAAGGATAAAAGTTCCAGAGAGTTTAGATGGAACTCGTTATTACAGTTATTCTATTTGAGAATCTATTTGAGATTCCCCTCCTAAACGTCTGACGAATTGCAGTGACTGGCCGTGTTGAATGATGCTATACAATAATTTCTGGCAGTAATCACTCTCCATCTCTGTATCGTGTCTTCAAGCTCCACCAACCACACCACCCCAACAACATTCAAATCATCGCATCCATCCCGGAAAATTTTCGTATACTCTGACCCTTTCATTGTCCCGAAGATTCTTGAACACCAGCAGCTTATACATTTTTCGCTAAATCGTTTCTTCCTCCAGTCACTGCAAGTCTCTTAACTCTAAGATCCAGAAGATAATAGCATCCCCAGAGCTCCCTGTCTGTCATTTTGCATATTATTCAAGTATTCCTATCCCTGTAACCAGCTCACTTCAAATCCCTCAGATCAAGCAAATATCGATCCGGAGTAACGATTTCCAGCACCAATAAGCTACTATCTCCATCTTTTGGCGCTCCCTACTCCTCCAGACGTAATGTCCCAATAATGTTGGCGTTCTGAGTCCCTGTAACACACTTTCTAGCACTGAGGCCTCCTCCTCTTTTTAACTGTTTTCCAGGCACAACAGCGAAACTGTGGGGTAGCGGTGCGAATTGAGACATTAGGAAACTCATCTGAGGCTTCGGTTCTGCCATTATTTCGAAGTTACAAGGGCAGAGAACCGAAGAGCGAGCAGCACACAGCAGAAGAACATAAATCGGTAGTGGGGATCGAGGCCTACTGGTACTTGGAGTTACAGTATCAGCAGAGTGTGTAGCTATCTATTGTGACCCAGTGGCAGCGGTTGGAAGCCTATGAGGGAACAGCTAGAAACTAAAGTTTGACAGTGACTCAGCTCTGGAAGATATAGCGGCAGCAAAGTGGGGTGATCTAAATCAGCATAGAGAACTGAGGCATGGTCATAACTGTAAGTCTCAGATATAGTGACGCTGTGACGGAGCAGAGTGGTGTGGGAGCTCCATGATTACTAGTTCGTGGGAGTCACTATGAAACACATTTCTGCTGCTGGGACCTGCCTGCACTGAGTATGAAAGAAATGCGAGAAAAGCTGCAAATTCATTTTCTGATAATCTCTTATTATCTTGCTGGAACTTAGGCAATGTATTTTATCTGCATCTGAAAGAAGGGTTCCACTCAGAAATATCAAGAACAAGTGAAAGTCAGAGCCAACATAATAAAGTAACATCACTAAGCTACTCTTGGATAAGGCAATGAGTAGTAAACATCATTGAGTGCGAGTAGGTATATTTCATGGAAGACTCGATAGCACATACTGGTCATATGGAAAATGTGCTCCGTTACATTGATAAGTCATAGCCTCAGTCGGTGTTCTGGAGAACCACTGGGTGTTGGAGCTCAGACAGGAGACTGTGTGGTACATGTGCGACGATGAGCATTGGTGAATAGCACACTAAGAGAGGGGATCACACTGCAGTCATAACGGCGTGGAAGAAGGAAGGGTATGGGCAACCAGGCAGTCCAAGAGAAACAAGGTAAAAACAATAACTGCAGATGCTGGAAATCAGATTCTGTATCTGTGGTGCTGGAAGAGCACAGCAATTCAGGCAGCATCCAACGAGCAGCAACATAGACGTTTCAGGCAAAAGCCCGATGAGGGGCTTTTGCCCGAAACGTCGATTTTGCTGCTCGTTGGATGCTGCCTGAATTGCTGTGCTCTTCCAGCACTACCGGTCCAAGAGAAACAGTCCGTTAATACAGGAATAGACTGGGGTCACACTCAAAATTCAGTTTTCCATTTTGGAGGCTGCTGAAGGTGCTGGCTGCTCAGGGGAGTGCAGTCAGAGCCATGTTTGTGGCACCACAAGCGGCACGATTGTACAGAAGGGGAGGGAGAAGGACAGAGGAGCAATGGTCAGAGGGGATTCAGTAAATTGAGGAAGACTGAAGTGATTCTGCAACTGTCAATGTAACTCCAGAATGGCGGAGTCAAGAATGTCACTGTGCCTGCAGTACATTAGTTTAGGGGGCAGTAAGAAGCCAGACATCATCATCTGTGGTGGTCGGAATGACATGGTCATGCAATGACAAGTGTGACATGGTCTGGTAATCAAAATTTTTGGAACTCGCTGAATGGTTAGCAAGGAGCAATCCCTGGATTACTCCCAGCACCATGTGCAATGAAACACAGAACTCGGTTATTACCTAACTGGCACGATGGTGCTGTAGGAAAGGCCTCACATTCCTGGGACATTAGAACGGCTTCTGAGGAAGATATAAACTGTACAAGCTGGACAGGTTTGCAAGTGACAGAGCTGGGAGTGAGCTCCTTGTTAGGCATGTGTGTGGGCTTATACTAACTTGCCGACGAGATGGGAATCAAAAGGTAATAGTAGAGTAGAGTACCAGGATTGCCCAAATAAATGGAGATGCAGCTGATACTCATTTATAACAGCATCCATGGAGTAAGGAATAAATTCTAAATCGTAGTTACTCTACATGCATGTGAATACTCCGATTTTGGGGAGTTAAAGATGTAGATGAGTGTGTGGAAATCTGATGATGTACTGATATACAAGAGCTGGCTCAAGGAATTACAGGAATGTGTGTTAAATATTACTGAGTATAAAGTATTCAGAAGCGATAGAAAGGAGATGAAATTATGAAGGGTAGAAGTAATCGTTTAGTAAAGCATGAATTCATGAGTCAGTGAGAAAGAGGAAACCTCCAAGGGCAGAATGAAACTGGCTGAAGCTACATAACAAAAACGTGTACAGTTAGACTGTGAGGTATTATCTGTTGGCCACCAACTAGTGGACAGGATGGATAAAATAAATATGTCGGGACATTTGAGAGCAATAGCAACACTACATAATAGTTGTGCTGAAAAGATTAAATTATCTAGATACAGACTGGGATGCTGTTAACGCCAGAGCAATGACAGACAAATGCTCCTTTAACTGCATGGAGGATAGCTTTCTTCAGGAATATGTGTACAAGAGAAGAGTGGTTGTACTGTTGGACTTGGGCATTGGAAACAAAAAAGTAGATTCAATGTTAGTAGGGGAACATTTTGGGGCACAGCGAGAGTTTTATTGTAAATATCAGAACGATGTGCATTTGAACTGTGGAGAAGACATTTCAAAAAACAATAAGCTATTGAAAAGTTGGTACAGTGAGCAGCGAGGTGATAGATGACCTTCTGCACATGGAAGCACGAGACAGTGCAATGTTCCAGTAATTACATTAAGACAATATATTATAAGTTTTATACTCAGAAAGGGAACAGTTGTGAATGACGTGCGGGGGGTGGGGTGGGGCGGGGGAGCTGGGTAGGTTGGAATATGTGCACATGTCGTTGAAGATTTTTTAATTCATTTGTGGGTGTTGGGAATCCCTGGCTGGCCAGCATTGACAGCCCATCCCCATTTGCCTTTGAGAAGGGGGTGTTGAGTTGCCGTGTCGAATTGCTGCAGTCCACTTGCTGCGGGTTCATTCACAATGCTGGGGTGCACGAAATTCGAGGATTTTGAATCAACGACTGTGAAAGAGCGGCTGCATATTTCCAAGTCAGGGTGGTATGTAGGTTGAACAAGAATAAAGAATAAAGAACAACGAACAAAGAAAATTGCAGCACAGGAATAGGCCCTTCTGCCATCCAGGCCTGCACCTTTCCAGATCCTTCATGTGAACCTTTTTTTCTTAGCATCTGTATCCCTCTGCTCCATGACCGTTCATGTATCTGTCTAGATACATCTGAAATCACACTATTATTCCCGCCTCCACCATGTCAGCTGGTAATGCGTTCCAGGCACCCACCACTCATGATGAACTTTCCACGCATATTTCCATGAAACTCCCCCCCCCCCTCACTTTGAACTCCTGATTCCTAGTAATTGATTCCCCACTCTGGAAAATGCTTGTTAGTATTCACACTATCTGTAATTCTCATGAATTTGTAGATCTCAATCAAGTCCACCCTCAACCTCCGTCTTCATAATTCAAATAAAACTAATCTATTCAAACTCTCTTCGTTGCTAGCACCCTCCATACTAGGCAGTACCCTCGTCAACCTCCTCTGCACCCTCTCCAAATCAGCCAAACCATTTTGTGAACGTGGCGACCAGCACTGAAAGCAGCATTTCATATATGGCCGAACAAAGTCTTATGCAACTATAACGTGACCTGCCAACTTCTGTTCGCAATACCTTGTCTGATGAAGGAAAGCATATCGTGTCACTTTTTGACCACTCTATTGAGCTGAGCTGCCACATTCAGGGTACAATGGATCTAAACATGCAGACCTTTCTGTGCATCAATTTCCACAGGACTTTTCCTTTTTACTGTATTGTTCACTATTGAATTGGATCTTTTAAAATGCATCACCTCGCATTTGCACATATTGATCTCCATCTACCATTTCCACGCCCTCCTCCTCAATATACCTATATTCTGTTTTATTTTGGCAGATATTTCTACTATTTGCTACTCCCTAGTCTTAGTGTCGTTTGCAAATTTGCTAATCCGACCATGTATATATTCCTCCAGATTATTTATGCATATCACAAACAACAGTGGTCCCAACACGTATCCCTGTCACTGTTCTCCATTTTGAGATACTCCCTTCCACTACAACTGTCTGTCATCTGTTGCCGAGCCAGTTCTTAATCGATCTAAGTGGTACAGACTGGACTGCATGCAACTTAACTTTCTCTATCAGCCTCCGAAGGGGAACCTGATTAAACGCCTTACTGAAGTCCATGTATATGACATATACATCACTTCCCTCAACAATCAACTTTGTCACAATCTCAAGGAATTCTGTTAAGTTGGCAGACATGACGATTGGTGCAAAAAAACCATGCTACTTATCACTGATAAGAAAATTTACCATTTTCTTACAAATGGTAAATGATCCATTCCCTCAGTAACTTCTCCAGCAGCTTCCCTACAGCTGAGGTCAGGCTCGCCGGTCTGTGTTTACCTGTATAAACCCTGCTGCACTTCATATAGAAGGTGAAAACATTAGTAGTTCTCCAATACTTCAGTATCTCACCTGTGTTCAAGGTTGTTGCAAAGATATCTGATCAGACCTCAGCTATTTCTTGTCTTGTTTCCCTCAGTAACCTGGGATAGTTCCCATCCACACCTGGGAAATTGTCCAACTTAATGTCTTTTAGAATATACAGCACTTCCGCCTTCCTTATGCCGACTTGCCCTACAGTAAGCAAACATCTACGCCTTACCTCATCATCCATCATCTCCCTCTCCTCAGTGAATACGAGTCGAAGTTCTCGTTGAGATTCTCATCCGGTGTCTCTGTCTCCACACTTAACTTTCCGCTTTTGTCCTTCACCAATCCTTACTGCAGTTACCCTCTTGCTCCTTGATAATGAAAAAAAGACTTTGGGATTTTCTTTAACCCTATTTGGGAAAGAATATCATGATCCCTTTTTTGCCCGCTTCATCCCTTACTTCAGTTTACCCGTACATTCTCGATGTTCTTTCAAAGCTTTATCTGTCTTCATTAGCCTGGATCTTATGCATGCTTCCTTTTTCTGCTTAGCTAGTCTTGCAATTTAACCTGTCATCCATGGTTACATAACCTTGTAATTTCTATACCTCATTTTCACAGGAACGTGTCTCTCCTGCACTCTGATCAACTACTCTTCAAAAGCCTCCTACCGATCAGATGCAGATGTACCTTCAAACAACTGCTCCCAATCTACATTCCCCAGCTCCTACCGAATTTTAGTATAGTTGGCCTTTCCTCAGCTTAGCTCTCTTTCTTTAAAACCGCTCTCGTCTTTGAGTAGATTAGATTCTCGACAGTGTGGAGACAGGTCCTTTGGCCCAATCAGTTAGGTGAATTGGGCATTCTAAATTGCCCGTAGTATTAGGTGAATGGGTAAATATAGGGGAATGAGTCTGGGTGGGTTGCGCTTTGGCAGGTCAGTGTGGACTTGTTGGGCCGAAGGGCCTGATTCCACACTTTACATAATCAATCTGCACCGACCCTCCGAAGAGTAACAAGCCTATACCCATTTTTCTCTGACTAATGTAGCTCCCACTATAGGCTAATTCACCTAACGTGCACATCATTGGACTGTGGGAGGAAGCCAGACGACCCGGTGGAAACCCACGCAGAATGTGCAAACTCCATACAGACAGTTCCCCGAGGCTGGAATCAAACCTGGACCCTGGTGGTGTGAGGCAGCAGTGCTAACCAGTGAGCCACCGTGCCGCCCCAAAGTTTCTCGTCAGTATTTTAAAGCTTACAAACTTGTGATCACTACTCGCAAAGTAATCCCATATTGCAACATCAATCACCGGGCGGTGCTCATTCCCCAACACCAAGTACAACATGGCCCCTTCCCGAGTTAAACAATTTAAATAATTCTCGAATCAGCCTTCCTGGATGTTGCTCACAAAATTCTGCTGCTTCTGGATCTCTAAAGCTAAGTGAATCTCAGTCAATGTTGGAAAATTAAACTCTGCTATCACCACCACCCTGTACCTCCTACATCTGTCCATAAGCTGTAGACATATTTTTACCTGTTTGTCACGATCGCTTTTAGGAGGCCAGTAATCCAGCCTCTCCGCCAACATTACCTCGTTGCTCAAGTCCTCCATAATGCCCTCCTTCACGAAAACTGTGATATCCTCTCTGTCCAGTAATGCAACTCTTCCACCCCGTTTTATCTCCCTCTCCATCCCTTCTGAAGCATCGATATCCTTGGATGCTTAGTTGTCAATCTTGCCTTTGCCTTAAGCAACTCTCAGTAATAGCAATAACATCATACTCTCAGTTATTAATCCAAGCCCTAAGTGCATGTGGAATATCGACTGCACTTCTTGCAATAAAACAAATGTACCTCAGATCACCAGTCCCTTTGCATTCATTATCTGCTCCCTGCCTACTCTTACTCTTCGTCACGTTGACTTCATTATCTAGTTCCTTACTGACTTTAGTTATTACTTAAAGAAAAGCAACCAATTCAGAAACGAAACCCAGCAAAATACCAGATAGGTAATCACACCAACATTAAGCAGGTAAAAGTAAGGAAACACATTGAATCCACAAAGAAAGGAAAGCCGTGGAAAGACTAAAAAAATACATTGCTATCCTAACTGCAGACAACGAACGCTTGACAGTCATTCTAAATCTAGGAGACTACATTGAAAAAGCGAACACACTACTTACAGATACCAACACTTACTAACAGGTAGCGGTAGACTCGACCACACAGCTAGAGAACAGAATCTCATTCCTACTCAAAATACTTCAGAAATCTGGCGAACAAAATAAGACCGACTTCCAAAAAAATGAAACCAAACGGATCCAACAACCCACGCTTCTACAGATTAACCAAAATTCACAAACCAGGAGAACGCCCCCCCCCCCCCCACCCCGCCCCAGAACCATGATCTTACTACCTGGAACACCAAATTACAGATTGGCAAAGGAACGACACCAAAGACTAAAACACTTCGTAGAATATTCACGTCACTCCATCCAGTCCACCCTAGAGTGGAAAGATCATTAAAGACTCTACAAACGAAGAGGATGAAAGAATTTTCTCCTTTGATGTATCAGTCCCGTTTATATCAATCAACATTAACCTTTGGCCAAGGAAACAATACTAATATAAGACCCAAAGACGCATATACCAAAAACCAGTAACTTCATCAGCATTGACAGTATCGTCAAGCTATTGGATCTATGCCTTACCGCACACACTTCACTTTCAACAACAAAACCTATCGGCAAACCAACCGAACACCCATGGGATTCTGATATCAGAGTTATTAGCAGAGGAAGTAATGCAGAGACTCGAACAAACAGCTCTACTAACCATCCACCCAATCTTTGGATGACACCTTTGTCAGCACTAAACGAAATAAATTAGTAGAAACCTTCAAGGTCATCAATAATAACCTTATTGGCATACAATTCACAAAAGAGGAGGAAAACAACAACAACCTGTCTGTCATCGATATCACAGTAGACCGAGAAGCCAATGGGGAACTTCAAACCAGTGTCCACAAGAAAACAACATATATAGGCCAAATATTGAACTACTAAAGCAATCATCCCAACATCCACAAAAGAAGCTGCATCAGGACATTATTTCAAAGAGCCAACACACACTGCAGCAGAGAGGAACTGCTCAAAGCAGTGGAAAACCACCTATACCATGTATTCAAAAATAATGGGTACCTAATGAACACAGTCCGGCGATTTCTCAGCAACACACCCAAACAAGCAGACGAAACACGTCCGGAAACCCTCGCCACTCTCCGCTACATCAAAGACAACTTGGAAATGACTGCCAGACTACTCAGACCCCTTGGCATCATGGTGGTCCACAAACGCAACAACACACTAATACAGTACTAATACAGCTGTTGAAAGTCCCTACACAGACAGCAAGCAAAACTAATGTCATTTACAAAATACCGTACAAGGATTGCATCAAACACTAGTTTGGACAAGCAGGCAGAAAACTAGCTAGTAGGATATGAACTAGCCACAGAACGACATGACACTCTCTCACTAGCATCCTTGCTTATTGGTAAGGAAGGACACTATTTAGACGGGAACAACGCATCCAGCCTAGGATATAGCAAAAAGAGACATGCACAAGAATTCCCAAAAGCATGGCATTTCAAACAGGAATCTATCAACAAACACACCGAGTTAGACCCCATCTACCACTCCCTGAGATAAAGAACAAGAAATAGCATCACGAACCAAAGAAACACAAACATATAAACAGAAAGCAGGAATCAGCAGCAGTGTTTCGCCTGGCGGCCCAATGAAGATGTTAACTAGTAGCGTGTAACTAGTCTAGAAATGACCCTTCCAAATCAGCGAGAAAACCTACATCAACAACCTCAATCTTAGCTAAAAATCTTCTCGAAACTCGCTAATACCCCTGGGGGCAATACGCTAAAAATGCTCAAAAATGTCATCAGACGAATGTCATCAGACGAATTGCCACCAATGAACAGGTGTATTTCCTGCACAAATGCCTAAGAAAATAGGTACTACCTAAATGTCTTAAATACAAACCTCACCTTAACACCCCACTAGCTAAAATAATACCAGAGCAAAACGGCGTCAGAATGCTCAGAGAACTGATTAATGCTGCCCACAACAGACTCCATAAATACAACTGGGAAATTTTGCAACAAAAATCTTTACTCAATCGGCAACAAGCCATGAATGGACAGACGCAGTACAACAAGCCATAGATATGGGAGGGCGACAAACACAGAAAATGAAAAAAAAAACTAGACCTGCAGATATAAAACTCGACAAACTTACACGAAGTTACAGCACTGACAACACAAAAGTATGGATAAAAGAAAACTTATCTGAATGAGCCTTAACAGACACTGAAAAAACCCGTCTTAGTAAAAGGATTAAATTACAATTGGCAGGATGCAGACAAGAAAGATTTCTTAACAGCATCAGAAACCATACTACAAAACAACCGACTCACAGACGAAACCCAGCAAACTACCAGACAGGTAGTCGCACCAAATGTAAACAGAAAAAAAAGGAAACACTCTCAATACACAAGAAAGGAAAGCACCAGAAAGACTAAAAAGTGTAAAAGCATTGATATCCTACCTGCAGACAAAGGACGCTTGACAGTCATTTCAAATCGAAGAGACTACATTGCAAAAGCGAATGCACGAGTTACATGTGCCAAAACTAATAAACAAGGAGACATAATGGACACCATAACTAGAGAACCGATACACTGCCATACTGAAAGAACTTCAGAAATCAGGAGAATTAAATAAGACTGACTTCTAAAACATGACACCAGACGGATCTGACACGCCGTGCTTCTACAGATTATCAAGATTCACCAAACAGGAGCCCTCAACAGACCCATAGTCTCTCTACCTGGAACAACAACTTACAGATTGGCCAGGAAGACACACCAAAGACTAAAACACTTAGCAGATGACTCACGGCACACCATCCAGTTCACTTTAGAGTTCCTTAAAATCATCAAAGACACTAAGATAGAACAGAATAAAATTATGGTCTCCTTTGATGTGACAGTCCTTTTACATCAATTAACATTAACCTGGCCAACGAAACCTTAACGAGCAAACCTACATCCGGAACATTAACTTGAGTTAAAAATCTTCTCTAAACTCGGTCGCATCAAACTGCTCCCACTCATTAAAGGACCAAGAATGAGAGGGCACAGATTTCAGTTGAAATACAAAAGAAAAAGCAATGGCAAACGTAAAATCATTATCACTTGGTGTGGAGTTGGGATCCGTTTGGGTGTTGGAAATGCATGTTTGATGGAAATTCAAAAGGGTTTGGATGATTATTGCGATTAAAAATAATGTGTAAGGTTATGGGGAGGCAGGAGCAGGTAATCGGTAATCAGCTCAGTTGAAGATCTGTGTAAACATGATGGGACAAATGATATCCTTATCTGGAGCCTGGAATACTATTATCTCATTGTGAGGATCATTTCCAGAATAGAAATACACTGGGGATTGTTCAGTCCTGAATTTATACAAAGAGTCTGTGTCTATTTCTTGACGTGATACTGAAATGGAGCAGCTGCAACAGAAATGAGTCTGTAGAAAACAATTCCTAGATATCAATTCGTGACGAGAGTTCTCCTCAGTAGAACCTCAGATCAGAATAAATTCTCACTTCCTGAAAGGTTACATTTGAATTCTATTGCTATGAGAACATGATGTTTTTGAATTGGTGTAAACTGAATCTGCGTCATTGACCATAATCCATGTGGGCAGACAGTTCAATTGCATGTCATATTATTGTCAACGTCGACTAGCCTCGTGTACCTGACTGCCTTATGCCTGTTCGTGTTTTTATTTCTGGTGCCAACAGGCACAGGCACAGAGAGCTAAATGTTGTGATAATTTGCCCAGGCATACTTTATGTCAGTTTCTGTGTCGGGTTTCCTTCTACAAGGCTGTTGTAGCCAACACATTAATCAGGTTAGTCCCGCTCAATTCCAGTTCAATTCAAACCTAAAACTTCATTTTGGTTGTAACTTTCTTCAGTCATATTCCTGTATTGTCCCCCAGCCTTCACAAGACTTCGTATCTCTGTAACCCCCTCTGGAATCGACAGACATCCTGGTCTCCGGCATTTGCAGCCATCCCCGAATTCCGTCCTTTCTTTTAGACCGGGCAAATTAAATGACAGAGCATACAGTATGAAACAAGTCCGATATACCTGCCATCATGGACATGTGGCTGCAACGTGCCTAGGGCAGAGAACTGGGTATTCAATGGTTTTCACCTTTTCAACGATAAATACGCCAACACAGTGAAGTAGCATTGTGCATCAAGGATGGAATTACTATTATTGTGATGCCAATCAGTTTACATACTACTCCTGCCGGCCCACTCCCCTCAACCATGTACATTGTCTGTATAATGGTCGCAAAACTTCGAGAGTTTTGAATTTTTATGAAGCACGGAAGGACATTATCTACACTGTCTTTACGGGACAAAAAGAAAATACACACCGCATCATCGTGCATTAGAAAGCACCTGTTCTGACTCCCTTGGAACTGGAGGATTTAAGGTGCAGATCCAGACACATTTTTAAAATATTTTCGGGTTTCATAGAGCTTTACTCTCAGCAAGTCGAAGTGACTTTTTGTGTGATATCATTCCCAATTTGCTGCAATTGTTAGCTGCACAGCCACTGGGGCCCTCTTCTCATCTGACATAAACATAAGCATTTCTTCCCTTTTTCATTCCCATAACAACTGCCCAACACCCCACCCCCCGCCTGGACTCCCCTCCATGTTGCCGGTGCCATACATCAAAGCATTGCACTCTTGGATTGACAATGAGAAACTGCCCTTGTCATGGCAGAAGGAGTAAAATTGGTGCTTCACGTTGCAATTGAGGTTCATGTGAATGACATGGTGTGTAAGAGGGACAGTATCTCCTCCCGGACCGACAGAAGAGGCCATGATTTCAGATCCTGCCAGGTTGGTCACAGGTTGAGTCCTGGATATGTGAGGTGACAGCATTCAGTGTGAATGCCCAGCTGAGTTGGAAGGAGGTCAAAGACCTATTCCACCCCACCAGGTAAGTGCCACAATCTGCACTTCGTGAACTCACAATCACTCTATTTCTGCTACTTCAATATGCTCCAACCAAGGTTCATATTCCTGCACTCACACGACTGAATGCAGCATCTTCTCTCGTTCTCTCTCTAAGCTCTTCTCTGTCCCTCTTCCCAACTCTGCCAGCCACCTGTGCCGCCTACTGACTAGCTCAGGACAACTCACCAACTTTCCACCAGCTGTACAAGTGATAACAGCTGTACCATCCACTTCCATTACCCTTAATCCCTCGAGGGAATTCTCAGATTCCAGCAGGAATCATCCAAAAAGTTATCCTTTACGGGAAAGTGCGATGACCCTCAAATCCACGATGGGTTGACTGATAGTGTCCAAGCCTGCGACTGGTATCTGCGAGTACCCTTGACTCACGATGCTGGGCACCTTTGGTGCGACACAGCGGTGAACCCTTCTGCTATTAAACCAAACACCACTAAATGCTCACCGTGCCTCGTAATGTGTTAAGGTGTGAGTGGTGGAAAAGTCTCAAATTGCACTACCTAAAGGAAAACAAAATCAATTGATCCTGTACCTCTAAAAGTGAACTATTACTACTCTCAGCCTCCTTTATCTAAAATGTTTGTTATCTACCTCCAGCACTTTAACAATATTGTGTTCCAATGAATGCCTCTATTAAAATTACATCAGCTTAACTTTCAAAACCTTGCAGTAGCTGTCGTCTCTGGGGTCTGTAGTCTTCGGTATTTTCCCACAATATTGTTTTATATGAACTTTCATAGACAGTCTTGAATGGCAGTCTCTCAATGTCAGTTATTCTGTCTGGCTGACACTCAAAGTGCCAGTTTCTTCATACCTAAATCATTGGATTATTTCATTGGTCCGATGTTGACGAAAAAGAATCAATTCACATTCGATTGGGTGTTAGTACCTTGCGGCATAATATGTTCTGATTGGTTAAGTTCAAAATGTTGTAAAACTGAGCAACCAAAACTCAGGTATTTGTTTCACAGCCAAATGCTACATATTTTCAATTTTCCAGCACAGTCTGAGAGTGCTAGTCAGTCACACGTCAGGTCTCTGCACACTCTCAGTATAAAAGAACCGTAACTCTGTCTTAAATGTACAGTACATCGTTTCAACTTCATAACACCTCCCCTTAAGAAAGCAAAATGTACCACCATTATGAAAAGTTGGCTTTTTTCTTAACTTCAGTACAAAGAAATACGTAAGACATTTGTCAATATTCATATTAATTTCTGCATACAAATATACATAACATTGGTATCTGTTCAATCTTATCGATACTTTATCCGTTAATTCCACGATAATTCATGTGATATCACATTCTTACAATATTTAAAGTAAAAGTCTGTAACATATGACTCCAACGGAATAGTCTCTTACTCTTACCTTTAAATCGTTCCAGTAAAGTAAGAAAATTGTGATTAATGGACCCAACAGTACATGCCACACTGTTCATCATTAGAATATTAAAATATTAAAATGTTGTAACGCCAATACTGAACAAAATAATACCCTTTCGATGGTAGGGCATTTCTCTGGTGAGTGTTGAGTAACCAACTGGCCTTTCAATTCCATTGTCATCTGCTTGTAGCAATACAGCTCCAACTCCTATTACACTAGCGTCAAATGCAACTTTGAAGTGTTTCAAAAAGGTCTGCATAGCTGAAAATGGTGATGTGGTTAATACTGCTTTTTAATTGTCAAATGCCTCCTGGAATTGTTCTGTCCTCAGAAATGTTTTGCTTTTTTTTCAGCAAAGCCGTTAGCGGTGCCACTATGCTGTTGAAGTTTGCAACTTCCGATAAACTCTGCTTAGTCCATCAAATCGAAGCACTTCTTGCTTCGAAGTTGTTCGTGGAAATTCATCAAAAGTCTTTTTCTTTGCGTTCATTTGGATCTACGTGTCATGACTGATGTTATGTCCCAGGAACTCAAATCTGTTTTCACAAATTCTGTTTTACTTAAGATTGTTATCAGTTTTATTCCTCTTAATCGTTCAACAAGCTCTGCCAACTGCTCCATATCATCTTTCCATGTCACACCAAAGACGGTCCAGATTGACTGCACAGTTTCATAACCCAGCCACCAATCCGTTGATGAGGCTTTGGAATGTGGCCTTTTCGTTCTCCTTTTGCAAGGGCATCACTTTGAATGATTGTAGCTCATGTGGGGTTTTAAACGCAGAAATTTGCTTTCGCTTTCTCTGAAAAGTTAACAATCAATAATACAGCGCAGAAAAGGCCCTTCGACCCTCAAGTTTGGCAGACCCATGAACTATTCTCACTCGTCCCCCAACACTATCCCATCATCATCCATGAGCTTATCCTAGGATTGTTTAAATCTCTCTAACGTGGCTGATTAACTACATTGGCAGGTAGGGCATTCCACGCACTTATCACTCTCTGAGCAACGAACCTGGCTTTGACATCTGTCTTAAATCTATCGCCCCTCAACTTGTAGTTATGCCACGTTGTACAAGCTGACGTCATCACCGACGAAAACGACTTTCACTGTCTACCCTATCTAATCCTCTGATCATCTTGTATGTCTCTATCAAATCCCTTCTTAGCCGCCTTCTTTCCAATGAGAACAGACCCAAGTCTCTCAGCCTTTCCTCCTAAGACCTTCCCTGCAGACCTGGCAAAATCTCCTCTGCACCTTTTCTACTGCATCCACATCCTTCACGAAATATGGCGACCAGAATAGTCCACAATATTCCAAGTGCGTTTTGTATAGTTGCAGCATGATATTGCGGCTATGGAACTTCATCCCTTTTCCAATGAAAGCTAACACATCGTACACCTCCTTGACAACACTATCAACCTGGTGGCAACATTCAGGGATTTATGTACATGGACTACAAGATCCCTCTGCACATCCACACTAACATGATGCCCATGCTGCAAGTGACAGGATGTGCAGCTCACATCCATTTGCAGCACCACATCTCAATTGTGCCGTGTGAAGGGGTGCTGTGGGTATGAATATCACTCCCAGACAATCATGCTACAAGTTGGAGGGTTTTGGGAAATTGACAGAAGGGGGAGATTGAGAAGCATTGTCTTGTAAGAATGGTCACAGATTTCAGAATGCTGAGATTAAAAAAAACACATTTCGAATGCATCTTGTAACATGGGCTATTAGTTCCAGGAATTATGAATGATCAAGACATTGCTGTGAGTTCAAACCTTGGAGAATTTTGGATGAGCAGTTGTTCTGCAGCTTAGCAACTGGGAGCAGGTTCAGCAGAGTTTCAACTCATTGAACTGATTCTGACAATATGTTGTCTCAGTTACATTTTTGTTGAATGTGAGAGAGGGATCACTAACACATGGCAGACTAGTTTTCTGATGTCATCTGATCGAATTCATCTGATTAACTAAATACCCCAATATTGTCTCCTTTATTCAGTGCCAATCCGATTCTCCCATGCATAATGGCTGGAGGCACACACTATCATACGGCTGCCCCTAAATATTCCGTGATTCCTGGCACTGGAGCCATCTCTAAAAGGCCAATTGTCACATTGTTGAGCTTCCTCATTTTGCAGCTGTCTTGCATGGTTTATGCTGAGTTTGGCAAACAAGGGGCAATCGCAACACGATTTACCGACAAGGACACAGCTATCGTGGTAGATGGACGAGGACAGAGGAAGATCATTCTCTTCCCAGAGGAGATCAGACCCACACACCCATTGATTATGATCTGAGCTCACCATCCAACCGAATGGAATTACTGTGGTATAAGGAAATATACAGCAAGACAAGACAAGCTTCAATAACTTGCCCTTCTCTTCCAGGATATGCATCACTTTCTCCCTCACACGAACTGTATATCTGTTTTTTCTACTACTCCCGAGCGAGTCTCATGCTTCACCACATTGACTACTGCATGCAGCATTTTCTCGCTCTTTAGCTACCGTTTTCAATATATCTTCGAACTAATAATCCTGTAGGGATTCAACACGTCGACTCTCACACTCCTGACACCTCCCCATATCCCCTAACTGCAACAGCAATAGCAGTAACAGCACGCAATCCGACCCTCCCTCTCTTTCTCTCATTCCAGATGAAATAACCTGTAATAAGACAGAAAGGACTAAGCCGGGTGGTGGAGTGCTCTATATTCGTTCCCGAACACCCACTCACACCAGCTATGTAGGGAGTACGTTGGTCGGACATGAAAGTGACGATCCGTGTGGAGGTTCTGAAACATTCACATCCCACCAGACGAGTAAGGAGTAATGTTCATTGAAGGGAAATTCTCAATTTAAACCCACTGTAAATTCCATTTCTACAGCGCACAACGGAGAAGGCATGGCCGTGATGCCATCTCCCATTTGTGTTGATCTAATACAATTGGAATTTACACTGTTCGGTGGGTGGAAGGGAGAGCTTTCAATGCACCATGTCGATGACATCACACAAAGTGAGCTCGAAGTCTTCCTACTAAACTTCCTCCTCTAAACAGTTCAGATGCGGAGAATAATATGTTCGATTGACTGCCCTCCCCAGTTGTCATAACATCTACAATAATCTGTTCTCATACACACCCCGGACGCTATGATCCTAAACCCCCTTTATCACTATACACACTTTTTTTTGTAGTCTTTCAATGTGCTTCCTACCAAAGTGCATCATCTTACCCTGCTCTGCATCGATCCTCATTTGCTGTATAAGTGAACATTACATCAACGTGTTGCTGTCCTGTTTGATGTCTACATTTTACTCCACAAACATTGAAATAATTTCAAGTTTGCTGCTATTCACAAGCATTGAAGTTGTCACAGAGTCACAGTGCCTGTGGAGCAACTGGAATACTACCACACCCACTCGTGGGACCAAGTGAAATGCTGACGCAATCACTCTTGAGCGATTCAAATTATAGATATGCTGTCAACAGAACAATAGAAATTCTGATTACACCGTTGGAGTGAATGAAATATTAACAACCCACGGAGGAAGAGAAACCCTGATCGGCACCATGTATCTCTGTTATTAGTGGTATTTTTGTGCGTGTGTGTCTCTGTGGGTAGGTCCGACAGTTTTTCTGTTGTTTAAAGCGATGCAATGCCACCCTCTTCTGATGGAGGATGAAAACCAAAAGGTATTCATTCAGAGAGGGAGACGGGGAGGGCAGCAGCTGACAGCAACGTCCAAATTGATTTCTTAAAACATATTGATCTAAATGTCTTTTAAATGTTGTAAGTGTACAGGCATACAACCTTTCCTCTGGAACTTAATTGCACTACTCATGTGCAAAGTAATTGCACCACATGTTCTTAAAAATATTTCCTTCTCTCACCATAAAATAGCTTACCCAGATATTACTCACCCTCTGGAAAAGTCACCTTTCATTTACCTTATCTGTACGTCTCATGATTTTACAACCTCTGTAAGGTCACCTCTCAACCTCCTGTGTTCCAGGGGAAAAAAGTCCAAGCTTATCCAACATCTCCTTGTAAGACAAACCATCCATTTCCACAGACATCCTGCTAAATCTCCTCTGAACCCGCTCCAATTTAATCGTGTCCTCCTACTGCTTACAACAAGAACTTAATGCAGTACTTCAGAAGCAGCCTCACCAAGCTTCTGAAAGCCTCAACATGAAGTCCCAAATTCTAAACTCAAAGTTCTGAGCAACGAAGGCAAGTATGCTCAATGCCTTCGTAACCAATCTATACATAGATGATACAAACCTCAAGTAATTATACGGTCGGCTGATGTCTCTGTTCCGCAACATTGCCAAAGAACATAACTTTAATTGAAAAAGTCCTGCCTATGTATGTTTTAGCACATTGAGATATCTTGCACTTATCCAAATTAAGCTCCATCTGCCACTCCTCATCCCATTGATTGATAGTACAGCGCTCACCTTTCTCCCGTCAGATTAAAAAGAACACCCGCTGCGGGAGGAGTACACACCTGCCCTTGATTTTCGCAGCAGAGAGGACCAAATCGCACAAAGTTGTCTCACCAATGGCCTGTGCAGCTGCAACATTACCTCCCAACTCCTGTACTCACAAGCTCTGAGCGAATGAGCGAAGTGTGCCAAACGTGCTCCTCACCAACCTGTGTTACCTGCGAATTCACGTCCATTGGACTATGCACCCGCACCACAGGTCTCTTTGTTCGGCAAATTTACCAAGGACACTATGATTAATTGTGCAAGTCTTCCACCGCTGTACCTTACCCAAATGCAACATCTCATAATTATTCAATTTAAACTCCATCTGCCATGCCTCGGCCCATTTTCATATCTGAATAAATTCTCGTTAAAGACTGAAGGAATATTTTTTACTGTTCACTGCACCATATATCTTGATGTTATCTCCTAACGTATGAGGTACACCTCCGATATTATGATCGAAATTCTTTAACGAAATGCCGAAAAATCGTGGACCTAGCATTGATTCGTATGGCACACCACTGGTCACAGGTTTCCAGTCAGAAAAACAAGCTTTAACCACCACCTTATGTCTCCTACCTCCAAGCCAATATTGCCTTCAATTGGTTAACTGCCCCAGATCCCAACTAACCTAACTTTAATAATCTGTCTGCCATGTAGAATCTTGTTGAACACTTTGCTGAAGTCCATATCGATAACATCTATCACGCTGCCTTCATCAATCTTCTTTGTCACGTCCTAGAAAAACTTCATACAGATTGTGAGACACGCTTTTAAACATAATAAACGATCCTGGCTGCACCTAATTAGTCGTTGCCTTTCAATACCGATGTATATCCACAGAATCCGCGCCAACTTCGGCATTACTGACTTCAGGCTCAACGTTCTGTAGTTCCCAGTGTTTTCGAATCACTGTTTCCTTTCCTAGTTTCACTCCTTCACTTGTAACAGCAGATTAAAAATATAATCAGGTTGGCAATGTGACCAAGAATGCTGGTCTCACACTGGGTCAAGTTCATTGTTAGAAACAAGTCAGACAGGTTTCTTTAATCAGCTAAAATTGATAAATTTATGACAAAAGGAACTTTGCTCAAATTATGATGGAAAGATGAATGACATTCAGTTTGGAATTTCAAAACATGCACATAGATATTTCCATTTCTCAAAATGCTGATGAACACTTAGACATATGCATGCACGCACACAAACACATGCGTTAGCGCACCAATTTGATGACAAACTGAAAAACAAGATATCAGCGGAATATTAGCTTGAAAGAATTTTGGTCAAATATTAGCTGAACTCATGACAAGACGTAAAATGAGAGATTGTCCCATATTTTTTCAGCTTCTGAAGTTATTCTGCTCACATAAGCTGCTGGCAATGGGAGTTCTTTGTCGAACAGTTGTATGTAGTTATATTCCCCTTGCTTCAGGTAGTGGGGAGATTCCACTGAATCCTCGTCTGGAATTTTCCATGAGTTGTAAAGGTGGCTGACGACTTTTCAGCACACACAAATCCAAGTGAGAAGTAACACAAAGACAGAGAGGGAGCAATAGGCCGTTGCTTTGCAGGCATGCTACATTTTCTACCTCTCACAGTTGTATCGCATACGAATGTTAGCCGGAATCACGTGATATGTCCTTGAACTTTGCATGAACTGTATAACTCCGTCATATCTCCTGCTCCATGTAGGTGCATCTTTGCTGCTGCCGTACACAGGGCCATTTCCTTAGCAAAAAATGGCCCCGCTTGATTTGAAACGATGTTTAGTTACTCCTACGTAATTTAAAACAAATCATTTAATATCTTCACGTTACCTGTACTAAAATAAATGCTTCTTATTCTTAAATTACTTCCCCAGTTTTCTTCTCCCGTATACGAACAACGATCCATCAGGCATTCAATGGTTACAGTCTCCTCAAGATTTTGTATGGTAGAGTAGGTACATCCCACACTCCCAGATCTAAATTGTTAATCCTTCAAAACATAATGTCATCTTCCCAAGACTAATGTTGGAGAAACATCTTTGAAAAGTGTTGAAAAACATTGTGCTTTTTTTTCAGTTCAGGGAATTACAACTACACACAGTATATCGGATGTTTTCTCAGCAATGCCCTGTGCAGATGCAGTCAAACATTCCTAAGATTATACCTCATACCCTTTCCATCAAGCAGCATAATTTCATTCACCTTCCAAATCACATTCTGCATCTTCAGACTGACGTGCTGTGATTCAAGGCCGAGGATACACAAATCCCTCTGCACTACTGAATTCGACGATTCCTCTCCAGGTATATAATTCACTGTTGTTTTATTCTTTCCCTAAAACAGAATCATCGCATAAGCACAAATTGACCTTTTTTTTCTGAAGGATTCCTCAATCGACTCCCCTCTCTGAATACCATTGCAGATGCTCTGCCTCCACTTGACATGGTTTTGAAAAACTCTCCTGTTGCATGAGCCAATCGAGTCCTAATCCATTCAGTCCATTCATCAAAATCATTCATCGAAATTGTAACTTGCTGATGACATCACACTTATCCCTGAAGAATTCCTCTGTTTACAGCTTTCCAATCTGAATATGAACAATGATCCTTTCACCATATGTCCTTTCAATAGGTTGGGCTCCCCTGTTCCTATGCAGCAGCCAAGAAAGTTTGCACTGTTTCTCCCAGTGCTGTGTAGTTGTTTGTCGAGGTGTTTCGAAGCTTAGTCACACTCCAATACGGCAATTACTGGTCATATCATCAGTAGAGCGTGTACTGTTAATTGCGCTGATCCTTGAGAGTTTAAAAGAGAAGCACAGGAGTACACAACATTTCAGTAGAACGCTGAACAGTTAAAAACGACGTCTTTCAAATGCAGCAATTAATTTCACCTGCCCGATCAGTCATGTCCTCAATTTTCACCGAACATGTGATAAGGAAGAAAGGAGAGATCCTATTAACCTGGTTATTATTTATACCTTTCACAAAACCACCAACACAGATAATGTTAGTCCTGAACTTCATGTCTGGCTGTGGGTGCTGTACAGAAAAATGGTCACATTCCCTACACATTAAATTAAACAATTGTCTTTCAAGGGGTGACCTGAAAAGTCAGTTGGGGGCATGGATAGAGTAAATATTCAAAGTATTTTTCCTGAACTGCAGTAGTCCAAAGCTAGATTGCATAGGTTAAGAGGGGAAAGATTTAATGTTAAGTCGAGCTTAGCTTGAAAACCTTCAATAACACAGTCTTCACTGTTTTCTGAGAATGAGCACATTACAAAGGAGAAAAAAATTCGTCTTGAATGAGCATTCTGAAATTTTCAAGTTTGTTCACCCCGCAGCAAGTCACCTCCATTTTTGAGAAAAATGGGCAAAACTAATTGGAAGAAAACTACATCATTTTGACTCTCAAACCGATTGCACATTCCCATTGACTCTGCTCAGTAAAGTATTTATCAAACACAACCTGCACTGCTCCCTTGGGAAGACATTTTCGTTACCTTAAGACCATAAGAAATTGGAACAAAGTTGTGCAATTTGGTCCATTGTGTCTACTCTGCTGTTCGATCATGACTGACATGTTATTAAACACATCTGAAAATGTGTTGCTGGAAAAGCACAGTAGGTCAGGCAGCATCCAAGGAGCAGGAGAATCGACATTTCGGGCATGAGCCCTTCTTCAGGAATGAGAAACGTGTGCCAAGCAGGCTAAGATAAAAGGTAGGGAGGAGGGACTTGGGGGAGGTGTGTTGGAAATGCCATAGGTGGAAGGAGGTTAAGGTGAGGGTGATAAGGTGAGGGTGATAAGCCGAAGTGGGGTGGGGGTGGAGAGGTCCAGAAGAAGATTGCAGGTTAAGAAGGTGGTGCTGAGTTCGAGGGTTGGGACTGAGACCAGGTGGGGGGGAGGGGAAATGAGGAAACTGGAGAAATCTGATTCCATCCCTTGTGGTTGGAGGGTTCCGAGGCGGAAGATGAGGCGCTCTTCCTCCAGCCTTCGTGTTGCTATGGTCTGGCGATGGAGGAGTCCAAGGACCTGCATGTCCTTGCTGGAGTGGGAGGGGTAGTTGAAGTGTTGAGCCAAGGGGTGGATGAGTTGGAGCATGAGGCAGCGCCGATACAGTTATTGATGTAGCGGTGGAAAAGGTGAGGGGAGGTGACAGCATGGGCCCCAGCTATGCCTGCCTCTTCATAGGATATGTGGAACAGTCCGTCTTCTGCAGCTACACTGGCACCACTCCCCACCTTTTCCTCCGCTACATTGATAACTGTATCGGCGCGGCCTCGTGCTCTCAAGAAGAGGGTGAACAGTTCATCCACTTTACCAACACCTTCCTCCCCGACCTCAAATTTACCTTGACCGTCTCAGACCCCTCCTGCCCCTTCCTATACATCTCCATTTCTATCTCGGGCGACCAAATCAACACGGACATTTACTATAAACCGACCGACTCCCACAGCTATCTGCACTACACCTCCTCCCACCCTGCCCCCTTTAAAAACGCCATCCCATATTCCCAACTCCTTCGTTTCCCCGCATCTGCTCCCAGGAGGATCAGTTCCAATACTGAACAATCCAGATGGCCTCCTTCTTCAAAGACAGCAATTTCACCCAGACGTGATTGACGATGCTTTTCACCGCATCTCCTCTACTTCCCGCTCCACCGCCCTTGAGCCCCGCCCCTCCAATCGCCACCAGGACAGAACCCCACTGGTCCTCACCTACCACCCCACCAACCTCCATATACATCGTATCATCCGTCGTCATTTCCGCCACCTCCAAATGGACGCCACCACCAGGGATATATTTCCCTCCCCTCCCCTATTAGCATTCCGTAAAGACCACTCCCTCCGTGACTCCCTCGTCAGGTCCACACCCTCCACCAACCCAACCTCCACTCCCGGCCCCTTCCCCTGCAACTGCAAGAAATGCAAAACTTGCGCCCAGATCTGACCCCTTACTTGCCTCCGAGGCCCCAAGGGATCCTTCCATATCCGCCACAAATTCACCTGCACCTCCACACACATCATTTACTGCATCCGCTGCACCCGATGTGGCCTCCTCTATATTGGGGAGACAGGTCGCCTACTTGCGGAACGTTTCAGAGAGTACCTCTGGGACACTCGGACCAACCAACCCAACCACCCGGTGGCTCAACACTTCAACTCCCCCTCCCACTCCACCAAGGACATGCAGGTCCTTGGACTCCTCCATCGCCAGACCTTAGCAACACGAAGGCTGGAGGAAGAGCGCCTCATCTTCCGCCTAGGAACGCTCCAACCACAAGGGATGAACTCAGATTTCTCTAGTTTCCTCATTTCCCATCCCCCCACCTTGTCCCAGTCCCAACCCTCGAACTCAGCACCACCTTCCGGACCTGCAATCTTCTTCTGGACCTCTCCACCCCCACCCCACTCCGGCCTATCACCCTCACCTTATCACCCACACCATAACCTCCTTCCACCTATGGCATTTCCAACACCCCTCCCCCAAGTCCCTCCTCCCTACCTTTTAACTTAGCCTGCTTGGCACACTTTCATCATTCCTGAACAAGGGCTCATGCCCGAAATGTCGATTCACCTGCTCGTTGGATGCTGCCTGATTGCTGCGCTTTTCCATAACACATTTTCAGCTCTGATCTCCAGAATCTGCAGTCCTCACTTTCTCCATGTTATTTATCACAATTCTCCTTCATTGTCACTGTAACCCTTGATCTTCTAATTACTCAAAATGAAGCCATCTCTGCCCGAAAGGCGTTATATTATCTGCGTCTGTGTATGTCTCTATAAGCACTTTTCTGTGTGTTTCTGTTTATGTCAGCGGGCATATGGTGGTTGACGACTGTCGTACTTCGGACTTGAGGCCTGTGACCAGCGGTGTTCCACACAGATTGGTGCTGGGTATACTTTTGTTTGCAATTTAAATAATAAATTAGATGACAATATAGAAGGCATAGTTAGTAAGTTTGCGTGTGATTCCAAGGTTGGTGATATAGTGGACAGTGAAGAATATTATCTACGATTACAAAGCGAACTTGATCAATTGTATCACTGAATCATAAAGATGTACAAAATGCAAACAAACCCTTCGGTCCAAGTCATCCATGACGAACAGATGTCCGAAAATAATCTGCACCCATTTACGATGATTTGGGTCATATCGCTCTCAGTCCTTTCTATTCCTATACACGTTCAGATGCTGATAAAGTGTTGTAGTTTTGCCAGCCCCCACATCTTGCTCTGGCAGTTAGTTCCATACACACATCACCCTCTGTACGAAAAAGTTACCCAATGGTCCCTTTGAAATCTTCCATATCTTACCATAAACATATGGCCTTTCGAATAGACTCCCTTACACTGGGGAAAAGACCTTGACTGTTCACGCTATCCATGCCCCTCACGATTTTGTAAACCTCAATAGTTTGAAATTTGACTCCAATCAACATGAATGGCTGTGCTTTCAGTCAGCCAAGGTCTAAGTTGCGAAATCCGATAATGACACCTCTTTGTTCTCGATGAAAGCACAATTATGAAAGAATTTCAATCAATTTGTTCGGACATAATATGAAACATCTCTGTGGGATTTAAATTTAGACCTTTGGATCCAGAGGTAGGGACACTGCCACCATTCAGCAATATGCAACATTATTCTCCTTGGAGAAAGTGGGGACTGCAGATGTTGGAGATCAGGGTCGAGAGTGTGGGGCTGAAGAGCAAACCAGGTCAGGCATGTGAAGAGCAGGAGAACTGACATTTCTAGCATCGTCCCTTCATCAGGCATGAAATAGTGAAGGCCTTATGCCTATAAGTTCGATTCTCTTGCTCATTGGATGCTGCCTGACCTCCTGTGCGTTTCCAGCATCACACTCTCGAATATTATTATTATGTGTGTTTTTTTAACAGTCTGTTCTGACATACTCTGACACTCCATTACAACTGGCGGGTCTTGAGTCCAGACCTTATGTTTCAGAGCGAGGGACACTATTACAGATTCTGGAATTGAAATCGAATCCAAATCTTTGGCTCACAGGCGTGGGCGCGACTCATCGATCAAGACCTAAACCATACCCAGATTTTGCGTTATATTTTAAGTGTCAGCTTTAGCTGAATTTCGATATATTACAATCTGTTTAACTTTCGTGAATTTATGGGGACATTTTTCATTGCGAAACAAATGCAAGGCATTTACCATTACAGGATGTTGAGGGCATGTGTTCTGCCCTCTAGTTCTGTACTCTCCAACTCCAGGGAAAAGCTTGAAATGGGACTGACACCATAACCAGATCAGTAACGATCTTCGTGTCTGGTGGAAAATGATCTCAGTGTCTTATAACCCACTCATTCCCCTCAGTCATACATCCCTCAATTCCATTCAGACCCTCACATCTGCGAGACAGGAGAAGTTGTAGGCTACGTTTTCCTATAACCTGCTGTACAGAAATGTAGGAGACCATTCAGTCATCCAATAGTATTATTGCACACGGTTTGGGGTCGTTTTGAAAATGTAATTGGAATACCCAACCTCTGTATGAACTTGGCTCCTCATTTCTTTACAAATTGTGTTTCATCCATTGGTCATGTTATAGATCCAGATGTCATGTCAATACAACCCGTATAACTCACCCACAGATGGTTTACACAATCTTCTCTTCTTCCTGACTACGATATCCAATAATGGAACTTACAAGTAAAGAAAAACCACGAAGTTTCTAGTAACAGAATATGAGAACATTCGAAACAGAAGCAGGTTGTTTGCTCCTTCAATCCTGCCTTGCCCTACAATAAGATCATGACTAGTCTACTCTGTCTCAAATCTTCTTTAATGCACAGTTATTCATACCCCTCAATTTTTTACCGGTCAAAATCCATCAATCTCTTCTTTCAATACTAGCAGTAATCTGGATGCAACTAACTGGAACGGATAATTCCTGACATTCACTATCCTTTTCCGAAGAAAGCATTTCCCTCTCCTACACCATGAAGTATAGATAAGAACAAAAGTATTGAATGCAAAGACGAAGGCAACAGTGACTGGTCCTCATATCAAGGCAGTATTTGATTGATGGTGATGTTAAGAAACCCGAACAAAGTTGTACTTAATACGAATTAATTATGAACTTCTCACTGAGCGGTAGTCGTTTAAAAGTCAAAGGAAGATGTTTATAGTTGGTGGACATAAATCATCTCCGTCCCTGGCCATCTCAGCAAGAGATCCTCAGAATGGCATTGGCAAAACAAACGTCTTCAGCTATTTCAGTAATATCTCTCACCACAAAGTAAAATCCGAATTGTGAATGTTCACTGAGGATAATGCAATGTTCAGAACAATGTTTTACCCCTCAGCTTCTGAATGAGACTGTATCCATGTGCATTAAGATCCGGGCAATAGTCGAGATCGCGCTGTTAAAGTGTTGGCAGCATTCATGCAATAGTCCTGCGAGACCCTGCTCACTTCCACAGTTTGAAAAGAGATCATTTAACATCTCAACCTCGTTTCACTGGGATACGAGGATTGCAATCCGCCCATCGAATCTGCTGGACAAGGAGAAAGATAATCCGTTTAGGTCTTCAAGCCTATTGCACAGGAAAAGCACTCCAGTGATATGGACTAGAAAATACACCCTCAAACAAATTATAAGCATGCAACCAAGAAGCGAGCTTTTTCTTCCTTATTTTTAATGGCAAATGTAAAATTGCTGATCTAGATGCGATGCGACTGGGTACCTTACTCGAAATTAAAATGTGATGGATGTTATGGGAAATGGAACGATGGATCAGAAGATGGGGTAGCTGATGAACGTGGAGATAGAGCGTTCAGAGAATCTGTCAGGAAGGATAGACAGTATATGGGGAATGTTGAAGTCAGTGCGACGGATTGAAGTGTGTCTATTGTAACACAAGTGTCAGGAACTGAGAGTATGGATCAGTACTCAGAGCTCCGATCTTGAGGCTATTTCAGAAACTTCGATAACACAGGAGCAGGAATGGTTCTTGGATGCTTTGGGGTTTTGATGTTTCGAAATGAATAGTGAGGGAGATAAAAGATGTGGGCGAGTGGCGAGGTTTGCTGCAGCTGTATAAAGCCCTGGTTAGAACACTTTTGGAATATTGTGTTAAGTTCTGGTGTCTTATTAAAGGAAATATGTGGAAGCTTTAGAGAGGGCGCACAGGAGATTTAAAAGGAAGCTGCCTGGAGTGGAAGGCATGCCTTGTGAAGAAATGTTGAGTAGGTTGGGCTTTCCTCATTGGAGTGAAGAAGTATGAGAGGTGACTTGAGGGGGGGAAGACATGATGAGAGGCAGAGATAGAATAGATCGAAAAAGTCCTTTTCCCAGAATGGATGTAGCTGCCACATACCGACATAATTTTCATGTGATTGGAGGAAGTCTGACAGGAGATGTCAGAGGTAGGTTCTTCGCACAGAGAATGGTGGTTGTTTGAAATGCGCCACCGAAAGTGCTGGTATAGTCAGATACATTAACGGGCAATTAGCAACTCTTGGATAGGCACTTTATGATAGTTAAATTAAGGGTATGTAGTTTAGATTGATCTTCCAGTCGGATAAAAAGTAAGCACAACCTTGATGTCCGAAGTGCCTGTTCTTGGCTTCACTGTTCGGTGTTCTATGTTCAATAAAAAGTTCTTGAAACACAGTAGCAACCGTACAACATTAGAAAGAGGAATTTAGAAATACTTTACACTGAAATTTGGGGTGTCAGAGAACTCGTAATTCCAACTACTTAAGGAAAATAATAAGAATTAATTTTTCTAACTCTATAGTGAAAACGAAATAAAATCTATTCACAAATCCAAGCCCTGTTTTTAACGACTTGTTATCTGATGTGAAATCGACAAAAATGCTGGTCTAATAACACAATTATTAAGCATTACATTAAATTCAACTCAAGCCCCCAGAGACTCTGCCTTCTCCACTGTCTTTAATCTTAATGCGGCTGATCTCCTGGATTGTCTGCTTTCTTTCTTACTGTGTGCTTGTTTTGTTGGAGAAGGCACCTTAGATAGAGATTGCCTTTTTTGTGAGTAGGTTTTTAAATAGTCAGTTAGCTCTCCAGTTCTCCGAAGTTACTCCGGTGATCGCTGACAATTGCACTCTCCAAAGTTTCAAAATGCCCGGTTTTGATACGCCCCCACAATATTGTTCCCAATCATCAGACCGATGTTGTCAAAGCAGTATCCTGAGCATAATTTAAATTAATTAGTTCAATTTGAATTGTTCTCAAAATAGCAAACACACCTCAGGTTTTCATTTAACAACCAATTGTTGCATGTAAACATTTTGGAACAGCCCATCTCGCAGATATGCTTCAATGTGAACTTTTTGATTCCTGAAGAAGGGCTCATGCCCGAAACGTCGATTCTCCTGCTCCTGGGATGCTGCCTGACCTGCTGCGCTTTTCCAGCAACACATTTTCAGCTCTGATCTCGAGCATTTTCAGTCCTCACTTTCTCCTTCAATGTGAATATATAAGGTTCCGACTTTGTAACACTTCACTTTCCCCTCATGGTGCCATCATCTCGAGGAATGGATTGCTGATACTCAGAAAACAAAGAACAATGTAAATTACAGCACAGAAAAAGGTCCTTCGGCACTCCACGTCTGCACCCGTCCAGGTGTTCTATATAAACCTGTTGCCTATTCTCACAGAGTCTGTGTCGCTTTGCTGCCTGCTTATTCACTTGTCTGTCTGGATACATCTAAAATGACAATATTGTACCCGCTTCCGCCATCTTCACTGGCAACACATTGCAGACACCCACCCTCTGCAGAAAGAACTTTATGCACATATCTCCCCTAAACTCTTCTCTCTCACATTGAACTCGTAACCCTCAGTTAATTGAAACCCATGCTTGGCAAAAGCTTCTTGCTATCCAACCTGTCTCTACCTGTTGTGATTGTGTAGACTTCAACCAGGTCACACTCCTCCATTCCTATAGCTTCGAATAAAAGAGATCCGAATCTACTCAAACTTTCTTCACACCGAGCGTCCTCTAAATCATGCAATATCCTTGTGCACATCATCTGCACCCCCTCCAAATCATCCACATTCTTTTGATAATGTCGAGATCAGAACTGTCTCTCAATGTGGCTAAGTCAATGTCTTCTGCAACTGCAACATGCCCTGCCAGCACTTATATACAATACTCAACCCAATGAAGGATAACATACCAACTGCTTCCTGATCAGTCTCCTGGCCTGCGTTGCAACCTTCAGGGAACAATGGACCTGAACACACAGTTTTTTCGGTGTGTCAATTTTCCACAGGACGTTTCTATTTAATGTATACTTCGCTGCTGAATTGAATCTCAAAATGCATCTTCTCGCATTTTCTCTGATTGAACATCCACCTGCCATTTCTCTGCCCAACTCTCGAATCTACCACTATTCTGCTGTATGATCCGACAGTTGCCTTCACTATCTGCTACATCACACATCTTCGTGTCATGTGCAAATTTGCTTATCAGACCACCTATAACTTCTTCCAAAACATTTATGTATATCACAAACAGCAGTAGTCCCGCCACTGATACTTGTGGAACACCACTAGACACAGGTCTTAATTTTGTGAAACTTCCTTCCAGTACAACTCTCTGTCTCCTGTTGACCAGCCAGGTGTCTATCTATTCAATTAGTACACCCTGGACGTCATGCAACTTCACTTTCTCCATCAGACTGCCTTAGTGAACCTGATCAAAGTTCTTACTGAACTCAATGTAGAATACATCTACAGCCATTCCCTCATCAATCAACTTTGTCACTTCCACAATTAATTTTATTAAAGTGGTAATACATGATCTTCTCTGCACAAAGCCATATGGCCTATCACTGATAAGCGTTTTCTTCTTCCAAAGAATAATAGATCTTATTCCACAGTATGTTCTACAGGAGCTTCCTTACATTTACTTTAGGGTCACGGTCGATAATTGGTTAGATTGTTCCTGCTACACATATTAAACAAGGCGACAACATTAGCAATTTTCTAGTCCTCTGGGAACAGCCCCGTGTTCAATGATGCTGCAAAGATATCTGTTATTGCCCCAGTTATTTCTGCTCTCGCTTTCCTCAGTAACATGTGACAGATCCCATCCGGATGTGGGGACTTTTCCACCTTAATGCGTTTTACAATATCCATCACTTTTTCTATCCTTATTCCTCCTTACTCGACTTGACATCGAGAAATAAAACATCTATCCCTAACCTCAACACCCATCACGTCCCTTTCCTCGGTAAATACTGATGCAAAGTACCCATTAAGAATCTCAACTATTTTCTGAGACTACACGCATAACTCTACTCCTGTGTCATTGAGAATTTTAACCCTGTCTCTCGTTGCCCTTTTGCCCCTTATGTATGAATAAAGGGCTTTGGCATTTATATTAAACCTGCTACTAAATATAATTCATGACCCATTTTAGCTCTTTTAATTCCTCGTTTGAGATTGGTCTCACATTCCCGATATTCTTCCAAAGTTTCCTCTGTCTTTAATCACCAATATCTTATGCATGCGTCCTTTTTCGCCTTTGCTGGTCTCACAACTTCAAGTGTCCTTCAAGATTTCCTAATGTTGCCATTTCTATCCCTCATTTTCACAGGAACATGTCTCTCCTGAACTTGAGTCAACCTCTCTTTAAAGCCTCCCTTATACCGAATGTGTATTTACCTTCAAACCGCTGCTCCCAATCTATATTCCCCATCTCCTATCGAATTTTGGTATCGCTCACCTTCACCAAATTTAGCAGTCTTTCTTTCAGACAACTCTCATCTTTGTTCATGAATTTTCTAAATTTTACGGAGTTGTGATCACTATTTGCAAAGTAATCCTCTACTAAAACTTCAGCTAAATGACTGGGATCATTCGACAGCACCAGATCCAGTATGGCCGCTCCCCAATTTGGACGATTTACATACTGGTCTATCCAACATGCCTGGATGCTTCTTTCAGATTCCGCGCCAACTAGACCTCTAACACATAATGATTGCCTGCAAATGTGGGAAAAATTAAAATCTCCTATCACTACCTCCCTGTTGCTCAGACATCTTTCCACAACATATTTACATATTTTATGTCTATCTCACGCTGCCTGGTGGGAGGCCTGCAGAACAGCCTCGACATTGTTACCACACCCTTCGTATTTGTGAGCTCTGCCGACATTGCCTCAATGCTTGAGTCTTCAGTAGTACCATTATACAACACATCTGTGATGTCCTCTCTGACAACTAATGCAAATCCTCCACCCGTTTTACCTTCGTCTTTATCCTGCCTGAGGATATTTAGTTGCCAATCATGCCCTTCCCTGACCAAGTATCAGTAATAAAGATAACATTATAGCCTCAGGTATTGACCTAATTCCAACGTTAATCTGCCTTACCTGCTGCACTTCTTGCATTAAAAAATGCATCTCAGACCATCATTAATTTCATCATCTGCTCCATGCCTACCATTACTCATAATCACACTTACTTCATTATTTAGTTCATAACAGGCTTTAATTGGTACCACCTCAGAGTCGACTTACGTCCTCATTTGTTTCTCACCCCCAGCCACATTAGTTTGACCATCCCAAACAGCGTTAGAAAAAGCAGTCCCTAAGATATTGGTTCCACATGTCTGGACCAACGAATTTGGCATCGTCTCTCCTCCCACAGAACCAACCTCCATGTCCCAATAATATTAAGCTCTCCCTCTTCCTTCATCACTCAAGCCACACATTCATGCTGCTTATCTTTCATGTCTATTCTGACCAGCGCGTGGCATTGCGAGCAAATCTGGGATAACCACATCTGATGTCTTACTTTCTAACTTGGGTCCTAACTCCCTCAGTCCTGCTTGTGGGACATCTTCATTGTATTCCCACATATCATTGAGGCGTATAAGCACCACGACAACTGGCTGTTCAGCCGCCCACTTGAAAATGTTCTGCAGCCGATCTGAGACATCCCTGACCTGGGGAGGCAACATACCTTTCGGGAGTCCCGTTTCGACCATGGAACCACCTATGTATTCCTGTACAATTGAATCCTCTATGACTAGAGACAGTCAACACTATTTCCCACCTTTCTTAACAGCACAACCAGCCACGGTACCATGAAACTGGCGACTGCTACCTTCTCCTGGTGAGCCAAGTCCCCCAACAGTATCAAAAATATTAAGCATGTTTTGGTGGCAGATAACAGCAGGGGACACCTGCACTGACCTCCTGACCTTTCTCTGCATTCTGCTCACCTATTCTGTTTCTAACTCAGAAATCCCAATCTGTGGCATGACCAATTCAGTCAATGTGCTATTCACGGCCCCTCAGGATTGTGCGTGTTCCAAAATGAATTCATCTGAATCTCCAGAACGGTAATGCGGTCTAACAAGAGCTGTAGCTGGACAGAAGTACTGCACCTGAAAGTTTCAGGGACATCAGCTCTGTCTCTGTGCTCCCATGTTGACCAAAAGGATCAGAATCCGCATCTGAGATCTCATGCCATTTTAATGTCATGCTTAACTTACTCTTAACTTAGTTAAACGAGAAAGGAAGGAAAACAAAAGTTTATTTTTTTTAACCAATTACACGATAAGAAAAAGAAATGGACAATCCTTACTTGATCAACACACCACTTTTCTTTTTTGTTGTTTACAGCAGTATGACATGTGGGAAACAATATGCGTGCAGTGTCTTGGATTCAGCCTCGGCCCAAATGCATCAGTTTACGCAACGTACTAGCAAGCAATTCGATCCCTCCCAGTGAGCTCCTCATCCTCAATACTGCTGCAGTGATCACGTTCGAGGTAAGGCCTTCTTCGAAGGAAAATTTACCTTGCAGACTAACCTTACCCTAGTCCTCACTCCATCTTTCTCGCTCCTCTGAAAATGGAGGCCCAATGCTTGAGATAAATCCATTTTAAGTAGCCAACTTTCTGTCCCGGCTGCACTCTGGTCCTCTGGTTCTCTCGCTCTTCCAGAAATGGGAGGCTTGAATTTCGGGCATTTTATTTTTCAAGTGGGATACATTTCTTCCCCGCAGCCCCCTGTCCCTTTCTCTCTCTCGCTGGTTATCAATGTGGAAGACTGCCGCTCGAGCTCAGCCACTATTAAATCAGAAATCTAAGTTAACAGCAACCCCAGTCCTCTCTCCCTCTTTTTCCTCTTGAATTTGGGGGTTAGACATTCGCGGTATGTTCCTGTTACGTGAGAAACTCAAGCTCCCAGCAATCCCCTCATCATCTCTCTCTTGAACCTGAAGAAAACCGAGCCTTAATGCTCAATGTAAATGCCTTTTAAGTGGGAAAGTTAGTTTTCCAGCAGTCCCCGGTCTCCTCTGCATCCCTCGTTCCTCCCGAAAATGGAGGCTGGATGCTCGACTGAAACGTCTTTTAAGTGGGAAATTTAACTTTCCGGCAGCACGCCAGTCCTCTCTCTCTCTTTCTCTCTCTCTCTGTTTCCCTCTGTCGCTCTTTCTGAAAATTGAGTCCTGACTCTCAAGCTAAGTCCATTTTTAGAGCAAAATTTTCCTCCCCGGTAACCCCCTTGTCCACTGCATCTCTCGCTCATCCCGAAATGGTGGGCTGATGCCGAGGCAAGTGCCTATTAAGTGAAGAGTTGACCTTACTGATAGCCCCTGGTTCACTCTATCTCTCTTGCTCGTTTGGAAAATGCAGTCATGTAGCTCGAGGTAAGTTAATTTGCAAAGTTTGTGCGAAGATCTGTAGCTCGGGTGTTCGTTGTTGTGGTTCTGTTCGCCGAGCTGGAAGTTTTTGTTGCAAACGTTTCGTCCCCTGGCTAGGCGACATCATGAGTGCTTGGGAGCCTCCTGCGAAGCGCTTCTTTGATGTTTCCTCCGGTGTTTATAGTGGGCTGTCCCTGCCGCTTCCAGTTGTCAGTTTCAGCTGTCCGCTGTAGTGGTTGGTATATTGGGTCCAGGTCGATGTGTTTGTTGATGGAGTTTGTGGATGAATGCCATGCCTCTAGGAGACATGGCATTCTTCCACAAACTCCATCAACAAACACATCGATCCGGACCCAATATACCAACCACTACAGCGGACAGCTGAAACTGACAACTGGAAGCGGCAGGGACAGACCACTATAAACACCGGAGGAAACATCAAAGAAGCGCTTCGCAGGAGGCTCCCAAGCACTGATGATGTCGCCTAGCCAGGGGACGAAACGTTTGCAACAAAAACTTTCAGCTCGGCGAACAGAACCACAACAAGTTAATTTGCAATGGGAAACATATCTTTCTGGCAGCCCCCTGGGTCTCTCTCTCTCTCTTTTTCTCTCTCTGAGTTCTGATGCTCAAGGTAAATACGTTTTAAGTGGGAAAAATGCCTGCCAGACAGTCCCCTGTCCAATCAGTCACTCATTTCTCGTTAACGACAACATGATGTTCTAGATAAATCCTTTAAAGTGGTTAACTTAGCTATGCTGTGGACAGTTAGCCCTCTCTTGCACGCTGCTTCGAAAATGAAGGTCTTACGTTCGAGGTAAACAACTTTTAAATGGCAAGGTTTCCTTCCCCGCAGCATCCTGGTCCTCACTGTCTCTTGCTCCTCCATAAAACAGAACCATGACGCTCGAGGTAAATCCCTTTTCAGTGGGAAATGTACCTTCCTAGCAGCCAACTTGTCTTCTCTTGCTCGCGCTCCTGTGAAAATAGATGCCTGACCATCGATGTATGGTACTTTTAGCTGGGAAATTTATTTTCCTGGCAGCCCAATGATCCTCTCACTCTCTCTCACTCCTCCTGAAAAAGTAGGCTTTAAGCTCGATTTAAGTCTATATTAACGGCAATTTAAAATTGGTGTTAGCCAACTGACCCCCTCTCTGTCTGTTTCCTCTAAACTGAAGGGCTGACACTCCAGCTAAGTACCTTTTAAGTGGGAAACATCGCCTCCCATCAGCCCGCTGCTCCTCTGTTTCTGGCTCCTCCCAGAAATGTAGGTATCATATTCGCGGTAAATGCGTTTTAAGTGGGAAATATACGTTTTTGGAAGTCGACCGATACTCTCTGTCTTGCTTCTCCCAAAAAATACAGTCCTGACTAAAGAAGTAAGTGCCCATTAAGTGGGAAATGTCCCTTGTCAGTAGATCCGGGTCCTCTCCCTTTTACTCAGTCCTCCTGACAATGGAGTTCTGACTCTCCTGTTAATCCGGTTTAAGTGGGAGACGTAACTTCCCAGAAGTCTCCTGGTCCTCTCTCTGTTTTTCTCGTCCAGACAATAAAGACCTGGCGCACGAGGTGAATCCTTTTTAAGTGGGACATGGACTTACAACTCTCTATCTATCCCGTCCCAAAGATCCAGGCCTGACCTTCGAGCAATGTCCGTTTTTAGGGTGTAATGTCTCTCCTTGCAAGTCTTTAGTCCTGTGTCTGACTTACTTCTCTGGAAAGTGGAGACATGATGTTCGGGTAACTCATTGTTTAGTGGTAAATTTACCTTACCGGCAGTCCCCGGCCCTATTTCGCTCTCTCTCTCTCTTTCTCTCTCTCTCCGTTATTGCGAAAATGGAACCCTGACATTTGATGTTAGTCCCTGAAAATAACTGTCTTCCCTGTAGTCTCCTGGTCTTCTCTCTTTCTATCACTCCTCCAAAAACTGGTCGCCTGACCTTTCTCTGGTAACTCTCTGGCACACTCCCCGCGAACATTGAGGCCTGACACTCCAGCTAGGTCCCTTTTAAGCGGGGAATATACCTTCATATCTGATTCCGACCCTCACTCTCTCACTCCCCCCGAAAATAAAAGCTTTACACTTGAGGTGAGTCCGTTTTCAGTGAGAAATATACTTTCCTGGTAGCCAACTGATACTCTGTCTCTCTCACTTCTACCAAAACCGTCGGCCTGACCAAAGGTGTAATTCCCTATTAAATGGGAAATTTACCATTTGAGCAGCCTTCTGTTTCTCTCTGCCTCTCGCTTCTCTCGAAATTGGAGACCTAATGGTTGTTGTAAGTCACCTTTAAGAGGTAAGATTACGTTTTCAACAGACCAATTGTCCTCCTTCTCTCGCTCGCTCCTTCAGCAAATGGAGGCCAGACGCAGAAGGTAAGCCACTTCGAAGTTGGAAATTAACATTCCCGGCAGCCACATTATTCTCTCGATGTCTCTTTCTCTCTCTCTCTCCGTCGATCGTTCCCCCCGAAAATGAAGGCATGCTGGTTGAGGAAAGTCTCTTTTAAGTGTGAACTCTACCTTCCCGAAAGCTTGTACTTCTCTCACTCGCCCCGAAAATGGAAGTCTGACGCTCTAGTTACGTCCCTTTTAAGTGGTTAGCAGCTTTCCAGCAGACCCCAGTCCTGTTTCTTTCTCACTCCTCCCGAGGTAGAGGCCTCATGGTCGAGCTAAACACTTTTCATTGGGTACTCGCTGTTACGTGGGACATTTGCTTTCCTGCCAGTCCGCTTTCTAGCTCAATTCTCACTCCTTCCGAAAAACGAAAGCATGACGCTCAAGGCAAACTTTTTTCAGTGGAAAATGTCATTTCCTGGCAGACAACTGGTCCCTCTCCATTTTTGTCCCAACTCCCGACAATGTGGTCCTGACACTCCTTTTAATCTGTTTTAAGTAGTAAATGAACCATTCCGGCAGTACCCGGTCCTCTCTCTGTTTTGCTCATCTCGAAAATGAAGGCCTGATGCTCACGGTAAGTCTCTCTTAAGCGGGAAATGTATCTTCCCAGCAGCCCTGTGGCCCCTCTCTCTCTTCAGTGCTCCGTAAATTGGAGGCTTGAATATCGACAGAAGTCTCTTTTAAGTAGGAATTGGAATTTCACGTTGCCCATAGTCCTTGGTCCTCTCTCTCACGCACTCCTCCAGAAAATGGAGGCCTGACGCTCGAGTTAATTCGCTTTAAGATGGTAATTTACCTTCACAGCAGACCCCTGCACCCCCTCACTGTCTCACTCCATCTGAAATTGGAGGATGGACTCTTAAGGTAAGCCCTTTTTATTGGGAAATTTACATTCTAGGAAGCCTCCTTGCCCTCTCTCCCTTTCGCTACGACTGGAAATGGAGGCCTGACGCTTCGGGTAAATTTCTGTTAAGTGCGAAATGTGCGTGTCCAGCAACTCACTTGTAGCCCCTCTCTCTGTCTCTTGTTCCTCCAGAAAATTGAGGTCACATGCTCGATGTAAATCCGTTTTAAGTGGGAAACATACTTTCCCAGTAGACCACAAGTAGACACACTCTCTCTGCCGCTTCTAACAAAAATGGAGGCCTGACCCGAAATGTAAGTTTCTACTGAGTCTCCTCTCTCTCCCGCTTCCCCTGGAATCAGAGGCCGGATGCACGACTTAAGTGAATTTTAAGTGAGATGTTTACATTCCGGCAGCCCCTGGTCCTCTCTTTTTCTCTCTCTCTCTCTTTCAAAAAATGGAGTCCTGATGACCGATGTAAATCTCTTTTTAGTGGAAATTTACTTTCCCAGCAGTCCATTTACTTGTCTACCTCTTGCTCCTTCGGAGAATGGACGCCTGACGCTTGAGGTAAATCCCATTTTTGTGGGAAATGTATTTTCTGGGAAGATACATTGACCTGTCTTTCTATTGTTCTCCCGAAAATGTAGGCCTGATGCTCAAAATAAGTCACTCTTAAGTGGTAACTGTACATTCTCGGCAGCCCCCTGGTTGTCTCTTCCCCTCTCTCGCTTCTGCCAAAAATGCAGTTGCGACACTGCAGGTAAATTGGTTTTCCGTGGGAGACTTACTTTCCCTTCACCCACGATCCTTTCTCTCCCTCCTCCCCAAATTGGAAACCTGGCGCTGGATGTAAGTCATTTTCAAGAGGATAACCTACCTTTCCTGTAGTCCTCTGGTCCTCTCTCTATCTCGTTCCTCCCGAAAATGACGGCTTGACTCTTCTGCTATGATCCTTTAAAGCAGGAAATTTACCTTTCCAGCAGAACCCCCGTCCTTACAGTCCCACGCTCCTACAAAAATGGAGGTCTCATGCTCCAGGTAAAGTCCTTTTAAGTGGGAAATTTACTTTACATTCTCTGTTTCAGTCTTCCTTAAAATGGAAACCTGATGGACGAGGTAACTGCATTTGAAACGGGAAACTTACGTTTTTGGGAGGTGCATGTATCCCCTCGCTCGCCCACTCGTTCTAGAGAAACCAAAGCCTGACGCTCGAGGAAAGCCATTTTAAAGTGGTAATTAACCTTCCCGGTTGACCCTTTGCCCCCTGTCTCTGTCGCTCCTCTTGAAATTAGGGCCTGATGCAGCATTTAAGTGCCCTTTTAATAACATGTTGACCTTTGCAGCAGCCGCCGGTCCTCACTATCTCACTCTCTAGCTCGTCCGAGATTGGAAGTTTGATGCTCGAGGTAAATCATTTTCAGTGAGAAACGTGACTGCCCTGCTGCCCCGGTCCACTCTCTCTTTTGTGCACCTCCAGAAAATGGAGGCCTGATGTCGAGGGCGATCCCTTCTGTGTGGGAAATTAATCTATCCGGCAGCAACCCCCTTGTCATCTCTCTCTTCCTCCCTCTCTCTCGGTCCTCCCAATAATAAAAGGCCTGATTCTCGAGGCAGAACCCTTTTGAGTGGGAAATCTACCTTCCCAGCAGTCCGCTGATCCTCTGTCTCTGTAACTTGCTGCGACTGTCAATGGAAACCTGAAGTTCTAGGTAAGTCACTTCTAAGTGGGACATCTACCTAACCGGTTGCCTCCTTGTCCTCTGACACTGTCGCTCCTCCTGACATCGTAGGCCAGAAGCGTGAGTTAAGTGCATTTTAAGTGAGTCGTTTTCCCTCCCGGCAGCCCCTGGTCCACACTATCTCTCTCTCGCTCCTTCTCAAATTGGAGGACTGACGTATGAAGTAAGTGACTTTTTAGTGGGAAGTTTATATTCCCTGCAGACACCTGGTCTTCTGTCTCTCTCGCTTGTCCTCCTGTATATAGAGGTCTGATGTGTGAGTTGACTTCGTTTTATGTGGGAAACGTGACTGCCAACAGCCCCTGGTCTACTATCTCTCTCATACTCCGAACGAAAATGGAGGCCTTTGTCGTCAATGTGACCGACTTTTACGGAGGAAGTTTACATTTCTGGCAGTTCCCTAGCCTCTCTCTCTCACTCTTCTAGAAAATTGACGCCTGCCGCTCAAGGTAACTGTCTTTTCAGTGGAAAATGTACCCTCCCAGTAGCCCCTTTTCTTTGTTTGCTCGCGCTCCTTCCGGAAATGGAGGCCTGACGCTTAAGGGTAGTCCCTCATAAGTAGGAAATTTATCTTTCCAGCAGACCTGTGGTCCTCTCTGTCTCTCTCACCTCTTCTGGAAATCGAGTCCTGATGCTCCAGCTGAATCCCTTTTAAGTGGGCTGCAGACCTTCCCTGCTGCCTCCTGGTACTCTCTCTCTCTCTCTCTCTCTCTCTCTCTCTCGCTGCTACCGAAAATGGAGGCCTGGTGGTCATGGCAAGTTACTTTTAATTTACATTTACCTATTCAGCAGAACCCCGGGACTCCCTCTGTCTCACTCGGTCCTTCCCTTAGTCCTCTCTCTATCCACCTGCTTCTATTGAAATGAATTCCTGATGCTCCAAGTAAGTCGCTTTTAAGTGGGTTATATAAATTCCCTGCTGATCTCTCATGTTCTCTGTCCCTATCACTTTCCTGAAAATGGAGTCTTGACGCTCAGGTAAATTGCTTTTAAGTGGGACATGTACTTTCACTGTCGCCCGTTGTCGTCTTTCTCTCTCTCTCTCTTTTAAGTCTTCTGAACATCGAGGCCTGACGCTCGAAGTTATCTCTATCAAGTGGCAAACGGCCCTTCGCTGCAGTCTTCTCTCTCTTTCTCTCGCTTCTTGCAATAACAGAGGTGAGACACTCCAAATAACTCCCTTTCAAATGGGACAATTACGTTCCCAGTACCCCCTTGTCTTCAGTGTCACTCACTCCTCCCGAAAATTGAGGCGTCAGAATCGAAGTAATTACGTTTTAAGTGGGAAATATACTTTCCTGTCAGTCACTGGTAATCTTTTTCTCTCGCTTCTAACAAAAATGGAGGAGTGACCCGAGGTGTAATTACGTAATAAGTGGGAGATTTAACTTGCCAGCAGCCCCCTGGTGCTCTCTGTTTCTCGCTTCTCTCGAAATTGGAGACGGGACGCTCCGGGTAAATCCCTTGAAAGTGGGATATCTACTTTCGATGCCATTCCCTGGTCCTCTCTCTCTTTCTCGCTCATCCTGAAAATGGAGGCCTGAATGTCGAGATAAGTCTATTTTGAGTGGTAAGATTATCTTTTCTGCGGCCCCTTGGACCTCCCTCTCTCGTTCGCTCCTTCTGAAAATGGAGGCCATTTGCACGAGGTAAGACACTTTGTACTCTCCCTCTGTCTCTCTCATCCTCAACATTAACATACGTCGCTTGAGGAACGTCTATTTTACGTGGGAAAGCTATTTTCCTGGCAGCACCCAGTACTCTCTTTCCCTCTCCTCAAACAAATGGAGACCAGACGCTCTATTTATGTCCCTTTCAAATGGAAACCTGTCTTCCCTGGCGTCCCCTGGTCCTCTCTATTTCTCTCACTCCTCCTGAAAATGGAGGCTGGGCACTCCAACTAAATTCCATTTCAGTCGGAAATTTACCTTCCAGGCAGCTCCCGTCCTCACTCTCTAACACTGTCCCCGAAAATGGAGGTGTCATACTCGAGGTAAATGTGTTTTCAGTGGGAAATATACTTTCACCGCAGCTGACTGGTACACTCTCTCACTCGCTTCTCCCAAAAATGGAGGTCTGACGCGAGATATAAGTCGCTCTTAAGTGAAATTTACTTTCCCAGGATACCCCGCCTGACATTCGACCGACTATGGTGATGTCATCAGTAAACCTGCAAATGGCATTAGTCTGGTATCTGATGACACAGTCAAGGGTATACAGTGAATACAGTAAGGAGCTAAGTATGCACCCCTTGGGGTCTCCAGTGTTGGGTGTTAGTGAGGATGAAATAATTTCACCATTCTTCACTGATTTCTGCTCGTGGGTAAGGAAACTGAGGATCCAGTTGTGGAGAGTCAGGCTTAGTCCGAGATCACTAAGTTTACTAATCAGTCTCAAAGCGATAATAGTGTTGACGTCTGAACTGTCGTCAATGAGTAGGATTCTTACGTGCCTGTTCTTGGTCTCAAGATATTCCAGGGAGGAGTGAAGGGAAAGTAATATGGCAATTGATGTTACTCTTTGTTCCGATAGGCAAATTGGAATGGGTCACGAGTAGTAGGGAAGCTGAAGTTGATGACCAGCCTTTCAAATCACTTCATGATCACCGAAGTTAGGGCTGATGGGTGGTAGCTATAGTGACATGTTTCATGAGACTTCTCAGGCACAGGGATGATGTTATAATTCTTGAAACAGGCAGGGACAGTGGCCCACTGCAGGGAGAGTTTGAAATATCCGAGAACATCGTTACCAGTCGATCTGCACATACTTTGAGTGCACGGTCTGCTGCTCCGTTTGGTCCCATCGCTTTCCTTGGATTCACACGGAGAACATCTGATCTGACCTCTGATGCAGTGACTGTTGGGATACGTTTGTCAGGACTTGTCCGAATAGATGTTCCCTCTCCCCCGAAATTCTGTTCACAGCCAGCATAGAAATCGGTGTGACGAACTGGAAAGTATGTGTCATCGTCTGCAATCCTGCACTTTCTCTTTCTAGAGACTGTGATGTCATTCAGTCCTTGCTCTGGTCGCCAGGTATCTGTCTGGGTCTCTAATTTGGACCGGTATTGGTCCGGGGCTGATTTAATGGCTCAGCAATGTCATAGATGGATTCCTTTTATTTGAGTGGGTCTCCTGATCTGAAGGGCTCACATCTGGTTTTTAGCTGGTCTGTATGTTCATTCAAGGATTTAATAGACAACAGACAATAGGTGCAGAAGTAGGCCATTCAGCCCTTCGAGCCTGCACCGCTATTCAATATGATCATGGCTGATCAAACCTAATCAGTATACTTGTCCTGCCTTATCTCCATAACCCGTGATTCCACTATCTTTGAGAGCTCTATCCAACTCTTTCTTAAATAAATCCAGAGACTTGGACTCCACTGCCCTCTGGGGCTGAGCATTCCACACAGCCACCATTCTCTGGGTGAAGGAGTTTCTCCTCATCTCTGTCCTAAATGGTCTACACCGTATTTTTAAGCTGTGTCATCTGGTTCGGGACTCACCCATCAGCGGAAACATGTTTTCTGCTGCCAGAGTGTCCAATCCTTTCATAATCTTATACGTCTCAATCAGATCCCCTCTCAGTCTTCTAAACTCAAGGGTATACAAGCCCAGTCGCTTCAGTCTTTCAGTGTAAGTTAATCCCGCTATTCCAGGAATTGAACTCGTGAACCTACACTGCACTCCCTCAATAGCCAGAATGTCTGTCCTCAAATTTGGAGACCAGAACTGCACGCAGTACTCCAGGTGTGTTCTCACCAGGGCCCTGTACAGCTGCAGAAGCACGTCTTTGCTTCTACACTCAATTCCTCTTGTAATGAAGGCCACCATGCTATTAGCCTTCTTCACTACCTGCTGTACCTGCATGCTTGCCTTCATTGACTGGTGTACAAGAACACCCAGATCTCTTTTTACTGCCCCTTAACTTAAATTGATTCCATTGAGGTAGTAATCTGCCTTCCTGTTCTTGCCACCAAAGTGGATAACCATACATTTATCCACATTAAACTGCATCTGCCATGCATCTGCCCACTCTCCTAACTGTCCATGTCACCATGTAATCTCCTAACATCCTCATCACATTTCACCTTGCCACCCAGCTTTGTATCATCAGCAAATTTGCTAATGTTATTGCTGATACTATCTTCTATATCATTAACATATATTGTAAAAAGCTGCGGTCCCAGCACGGAACCCTGCAGTACCCCACTGGTCACTGCCTGCCATTCCAAAATGGAGCCATTTATCACTACCCTTTGTTTCCTATTAGCCAACCAATTTTCAATCCAATCTACTACTTTGGCCCCAATACAATGCGCCCTAATTTTACTCACTAACCTCCTGTGTGAGACTTTATCAAAAGCTTTCTGAAAGTCCAGGTACACAACATCTACTGGATCTCCCTCGTCCATTTTCAGAGTTACATCCTCAAAAAATTCACGAAGATTAGTCAAGCATGATTTCCCCTTCAGATATCCATGCTGACTCTGTCCTATCCTGTTACTACTATCCAGATGTGCCGTAATTTCATCATTTAGACAATAGACAATAGACAATAGACAATAGGTGCAGGAGTAGGCCATTCAGCCCTTCGAGCCTGCACCGCCATTCAATATAATCATGGTTGATCTTTCCTAATCAGTATCTTGTTCCTGCCTTATCTCCATAATCCTTGATTCCACAATCCTTGAGAGCTCTACCCAACTCTTTCTTAAATTAATCCAGAGATTAGGCCTCCACTGCCCTCTGGGGCAGAGCATTCCACACAGCCACCGCTCTCTGGGTGAAGACGTTTCTCCTGAGCTCTGTCCTAAATGGTCTACCCTGTATTTTTAAGCTGTGTCCTCTGGTTCGGCACTCACCCATCAGTGGAAATATGTTTCCTGCGGCCAGAGTGTCCAATCCTTTCATAATCTTATACGTCTCAATCAGATCCCCTCTCAATCTTCGAAACTCAAGGGTATACAAGCCCAGTCGCTTCAGCCTTTCAGGGTAAGGTCATCCTGCCAGTACAGAAATTGACCTCGCGAACCTACGCTGCACTCCCTCAATAGTCAGAATGTCTTTCCTCAAATTTGGAGACCAGAACTGCACACAGTACTCCAGGTGTGGTCTCACCAGGGCCCTGTACAGCTGCAGAAGCACCTCTTTGCTTCTATACTCAATTGCTCTTGTTATGAAGGCCAGCATGCTATTAGACTTCTTCACTATCTGCTGTACCTGCATGCTTGCCTTCATTGACTGGTGTACAAGAACACCCAGATCTCTCTGTACTGCCCCTTTACATAAATTGATTCTATTGAGGTAGTAGTCTGCCTTCCTGTTCTTGCTACCAAAGTGGATAACCATACATTTATCCACATTTAACTGCATCTGCCATGCATCTGCCCACTCACCTAACTTGTCCACGTCACCCTGTAATCTCCTAACATCCTCATCACTTTTCACTCTGCCACCCAGCTTTGTATCATCAGCAAATTTGCTAATGTTATTGCTAATACCATCTTCTATATCATTAACATATATTGTAAAAAGCTGCGGTCCCAGCACGGATCCCTGCGGTACCCCACTGGTCACTGCCTGACATTCCGAAATTGAGCCGTTTATCACTACCCTTTGTTCCTATTAGCCAACAAATTTTCAATCCAATCTACTACTTTGCCCCCAATACCATGCACCCTAATTTTACTCACTAACCTCCTGTGTGGGACTTTATCAAAAGGTTTCTGAAAGTCCAGGTACACTACATCTCCTGGATTTCCCTCATCCAACTTCATAGTTACATACTCAAAAAATTCAAGAAGATTAGTCAAGCATGATTTCCCTTTCATAAATCCATGCTGACTCTGTCCTATCCTGTTACTACTATCCAGATGTGCCGTAATTTCATCCTTTATAATAGACTCCAGCATCTTTCCCACCACTGAGGTCAGACTAACTGGTCTATAATTTCCTGCTTTCTCTCGCCCACCTTTCTTAAAAAGTGGTATAACATTAGCCACCCTGCAATCCTGAGGAACCGACCCCGAATCTATTGAACTCTGGAAAATAATCACCAACGCATCCACGATTTCCCGAGCCACCTCCTTCAGTACCCTGGGATGCAGACCATCAGGTCCTGGAGACTTATTAACCTTCAGATCTAACAGTCTCTCCAACACCAAATCCTGGCAAATATAAATTCCCTTATGTTCAGGTCCTTCAGCCACTGTTACCTCAGGGAGATTGCTTGTGTCTTCCCAAGTGAACACAGATCTGAAGTACCCATTTAATTCCTCTGCCATTTCTATGTTCCTCGTAATATATTGCCCTGTTTCTGTCTTCAAGTGCCCAATTTTTGTCCTAACCTTTTTTTACATTGCACACACGTAAAAAAGCTTTTACTATCCTCCTTAATATTCTTGGCCAGTTTACCTTCGTACCTCATTTTTCCTCTGCGTGTTTCCTTCTTAGTAATCCTCTGTTGCTCTTTAAAAGCTTCCCAGTCCTCAGTTTTCCCACTTATCTTAGCTATGTTATACTTTTTCTCTTTTACTTCCCTCGTCAGCCACGGCCGTCCATGCCTCCTCCTGGGATCTTTCTTCCTTTTAGGAATGAACTTATCCTGCAACTTCTGCATTATACACAGAAATATCCGCCATTGTTCCTCCACGGTCATCCCTGCTAAGGTATTGCACCATTGATCTTTGGCCAGCTCCTCCCTCATAGCTCCATAATTCTCTTTCTTTAACAGAAGTACTGTCACTTCCGACTGTACCCTCTCCCTCTCAAATTGCAGATTGAAGCTTATTGTATTATGGTCACTACTTCCCAATGGCTCCTTCACTTCGAGGTCTCTGACCAATTTTGGTTCGTTACACAATACCAGATCCAGAACTGCCTTTTCCCTGGTCGGCTCCAGCACCAGCTGCTCTAAGAATCCATCTCTGAGGCACTCCACAAAGTCTCTTTCTTGAGGCCCAATACCATCCTGATTTTCCCAGTCAACCTGCATGTTAAAATCCCCCATAACTACTGTAGTGACATCTTTGCGACAGACCAATTTCAGCTCCTGATTTCACTTACATCCGATATCCAGACTACTGTTTGCGGGCCTGTAGATGACTCCCAAGAGGGTCTTTTTACCCTTAGTATTTCGAAGCTCTATCCACACTGACTCTACATCTCCTGACTCTAGGTCCCCCCCGCGCAAGGGACTGAATATCGTCCCTTACCAACAAGGCCACCCCACCCCCTCTGCCCGTCAGTCTGTCGTTACGATAGCACGTGTATCCTTGAATATTCATTTCCCAGACCCCGTCCACTTGAAGCCACGTCTCAGTTATCCCCACAATATCGTATCTGCCAATTTCCAAAAGAGCCTCAAGCTCATCCATCTTATGTCTAATGCTTCGTGCATTCATGTATAGTATTTTTAATTTGTTACTGCTCTCACCCTTCCCATCAACCCGTATGATGATGCCTTTCCGAGTTTTCTGCCTCATTAATACAGTTGTCTTTCTTGACTTCTCTTGTTCTAACTTTCCCTTCAATTTCCTTTTTAAACATCCAGCTTGTCCCCTTTACCCCCCACCCACCCCCCCTCCCCGCTACTTGGTATAAATGTAGTGTTGCTGTAGAAAACCTACCTGCCGGAATGCTGGTCGCTGACCTATTAAGGTGCAAGCCGTCTCTCTTGTAGTACTTATGTTTACCAAAACATATACCCCAGTGATACAAGAACTTAAATCCTTGCTTCCTGCACCAGTTCCCCAACCACCCGTTCAAGTCCATTATCTCTCTGTTTCTGACCACACTAGCCCGAGGAACTGGAAGCAAACCGGAGATAACCACCTTGGAGTCCTGCTTTTCAGCCTTCTTCCTAGTTCTCCGAAGTCTCGCTGTAGTATGTTCCTCCTCTTCTTCCCGACATCATTTGTGCCGGCATGTACCACCACCTCTGGCTCTTCACCCTCATCCTTGAGGATTTCCTGCACTCTGTCCACAATGTCTTTCACTCTAGCACCAATAAGGCAACACACATCCTTAAATCCCGTCTGCTGCCACAAAAACCCCGGTCAGTTCCTCTCACGATGGAGTCCCCTCTTACCACAGCTCTGTGCGATATCCGACTCTTCCGCTCTGCCTCTGCGGCAACTTTTGATTGACAAACTTGGCCGCCTTGCGAACTGGCAGTGTCATCAGTCTCTGTTTCCAAAAGCTTCAACTTGTTCCTGACAGGTACTTCTCCCGGGGTCTCTTGCACCTGACTCCTCTCCGCCTTCCTCATCGTCTGCTCTCTTCTGCTCTCCTCTGGCATGATTGGTGTAATAACATCGCTGAAGGTCTTGTCCAGAAAGATCTCGTTCTCTCGGATGAGCCTAAGGTCTTCGAGTTCTTTCGTCAGCGCTGCAATATGCTGGGTCAATTGCTGAAAGTGCACACATTTTCCACACATATACGAGCCAGACACACCAGAGTCGTTGACCTCCCACATCAAGCACGTAGCGCACTGAAACAGCTGGGCAGTCATAGAACATAGAACATAGAACATAGAAGAATACAGCGCAGTACAGGCCCTTTGGCCCTCGATGTTGCGCCGATCCAAGCCCACCTAACCTATACTAACCCACTATCCTCCATATACCTATCCAATGCCCGCTTAAATGCCCATAAAGAGGGAGAGTCCACCACTGCTGCTGGCAGGGCATTCCATGAACTTACGACTCGCTGAGTGAAGAACCTACCCCTAACTTCAGTCCTATATCTACCCCCCTTAATTTAAAGCTATGCCCCCTTGTAATACCCGACTCCATACGCGGGAAAAGGTTCACACTGTCAACCCTATCTAACCCCCTAATCATCTTGTACACCTCAATCAAGTCACCCCTAAACCTTCTTTTCTCTAATGAAAACAGCCCCAAGTGTCTCAGTCTATCCTCATACGATCTTCCTTCCATACCAGGCAACATCCTGGTAAACCTCTTCTGCACCCGTTCCAGTGCCTCCACATCCTTCCTATAGTATGGCGACCAAAACTGCACACAATATTCCAGATGCGGCCGCACCAGAGTTTTATACAACTGCATCATGACCTCAGGACTCCGGAACTCAATTCCTCTACCAATAAAAGCCAGTACGCCATATGCCTTCCTCACCGCACTATTTACCTGGGTGGCAACTTTCAGAGATCTGTGTACATGGACACCAAGATCCCTCTGCTCATCCACACTACCAAGTATCCGACCATTAGCCCAGTACCCCATCTTTTTGTTATTCTTCCCAAAGTGAATCACCTCACATTTAGCTACATTGAATTCCATTTGCCACCTTTCTGCCCAGCTCTGCAGCTTCTCTATATCCTGCTGTAACCTGCCACATCCTTCCTCACTGTCAACAACTCCTCCGACTTTCGTATCATCCGCAAACTTGCTCACCCAACCTTCTAACCCCTCTTCCAGGTCATTTATAAAAATGACAAACAGCAATGGTCCCAAAACAGATCCTTGCGGAACACCGCTAGTGACGGCACTCCATGAAGAAACTTTGCCATCAACTACTACCCTCTGTCTTCTTCCATCCAGCCAATTCCTAATCCAAACCTCCAACTCACCCTCAATGCCATATCTCTGTATTTTCTGCAGTAGCCTACCATGGGGAACCTTATCAAACGCCTTACTAAAATCCATATATACCACATCTACCGCTTTCCCCTCATCAACCTCCTTCGTCACCTTTTCAAAGAATTCAATAAGGTTTGTGAGGCACGACCTGCCCTTCACAAAACCATGCTGACTATCCTTGATCACATTATTCCTATCCAGATGTGCATAAATCCTATCCCTTACAATTCTCTCTCAGACTTTGCCCACAACAGAAGTGAGACTCACCGGCCTATAGTTACTAGGGTTATCCCTACTCCCCTTTTTGAACAAGGGAACCACATTTTCTATCCTCCAGTCTTCTGGCACTACTCCTGTAGACAAAGAGGACATAAAAATCAAGGCCAATGGCTCTGCAATCTCCTCCCTTGCTTCCCAGAGAATCCTAGGATAAATGTCATCAGGCCCAGGGGACTTATCTATTTTCACCTTTTCCAGGATTTCCAACACCTCTTCTCTACATACCTCAAAGCCAGCCATTCTACTTATTTGTGACTCAGTATTCACATCGACGACAATGCCCTGTTCCTGAGTAAATACTGAAGAAAAGTATTCATTCAGTGTCTCCCCAATCTCTTCCGCCTCCACACACAACTTCCCACTACTATCCTTGACTGGACCTATTCCTACCCTAGTCATTCTTTTATTCCTAACATACCTATAGAAAGCCTTAGGGTTTTCCCTAATCCTACCGACTAAGGACCTTTCATGTCCCCTCCTTGCTGCTCTTAGCTCTCTCTTCAGGTCCTTCCTGGCTACCCTATAACTCTCAATCGCCCCAATTGAACCTTCACGTCTCATCTTGAGATAGGCCGCCCTCTTCCATTTTACAAGGGATTCCAATTCCTTATTAAACCACGGCTCCCTCGCACGACCCTTTCCTCCCTGCCTGACAGGTACATAATTATCAAGGACACTCAATAGTTGCTCCTTGAACAAGCTCCACATATCATTTACACTCTTGCCTTGGAGTCTACTTTTCCAAGCCACACATCCTAAGTCATGCCTCACCGCATCATAATTTCCCTGACCCCAGCTATAACTCTTGCCTTGTAGTACACACTTATCCCTCTCCATCACGAGAGTAAAAATCACCGAATTATGGTCACTATCCCCAAAGTGCTCACCTACCTCTAATTCTAACACCTGGCCTGGTTCGTTACCCAGAACCAAATCCAGTATGGCCTCACCTCTTGTTGGCCTGTCTACATATTGTGTCAGGAAACTCTCCTGCACACATTGAACAAACACTGACCCATCTAACGAACTTGAGCTATAGCTTTCCCAATCAATATCAGGAAAGTTAAAGTCCCCCATAACCACCACCCTATTACTATCACTCATCTCCCGAATCACCTTCCCTATCCTTTCTTCTACGTTTCTAGGACTATTGGGAGGCCTGTAAAAGACTCCTAACAGGGTGACCTCACCTTTCCTATTCCGAACCTCAGCCCAAACTACCTCAGATGGCAAGTCCTCATCCATCGTCCTTTCCACCACTGTAATACTATCTTTGACAAGCAATGCCACACCTCCCCCTCTTTTACCCCCACCTCTGACCCTACTAAAACATTTAAATCCTGGAACCTGCAACAGCCAATCCTGTCCCTGTTCTAGCCATGTCTCCGTAATAGCCACAACATCGAAGTCCCAGGTACCAACCCACGCTGCAAGTTCACCTACCTTATTTCGTATACTTCTTGCATTGAAGTATACACACTTCAAGCCACTTCATGTCTTCACCCTCTTCAACTGTGGTATAATCACTTCACTCAACCTTCTTGTCAAAGACTCCTGTGCTGACGCCTCACACTTCGATCTAAACTTCCTTAGACCTTCTTTTTGTGGCACGTCTGTGGACTCTTAATTAAGGGTGAGGAGGAGGGAGGGAGGGAGACCCTACCTTGTAGGACCTGGGGTTCAGAACACACCCACTCTAATAGTAATCACTTACCTTCCCTACCGGCTTTGCGCTCCGTCTGAACTTCCGCCCAGCTCCCGCCGCTCACTGCTGTGAAAAATAGACTCCAGCATCTTTCCCACCACTGAGGTCGGACTAACTGGTCTATAATTTCCTGCTTTCTCTCTCCCACCTTTCTTAAAAAGTGATATAACATTAGCCACCCTCCAATCCTCAGGAACCGACCCCGAATCTATCGAACTCTGGAAAATAATCACCAACGCATCCACGATTTCCTGAGCCACCTCCTTCAGTACCCTGGGATGCAGACCATCAGGTCCTGGAGACTTATCGACCTTCAGACCTAACAATCTCTCCAACACCAAATCCTGGCAAATATAAATTCCCTTATGTTCAGGTCCTTCAGCCACTGTTACCTCAGGGAGATTGCTTGTGTCTTCCCCAGTGAACACAGATCTGAAGTACCCATTTAATACCTCTGCCATTTCTTTGTTCCCCGTAATATATTCCCTTGTTTCTGTCTTCAAGGGCCCAATTTTAGTCCTAACCATTTTTTTGCCTGCAAATACCTAAAAAAAGCTTTTACTGTCCTCCTTTATATTATTGGCCAGCTTACCTTCGTACCTCATTTTTCCTCTGCCTATTTCCTTCTTAGTAATCCTCTGTTGCTCTTTAAAAGCTTCCCAGTCCTCAGTTTTCCCACTTATCTTTTCTGTTATATTTTTTCTCTTTTAACTTTATATGTTTCTTTACTTCCCTCGTCAGCCACGGCTAATTTCCTGTTGGGGAACACCTGGATTGAATTCTTCGGTATGCTTGCTGATAATGTTTGTGACTGTGGTGGCGTACATGTCCAAGGTACCTGCGGAAGGTTTGCACATGTCCAAACTAGCCGATTCCAGACAGCACTGGAATTGATCCGCTGCCTCTCTGACGAGCACTGGGCCTGTACCCATGAGGGGTCTTGTGGCTGAGGTTCTGCCTGTCAGCTGGGAGAAGAAACACGGCATTGTGGTCGGAGTTCTTGAAATGAGGGCGGGGGATAATCCGGTCGGCATCTTTAATAGAGGTGAAGCAGTGGTCTACAACGTTCGGGACCCTAGTGGAACATGTAATTTTCTGGTGATAATTGGGCAACATTTTCCTTCGATTGGCTTGAATGAATTCACCAGTTACAATAAACAGGTTCCGTCTCCAGTGTGTTAGTTATGGAGTACAGTGCATCCAGAGCTTCCTCAACCTTTGCTGTGGCGTTATGTACACAACAATTAGTACATCAACGATACATCTAAGTGGTAGATTGAAGGGGAAGCCTTTGATGTTGAGGAATTCAACGATTAGATGGGTCAGTGTTTGTTCAATGTGTGCAGGAGAGTTTCCTGACACAATATGTAGACAGGCCAACAAGAGGTGAGGCCATACTGGATTTGGTTCTGGGTAACGAACCAGGCCAGGTGTTAGAATTAGAGGTAGGTGAGCACTTTGGGGATAGTGACCATAATTCGGTGATTTTTACTCTCGTGATGGAGAGGGATAAGTGTGTACTACAGGGCAAGAGTTATAGCTGGGGTCAGGGAAATTATGATGCGGTGAGGCATGACTTAGGATGTGTGGCTTGGAAAAGTAGACTCCAAGGCAAGAGTGTAAATGATATGTGGAGCTTGTTCAAGGAGCAACTATTGAGTGTCCTTGATAATTATGTACCTGTCAGGCAGGGAGGAAAGGGTCGTGCGAGGGAGCCGTGGTTTAATAAGGAATTGGAATCCCTTGTAAAATGGAAGAGGGCGGCCTATCTCAAGATGAGACGTGAAGGTTCAATTGGGGCGATTGAGAGTTATAGGGTAGCCAGGAAGGACCTGAAGAGAGAGCTAAGAGCAGCAAGGAGGAGGCATGAAAGGTCCTTAGTCGGTAGCATTAGGGAAAACCCTAAGGCTTTCTATAGGTATGTTAGGAATAAAAGAATGACGAGGTCCAGTCAAGGATAGTAGTGGGAAGTTGCGTGTGGAGGCGGAAGAGATTGGGGAGACACTGAATGAATACTTTTCTTCAGTATTTACTCAGGAACAGGGCATTGTCGTCGATGTGAATACTGAGTCACAAATAAGTAGAATGGATGGCTTTGAGGTATGTAGAGAAGAGGTGTTGGAAATCCTGGAAAAGGTGAAAATAGATAAGTCCCCTGGGCCTGATGGCATTTATCCTAGGATTCTCTGGGAAGCAAGGGAGGAGATTGCAGAGCCATTGGCCTTGATTTTTATGTCCTCTTTGTCTACAGGAGTAGTGCCAGAAGACTGGAGGATAGCAAATGTGGTTCCCTTGTTCAAAAAGGGGAGTAGGGATAACCCTCGTAACTATAGGCCAGTGAGTCTCACTTCTGTTGTGGGCAAAGTCTTAGAGAGAATTGTAAGGGATAGGATTTATGCACATCTGGATAGGAATAATGTGATCAAGGATAGTCAGCATGGTTTTGTGAAGGGCAGGTCGTGCCTCACAAACCTTATTGAATTCTTTGAAAAGGTGACGAAGGAGGTTGATGAGGGGAAAGCGGTAGATGTGGTATATATGGATTTTAGTAAGGCGTTTGATAAGGTTCCCCATGGTAGGCTACTGCAGAAAATACGGAGATATGGCATTGAGGGTGAGTTGGAGGTTTGGATTAGGAATTGGCTGGATGGAAGAAGACAGAGGGTAGTAGTTGATGGCAAAGTTTCTTCATGGAGTGCCGTCACTAGCGGTGTTCCGCAAGGATCTGTTTTGGGACCATTGCTGTTTGTCATTTTTATAAATGACCTGGAAGAGGGGTTAGAAGGTTGGGTGAGCAAGTTTGCGGATGATACGAAAGTCGGAGGAGTTGTTGACAGTGAGGAAGGATGTGGCAGGTTACAGCAGGATATAGAGAAGCTGCAGAGCTGGGCAGAAAGGTGGCAAATGGAATTCAATGTAGCCAAATGTGAGGTGATTCACTTTGGGAAGAATAACAAAAAGATGGGGTACTGGGCTAATGGTCGGATACTTGGTAGTGTGGATGAGCAGAGGGATCTTGGTGTCCATGTACACAGATCTCTGAAAGTTGCCACCCAGGTAAATAGTGCGGTGAGGAAGGCATATGGCGTACTGGCTTTTATTGGTAGAGGAATTGAGTTCCGGAGTCCTGAGGTCATGATGCAGTTGTATAAAACTCTGGTGCGGCCGCATCTGGAATATCGTGTGCAGTTTTGGTCGCCATACTATAGGAAGGATGTGGAGGCACTGGAACGGGTGCAGAGGAGGTTTACCAGGATGTTGCCTGGTATGGAAGGAAGATCATATGAGGAAAGACTGAGACACTTGGGGCTGTTTTCATTAGAGAAAAGAAGGTTTAGGGGTGACTTGATTGTGGTGTACAAGATGATTAGGGGGTTAGATAGGGTTGACAGTGTGAACCTTTTCCCGCGTATGGAGTCGGGTATTACAAGGGGGCATAGCTTTAAATTAAGGGGGGGTAGATATAGGACTGAAGTTAGGGGTAGGTTCTTCACTCAGCGAGTCGTAAGTTCATGGAATGCCCTGCCAGCAGCAGTGGTGGACTCTCCCTCTTTATGGGCATTTAAGCGGGCATTGGATAGGTGTATGGAGGATAGTGGGTTAGTATAGGTTAGGTGGGCTTGGATCGGCGCAACATCGAGGGCCAAAGGGCCTGTACTGCGCTGTATTCTTCTATGATTGTTTGAAGCAATGGCTTCCCAGAGTTGCAATGTCAGCTCAACACAAAATGTTGATTAAAAAGCAAACCGATCCAGCCTATGTCTTACCCGACGAGGCTGTAAAGTCCACATGATGGATAGAAAAAACATCAGCCTGAAGAGCGTAATTGAGAATAGATGAATTGAGCCAGGTTTTCTGTGAAGAAGACTGTACAGCAGTCGTGCAGTTCACGCTGGAAGCTGAGCCGTGATGTGAATGCGTCCATCTTGTACTCCAGAGATTGTCCATTTGGCAGGAGTAAGGGAGAAAAGGGGTTGTTGAAACCGAGTGGTCTCAGTCATACCAGTAGGCCGGCACATTTATCCCGGTTCTTCGCAGGCTTTTGAGCGGCACAGTGGTTAACATTGCTGCCTCACAGCGCCAGAGACCCAGATTCAAATCCCGCCTCAGGCGACTGACTCTGTGGAGTTTGCATATTCTCCCCGTGTCTGCGTGGGTTTCCTGCGGGTGATCCGGTTTCCTCCCACAGTCCAAAAATGTGCAGGTTAGGGAAATTGGCCATGGTCAATTGCACGTAGTGTTTGGAGAAGGTCTAAATGTCGGGGACTGTGTCTGGGTGGGTTGCGCTTTGGCGGGTTGGTGTGGATTTGTTGGGCCGAAGGGCCTGTTTCCACACTGTAAGTAATCTAATTTGGAACAGCATCATTAAGTTTTTGACATTTGAATGCTGTGGTGATTTGTTGGAGTGGATTGAGACTGCTTCCAGTTAAGTAATCCCGCGAAGCACCCTTTGGAACAGGTACGTTGCAGTTCACTGAATATTTGCAGAGGGTCTGCTGAGGATACAGTGTAACAGGTAATTTACTGTGTGTATTTTTACGGGAGGGAATTTTCTTAGGACCCAGTGGAGATGCTAGGATTCTGCGTATGTTCCGAATTGTCCAGTTCGTTCCTTGTTTCAGTTGCTGCCGAATTGCGGCTCCAGGTTCAGCCACGAGTTTTGCAGAAGTGTTTTGGCTGCTGTCCAGGTAAGTTCTGACACACTTAATGTCAGGCTGTGGTCTTATAGAGTCTGCACCGTCTTCTGTCGGTTCTCATTCCTGGGCAGGTCTTTCAGGTCCCTCCGTTTTCTGGGAAGCCCAAATTACCACACGAGATGGGGTAGATATTAAACGAGTATTTCACAGCAGCATTTAGTGTGAAGTCGGAAACGAAAGGAAATAGATCTTGAGCCCTTGAAAAGTGTGCACAGGACCAAAGAGCAGTCGCAGGAAGTGGTGGAACGTAGAAACATGGATAAAACCCTTAGCACTGATCAGGTATATTGTCGAACTTGTAGAAAGCTAGGGAAGTGATTGTCGGGCCCCTTGCTGTGACATCTGTATCACAGATCGTCACAGGAAAATTAGTGCAAGACTGGAGAGTGGCTAATTTTGAAATATTATTTAAGAAAGCTGGTAAGTAAAAAAGAGTTTTATCTGTACGCCAATGAACCTGACATCGGCGGTCGACATGTTGCTGGGTGTGTTTCTGAGGGACAGACTTCACATATATTTGGAAAGATAAGGACTGATTAGAGATCGTAAACATGGTTTTGTGCGTTGGAAATAGTGTGTCACTAAATTGATGGAGAGTTTTGAAGAAGTGATGAAGGAAAGTGCTCAAGGCACTGCATTGGGGTTGGCTATATGGTCTTCGGTAAGGTGTTTCTCAACATGGTAAACTGGTGAGCAAGTTTAGAGAACAAAGAACAAAGAAAATTAAAGCACAGGAACAGGCCATTCTGCACTGAAACCATGCAACGATCCAGATCCTCTACATAAATCTATCTCCCATTTTCGAATAATCTATATCCCGCTGTTCATTACCCAATCATGTATCTGTTTAGATACATTTTGAACGATGCATTAATGCCTGGATCTACCAATTCTGCTGGCAACACATTTCACATACTCAACATGATGTGCATGAAGAACTGTCCACGCATATTTCCCTTAAATTTCTCTTTTACCCTAGTTAATGAGCTCCACATTCTGGGAAAAAAACGCTTCTTACTTTCAACCCTGTCTATACTGATCATGATTATCGAACTCAGTCATGTCCCCCCTACACCCCACCCCACATATTTCGTCTTTCTAATGAAAATAATCCTAATTTGCACGAACTCTTGCAATTGTAGCGCATTTCTGAAAAGGCCACATCCTGATAAAATTCCTCTGCATCCTCTCCAAAGCAAGCACATACGTTCATAATATCGAGAGCGTAACTGTACATTACTATACATTCCTGTACAACTGTACCATGACCTGTCAACTCGTCTAATCAGCACACTGTCAAATGAAGTAAAGCATGCCATATCCCTTCTTGACCACTCTATCGATGTGCTTTGCCATTTTAAGTGTACAATGGAATGAATACTCAGATCCTTCCGTACATCGGTTTTCAACATGGCTTTTCCATTTACCGCATAATTCGCTCGAGAATTGGATGTTCCAACGCGATTCACATCGCAATTGCTCGGATTGAACTCCATCTACCATTTCTCTGCCCAACTCTCCAATTTCTCTCTCTTCTGCTCCATTATCTGATAGTACCCTTCACTGTCTGATATTCTACCAATCAAATTTTCTAATTAGAGCACCAATACCTTCCTTCAGATCATTTATTTGTATCACAAACAACAGTGGACCCAACACGGATCCCGATGGAATACCACTGTTCACAGGTCTCCATTTTGAGACACTTCCTTCCATTCCTACACTCGGTCTCCAGTTGCCCAGCCAGTTTACTAACCATCTAGCTCGTACACCATGGACCACATGCACCTTTAAATTTTCCATCAGACTACCTTGTGGTACTTATCAAACGCCTTACTGAAGTGCATAACATCTACACCCATTCCCTCATCAATCAACGTTGTCACTTCCTCAAACTTTTCTGTTAATCGGTACGACATGAACTTTAGTGCACAAAACCATGCTGCTTATCCCCGATAAGCCTTTTTTTTTACCAAACGTAAGTGGATCCTATACGTCAGTAGTTTGTGCAGCAGTTTCCCCACCCTTGATATCAGGGTCACTCGTCTATAATTACCCAGATAGTCCCTGCTACCATTCTTAATCAACATCAGCAGGTGTACAGTCCATCGGGACCTCACACGTGTTCAAAAATGCTGCAATTTTTCCTATTTACACCCCAGCTATTTCCCCTCTCGCCTCACTCAGTAACTTTGGATAGATCCCATGTGGACCTAGGAACTTGTTCACCTCAGTGCCTTTTAGAATACCCAACACTTCCTCTCTCCGTATGCTGACTCGATCTCGAATATTCAAACATCTATCCTTAACCTCAACATTTGTTATGTCATTCTCATTGGTGAATGCTGACGCAAAGTACTCATGAAAAATCTCAACCATTTTCTTTGGCTCCATGCCATTTTCCTTGGTCCTTGAGTGGGCTAACCACACTACTTCGTCCCTTGGTCTTTATATTCGAACAAAGGACCTTGGGATTTTCGTTAACCCTGTTTGTTAAGCATAATTCATGATCCCTTCTGGCCCTCTTAATTCCTCGTTTCAAATTGATCCTACTTTCCCGATAGACTTTTAAACCTCCGTCTGTTTTCAGTCACCTCGACCCTATGTGTACTTTCTTTTTCCTCTTTGCTTGCATCACAAATTCATTTGTAATCCACAGTTCGCTCATCTTGCTATTTCTATTCCTCATTTTCACAGGCGCATATTTGTCCTGCAAGCTCTCTTTAAAAATCCCCACTTATCAAATGTGGAATCACGCGCAAAAGTTGCTCCCAAACCACAAACCCAGCTCCTGTCGATTTTTGTGGTCGTTAGCCTTCCACCAATATACTAATTTTCTTTTAGGAAAACTCTGGTCTTTGACCATGAGTATTCTAAAACTTATGCAATTGTGATCAGAAATCCCCAAGTAATCCTCTACTGAAGTTACAACCACCTGGCCGAGATCATTTCCCAATGGCAGGGTAAGTAGTTGAATTATTTGCATACTGCTCAATAAAACACTGGTGGATATTCCATACAAATTCTGCTCCACCTAACCCTCTATCACTCAGTGAATCGCGGTCGACGTCGGGAAATTTAAAAGTTCCCATCACTGTCACCCTATTGCTCCGACATCTTTCCATAAAATATCTACATAGTTTTTAGTCTATCTCACGTTTGCTGCTGGACGACCTGTAGTATTGCCCCAACTTTGTTATCACACCCTTCGTATTTCTGAGCGCAGCACATATTGAGTCACTGTTTGAACCCTCCATCTTGTCCTCCTTCAGCACAGCTGCGATATTCTTTCTGACTGAGAAACAACTCCTCCACACCGTTCACCTCCTTCTTTATTGCCCCTGAAGCATTTATGTACTGCTATCTTAATTTGCCCAACTTGTCCTGCCGTCAACCAAGTCTCAGTAATAGAAATAGCATCATACTTACAGGTACTAATCCAAGCCCTAAAGTTTATCTGTCTTACCTCTTACAGTTCTCACATTTAATCAAATGCACTTCAGACCTGTCCCTTTACTTTCATCATATTTTCCCTTCCTACTCTTCGCCTTCGTCACGCTGACTTCATTATCTTGTTCCGAACAGGGTTTCATTATAAACTATTTACTATCCACGACATTCCTCACTTATTTCCCATCACATGCAACATTAGATTTGACAGTTCCCAACAGTGTTAGCAAAATAGTACCCTCAGTCCTGTTGTTTCCAGTCCTGGCCAGGTGTTAATTGCCCGATTTGTAATAGTACCTCTTGCCGCAGTACAGGTCCCAATGTCGCAAAAATCTGAAGCCCTCCCTCCTACAACATCTCTTAAACCACCCATTCATCCTGCGTATTGTTTTATTTCTAAACTAACATGACGTACTTGTGGAAAACTTGAGACCACTACTTTTGAGTTTTCTACATTTTAACTTGGCTCCGAACTCTCTCAGTGACACTGGAAAGGATCCCATCACGTTTATTACCTGTATTATTGGTGCCTATATGCACCACGAGAGGTGGGTGTTATCCTTCACTCTTCAGAAAGTCCTGTAGATGACCTGAGACATTTGCAACCTGTGCACATGAGAGGCAACATACAATTCGGTTCTGTTGTTTTAGACAACAGCCACTACAAATATATCAGTGAATTCTCCTTCCAAGATCATTCTTCGACTACTCCCACTCAACTGCTCTCTCTCGCCGCTCCCGCTGCTGCAGCAAAATGGAGACCAATGATTCCACTGATGGACCAATGGGCTGATGAGCGGCAGCTATATTTTGATTTAGATAAATATGAGGTGTGGCATTTTAGAAAGCAAATCAGAGTAGGCATTATACACTCTATGGCATTGTTTTGTATTTGATGCTGCTGAAAGAGACCTTGGAGAACAGGTTCATATTTCCTTGAAATTCGAGTCGCAGTTCGATAGGATAGTGAAGAAGGGATTTGCTCTCCTTTCCTTTATTGATCACAATACTGAGTATAGGAGTTGGGAGGTCATTTCGCGGCTGTACACGACATTGGTTTGGCAACATTTGGAATACTGTGTGCAATCTAGACTCCTTATGATCTGAAGCAAGTTGTGAAACTTGAAAGATTTCAGTAAAGACTTACTGCAATGTTGCAAGGCTGGAAGGATTTGATCTTAGGGATAGGCTTGGCCTGCTGTCCCGTGAGCGCCAAAGGTTAAAAATCATGAGGGCCATGGTATGGAAAAATAGACAAGGTATTGTCCCTGCGGTGGGACAGTCCAGAAGTGGAGGCCATAGAGTAATGGCGAGAGGGGCAAGATATTAAATGTACTTAAGGTGCAACATTTCCACACGAAGAGTAGTGTGTATACGAGTGAGCTGTTAGAGGTAGTCGTGGAACCTGGTACAATTAAAGCATTTGTAAGGGATCTGAATGGGTAAATGAATATGAGTGCTTGAGCGAGATATGGATCAAATGCCGGCAAATGTTTATTTGTTTCTGTACGTAGAGGGACCGTTGTAAAAGAAGGGAAGATGTGGAATTGTTAGTCAAGGACTGTATTAGGGTGGCAGAAAGGATGTATGATTAGCACACGTCTACTCAGGAAAGCAGAGGCCACACCGATGGGCGTTTTCTATACCCTCCGAAAACTTACAGAGACGTGGAGGAAAGAATTGCAAGAGTGATTCTGGGTAGAAGTGCAAGTAACAGGGTGGTTGTTGTGATTAACTTTAACTTTGCCAATATTGACTGGAAAAACAACAATTCAAGAACCTTAGTCAGCTTTTGTCCAATGTCCAGGAAGGTTTTCTGACACAGTATGCAGATAGGCCAACAAGAGGCCAGGTCACATTCAGTTTGAAACTGAGTAATAAACCGGGCTAGCTGTTAGATTTGGAAGAACTTGAGCAATTTGGTAATAGTGACCATAATTTGGTAAAATTTACTTTTGTGATGGAAAGGGACAGGCATCCACCGCAGGGTAAGTGTTATAGCTGGGAGAAAGGCAATTATGATGCAATTATGCGAGATTTAGAATGCATCGGACGGTAAGAGAAACTGCAGGAGATGGGCACAATTGAAATGTGCAGCGTATTCAATCTTATTCTGCGAGTCCTTGTTAAGCATGTACCTGCCGGGCAGGGAGGACGTGGTGTCGTGGGTAAACTGTGGATTACTAAATAGGTTTCCAAGAGGAAAAGAAGGGTTATGTAAAGATGAGACGTGAAGACTCGATTAGGGCGCTTGTATGTTACTGTTTAGCCGGGAAGGACTGAAAGAGAGAGCTAAGATGTGTCAGGAGGCGTTTCGTCTTTGGCTGGTAGGATCAAGGAAAGTCCTGAAGTATCTGTGGCAATATCAGGAATACAGGAATTACAAGAGAAAGATTAGGGCCTGTCAAGGAGAGTAGTGTAAGTGGATATTTTTCGTCAGCATTCACACAGGAAAAAAGACAATGTTTTCAAGGAGAGTACTGAGATATTGATATTGGACTAGACGGGATGGCAATTCAGGGGAAGAGTTGTTAACATTTCTGGAAAGTGCAAAAATGGTTAAGTACACTAGCTGGATTGGATTCTCTGGGAATCTCGGGAGGACATGACACAGCCTTTAATCTTTATGTAGTCATTGTGGACAGGAATAGAGCCAGAAAATTGGAGGGTAGTAAATGTTCTCCCCTTGTTTGAGAAGGGTAGTAGAGACAGCCCTGCTACGTACAACCCTGTATGTATGTGAGTTTTACTTCATTTGTGTGTAAAATGTTGGAAAGGACAATAAGACACAGGAATGATAATTATTAAGAAAAGAATAATTTCATTACGGATAGACAACATGGATGTGTGGAGAGTAGGTCGTGCCTCACAAACCTTATTGAATTATTTGAAAAAGTGACCAAGCAGGTGGGCGAGGGTCAAACGTTGATGATGTGCATATGGATATCCAATGATGTTGGCGATTACAAAGGGACATTTATAACCTGCAGAGCTGGACAGCTTTTTGAAAAATGGAGTTTAATGCAGAAAAGTGTGAGTTGATTCACTTTGGAAGAGTAAAATGAACACAGAGTATTAGGCTAATGTTAAGAATCTTAATAGTGTGGATGAGCACAGGGACCTCGATGTCTACATGCAGAGTTCCTTGAACTTTTACAGGGAGGTTGAGAGTTTTGTTAAGAAGATGTATGATGTGTTAGACTTTATTGGTAGAGGGATTGAGTTTCGGAGACATGAGGTCATGTTACAGCGGTACAAAACTCTGGTGCAACCGTATTTGGGGTATTGCGTACATGTCGATGCCACATTATAAGAAGGACAGTATAAGAAGCAATGGAAAGAGTGCAGAGGTGATTTACCAGGATGTTGCCTCACCTGGAAGAAATACATTATGAGGAAAGGGTGAGCGATTGGGGCTATTTCGGTACGAGAGAAGAAGATTAACAGACGATTTTTAGAGACATAGATGAGCAGAGGGTTAATTAGGATGCCCGGAGAGAGCCTTTTCCCTTGGAATGTAATGGCGAGAACGAGGGACATAGTTTTAAACTGAGAGTTGATAGATACAGAAGGTAGGTAGGTTCTGTACTCAGAGAGTAGTCAGGGCCAATGGTCAATTTGGTTGAATGAATGTCACATCGGCCCTACTTGCAACAGCCGGAGTCTCGCCATCTAAATTAAATAGTCATTGGATAAATATGTGGACAACAATAGTTTAGTATAGGTTAAATAGGCTTCACATCATTTTCGCAGATCATCGCAACATCAAGGGCCGAAACTGATTTGTTCTATGTTCTATGCAGATTAGGTAAGGATATGTGATTGGCATGGACGAGTGCACCAAAGGGTCTTCTTCCGTGCTGTTTGCCTCTATGACTCTGTGACTCTAAGTATTTTAATGGGAAACGTACCTTTCTAACAACTGCCTGGTGCTTGCTTGTACTGCTCCCTTTGTGGCGACAAAATTGAGCCTGATGTTTCCATAAAATAAGTGTTTGAGTGGGAAACTTGCCTCCTGACAACGCCCCCATCCCACCCCGTCCTTGCTCATACCGCTCCCGCTGCTGCTGCATGATCACATGGACTACACAGCAGCCATTCTATAGGAATTGGATTAGTGGTGCTGGAAGAGCACAGCAGTTCAGGCAGCATCTGAGGAGCAGCAAAATCGACATTTCGGGCAAAAGCCCTTTATTCCTGATCTGGTTTCCAGCATCTGCAGTCATTGTTTTTACCTATTCTATGGGAATTGATCATTAAACCAAAAAGAGGGAAACGGTCTCACCAAAATATTTTTCACGGATGCATCCATTCCTAACAGTATCTATCGGAATACACATTACACAGTTCGATTATTGAAGGTATCATCCAATGCGTTATATATCACTACCTCCTGCATAGTATGACGTTGTTCTAATGGACAATTCAAATGAAAACTGGACACCCATGAGGCTCTGTGAGCTATCACGATCAGCGGAATCAATGGCCTTCCCTCAATCATAAAGTCAGAAGAGGTTACTAAATGTTCAGCACCATTCACAACTGCACACATACTGGTGAGTGGATTATGCCCGAAACATCGATTCTCTGGCTCCTCAGATGTTTTCTGAACTGCTGTGCTTTGCCAGCACCACACTCTTCGACTATGCTCTCCAGAACCTGCACTCCTCACTTTGTCCGAGACTTAAACAGTGTATTCAGCCCTTCCATCGTTTTAAACAGGAACAGAATGAAGCTATTCAGTCATTCCAGGTTGCTTCTCAGCAATTGGAGTGGCCTGTTATGCAGGACATGGAAGGGAATATTCACCCTTTCAAAACAGCTTCACAGGAATACTGGGAGGACAGGTTGCTGAGCTGAAAGCAGGGATGGTTCAGCCATTAATTATTCTTTATGATTTTGGTAGAGTTAGATGACTACAGTGACACAGACGGGTACTTATTTTGCAATTTGTAACAACTGTTTCAATAAAAGGATCAAAACAGTAACTAAATTGCTAAATGATGCGAATCTAGGCATGAAAAAAAGTTATTAAGAGGTGGTAGAGAATCGGTAAATGGATAACCAATGGTCAATTTGGTAGAATGAATGCCACATCGGCACCTGTCAACTTATCAAATTTTCAGAAAGAAGAAAAGGCTGTGTGCTACATAAATGGAGAGAGGCTACAGGCATTAATGATACAGTGTGTACTAGAAGGTTCACTCTAACCTTTTCAGGCATCGGACGTATTGCTCTATCTTCCTCATGGTTTGCAACCTGATGTTCCCATTGGCCTATTTCTCTCAGTATGCACGGGATATATTGATGTGGTTGGTTGGCATCGGGGAGTAGTGGGAGGGGGCATTGCTTGTAGGATATTTTAAGCCGTTTATAAAAGGGCCGTTTATCCAAGATGTCATCCTTTCCTTCTATGTGGAAACATGAAGACAATGGGAATGGCGGACTGCTTCCGAATGAAAAAGCAATTTGTGCTTCCAGAACAGTAGGTATTCACCAACATGATGTACTGTGAATGGTCACACTGCAAAATTAATGAAGTGAGAGTTAGGGCGGTGCAATCTCAAGGTAAAAGAAATGCATTAGCAGATCAGCTGAAATAATGAGTTACATCAATTTCTCAATCCATTTTGCAAAACTAGCCCAGATACCATAGACTCACATATGATGTCTGTTCAACATCGAAAATGATGTAGACTAAGTTCTGTTCGGTCCAATCTTGGAATCTGGTCTGCCTGGAAATCATAAAGGCTACAGTCGTGCATTTATCTCTAATCCCTGGCCAGATATCTGCACAGCACAGGGAGCTATGCAGACCACCGCGGTGCATTGATCTATACACTGAGTATGAGGTTAAAATCAACCAGGCGAAAGTGGAGATTGCAGATGCTGGAGATGAGAGTCGAGAGTGTGCTAATGGAAAAACACAGCAGGTAAGGCAGCATCCAAAGAGCAGGAGAGTCGACTGTTCGGAAAAAGGCCTCCATCAGAAATTAGAGGATCCTCTCATTCCATTTGAAGGGCTTTTGCCCGAAACGTCGACTCTTCTGATTCTCGGATCCTGCCTGACCTGCTGTGCTTCTACAGTGCCACACATTCAATTCTAATCTCCAGCATCTGCATTCCTCAGTTTCGCTGAGTTGATACCATCCACGTATGTCCATCGTGGGGAGCTTTGTAGTTAACTCCAGTGAATTGAACTGGAAAACTGGATAAGTTATTCGCCCTCTATGGAGAGTTGTATATGCCACTCCTGTGTATTGTTGGTAACACAGTGTTAGATCGCTGCCCAGTGTGGACAAATTTGCAGCCAATGCTGGATGTGCCAGGACGTTGAACCTCCAACGTTTACAACTCCATATTCCCATTTTGTCATGACAAAGGGTGCTGTGGATGTGAAAATCACTGCAAGAGTGAAGTTCTGTCGAAATCAGTTTAATGACCGACAAAGGAGAGGAGATGGGAAAGAGATACAGCAGGGGATATTGAGAGACAATGCCCTGGACGGATGTGGTCACATATTTTACATTGTTCAAATGAAGACCTTTCAACTACATCTTGCAAAACAGCCCAGAAATTCCAGGAATGAAGGGTGAACGGGGTGTTATTGTGCGTTCAGATGATGGAGAGTTTTGGATGAACTGTTCAGCAGATTTGTAACTGGAATTGGGGACAGCAGAGTTTTCGACTCGTTGGGCTCAATCCAACAATAATTTGTCTCAGTGACATTTTCGATGAGTGTAGCAGAGGAATTGTCTACGCAATTCCGAATTAGTTTCCTCGTGCCATCTTATAGAACGCACTTCATTAACCATTTACCCCACACCTTAGTGTCGCTCAAATTCAATGCCAGCCCGTTCCTCCCAGCCATTATGACTGGAGGTTCTCACCATCGACTGATGTCTCTGGATATTCAGTTATTCCTGACATTGTTGCTATCTTTAAAAGGCTAATGGGCAACGATTGAGCTTTCCCAGTTTAGGCCTAACCTGCATATTTTGCCAATCATTGAAGATGTGAGTAAATTGCACCACGAGTTGTCGTCGGGGTCCAGCGGATCCTGGCAGGTGAGCTAATATAGAAGAGGACTATTATCTTCTCAGAGGAGGTTATAGCACCAGACCCACCGAGAATTCTCTCAGCTGTGTGCAGTATCTGCTATTTAAATAAATGTCAAGCAACAAAGAACAAACATCAATATTTTTCCCCGCTCTGCCAGAATGAGTGCCACCACATTGTCTCTGCTCTGTCACGGTCACTGTCTTTGCGTCATAGTGCACACAAATAATGCTCATGCACCACCACTCTCACTACTGTATGCAACACCTTCCACCACCATCTCTCTCATCCAATCTCCTCCAACCACATTAATAACACTGAATGGATTCAATACTGCCGATTGACTCAACCTGACACGTCACCATTTCACCCCACCACAAGCTTTTACAGTTGCACTTCTTCTCCCTCCCTCCCTCCTGACAGTTCTTTCATTCCAGGAGAAACATCATGCAATAGGACAAAAGGGGTCAAGCCATGTGTTGGAGTGCCGGACCTCTGTTCCCCCCGCCACTCTTCCATGTGGGGAGGATTCTGGTACGAGCCGGAGAGGATCTTGACGACTCATGTGGAGATTCTGAAACATCGACTTGCACCACCAAGTACGGATTAATGTCAATTGAAGCACAATTCTCACTTTAAACCCAGTGTCTGTTCCATTTCCACCTGTCAAAACTTAGAAACCATGGCCCTGATGCTATCTGCCTTTTGTGTCGAGCTGGTGCAAATTGAACAACAAGTGGATCAAGCATGAGTATGAGATGACAGAAGAAACATGTTCAGATACGTGTCAGTCATCATCAAGAACCCAGGTAGACTCGATGGCCCAAATGGCCTAATTCTGCTCCAATTTCTTACGCTTGATGATCTTCAGGTATTGGAAATGTTTACTCAAGACAGTCGTTGAGACTGAGTTTGATAAATACTTTATTGAACAGTCAAAGGAAATGTACGGTAGGTTTGAGGGGCTGAACATTCCACGTCTGTTCATTTTTGTTGTGCCTTTATTTTTCAAAAGTGGGATGTGAGGTTAACGAAATCGGAACTTTAAATGTTCCCCGTTTGATATTGAGAGAAGTTTTTTTCTTTCTTCTTTACATTATGCTGCCTGTGGTGTTCTCATCCTCAGAGAACAGTGAAGTCTGTGTTATTGAGCATATTCAAAATTGAGCTCAACTGACCTTTGATGGACGGGAGAGTCAATATTTATTGTGAAGAAATAAAGGGGTATTTTGACCCAATCAGAGCAGCTATGAATATTCTAATTTGAGCAGCAGTTTAGATGACTGAGTGGACAAATGAAGCATTGAACTCAAGTTCTCACAGTCTACCACTTGAAGCTCTTCCAGAGGGAGAGGATGATCCCATTCAGCCTGTAAGGATAAGTTACACAGAGGCAGGTGAAGACCATTCTTTCCACCTGTGAAGTTAGACTGGAATAGAACGAAGTAGAACATAGAACATAGAACATAGAAGAATACAGCGCAGTACAGGCCCTTTGGCCCTCGATGTTGCGCCGATCCAAGCCCACCTAACCTATACTAACCCACTATCCTCCATATACCTATCCAAGGCCCGCTTAAATGCCCATAAAGAGGGAGAGTCCACCACTGCTACCGGCAGGGCATTCCATGAACTTACGACTCGCTGAGTGAACAACCTACCCCTAACTTCAGTCCTATATCTACCCCCCCTTAATTTAAAGCTATGCCCCCTTGCAATACCCGACTCCATACGCGGGAAAAGGTTCACACTGTCAACCCTATCTAACCCCCTAATCATCTTGTACACCTCAATCAAGTCACCCCTAAACCTTCTTTTCTCTAATGAAAACAGCCCCAAGTGTCTCAGTCTTTCCTCATATGATCTTCCTTCCATACCAGGCAACATCCTGGTAAACCTCCTCTGCACCCGTTCCAGTGCCTCCATATCCTTCCTATAGTATGGCGACCAAAACTGCACACAATATTCCAGATGCGGCCGCACCAGAGTCTTATACAACTGCATCATGACCTCAGGACTGCGGAACTCAATTCCTCTACCAATAAAAACCAGTACGCCATATGCCTTCCTCACCGCACTATTTACCTGGGTGGCAACTTTCAGAGATCTGTGTACATGGACAGCAAGATCCCTCTGCTCATCCACACTACCAAGTATCCGACCATTAGCCCAGTACCCCATCTTTTTGTTATTCTTCCCAAAGTGAATCACCTCACACTTAGCTACATTGAATTCCATTTGCCACCTTTCTGCCCAGCTCTGCAGCTTCTCTATATCCTGCTGTAACCTGCCACATCCTTCCTCACTGTCAACAACTCCTCCGACTTTCGTATCATTCGCAAACTTGCTCACCCAACCTTCTAACCCCTCTTCCAGGTCATTTATAAAAATGACAAACAGCAATGGTCCCAAAACAGATCCTTGCGGAACACCGCTAGTGACGGCTCTCCATGAAGAAACTTTGCCATCATCTACTACCCTCTGTCTTCTTCCATCCAGCCAATTCCTAATCCAAACCTCCAACTCACCCTCAATGCCATATCTCCGTATTTTCTGCAGTAGCCTACCATGGGGAACCTTATCAAACGCCTTACTAAAAACCATATATACCACATCTACTGCTTTCCCCTCGTCCACCTCCTTAGTCACCTTCTCAAAGAATTCAATAAGGTTTGTGAGGCACGACCTGCCCTTCACAAAACCATGCTGACTATCCTTGATCACATTATTCCTATCCAGATGTGCATAAATCCTATCCCTTACAATTCTCTCTAAGACTTTGCCCACAACAGAAGTAAGACTCACCGGCCTATAGTTACTAGGGTTATCCCTACTCCCCTTTTTGAACAAGGGAACCACATTTGCTATCCTCCAGTCTTCTGGCACTACTCCTGTAGACAAAGAGGACATAAAAATCAAGGCCAATGGCTCTGCAATCTCCCCCCTTGCTTCCCAGAGAATCCCAGGATAAATGCCATCAGGCCCAGGGGACTTATCTATTTTCACCTTTTCCAGGATTTCCAACACCTCTTCTCTACATACCTCAAAGCCATCCATTCTACTTATTTGTGACTCAGTATTCACATCGACGACAATGCCCTGTTCCTGAGTAAATACTGAAGAAAAGTATTCATTCAGTGTCTCCCCAATCTCTTCCACCTCCACACGCAACTTCCCACTACGATCTTTGACTGGACCTATTCCTACCCTAGTCATTCTTTTATTCCTAACATACCTATAGAAAGCCTTAGGGTTTTCCCTAATCCTACCGACTAAGGACCTTTCATGTCCCCTCCTTGCTGCTCTTAGCTCTCTCTTCAGGTCCTTCCTGGCTACCCTATAACTCTCAATTGCCCCAATTGAACCTTCACGTCTCATCTTGAGATAGGCCGCCCTCTTCCATTTAACAAGGGATTCCAATTCCTTATTAAACCACGGCTCCCTCGCACGACCCTTTCCTCCCTGCCTGACAGTTACATAATTATCAAGGACACTCAATAGTTGCTCCTTGAACAAGCTCCACATATCATTTACACTCTTGCCTTGGAGTCTACTTTTCCAAGCCACACATCCTAAGTCATGCCTCACCGCATCATAATTTCCCTGACCCCAGCTATAACTCTTGCCCTGTAGTACACACTTATCCCTCTCCATCACGAGAGTAAAAATCACCGAATTATGGTCACTATCCCCAAAGTGCTCACCTACCTCTAATTCTAACACCTGGCCTGGTTCGTTACCCAGAACCAAATCCAGTATGGCCTCACCTCTTGTTGGCCTGTCTACATATTGTGTCAGGAAACTCTCCTGCACACATTGAACAAACACTGACCCATCTCACGAACTTGAGCTTTCGCTTTCCCAATCAATATCAGGAAAGTTAAAGTCCCCCATAACAACCACCCTATTACTGTCACTCATCTCCTGAATCACCTTCCCTATCCTTTCTTCACTGATTCTAGGACTATTAGGAGGTCTGTAAAAGACTCCTAACAGGGTGACCTCACCTTTCCTATTCCTAACCTCAGCCCAAACTACCTCAGATGGCAAGTCCTCATCCATCGTCCTTTCCACCACTGTAATACTATCTTTGACAAGCAATGCCACACCTCCCCCTCTTTTACCCCCACCTCTGACCCTACTAAAACATTTAAATCCTGGAACCTGCAACAGCCAATCCTGTCCCTGTTCTAGCCATGTCTCCGTAATAGCCACAACATCGAAGTCCCAGGTACCAACCCACGCCGCAAGTTCACCTACCTTATTTCTTATACTTCTTGCATTGAAGTATACACACTTCAAGCCACTTTCCTGTTTACAGGCACCCTCCTTTGAAATTGATGCCATGTTCCTAACCTCCCTACACTCCAGGACCTGCACCCTGAAGCTGCAATCTGGGTTCCCATGCCCCTGCAAAGTTAGTTTAAACTCCCCGAAGAGCACTAGCAAACCTCCCCCCAAGGATACTGGTGCCCCTCAGGTTCAGGTGTAGACCATCCTGTTTATAGAGGTCCCACCGTCCCCAGAAAGATCCCCAGTTATCCAAAAACCGGAATCCCTCCCTCCTGCACCATTCCTGTAGCCACGCATTTAAGTGTTCTCTTTCCCTATTCCTCGAATCTCTATCACGTGGCACGGGTAACAAACCAGAGACAACAACTCTGTTCGTTCTAAGTATTCAGCCCTTTGAGCATTTTGAAGACCAGACGACGAGGCCATGCAAACGCCCTAGTCCTCTGCATAGGAACGGGGGCCGGTCGGTGGGGGAGACTGGCTGGGGGCTGCTTGGCTGACAGGAAATACAGAATACACATAATTAATCATTTCCAGTTTGGAAAGCTGTAATTAAGGAGATTCCTGAGGGATCACTATGAGGTTATCAACAACTCACAATCCAGATTAGTGATTTGGAGGAAGTGCCAGAATGGATTGGAACTTAAATTTCTGTTCCACCAGGATAGTCATTCAATGTGATGTCAAGTGGAGGCAGACCCTTTGCAATAGGATACAGACAGAGGACATTGCTGCACAGTTCAGTAACAAAGGAAGTTGATTGTAGTTGGTGACATCTATTCCCTCATTTCCAGTATCTGTCTGCAGGAGTTCCACCGGGGAAATACCTCAGGAGAAGCATCTTCAGTTGCTTCATTAACGTTTTGTAACCACCATAATATCATACATGGGAATGTTCACTGAAGATCACACAATATTCAAAAGAACTTGTCATAACTCAGCTCGTAAAGCTGTCTGTGACCATGTGCAGCAAGACGTGGACAATATTCAAGTTCGTGATTTTAACCTGTATATAGCATTCATGGAACTTTACTGCTGGACACTATATATATACACGTTAAAAAAAGGAAGAGCTCATTCAGCAAGTCAAGCTAACGTCATCAGCGTATGAGGAAGACATTCAGCCCATCGAAACTATTGGCAAAAAAAGCAGGATAGCCCATTTAGTCTGTCCAGCTTAATTCACATGAAGAGAAAGCACCCCAATGTTATGGACCAGACAGACCTCTTCAAGAGTATTTTAACGTGGTAGCCTAAACTCTAACTCCGTCTTTTTTTAAGGCTAATGTGAAGTGTCTGTTCCATATGCAATGCGGCTGGTCAACGACTCAACATTAAGCAAAACAGCATTATTTTAAACACCAGTTAAAATGCAACCAAACGAATAATAATTTAAATAACTTAACTCTATTGGAAAACTTAACGGAAGAATAAATAAGGAATCTATTACTAATTAACAGTGTCAATGTAGTAACATCCCGCAAAATAAACATTTTGTAAGAAGATACATTCAGTTACAGTTTCTGACATGCCATTTTCCAATCCAGGAGAAATGATCAATAGAAAATTCAGAGAGAATAGCAGCCGGGGACATTCACTGAAACTTTTCCAATTAAGTTGAGACTTCATTCTTTATAATGTTACTGAAAAACCAAAATCCAGAAATACACATCTGTGACAGCTGGCCACACCCATTCAGATGGGTTTTTTAAAAAAGACTGTTTACATCTTGGTTTTCTCCAGACGGCTTGGTACCTCTCTTTCAATCTCTGTCTTAAAACAATCCAACACAAAACAATTTCTTAACGCTACAGTATTTTCACACTCGTCAACATATCGAGCTTTAAAGAAAAAAAAAACAAGTGTTGCCCAAAAAAGACCATTAACCTTGTCCAAACGGTCAAGGAAGAAGCCATTTAGTTCCTCGACTCACTTGTACAAGGAGAAAATGAGGCACTTTCTGCTCCAACATGTTAAAAACTGCAGCCGAAGATGCACAGATCGACGGCTCCCCCTTGTTCCTCATGCCTTCAAAGTTCGTGGGACACACGTGGTATTTTGACGTGGTTTTCTGTGTGGAGCAAAACTATGTGTTTTGTGTGAAGTCATAAGCAGCTATCGTCCATCTTCATGAAGACAGACTGATATTCTCAATGGAGGTCAGAAGCTTGTGCGAATGACTAACTGCTTCAGAAGGCATGTGTTAGGGCTGCTGTGTGCATTGTGAACAAGATGCTGTCAGTGCAGGGTTGTGCAGTAATTGGAGGAGTATTCATTTCGAGCTTGTATGTCTCTCTCAATCAGAGTGAGGCTCCGCAGAGGCACATAAACTGTTAGGAATGCCCGATTAGAGTGATGAAAGAGTTCTCTAAGTTCAAATTCATATTCATGTTCATATGCATGCAACCTGTATGCTTGATTGTGTCTAAGTTTTTTAATACTATGTACTTTATGTCCTTGCACACTCTGATTTGCCTGTATTACTCACAAACAGAACAATTCCTTGTCCTTCGGTAAAAGTAACAAGGTAGGGTGGCACAGTGGCTTTACGGCAGCACGGTGACTCAGTGGTTAGTGATGCTGCCACACAGCGCTAGGGACCCTGGTTTAATTCCCGCCTCGGGCAACTGTCTGAGTGGAGTTTTCACATTCTCCCCATGTCTGCGTGGGTTTCCCCTGGGTGATCCGGCTTCCTCCCACAGTCCAAAGATGTACAGATTAGATGTGCAGATTGGCCATGCTAAATTGCCATTAGTGTTAGGTGCATTAGTCAGAGGGAAATGACGGGGAATGGGTCTGGGTGGGTTGCTCTTCGCAGGGCCGGTGTGGACTTGCTGGGCTGAAAGGTCTGTTTCCAATCTGTAGGGAATCTAATCTAACAATAATTTAAATCAATTGATAGAATTTCTCAACCAGCCAATGTCTATTTGACCTTGATACCAAAGGCACCACCTCTTCTCCTCCCAGATTAATAAATCAGTTCCTTCACTCTCTCGTAATGATCCCATCATGTCAGGGATGAGACTGGTGTTACTCGTTTGCACTGTGTCTGTGGAAAGCAGATCGTTCATTACAAAGGAGATAAATGAGTACATAGTGCCACAAATACTCTTTCATAAAGGCGATGTAGTTGCAAGAAGTTAGCTTTATTTATGTATTTGAATCTTCTTACAATGAATGACGGTACATAATATGCTGCCCTAATTACTTAATCTCCTTGATGCATTATTTTTGTTGACTCACGTTAAAGCACCTGCAGGTCCATTTGGAGACATCAACATTTCCATATCTCGCACAAATTAATCAGTACAGAGTGAGATCATGGTATTTGTTTCCCACATCAAAACTGTTCTTCTGCCTTCTAATTTGCTGGATTCAAAAACTGATGCATGTCATACCCTCTGAGTAATAGCTTTCAGTGCAGAAAAAAGGCGCTTCTCTCTGTATTCTCATCACTAACTAATTCATAACTAATGCAGTATATTGCCTCGTTTCCATTTGGCATTCGTGCGCCTGTCAACAATAATTTCAAGCAAAAGATATATCAAATAAGCAACTCTCACCGGTTATCATTTGTGAATGCCATAGCTGCTACAAACTCCAAAGTTTATTTCCGCTCTCTAAAAAGAAGTTGATTCTGCCAAGTCAAATCATGATTCCCCAAGTATTAAGTTATCACATTCCTTCGAAAATATGAGAACATATTCATCACACCCGGCATCAACTCGTCCAATACTGAGTTTCTTTTTTTTTCTGTTTCCCTCCCACATCCATTTCATCTATTAAGGTTCCAATAACTACTTCTATAAGTACGGTCCTCTCCATAATGTAAGATTTCAGCTTATGCTGGAAGGGGTAAAAGAGGGCTGTGAACGCCTAATTTTAGAATCAAACTGGCTCCACACTTTCCACCTGGCATTGGTCCAGGTTGAGACAAGAACAAGTTTGTGATCAGTTTTGTTTTAAAACTTGAAGAGTGGCTAACAGAGAACTGCAACTGGTAAAGTTTAGATGATATTTAGACGATACTGAGGCAATGGAAAAATTATTGGGAGTGTGGATGTGCAGACGGATCTTGGAATCGACGTACATAGATCCCTGAACCCAGGTGGACAGTGCTGTTAAGCAGGCATACGGTGTGTTCGGTTTCATTGGCAGAGGGATTGAGTTCTGGAGTCGAAATATCATGCTGCAACTATACAAAACGCTGGTGCGGCCACACTTAGAATATTGTGTACAATTCTGGTCCCCATATTTCGGGAAGAATGTGGAAGCTTTGGAAAAGCAGCAGAGGAGATTTACCAGTGTGTTGCCTGGTCTGGAGGGAAGGTCTTATAAGAAAAGGTTGAGAGACTTTCTCATTGAAAAGAAGAAGGCTAAGAGGGGATTTGATAGAGACATACGCGATGATCAGAGGATTAGATGGGGTGGACAGTGAAAGTCTTTTTCATAGGATGATGATGTCAGCTTGTATGAGAGGACATAACTACAAATTGAGGGGTGATGGATTTAAGACAGATGTCAGAGGCAGGTTCTTTACACTGAGTGGTAAGGCAGTGGAATGCCCTATCTGCCAATGTAGTCAACTCAGCCACATTTAACTCAGGCAGATTTAAACAATCCTTAGGTAAGCACATGGATGGATTTTGGATAGTGTAGGGGGTCGGGCTGAGAATAGTTCACAGGTTGGCGCAATATTGTAGGCCAAAGTGCCTGTTCTACGCTGTATTGTTCTATGCTCTATGTTTATTCAGTAAGGACACTCAGACAGAAGTGAAGACTGGCGATCTTACGGAGCTGGTAATGGACAGGCTTCGTGATAGAGAGAGCATCGAGATGTACATTAACTCAGCACTAAAATGAGGCAATCCTGGTTCTGAACACTTATTTTTCTCCTTGGATATTTGGATGTGAGAAACATGGAATCCATAGAATAGAATGGAGTATCTGACTGAAAGTAAATACATTCGTTCACATCTTTGCCAAATATAGATAACTGAAATCACAATGGTTTCAAGGAAACGGTTAACAGAATTAATAAATGGACAGAGATAGACTTACCAGTAACAACAGAGAGGATGGGATATGAACCCGCCTGGATAATCATCAGTACACATTGTATCCGCAGTTCAAACATGGCTAATGCTGAGACAATCAGTAAGACCATTGGAATAACCCCTGCCCATTATTGTAACATTCCAATCAGCTTTTGTCAGATTGTGATTCATTATCCTAATATCCCAGGCAATTGTTCTCAGATTCTGATCCATTGTTGAAATATTCCGGTCTAATATGCTCAGATTCGGATCTCGCCTGTCCCACTCCTTGGAACTGTCGATCCCCATTGTGTTCGGGATAATGCTGCCACTATGGTATTTCACATTGAAAGAAACTCCTTACGAATATCAGTGGCAAAATTGCCAGAGACACAGTTAGGATCCATTTCGACGTCAAAATTCACAGTCAAAGAACGAACAGTTCCAGTTAACCGCTTCTAAATGGACAGTCCATTCAAACGTCTGATAATCACCAGGAAGAAGCTGATCCAGAACCTACTGCTGCATATTCTCTATCTTCTGTCTGTTGGGTGAGGTTGTAGGCGATCATTGGCGGAGTGCGATGGTTCTTTGATGATGCTGGCTGCGTTTCCACTGCAGCGAGCTGTGTAGGTGGAGTCCATGGATGGAAGGTTCGTTGCCATGTTTGCCTGTATTGTGTACACGAAATTCTGCAATTACTTACGGTCATGGGCAGAGCAGTTGGCATACAAGGCCATTAAGCACCTGGACAATATGCATTCATTGGCGGATTGCTGAACGTTGCTGAGTGTCATTATGGACATGCCACATTTTCTGAGCTGTGTGAGAAAGAGGAGCCGTTGTTTTGCCTTCTTGAACATCGCATCTCCATGGGAATGGCAGAATAGTTTGTTGTTCCATAACTTTGAGGCATCTGACACTCTCGACCTTTGCAACAACAGCTCCGTTGATGCAGATGGTGTGTTAAGTCAATGATCAGTTATTTAGTTTTGCCGACACTGAAAGATAGGTTGCTGTCATTGCATACGTCACCAAGTCCTTCCCCTCCCTTCTGTAGTTTGACTTATCATTGTCAGATATCTACCTTACTACAGTGGTGTCATCAGCGAACTTGAGGATACGTTCACTTGGAATCTCGCAACATAGTCAGGGTTGTACCTTACTACATGGTGTCTTCAGCGAACTTGAGGCTCGGTTCATATGGAATTTTGCAAATTGTCAGGGGTGTAACAGGGAGCACAGTTTGAGCTGAGGACGTATCCGTGGCGGGAGTGGGGCACTCGAGTGTTCCGTGTTATCGTGGAGGAGGTGCAGTTGTCTATATTCACTGATTGTGGGTGAGAAGGCTGAGGAACCAGCTGCACAGGGCAGAATCATGACCAAGGTCAAGGAGTTTTCAGATCAGCCTGGAGAGGATCATGTGTTGAAATTGGAGCTGTACCCCATTGCGCAGGGGTCTGACTAAGGTGTCCTTGTTGTTTAGTAGTTCCCGGGATGAGTGGAGGTTTGGGGATATGGCATCCACTGTGGAACTGTTCCGTTGGTCGGCAAGTTGTAGTCGACCAAGACAGGCTGGCTGACTGGAGTTGCTGTGGGCCTTGACCAGCCTCTTGAAGCAGTTCATGATTATTGAGGTCAGAGCCCCTGGACGGCATTCATTAAGGCACAGTCTCTTTGCTTTGTTTTATGCAGTGATGCTTGTGTTCTTCTTGAAGCAGTTTGGGCCCAGTGTCCACTGCAAAGCACCCCATGTTGGGCAGATATTTCACCTAGTTTATGGATTAATGCATCATTAGGCTTCGCATAGCGGGGAGTTTGTCCGCATGTATTGAGCAGTCCACTTACCGAGTCTGCAAAGTGTTCCATTCTGAACAGCTATCGCATCTGGGTTTGTGTGGATGGCCTTGTGGTATTATGGTTAGGCTATTCAGCCAACGATATCGGTAATGCTCCCGGGACATGAGAACGAATCCTGCCATGCCAGTGAAACGAATTGAAATTCAACGAAATGCTGTAGTCATTAGTCTGCTGATGTTTGAGAATCCATTGTTGATTGTAAAGCGAAAAGTATCTGGCTCACTAAAGTCGTTTAGGGAATGAAATTGCTATCCTTACCTGGTCTCGCTGACATGCAGACCTCGGCAATGTGGCTGGCTCTTAACTATCCTCAGGCCAATAGTGATGGACAATAAATCCTCGCTCAGCCAGTGATGCCTAATCATGTAAGTAAATAAAGAAATAGACGTCTGGGATGGTTCTGTGAGGAGAGTTGAGAATGTGATTGAACTAACCATTTCAGATGATCTGGTAATGCCTTTATTTTATGTTCTCATTCGTGTAACTGGACCATCAAAATTCGCACTCCATTACTGTTGCAGAGTGTAAATGTACAGAGTTCATGTGGGTGAATACTCAGCTATTTCCATCGTCTTCAGGTCTGCACTTAGAAAGAAAGAACGGCCTTTCGGATAAAGGCCACCCGTTTGATACACATCTCAAGACTTCCCCAACCACCACTACTCTCCACCGACAAGCATGCATATCAAGATATTCCATGTGCACTGAGGGTAATAAGTCCACAGGGATCATCATTGAGCAGACCACCATGGAGATAGAGCAACACCTCTCTTGTCCACCTGTATAAAAATGAACCATCCGGTGCAATCTGTATCAATCATGTAATGTCTTTCCATTAACGTAATATACAGTGATTTATTCTTCCTGAATAATTCACAGGTTGACAGCTACCTACGCTATGTTCCATCTGCCAAATTGTCCATTGTCTATCCATTTACAGATTCTCCACCGCCTCATTATAACTTCATTTCCAGCCTATAAAATCATAGAGTCATAGGGACGTACAGCACAGGAACAGACCTTTCTGTCCAACTAATCCATGCCGACCAGATTACCTAACCTGATCTAGTTTCATTTTCCAGCACTTGCCCCATATCCCTCTAAACACATCCTATTCTTGTCACAATCCAGGTTTTTGTCTAAACACTGCAATTGTAACAGCTACCACCACTTTCTTGGCAGCTCATTCCCTACATGGACTACCTTCTGTGTGAAAATGTTCCCCATTTTATGAAAAGACTCTTGTATATATTTCTCCTCTCATCCGAAACCTTTGGCGTCCTCTTCTGGATTATCCCAGCCCAGGAAAAATACCTTGTCTATTTATCCCATCCGTGCATCTCATGATTTTATAAACCCTGTCAGATCATTCCCCAGCCTTCAAAGACTCCAATTAATACAATCCCTGCCTATTCAGACTCTCCCAACAGCTCAAATTCTCCAACCTTGGCAACACCTTTGTAAATCTTTTCTGAACACTTTCAAGTTTCACAACATGTTTCGTTTTGGAAGGAGAGCAGAATTGCACGTAATATTGCAAAAGCGGCCTAACTAGTGCCCTGTATAACCAAAACATAACCTCCCAATTCCTACACTCAATACTCTGACCAGTAAAGGAAACCATACCAAACTGTTTCATCACTATATTGTCTACTTGTGACTCTACTTTCAAGGAACTATGAATCTGCGCTCCAATGTCTCTTTGTTCTGCAAAACTCCACAGCAACTTATCATCAATGTAAAAGTCCTGCTCTTATTTGCTTTTCCAAAATGTCGCATCTTGTATTGACCTAAACTAAACTCCATCTGCTATTCCTCAACCCGTTGGCCCATTTTTTAAATACCCCATTGTTCTCTGAGCTATCCTTCTTCGGTGTCCACGACACGAACAATTTTGTTAACATCTGCAAACGTACTAGCCTATACCTCCTATTTGCAGAAAGTGAGGACTGCAGATGCTGGAGATTAGAGCTGGAAAATGTTTTGCTGGAAAAGTGCAGCGTGTCAGGCAGCGTCAAAGGAGGAGGAGAATCGACGTTTCAGGCATAAGCCCTTTGATGCTGCCTGACCTGCTGCGCTTTTCCAGCAACACATTTTTCAGCTTATACCTCCTATTTACAAATCCAATTCATTTACACAAAAGAAAAACAGTGGATCCAGCGCCGATCCTTGTGGTTCATCATTGGTTACAGGCCTCCTATCTAAAAAGCAACCCTCCACCACAACTCTCTGTCTTCTTCATGCGTGCCAGTTCTACATCCAAATTACTATTTCTCCATGTGTTCCATGAGTTCTAATCTCGCTAACCAGTCTATCATGAGGAACATTGTCAAATGCCTTGCAAAAGTCCATATAGGTCACGTCCACCGCTCTGTCCACTTTGTTAAATCTTCAGAAAATAACTTCAATCAAGTTCTTGAGACATGATTTCCCACGCATAAAGCATTGTTGACTCTCTCTAATCAATCCTCTTCTTTATACCTGGAGCACTTTAGTTTGAAGAAAAATTAATTCTGAACAGTGAAGATACTTTCTTTTAAAACAAAGTTTCTTTGAACTTACACAGTAAGTGTTGCTGCGGTGCTGCACATTTTACTGGGTTTGTTTTGAACTGCAGCATGATTGGAGAAGTTTTTGTTTCATCTGGTTCAGCTGGAGGGTGGCCAGCTAAGAACAAGCTGCCTTGCAGCAGAGCTTGCTATGTCTGGCTGATTGCTTCCATTGCCAAAAATAACTTTCTTCACACGATTTCAGGTTAAAACCTGTTTGTTCGTTTGAAACATGTGATTGTAAGAGCATTAAAAGACTATATTTCTTGAGTAAGCTATGTCTGCTAACTGTGTCAGTGACAACTGTACATGATCAGTAACAAATAAGTTTGCTCGAACATCACAGCAACACGCTCAGAAAAAAAATTACGCCGCATCCTTTTGCTTTCATGGAAAACCCATTGGCTAAAATATATTGCCTCTGAAAGCCCATCTTTGCAGTGTAATCAGTTTCTTGTTGCCTTATCCTGAGGAGAGTACATATTTATGCCTTAAATTAGGTTCGAATGCATTTGTTCCATCTATCTAATCCGTTTATAGAGTTTGCAATAGTTGAGGACACAGCACTGGACACGGTATTGCTGCAGTTGTTAATTCAGTTCAACTGACAGTGAACTTTTTCTACCACATCAGGCTGAGTGTTTCCCTTCACCAGAATTGTGTGCTCGGTGCGCCCAGAGATGCTATTAGGGACAGATACATCTGTGACAAGCAATTTGGTGAGAAGCTTTCCCTCTTATTGTTTCAGGCATCACTTCTCACAGTCTGTGCCCTGTGTACTTGAGGCCTCACCATGCTCAGTCAGTGGTGAGCCTGTCGAATCATTCGATGATGGACATTGAAGCACCACACCCAGAGTTCGTTCAGTGCCCTTGTCAGACTCAGTGCTTCCTCCGATTTTTTTTTAAACATCAAGGGAAACTGAGTTATCTTTGCGAGGAGTTTTGGAGGGCAGTCAAAGTCCATCATCAGGTGATTTCCTTGACTATCTTCGATCTGTTACCATGAGATTTCTCTGCTTCAGGAATCCTTTTTTGCCTGTATACCACAGAGCCACCGTCACTGACAGTTCTGTCCAGGCAGTGTGGCAGGAAATGCCCAGGGATGTTGATAGTGCTTTATGGAATATTAACCGTATTGCCTGTGTGACGATATCACACTGTTTCCTGAACAGTCATTTTGAGGAATAAGGGAAACAATGGGATACAGAATAATGGCTCGAAAATCTGAACGCAAAGAGCGTTCTTTTTTTTGGGATGTACATGCAAATGAAGAATGAGGAATTCAATGCATACATTGATGGAAATATATATGACTCAATGGTTTCAGAGAAACATGGCTGCTGGGTACATTGAGAACTGATATCAGGACATTTTACAGAGAGGCTTAAACAAATCTGGGAAGGAGGTGGGAGAGATCTCGGAAAAAGGGCTGAAATCGACATGAGCATAAAAGCGGATCTTACATCAAATGATTGAGGCTTAATCTGATTCTTTCTATTTGCAAATTGCCAGTTTATTTGAGTTTCAGGAGAGATTTGTGTCATAAGGCTAAGTGGATATCATTGAAGTTAATGAATGGAAGGGCTTTTCTGATGTGGATTTTTATGACCCTGTCACATTCTATAATCGACATTTTTAGCAACATTGTATAATTGACACCATTTGGGAACAGTCTGACGTCAGTTAATTGAGCAAAAGAAAAGATCAGAGGGACGAGATACCATTCCAGGGAGAAGTCACTACAGCAGATGAAGTTGTGAATTGACTTACTCTGCACTCACGTTTGTTCACTACAGACAATCGCTCACAATTTACACTAAAATACATAAATTTCCAAGCTGGGTTAGTCTTCAATGCACTGAGAGCAATGTTTTCACCATCCATATGACGAATTGTGTCGAAGTGATGTATTTCCATTCTCGAGTGATTCAGTGTGTGGGAATGTTCTCGAAACCTTCTCCTCTTGTAGATGCGTGTCTGTATGTTTTTTTTTATTTTGGGTTTTACGTCATATTTTCTGAGTAATGCAGACCTTCCCATTTGTTGTTTTATCTCTATTTTTTTTTTTTAAATAATCTCTGATGAATACAGTGCCACATTGAAAAATCTCACACGGTTCTCAATCATACTGGTAACATTGCCACAATGCTCATGTACAATTTGTTCATTTTCCTTCCACGCAGTAAACATAATGACGATCTAAATCCTGCTTAATAAATATGTGGTTATCTCCATGTGTTAGTCGTTACTTGGGGGCTATGGCTGTGGTGGAACTACTTGTCATTATCTTCGACCTGATATCCAGACACATTCCCAATGTTTATTAGTAGCAATTTTATTTTCTGGACTCGATTCCCATGTGTAATATCCTTGCCGTCCTGCTTGATGCAACCACTGACTGCTATATCTGGTTCACTGTCACGTTCACCTGTAAGCGATTTGTCGTCATTTGCTGCCAGAAGCTGAAAAGTAAATATTGCAGTGAGAAAATGGCGACTGTGGTTCTAGGAACAATGACTGTACTGAGCTGTTTAAAAACATTTTCTGGTATTTTATGTTCACAGGTCAGTATCGACTGGGGATCTTCCCCTGGTTTTGTGATGTAATGGACGATCCTCGATAAAATCCTGCCTGGGGCGGATTGAGTTCCGCGGCTCTCCCATTTTTCCTGATTTTGCTGCTTAATGATTTTACCGTCCGACACATGTTATTGACCAGCAGAGCCCGAAGGAGACTATGGGTTCACACCAGTGTTGATGGTCAATGTGACACAGAAATGAAATATCGAAAAATATCCATCATTTTACTGTTTGTGATCTCGACCAATTTCATCCTATTGTGGTCAAAGTTAAGTTTTTTTTTCTGTATGGAACTGGAGGTGTTTTTTGCGGTTTCATTCTATGACTCTGGATTGGATTATGCAGGAATTGGATTTCATACTGCAGCTCCTCAGTTGCTGCTCAAACACTGCGATTTTTGCTGTGACACAGACTAAGTTCAGACAGCAGCTGAAAAATGTGCTGACATGACCCTTCAACCAATTTAATCAATTAATCAATTTCACTGATTAAACAATCCATCATATTTGTTTTCATTTCCGTTTGAAGTTTCTGCAACGAAGCAGCCTGCTTCATTGTAAATTTTGTTTTCTTTTGTTCGTGTTTCGTCGGTAGTGGTGAAATAAATTTTGTTTTTGAAAGTCAAGTGATTTGACCAGCTACATCGCTCCTGAAAAGGCAATTCATATCTGCCCTTAAAATAAATAAGAGAACGGTTCTTCTGGGTTAAAATCTTAAATTGTTTTGAGATTATCTGTTTCTGTACATAACAGAGGGTGTTTGCAAAATTACAGGCGATAATAAAACCAGGACTTCGACTGAATATTCATGCATTTGAGGAAGTTTATATGAGCGTCTTAATTATTGAGTTGGACCACTTCCAAAAGCAAAACGTAGGACCAGCATTTGTTAACAATAATGGATAATTCCATCATGGGCACCAATGGTAAAGGTGAAATAACGGGATGAGTTCCTAAAGCAACATTTAGGGTATTAGAAGCCAAGCTTAAAAAGTAGACCCTCGGAGGTACTCATCTCAGTGATGAAGGTCAATGTGACAGAGAACTGAGACATCGAAAAAATCCATCATTTTACTCTTTGTGATTCATGCCAATTTCATCCTGTTGTGGTCAATGTTAACAGCGTTTTCTGTATGGAACCGGTATTTGGGGTTTAATTCTATGAATCTGGATTTATTTCTGCAGGAATTGGGGTTCATGTGGCAGCTCCACAGTTGCTGCACGAACACTGCGATTTATGCTGTGACACAGACTGATTTCAGACAGCAGCAGAAAAATGTGCTCAAATATCCCTTTACCCAAATTCATCAATGAATCAAATTGACTCATTAATTATTACATCCGGATGGATTTATCCATTTCAGTTCATTGTTTTGGCAATGCTTCACTGTAAATTCTGCTTTCGTTTGTTTGTGTTTTGTCAGTCGAGTTTAAATCAATTTCATTCTGTTTAAAATCAAGTGATTTGACTAGCTACATCCCTGCTGGAATAGTAAATTTATATCTGCATTTAAAATAAAACAATGTTCGGATCTGGGTTAATGTTTTAAATTGCGTTGAGGATATCTGTTCCGGTACATAACAGAGGGTGTTTGAAAAATCACAGGCGGTAATTAAACCAGGATTTCTCATGCTCATTTATGCATTTGAAAAACCTTATACAAGGGTCGTAATTATTGAGTTGGACCACCTCCAAGACCAAAAAGTGGGATCAGTATTTGTTAACAATAATGGATAACTCCATCATAGGCACCAATGATGTAGGTAGAAATAACGGAATGAGTTCTTAAAGCAGAATTTAGGGTGTTAGGACCCATGTTAAAAAGTAAAACCTCAAAGGTACTCATCTCAGTATTGCAAACCTGTTCCACATGCTTGTCAGAGTTGAAATTAAAGAATCGGCAGAATGAATGCGTAGCTTGAGAGATAGTGCATTGGGGAGGAGTCCATACTTTCAGACTTTGGGACCGGATTGGTCCCAAATTGGCCTACTCCAAATTGGAGTGTTTCCACCTGGGCCAGAATAGAGCCAACGTCCTTGTGGGTGCTTTTGCTAACGCTGTTGGGGAAGGTTTAAAGTAATGAGACAGAGCGATGGGAACCAGATGAATAGGTTAGTGAATAGTATGGGTGCAGTAACAAAATCCAGCAAGCAACGCGATCGTGTAGTCAGGGTGATTACAGGAAAGAGAGGACAGGTAGCAGACGCTGACTGCAAAATGACAATTATTGTGAGATGGATTTGTTTTAGTCAGGGAAGTATTGTGTGTAAGGCAGAAGAACCTCGGGCTTGTATTAGTACCTGGGAATATGTTGCTATTGCTATTACTGAGACTTGCTTGAAGGCAGGGCATGATAATCAACTAAACATCCTGTCACATATATGTTTCAGGTGGGATTGAGAGGGAGGCAAAAGGGGTGCACTAGTCGAATTTCTGGTCAGAGACAATATCACAACTCTGCTGAAGGAAGGCGCTGTGGAGGACTCGAGCAAGTGAGGCAATATGTACAGTGTTCAGAAATACAAAGAGTGCAGTAATAATGTTGAGGCTATCCTACAGGCCTTCTAACATTGAGCGTGAGATAGCTCAAGTATATAAACAGCTGATGGAAAGATGGAGGAGCAATAGGGTGGTGGTTATAGGAGATTTTACTTTTTCTAATATTGACTAGGATTTACTGAGTGTCAGAGTTCGAGATGGAGAATAATTTGTAAAGAGCATCGAGGAGGGTTTTATAAAGCAGTATGCAAATAATCCAAATCGGGAAGCGGCTGTTTTGCACTTCTAGTTGGGGAATGAACCCGGGCATATAACCTCCACAATCTCTTCCCTTTCCTGTGTCACAGGCACAAGACGGTAAAAGGTCTGCTCACATTTATGTGCAAGATGCATGAGTGGTTGAATGGACTCTTCTATTCCTGGTTCTCCAATTTATTGGGAAGAATATCCTCCTGGTGTTCTGACATTATAGTATCGATGGCATGAATGTCCTGTACTTTTTCCTGATTCAGATGCTCAAGGTCTGCTTCCGCCCCTCCTGTTGATGCTTCAGAAACCTGAGGGCTTATGGAACCCTTCAGTTGCTATCCAAAATTTGACACATCGTGTAAATATGTGGTCTCTGAATTATAACTTACCCGTTTCCTCTTAATCAATTTTATTGGACCTCTCACTTCATGACAAAAAGTAATTCAAATGGAATAAGTTTGCTCGATTCATTTGATACGTCTATTCTAACAAAAATTGGATTCGGAATTCCCTTGTCCCAACCATCTGGGCAATCTTAGCCATGAACTCTCCGTATGGTCTTTAATGTCTGATGCCACCTTTCTCCGGCTCCCTGTGATTCTAAATTCAACGCAGTAGATTTGAACTGTTTTAAAATTTCTAAGCTGTCCTTAACCAATTTTGATGCGAAGTGTTATCCCTGATCTAATTGTATCTGTTGCTAATCCGTATCTTGTGAAATATTTGATGAGCTTCTCTCCAATCCTTTTAGCTTTGCTATTGCAGAAGGGAACGGGGTCTGGAAATCTCGGGGATGCATTCATTATTGCTACGAAATACTGCTACGCAGTTTTCTCTTGTTCTTAGCAGGGGTCTTAAACAATTTATTAAGATTATTGTGAAAGGTGACTCAAATGCAGGAATAGGTATTAAAGGTGCGGGTTTTATTACTTCCTGTGTTTTTCCAATTACCTGACATACATGACATATCAGGCAATATTCAATGACATCCTTATGCAGTCTAGGTCAGTAAAAATGTTTTTGTACTTTAGGTTGAGCTTTTCCTACCCCTACATTACGCTCTCCTGGTGGTTCATGCTCCATCTGCAATACCACCCCACTGGCAATACGACTTGGTGAACGTCTTCCCATTTCTCATCTGTTCACTATATGATGTGCACTAATTTCTCATAAGACATAATATTTAAGACCGTAGCATTCAGACATACGTGTAGATTATTTTTCTGTGTACGCCTTTTGATACAATCATTTTAAGTTTTCATCATTCTGCTGGAAGTAAATCAATTTATCTGAGCTAAGGTTGGCTGCTTTGTCATTTATTTGATCCTGGTTTGTGTCAAACATTTGGTCAAACAGGGTTTCTGTTAATTCCACTTCAATTTCTGATCTGCACTGTTTTATATCTTCTCTTTCCACTGTTTACTTTGTGACCTCGTTATCCCACAATCCTGAAAAATCCCTGGGTATGTGTCCCACAATAATACATTTGCCAGATTTTCCCCTAGCTTTTCAATCTCAGTAGTCAGCACTTTTACTGTCAATTATACCATTATCAAGAATAAATTGTATCCCTGGAGCTGCAAGCTTGTCCAGTACTCCTACCACAACTTCTCCACTCTTCGCTGCACACGCTACACTCACTCTACATCATTAAGCGTTTCTTGTCTCACCATAAATTCCCGTAACTAATACATTCCCTACAAAGGTCCGTCGTGGTACCTCATCTTGCAACATCAAGAATTCAGGAGATCCTGTTTCTTTTAATGTTTTCAACTTCTTTACCTGGTGTTTCCAGCCTTGGACAGTCAACTTTATCTTTGCATATACATAGTTTAAGAAGGTCTGTCGCTTCCTCCTTAATGAACCTCCGACCAAGTTGTACATTCGGGTGCAGATTCTCCGATTCCACTATGATTTCCGTTACCACTTCAACAAAATTTACTGGCTTATCCTGTTTTCCTAGATCCAATGCACCGTGCACTACCTAACCCATCAACACTGTGATTTCACATGGCCTAATTCATTGTAGTGAAAACATCTGAGCTTTTCAACTTCTCTTTCTCCTTCAACAGTTGCCTTTTCACCCTGTAGTAGTTTGTCCTCATGATCTTCATTGCGATCTACCTTTCCCTTTGTACGTGTCGATTTTTCTTTTCCCCAATTTCTATCTCTCACGGATTGAAATTGATTTTGGCAGCCAAACATTAATTTATTAACCAACTCATAATCATCAGCCATTTCAGCTGCTCAGCTAGCTCTTTGAACTCTCTACTCTTCTACATGATTTCCCAGTACTTCAGGAAGTAATTGTTTGAACTCCTCCAAAATCAATTTCTGTTTCAGTGTGTCACAGATTAGTGATATTTTTAATGCCATTATCGACTTTCAAAATTACTTTGATCCTTTCAACCTCAATTTTGGGTTGCCCAGAGAGCCCCCTTAGACTCCTGACGAGATCATTCTGGACAAGACCTTCAGTGAGGTTATTACACCGACCATACCAGAAGAGAGTAGAAGAGAGCAGACGATGAGGAAGGCAGAGAGGAGACAGGTGCAAGAGACACCAGGAGAAATACCTGTCAGGAACAAGTTGAAGCTTTTGGAAACAGTAGAGACTGATGACACTGCCAGTTCGCAAGGCGGCCAGTTCTGTCAATCAAAAGTTGGCGCATAAGCAGAGTGGAAGAGTCGGACATCGCACAGAGCCGTGGTAATAGGGGACTCCACTATCAGAGGAACTGACAGGGGTTTCTGTGGCAGCAGACGGGATGTAAGGATGGTGTGTTGCCTTCCTGGTGCCAGAGTGAAAGACATCGCGGACAGAGTGCAGGAAATCCTCAAGGACGAGGATGAAGAGCCAGAGGTGGTGGTACATGTCGGCACAAATGATGTCGGGAAGAAGAGGAGGAACATACTACAGCGGGACTTCGGAGAATTAGGAAGAAGGCTGAAAAGCAGGACGTCCAAGGTGGTTATCTCCAGTTTGCTTCCAGTTCCTCGTGCTGGTGTGGCCAGAAACAGGGAGATAATGGACTTGAACGTGTGGTTGGGGAACTGGTGCAGGAAGCAAGGATTTAAGTTCTTGGATCACTGGGGTATATTTTGTGGAAAACATAAATTCTACAAGAGAGACGGTTTGCACCTTATTAGGTTAGGGACCAGCATTCTGGCAGGCAGGTTTTCTACTGCAGCACCGCTACATTTAAACTAAGTAGCGGGGGGTGGGGGGGGAGGGGGGGGGGAGGGGACAGACTGGTTGTTTAAAAAGGAAATTGAAGGGAAAGTTAGCACAAGAGAAGTCACGAAAAACAACTGTACCAATGAGGCAGAAAACTCAGAAAGGGATCATGCTGTAAGGTTGAGTGAAATAGGGGTTAATGGGAAGGGTGAGAAAAGTAACAAATTAACAATACTATACATGAATGCACAAAACATGAGATATTAGATGGATGAGCTTGAGGCACTTTTGGAGATTGGCAGATACGATATTGTGGGGATAAAGGAGACGTGGCTTCAAGTGGACAGGACCTGGGAAATGAATATTCAAGTCTACACGTGCTATCGTAAGGACAAACTGACGGGCAGAGGGGTGTGGGGTGGCCTTGTTGGTAAGGGAGGATATTCAGTCCCTTCCGCGGGGGGACCTATAATCAGGGGATGTAGAGTCAGTGTGGATAGAACTGCGAAATAAGGGGAAAAAAACCCTCTTGGGAGTCATCTACAGGCCCCCAAACAGGAGTCTGGATGTCGGATGTAAGTTAAATCAGGAGCTGAAATTGGTCTGTCGCAAAGATGTCACTACAGTTGTTATGGGGTATATTAACATGCAGGTAGACTGGGAGAATCAGGATGGTATTGGACCTCAAGAAAGAGACTTTGTGGAGTGCCACAGAGATGGATTCTTCGAGCAGCTGGTGCCGGAGCCGACCAGGGAAAAGGCAATTCTGGATCTGGTATTGTGTAACGAACCAGAATTGGTCAGAGACCTCGAAGTGAAGGAGCCATTGGGAAGTAGTGACCATAATACAATAAGCTTCAATCTGCAATTTGAGAGGGAGAGGGTACAGGCGGAAGTGACAGTACTTCTGTTGAATAAAGGGAACTATGGAGCTATGAGGGAGGAGCTGGCCAAAGTTCAATGCTGGAAAACCTTAGCAGGGATGACCATGGAGGAACAAGGGCGGATATTTCTGTGTATAATGCAGAAGTTGCAGGATCAGTTCAACTTAAAAGGAAGAAAGATTCCAGGAAGAGGCATGGGCGGCCGTGGCTGACGAGGGAAGTTAAGAAACATATAAAGTTAAAAGAGAAAAAGTATAACATAGAAAAGATAAGTGGGAAAACTGAGGACTGGGAAGCTTTTAAAGAGCAACAGAGGATTACTAAGAAGGAAATACGCAGAGGAAAAATGAGGTACAAAGTTTAATTGGCCAATAATATAAAGGAGGATAGTAAAAGCTTTTTTAGGTATGTGCAAGGCAAAAAATTGGTTAGGAGTAAAATTCGGCCCTTGAAGACAGAAACAAGGGAATATATTGCGGGGAACAAAGAAATGGCAGAGGAATTAAATGGGTACTTCATATCTGTGTTCACTGGGGAAGACAAGCAATCTCCCTGAGGTAACAGTGGCTGAAGGACCTGAACTTAAGGGAATTTATATTTGCCAGGATTTGGTGTTGGAGAGACTGTTAGGTCTGAAGGTTGATAAGTCTCCGGGGCCTGATGGTCTGCATCCCAGGGTACTGAAGGAGGTGGCTCGGGAAATCGTGGATGCGTTGGTGATTACTTTCCAGAGTTCGATACATTCGGGGTCGGTTCCTGAGGATTGGAGGGTGGCGAATGTTATACCACTTTTTAAGAAAGGTGGGAGAGAGAAAGCAGGAAATTATAGACCAGTTAGTCTGACCTCAGTGGTGGGAAAGATGCTGGAGTCTATTATAAAGGATGAAATTACGGCACATCTGGATAGTAGTAACAGGATAGGACAGAGTCAGCATGGATTTATGAAGGGGAAATCATGCTTGACTAATCTTCTTGAATTTTATGAGGATGTAAGATGGACGAGGGAGATCCAGTTGATGTAGTGTACCTGGACTTTCAGAAAGCTTTTTATAAAGTCCCACACAGGAGGTTAGTGAGTAATGGTATTGGGGGCAAAGTACTAGATTGGATTGAAAATTGGTTGGCTGATAGGAAACAAAGGGTAGTGATAAATGGCTCCATTTAAGAATGGCAGGCAGTGAACAGTGGGGTACCGCAGGGATCCGTGCTGGGACCGCAGCATTTTACAATATATATTAATGATATTGAAGATGGTATCAGCAATAACATTAGCAAATTTGCTGATGATACAAAGCTGGGTGCAGGGTGAAATGTGATGAGGATATTAGGAGATTACAGTGTGACATGGACAAGTTAGGTGAGTGGGCAGATGCATGGCAGATGCAGTTTAATGTGGATAAATGTATGGTCATCCACTTTGGTGGCAAGAACAGGAAGGCAGATTACTACCTCAATGGAATCAATTTAGGTAAAGAGGCAGTACAGAGAGATCTGGGTGTTCTTGTACACCAGTCAATGAAGGCAAGCATGCAGGTACAGCAGGTAGTGAAGAAGGCTAATAGCATGCTGGCCTTCATAACAAGAGGAATTGAGTATATAAGCAAAGAGGTGCTTCTGCAGCTGTACAGGGCCCTGGTGAGACCACACCTGGAGTACTGCGTGCAGTTGTGGTCTCCAAATTTGAGGAAAGACATTCTGGCTATTGAGGGAGTGCAGCGTAGGTTCACGAGTTCAATTCCTGGAATGGCAGGATTAGCTTACACTGAAAGACTGAAGCGACTGGGCTTGGATACCCTTGAGTTTAGAAGACTGAGAGGGGATCTGATTGAGACGTATAAGATTTTGAAAGGATTGGACATTCTGGAAGCAGGAAACATGTTTCCGCTGATGGGTGAGTGCCGAACCAGAGGGCATAGCTTAAAAATACGTGGTAGACCATTTAGGACAGAGATGAGGAGAAACCTCTTCACCCAGAGAGTGGTGGCTGTGTGGAATGCTCTGCCCCAGAGGGCAGTGGAGGCCCTGTCTCTGGATTCATTTAAGAAAGAGTTGGATAGAACTCTCAAAGATAGTGGAATCAAGGGTTATGGAGAGAAGGCAGGAACAGGATACTGATTAGGAATGATCAGCCATGATCATGTTGAATGATGGTGCAGGTTCGAAGGGCTTAATGGCCTACTCCTGCATCTATTGTCTATTGCCTATTGTCTATTGAATCTTTGTCTCTACGTTTCTGGCACATTTCGAAATTGTTTAAGGTTGTTTCTTCACCTCGTCATAAGCCCAAGATACATCCTCTAACAGTGATGCAAATACCTCAAGGGCTCCACCCAAACGTTTTGTTTGGATCAACAAAATCCACATGGACACTGCGCATTGCATTTCCTTAGCCACCTTTCAAGTAAGATGAAATACGCTTCCATATCTTTCTCATCAAATATAAACAATGAGTGAATATACTGAACCAAATCCTCATCAGGCATTTGGTTACCATGGGTTTGCTCACGATCGTTCTGTTCCTCACTAAACTTACCTTCAGCCTTCATCTCCATCCTTTCAAGCTAACTTTCTTGGTTAAGTGCCAATTTCAGAACTTCAAAATCTCTTACTTCCCTTTCTCTCTCTTCTTTTGTCTCCCCATTTCTTCTTTTTAATCGTAATTCAAAAAGTTTCATTTTTGTTGCCCTTTCCTTGTCTTTTCACTGTAATCCAACCTCCTTCGTTTTTAATTGAATTTCAGCCATCACCAAGGATTCTGATCGCATTTTCAGTAAATTTGTACGTTCAGCTAATGTAGAAAGAGCCAGCTCCGCCTCCAGATTTCTGCTCATTCCAGCAATTTGGTCTTATTCACATTTTCAAAAACGCCAAGGTCACTTCTTCCAACCCCAGAGAACTCTTGGTGATTCGAAAATGTCATGGCAATCCCAAGCATTGTTTAAACTAACTGAATTCAACACCTGGAAGAAAACACACTTACAACTACCACACGCTGCCTTCAAATCCAGCAACAGTAATTCCAATTTGGAAACATAGAACAAATCCCGCATCAGCGGAAACATGTTTCCTGCTGCACAGTCTTTTATGGACCAGGGCAGACACATTCATAACGCTTAAATAAAGATGCCGGACGCTACCTTTCCTCTTTATATCAAGCAGAAGTAAAGTGGATATTGCAGCAATGATGCAATTGGCCCAACCACTTGGTTTCACTCAAAACAGAGTTTATTCTAAAGGTTACTAAATAAAACACAAACAAAAGAAGATACAATATAGAATAACCGAACGTATCCAGAAAAAAAAACACTATCATATCAAGCATCCCGAATGTCCTGTAGTAGATGAGTTCAACTCCCATTCCCATTCTTCCAAGAACACGCAACACCGCCACCGCCAAACCCAAGGCACCTGACGATTGAAGGAAGAATGCCTCATTTTCCGTCTTGGGACCCTTCGACCATATTGCATGAACGTCGACTTCACAAGTTTCCATTCTCCCCTTGCCCCACCATATTCCGGATCCAACCCTCCAACTTGTCACCACCCTTTTAAGCTTTTGTATCTGTCCATCTTCCTTCGCACCAATCCATTCCATCCTCGCCTGCCACCTATGACTATACCCACATCACACCTGCATCTACAATTGCCTCTCCAGCTATATTCTCCTTATCTCCACCCCCACCCTCCTATTTTTCTCTCATCCCCCTTTGAACTCCCTCCCACATTTCACATGAAGGGCTTCTGCCACAAAACTTCGATTCTCCTGCTCCTTGGATTCTGCCTGTCCTTATCTTCTTTTCCAGCACCGATCTCCAGCATCTGCAATCCTCAAGTTGTCCTACTAAAGTAATGGTTAGAGAGGAGGAGCATAGTATGGAGATGGAGGATAGGCAAACATTACATAGAAATAAATAGCTAATTCAATAAATCAACGGAGCTATTAGAGTTCCTATTTTATGATTTTCTGGTGGGTGGGTAATCGCATTATGGAATTCCTATGTTGTGAGAGAAAAGTCCTTTGAGGAGATGTTCAACAAAGGGGGGAAAAAGGCTCTCACGAGGGTTCATAATTTTACCGTGATCGGAAGACCGTTTAGTGGACCTGTCAGAGGTAGCTTATTAATGCAGAGCATCGTGAGTACCGGAAGGCAGTGCCTACAGTACTAATCGAGTCAGATAAATTAGAGAGATTCATTTGATACTTGGATAGGCACATGGATGATCGTAAAATCATGGGTATGTGGTTTAGTTTGATCTTCGAGTACAAAGAAATTTCGGTAAAGTGTTGCTGTCCGAAGGGCATTCGTGAGCCTGGGTTAGTAATCCAGCGACATTTTCACGTCAGCAGGATCTCCACGTGGGGATCTACCATAAACCACAGTGAGCAGCATATTTCTATGCTGATTGACGGCTATGTGAAATGACCGTCCACTGATTTAACAATCTGTATGAGACTGAGGTCGTGGCAATTTGTTAATAATAACTGTACTCCATTTAGGAGCATGGTTGAATATTTTCCACATTGCCAAGGAGATGTCAGGGTTGGAGCTAAAACAATCAACTTGGCTCGTTTCAAGAAGACTTGCAGCTCTAGAAAATGGTCTGAATGTAAATGTACTCGCTGGCATGGAAAGTTAGATGTCAGACGTTTCGACAAGGTTTCAGACTAGGTAACATCATCCGTGAGCATCTGGTGAAGCCCAAAAAATCATCAGACAGACAGTAGCACCAGCAGTAAGCAGGAAACAGGAAGGAAACACACTCAATACACAAGAAATGGAACATTGCAATGACACAAAAAGATAAAAACATTGTTATCATCTCTGCAGACAAATTATGCGTGCCAGTCATTTTCAAATGATCAGACGACATTGAGAAAGCAAACCAATTGCCAGCAGATACAGAAATGTACCAACAGATGGCGATAGACTCAACAGGCTTCACCAGATGCTCACTGAAAGCGTTACCTGGTATGGTGACAAAATGTCTGAAAGTGAACCTTTCAGCTCAGCAAGCAAACTGAAATCGTTTCGTCAGGGACACAGCTTGTTGTGCAGCACCGGTCCTCAGTCCCTTTGCTTGAATGGTGTCAAAAGTCATTGCCTTTGTCGGATTTGCATGTTCGTTTGTTTCTTGATGTCACGTGCAGCGACCTGAATTGGTTGCAAACTGGCATTGGTGATATTGTGGACATCATAATGAATGGGATTTGGATCGTGGACTCAACACTTCTGGCTGAGGAAGGTAGAGATATCACAATCTTGTCTTTTGCATTGATATGCAGGACTGTTCCATTATTTAGAATGGGGATATTTCTGGAGCCCTGTCCTCGAGTCCATTGTTTAGTCGTGCATCACTATCTACAAATGGATGTGGCAGGGCTGTAGAGATTACATGTCTCTGGTGGTCTGAGGATTATTTCACCCACTCTAAGAGTTCTGCAGTTTGGAACTCAATCAGTCAACTTTCACAGCTTTTATGGCTTGACATCAGTTTCAGGTGCACATGCTTCGAACACTGGTATGTCCATCCACACTCGTCAACGAACCATAGATTGATTACCCCGTGCAAAAAAGAGTTGCAGATTTTGATTGAATGCAATTCTACTTCATTTACTGCTGTGATCTACAGCACCACATGAATGTCAAGCTTTGAGCTGCAATATCTGCAATGTAGTTCTGCTGCCACTTCCTCAATTCACACTGAGACCCATTAATCAACCATCCTTTTACTCAGTGAATGACTCTGGCTTTGAACGTTACAACATTTCCACTTTAATATTCTCTTCCCCTCATGGTTTCTTCATGGTGTCACATGATCATATTACTCAAAACCACTTTAACATATTCGCATGAATGTTTTTTTCTTTCCAGTCGTGCCGTGTTCTGTAGTTAAATTTAATGTTATTCCCTCTGATTCTCTCCCTGAATATAGTTAAAAGATTTGTGTTGCCAGTGATGCCAGCCCAAAGTAGTTTCACAATCAATAAATTTGTGGACCTTGCATTATCATTCACTTTCTGGTGGATAGCACTCCTTGTTTGAAAGGTGGTTTGAGCTTTGACAGAAATCTTTGAGACTTGTTTGAGAACAGGATTTTCTGGAGAAAATAAGCAAATATGGCAGCATCTGTGGAGTGAAAGCAAAATTAATCATTCGAGTACAGTGAGCATTTTCCAAAGTTCCCAGTTTCTCCAGGGATTTTTTGTTTTGTTTTGCTTCCAAATTTCCACGAAGCACAGGCTATTGTTTTATTAAAGATATGTTCATCATTTCTATACTAACTCAGCAAGTCCGGTAGCATCTGCGGAGATTGAGAAGCAGAGATGAAGCTTCAAGCCTAGTGTCACAATTCTTCAGAACTGAAAAGGATTATTAAGTGAACTTCTAATATCTTCACGGAGGTAGGGGATTGGTGACGAAAAACAGAGGCTGTTGAATCTCACTTCCAAAGACAAACCAGCTTTTAATTGTGACGAAAGAGAAACTGATGAAAAATGGGTGTGCATGGAGTTGTAAATGGGAGTTATGAGTTCACTCTATGCAGTGCAAGTTAAATAAGATACAAAAAAAGACAAGATCGAGGGAACCGAGGAGGGAGAATGTATGAAAAATGGAGAACTGCCATAATGAGGTCATGCTGTGAATGTTTGGAATTGGAAGCTAAGTCCCACAGGCTGTAACGTACCAAATTGTAAAGTGAGATGTTACTCGAGCTTGGGCTGTGCTTCACTGGACCATTACAGCAGTCCAGGACCGAAATGTAAGCATGGGAGCAAGGTGGGATCTTGAAATTGGAAGCAATGACAAGGTCAGTGTTATTCCTATAGACAGATTGGAAGTCTTCATCAAAGCAATCTCTGTTTGGTCTCATCAGTGGAAAAGAAACTGCATTGTGAGCAGCAATGACAGTGGAATCGATTGACAGAGTACAAGTGAAATGCTACTTCACCTGCAGAATGTGTTTGGAGCCTTGGACAGTGAGGAGAGAATAGGTGAACAGGCAAGTGTTGCGGATTCTGCAGTTGCATGTTAAGTCAAAATGGGAGAATTGTTCGTGGTGATGGATGGTGTCGCAGAGGGTACAGTGTCTGAAATGCTAACAGAGGAAGGGAAAGGAAAGTGTTTTAGATGGTGCTATCCTGCTGGATGTGGTCGAAGTTTGGGAGGTTGATTCTTTGAATGTGCATTCCAGTGAAGTGAAAATTGAGAACATGTTGGTCTCTATCGTCCTTCTGGGAAGGAGGGGATGGTGTCATATCAGAAACACTGGAGATGGGTCGGTCACGGCTGAAGGCTCTGTTCTCCAGGGTTGGGTGATATTCACAGTTGAGGGCAAATGAGGTCATGTTCGAGGATTCTCATTAGAAATTGGCAGCATTGAGCACAAGTGACAATGATGGGAAAACTGAGACAATGGAGTCATTCTCAGCTGATCCTGTGTTCACGCACATATGGAGAGTTCTCCTGAATGATGGAAAATAACTAGATATTTGTCTTAAATCTGTTCTAAAGCGGGATGTGAAAATGGACCCTGGGGAAGGTCAGTGGTGTACACTGACTGACATTTAACAGATGTTTCATAATGCTCAACCATGATTCATTCTGGTAATTAAGAATGACTCGATAAGAAGGTGAACCACCTAGGGATGGCCCAGCGGTCAGCAGTGCTTCCTCACGGCACTCAGCTTTTGAGTGCGATATCACAGTCAGGAACTCGGTGGAGTTTGCATGTTGACCCAGTGTCTGCATGGGTGTCATTCTGGTGGCCTGGTTTCCTCCCACAGTCCAAGCGTGTACACATTTGGCTGTATTGGCCATGATAAATTGACCATTATGCCCAGAAATGTGTCAGAACAGTGGGTTAGCCATGGGAACTGCAGGGTTCCAGACGTGGATCTGGGTGGGATGTTCTTTGAAGGATTGGTGTGTTCTCAATGGACTAAATGGCCTGCTACGATACTGCAGGGATATTATAATGATGATGGCGCACAATGACTCAAAAGGATACTATTCAATCACAAACTATGCAATTTAAATTTGCAGAAGTTAGTGCACGCTGGTTTTAGAGTACTTCTTTTAGGGACCAGAAGCAGTTAAGAGTAGATAAAAAAAGAGAAGAAAAATAATATGATAATAACTTGGCTAGAAGCACAAAAACATGTAGCAAGAGTTGATTGCAGGAGTTTTCCAGTGTAACTGGAGAACCTCCATAGAAACGCCTATCTTTAAGATGGTAGCGAGACTGATAGTAGGAACATAAAAACCATTTAGCCTGACCATACTACAACGAATCTGCTAAAGTACTAAGGAAGGAATTTGCAAGGATAGTTAGAAAAGCGTAACTAAATCAGAGTCAGCACAGTTTTATGAATGAGAAATAATGATTTGCCCCACAAAATCATGCAACATTTTGCTGGAGTTCCCAAACAATGTACAAATTCGACTTGATAAAAGAGAACTCGTGGATAACAAGCTTTGCTGTGTTTTTTGTGTCTCCATAAAATGAAGAAGCTTACACAGGACGGACCCTCACAGTGTGATGGATAAAGTATTAGCGTGGAATGAGGATTGGTGAACGCAAAGAAGTCGAAGAGCCAAGGCTCTTGCATATTCATCAGATTAAATAGATTTGTCTACTGGATTACCACAAATATCTGTCCTTTTTTACCAGTTATTTGCGATCTATACCGATGGTTTGATGGCGAAGATTAACTGCAATTTATATCCGAGTTTACGGATGATGCAAACATACATGGGAGGATATGTTGCAATTCGAATGTAAGGAATCTAAATTGGGATAAAGACAAGTTCAGTGAGTAAGCAAATCATTGGCGGGTGGAATTTATTGCAAGAAAAAGGTCTTGCAATGAGACCTTTTGACAATGACAAACAAAAGGCAGGCTTATATTTCATGGAGTTGAGTCGAAAACATGAGAGAGAGCACAAAAGCATTGAGGTGTTCCTTTGTATTAAACATAAAGCTGGCATGCTGTTGCAGCAAGTAATTAGTTTGGTTCATTCGGCTGACTCCTGGAATGAAAGTGTTGACTTTTCAAAAATGTCTTTAATAGTTATGTGTGTATTTATTGCAGTTGAAATGACTGAGGAATAATAATTACTGAAACTGCAAGATACAGTCTGGGCTTGTGAAGGTACATGTTGCGAAGTAGTTTCTATACCTGCGTGGAGTATTGAAATCGTGAACGCGTTAATGGAATAAGGGACTTCTTTTTAAAAGGGAGCCACAAAGCAATGTCTTATCTCAGGACTGTGAATGTCACGAATTCTCTAACCTGGAGAGTTGAGAAGACTACACCTGTGAAAGTATTTAAAGATGTTGATAGGTTTCTGAACATACTGGCAAGTTGATGGATGCAAGGAGTGAGCGGAAACTTCGAGTTAAGCCCTGGAATATATCCACCACGTCACAATTAAATAAGAGAGCAGGCTTGAGGTGATGAATGACCTGCTCCTGTTCTTATTCCTCGCGTTTTTTATTGGAAAGTAGCTAGCTCCTTTCCTGGAAGTGTGTTGTGCAATACTGAATTCAGGGAGACTGGAGGACATTGAGCTAACACTGCGTGAATTACGGGGCTTTATTCAGGGCGAATCTGGGTCTGTAACATGACCAACATCTGGAGGAGAAGTTGCAGCGAAGGGAGGCATGTAAAGATGAATGTGGATGGGTGGGATGCGGATGGGGGTAGACTTCCTGACGCTGATCAGATTTTCCAAGACAACACTCCACCCTCAATCGAACTATCGAAGTCGGCTCGATCTACTCCTGTTTAGCAAGTTCAAAAGCTTCAAAGTAACATCAGAACTTAAGACTGTGGAGCACGAGAGATCCATTCCACCATATGGTACTACTCCACCAGTAAATAAGATCGTGGCTCATCTCACTGTGATCCCAGCTGCACATTTCTGAAAATAGTGCAGTATCTCAAACTCCTCTGTCTGTCGAATATCACATGAAGTCAACCTCATCATAATTTAAAGATTCAGCTGCCATAAACTTCTGGAAAAGCGAAATCCCACTTGAATGAATTCACACTTTGTGAAATTCCACTCATCCCCTGTTCTGACTAATGTTGAGGGGTGTCTAATTCCATTTCTAGTCCCACTTCTCCAATGGTCAGAACAAAATTTTCAATATAACAAGGTCGGTGATATGGTCTCAGGCTGTGTCATGCTCAGTCATACCACTGATCAGGCAGATTTCTTCAGTCACCTACAAATAATGGGTTCATTACTGGAATAACTTCCTCAATAAATCTGCGAAACCCAATGGCAACATGTTTGTGTTGTCCAAACAGCGATCGACTATGCACGGCATTTACTCTACTGAGGATTTTACATGATTAAATAAAATCGCTTCTCATTCGAAGGTAACATGTCAACGTTCATAACATAAGGCCTCAAATCCAAAAATAAAAAAAGTTACATCCGAAGACAAAAACCATCTTTCAGAAAGTGTCCTCCAGATACGTTCTCAACCAGATTGGTTATAGCTACGTAAAACGTCGTTCCTACAGAGTTAATTGAGAATACAACTAGCGAGTACATTTTACATTGAATGTTGCTCTTCATAAATCATCTTCAGTTTTTGAAGAGATGAGGGGATTTATTTTATTACGTTAGAGATTTGCTTTTCTTTGGAGATCTCTTCCCCAGAGAGCACTGGAAGCAGAAACATTGAATTTTCTGAGGTACAGAGAGTCAGATAAATAAATACTGATGGAGTAGAGAATTATCGGATCATGAGCAGAAATGGGCAAACCGGGGAAAAATGCTTACTTTGGTCCCACAAACAAGCTGTGGATGATCAGATCGTCCAGAAATATAAAATATATGATAATGTGGAAACTATTTTTGATAAAATGAATTCATTATTGTCTCGGAGGATCACGGAGCTGCTTTTTGATTAGAGACAGTCCACTCATGGTAATGTAACATATGTGTGACCGCACCTCGGATGAGTGGGTAGTTTGAGAAAGCTGGCCCATCATGGAAACTCCAGTAAGGGTGGGGAAATAAATGTGTGCTTTTGGCCTACCTCTGCATCACAAACGAACTGGACAGCGAACTGAGTTGTCAAGTATGAAATTGCTTGAGGCAGAAATGGTCAAACACGCAAAAATAGAAACTTCGATTATAGTGAAGAAGTTACAAATCACATATCGTTCAAGATAACGGCTGAGGAGAAAAACATTCTGTACTAGAAATAGCATATTTTAATGATGCAAGTTTTTAAATGCTCTCTTTGGCTGAATACAAGTAGAGCGAAGCGAATTAACCAGAACTACGAATTGTGATTATATATTAAACACCATAAAAGAAGTGTCTATTTTTGATTCGTCTGTGTAGTGCGCTTAAGATTACATAAATGTTTAAAGCTGATGTAAATATTTTTGAAGAGTCCGTGCTCATGGGAACAATTTTCCGAAGACATGCTTAAAGCAAACCATGTTAAGCATGTGGAGTCGTTGCGTGGATGGGAAAGCAGGTGCAGAATGATGAGGGTAAAAGTTGCTGCATGCAGTGATGATATTACTGTCGCATAAGTCTTGTTCGGGTGTAGCTGTAACAGATACACAGTGACTGTGAAGGAGCAGAGGGAATAAGATAAAACTTGCTCTGGCAGATTGGGGAAGGTGAATAAATCTTCTCCTGTTTGACTGGATATTTGTTCAGATAACAGTGTTAGCACTGAGTTGTGCGTGGTGAGCACAGATCTTTCTCGGTGGGTCTGGTGGTGTGGCTTCCTCTTGGAAGAGAATAGTATCCTTCATAATAGCCCTTCCACTAAGTTCTCTGTGCCCATGCTGACAAATCATGTTGCAATTGCCACTTGTCTGCCATGCTCTGGGTAAACTGTATAGAGCAGTTTCAATTTGAAAGATCTCAGTCGCATGCCAATTGCTCTTTTAAAGTTAGCACCAGTGCCAGGGATCACTGAATGTCCAGATATGATGTATGGGGGAATTGGGCTGAAATTGAATGAGTGGAACACCATGGGTGGGGTAGTTAGTTATTGAGGTGAGTTTAATAAGAAAGCAACAGGAAAATAACGCGGCCTCATGCAGATTATCCCTCTGTAACAGTCAATGCAAATGTCACTGAGACAATTTAATTTTCGACTCAGCCCAATATGACATAGGCTCTCATGACTTCACTCCCAGTATCAAAGCTGCAGAACAAATGCTCATCCAATTCTGTCCATCATCTGAACTCCAACCAAAATTCTTTTCACGCATAATTCCTAGAAATACTGGGACATGCTGCAAGATGCTACCAAAAGGTCTTCATTTCAGCATTCTGAAACCTGTTGACCACATCCTTCCATGATGTTGATTCTCAATCTCTCTCTGTCTATTTCCAAACTCCGTCCCAGTCGTTGTTCTTTAACTAATATCCCAATATTTATCTCAGGCAGTAATTTTCACACTCACAGCTCCCCTTCTCATCGCACAATGGAGATATGGAGCTGTAAATGGATGGCAACCACACATCCCGTCACTTCCAGCATAGGCTTTTCCACGCTGGGCAGCGATCTAACTCAGTATAATCGAACAATGTACTGTTTTGGTGTACACAGCTGTATATGCTTGGAGAATAACTGCGCCAAACTCACTGATCAAATCGGATTGATTGATTGATTTTTGGCACGTGTACCGAAGTACAGTGAAAAGCGTTGTGTATGAGCAGTACTGACAGATTTTTGCAAGCAAGGATGTGCAGCTCAGAAAGAGTGCGACAGAGGCATGCAAGGTATATTTCACACGGAGTGCACTCGGCAAGAACAATGCTAGTCAGTTCAGCATTATATGAAGCTGGAAACTCTATTCATCTGAACAATAGTCACTGAAAATAAGCTGGTCCGGATCCTGCTGCTGCAAGTTCCCTATCTTCTGTCTGATGGGTGAGGTTGTAGGCGATCATTGTTGGAGTGCAATGGGCCTTGGATGATGGTGGCAGCCTTTGCACGGTAGCGAGCTGTGTAGTGTACTCCATGGATGGAAGGTTGGCTTCTGGTGTTTGTCTATTTTGTGCGCACCAAACTCTGTAATTGCGTACTGTCCTGGGCACAGTTGGCATACCAGGCCATTATGCATCTGGACTATAAGCATTCAATGGCGAATTCGTAAAAATTGCTGAGGGTCCTCATGGACATGCCAAATTTCCTGTGCGGACGGAGGAAGAAGAACCGTCGTTTTGCCATCTTAAAAGTCTCATCTCCAAAGAAAGGGAATAAAAGATTGTTGTTCTCGTCACTTTTAGGAACCTGACGCTTCCCACCCTCACAACCTCAGCTCTGTTGATGTAGATCGTGCGTGAATTCAACTATCAGTCATTTGTTTTTGCCGACATTAAGAGAGAAGTTGTTCCCATTGCACATGTCACCAAACCGTTTTCTTCCCTTCCGTATTTCGACTTACCATCTTTCTTATTACAGTGGTCTTACCAGCAAAATTGAGGATGTGTTCGCTTGGAATTTCTAAGCACTGTCATGGGTGTAACGGGGAGTACAGTGGGAGCTGGGGACGTAGGTTTGGCGGGTGTGGGAAGCTCGAGCTTTTCGTGTTATCGTGGAGGATGTGCAGCTGTCTATATTCACTGATTGCGGTCTGTGTGTTGAGAAAGTAGAGTATCCAGCTGCAAGAGGATGGAGTCAAGGCCAAGGAAAAGGAGTTTGAGATCAGTCTGGAGGGTATAATGGTGTTGAATTTGGAGCTGTACTCATTGCACATGGATCTGACATAGATGTCGTTATTGTCCAGTTGTTCCGGGGATCAGCGCAGGGCTGGGGATACAGCATCCACTGTGGTACTGTTCCGTCGATAGGTAAGTTGCAGAGGACCAAGGCAGACTGAGTGACTGAACTTGTTGAGGGCTAGGACCAGCATCTTGAAGCACTTCAGGATTATTGATTTCAGAGGTGCTGGGCGGGAATGATTAAAGCACATTCTGTTTGCTTTGTTGTGTACCGCGATGTTGGTGGTCTCCTTGGAGCAGTTTGGGTCTGGTGTGCACTGCAAAGAGCCATATCTTGGGCAGATACCTCACCTCGGATTCGAGATTAATGCACTATTATGCTTTGCATAGTGGGAAGAGTACCGTCTTGTATCTTCCCAAGTCTGCAAAATGCTCCATGCTGAACAAATATCACAACTGGTTTGTGATATTATCGTTAGGCTATTTATCCTAAGATCTAGGTAATGCTCTCGGGACCTGAGTTAGAATCCTGCTATGCCAGAAAAACGAATTGAAATTCAAGGAAATGCTGGAAAAACAATAGTCAGCTGATGGCTATGAATCCTTTGTCGATTGTGAAGAGAAAAGTATCTGGCTCACTAATGTCCGTTAGGGAAGGAAATTGCGATCATTGCCTGGTATGGCTGACATGCATGCCTAGACAATATAGACGTTTCTTAACTATGCTCTGGCTAATTAGTTATGGGCAATAAATTCTGGATCAGCCAGTGATACCTAATCATGTGAGCGAATAAAAACTAGGTCTAGATTAGAGTGGTGCTGGAAAAGCACAGCAGGTCAGGCAACATCCGAGGAGCAGTTAAATCGATGTTTCGGGCGTTTGCCTCTCCCGATAGCTCAAATCCCCCAACCCTGGCAACATCGTTGTAACTCTTTCATGAACCCTTTCAAGTTTCACAACATTCTTCCATTTGAAAAGAGAGCAGAATTGCATGCAATATTCCAAACGTGGCCAAAACATGACCTCCCAACTCCTACACTCAACACTCTGAACAATAAAGGAAAATATAACAAACACCTTAATCACTATGCTATCTACCTGCGACTTTACTTTCAAGGAACTATGAACCTGCGCTCCAAGGTCTCTTTGATCAACAACACTCACAGGAACATAACATCAGCATAAAATCCGACTCTGATTTGTTTTCCCAAAATGTAGCATCAACCTATTGGCCCATTTCATCAAGAATCCATGTACTCTGATGTATACTTCTTCGCTGTCCACGGCACCTCTAATTTTCGTGTCATCGGCAAATTTACTAACTATACCTCCTATTTTCAAATCCAAATCTTTTATACAAAAGTAAAGCAGTGGATCCAGCAGCGATCCTTGCGGCACGCCAATCGTCAGAGGCCTCCAGTCTTAAAAGTTACCCTCTTCCACCACCTTCTGTCTACTACTTTCGAGCCAGTTCTGCATCCAGATAATTAGTTATCCCTGTATTCCATGAGGTCTAACGTTACGAACCAGTCTATCATGAGGAACCTTGCCAAACGCCTTACTGAAGTCCATATAGATCACGTCCACCACTCTGCCCACTTTGTTACTTCTTCAAAATGTATCAAGCAAGTTCATGAGACATGATTGTCCACGCACAAAGCAATGTTAACTATCCCTAATCAGTCATTTTCTTTATACCTGAAGTAGATTATTTTGAATAAAAAAAATTGTGAACGGTGGAGATACATTCTTTTAAAACAAGGTTTCTTTCAACGTACACAATAAGTGTTGCTGTTGTGTTGTGCACTCTCCTGCTTTTGTTTATACTACAGCTGGTTTGGAGAAGTGTTTTGTTTTATCTGGTTCGGGTGAAGAGTGGTCTGCTATAAACAAGCTGTCTTGCAGTAAAGCTTGCTACGTCTGGCTGATCGCTCCCATTGTCGAAAAAAATCCCTTTCCACGAGTTCGGGTTAAAACCTATTTGTTCGTTTGAAACGGTGATTGGAAGAACATTAAAAGGTTGTATTTCCTGAGTAAGCTATGTCTGCACGCTGTGTCAGAGACAACTGTACTTTATTAGTAACAAATACATGTGCTTGTCACAGCAGCACACTCGGAAAACGTCTACGCCACATCATTTTGCTTTCATGGAGAGCTGATTGGCCAAAAAGCATTTCCTCTGAAAGCCAATCATTGCAAAATAATCAGTTTCTTATTTTCTTTTCCTGAGGGAAGTATATATTTGTGTCTTAAATTTATTTTGAATACATTTGGTCCATATGCCTAAACCATTTATAGAGTTTGCAAACAGTTGAGGACCCAGCACTGGTCATTGTGTCGCTACAATCGTTAATTCTGTTAAACTGATAGAGACTAATTTATCACGGTGGACATTGTCTCCCATATCAGGCTGAGTGTTTCCCATCACCAGGATTATGCACTGGGTGCTCCCAGAGATATTATAAGGGACAGATACATCTATGACAAGTAGTTTGCTGAGAAGTTTTCCCTCTTGTTGCTTTAGGCATCGCTCTTTGCAGGCTGTCTTTTGTTTACTTGAGGCCTCGCCATGCTCAGTCAGTGGTCGGCCTGTTAAATCACTCTTGGTGATGGACATTGAAGCACCACACCCAGAGTACGTTCTCTGCCCTGTCAACCTCAGTGCTTCCTCCGAATATTTTTCAAATTCAAGGGAGACTGAGTTATCCTTGTGAAGGGTGGTGGAGGGCAGTCGATGTCCATCATCAGGTGATTTCCTTGGCCATCTTCGATCTGTTACCATGAGTTTTCTCTGGTTCAGGAATAAATGTTGGTGGATCACAGGGTAACTCCTTTCTTGCCTGTATACACAGAGCGACCATCACTGATGATTCTGTCCTGCCGATGGGTCAGGATATGCCCAGGGATGATGATGGTGCTTCATGGAACATTACCCGTATGGTCTGATTCTGAGAGTACAACGATTTCACACTGTTTCCTGACCAGTCGTTATGAGAAATAAAGGAAATAATTGGGTAGAGAATAATGGTTAAAAATCTGAACGTAAAATACTCTATCTGAATTGAAATTTACATGCAAATGAAGGCAGAGAAATTCAATGCATACATTGATGGAAATAGATATGACTTAATGGTTTCAGAGAAACTTGGCTGCTTGGTGATCTGAGCACTGATATCAGGATATCTTGCAGCAGAGAGTGTTATACAAGACTGGGAAGGAGGTGGGAGAGATCTTGGAATAAGGGCTGAAATCGACATGATCATAAAAGCGGATCTTACGTCAAATGATAGAGGCTTAGTCTTATTCTTTTTGTTTGGAAAATGTCAGTTGAGTTTACTTTGTGGGGAGATTTCAGCTGTGGGGTAAGTGGATCTCACTGAATGTCATGGACAGAAGGGCTTTTCTGATGAGGATCTTTATGACTCTGTCATATTCTATAATCGACATTTTCAAGAAAATTGTATAACTAACGTTACGTGGGAACAGCCGGACATCAGTTAAACAAACAAAAGATATGATCCTGAGGGACTAGATTACGTTCCAATGAGAAGTCACCTTAGGCAGATGAAGGGGTCAATAGACCTATGCTGGACTTACGTTTGTTCACAACAGAGGATCGACCACAATTTAGACTAAAAGAAATAAATTTCCAACCTTAGTCTTCAAGGAACTGAGGGCAAGGTTTTCACAATCTACATGAAGAAATGTGTCGAAGTGATGCATTTCCACTCTCGAGTGATCCAATGTGTGGAAATGTTCTAGAAACCATCTGTTCTTATAGATGCGTGCTTGTGCGTCTTTTGGGCGTTTTACATCAGATTTTCGAAGTGATACGGACAATCACATTGGTTGTTTCCAATTATCTAAAAATAAATCTCTGAATACAGTGTCACATCGTAAAACCTCTCTCTGTGCTCAATCAAACAGCTGACATTGCCACAATGCTGTTGTATAATTTGTTGTTTTCCGTCCACACAATTAACACAATGACCTCTACGTCCTGCTTAATAAAGATTGTGGATTATCTCCATGTGTCAGTCGTTACCTGGGGACTATGTCAGTGGTGGATCTACTTGCAATTATCTTCAAGCTGATGTCAAGACGCATTCCCATTGTTTATCAGGAACAATTTTATTTCCTGGAATCGATCCCCATGTGTAATATCCACGCTGCCCTGCTTTATGCAGCCACTGTGTGGTTCAGCGCCACGTTCACCTTTGATCGATTTGCAGACATTTGTTGCCAGAATCTGAACAATAATATTACAGTAAGAAAACGGCGGCTGTGCTTCTGGGAACAGAAACTGTACTGAACTGTTTAAAGACCACTTTCTGGCACTTTATGTTCATAGGTAAGTATCGGCTGGGGATCTTCCTCTGGTTTTGCATTGTAGTAGGCGATGTTCGATTAAATCGTGTCTGGGACGCAGTTGAGTTCCTCCATTAAATTCTAACCTCGGCTGTCCAAGTTCTCTAGATCTTTCACCGTCAGACACATTTTAGTGACCAGTAGAGCCCGTAGAAGACTACAAGCTACCACCAACCGTAATGGTCAATGTGGTACAGAAATGAGAAATCGAAAACAATGCATAATTTTACTTTTTGTGATATCGACCAATTTCATCCTGTTGTGGTCACTATTTGACAGTGTTTTATTTAATGAACCGAAAGTGGTATTTGGGGTCGGATTCCATGACTTTGGATTGGTTTGCGCAGGAATTGGACTTTATGCTGTAGCTCCTCAGTTGCTGCATAAACACAACGATTTATGCTTTGACACAGACTAAGTTCAGGCAGCAGTGAAAATATGTGTTGAAATATCCCTTTACCCAAATCCATCAATTAATTGATCTCGCTCAGTAATCAATCCATCTAGATTTTTTGATTCATTTTAGTTTAAGGTTTCAGCAATGAGGCAGCCTGCCACTATGGTAACAGTCTGAGCGTCATGCTGGTTGGACCAACATTAGCCGACAGTATATTAGACGAACAAATTTCAGCGTTTCTGCCCACTCAGGAGCCAGTGAGAAAAGGCAGCATCCACGGACTCCATGTACAAATTCCACGTCTAAATAATAGAAATGTACATTAACGTCTGCCAAGCAACAGACAGAAACGCGGGGGGCTGGTACCCAACACCATGTCAAATAATTCACCACCAAAAGAACAGAGACGACACTGAACAGAGAAACACAGAGACATGGAAACACACACTGATAAACATATTCAGATAGACTAGCTCACACATGCAGCTACAAACACACGAACAAGTTGTCAGAAACAGGCACACAGACACAGAGACGCACACATGCAGAGAGAAATACATACATACAGAAACACACACACATAAACAGGATGGTCTGCACCTGAACCTGAGGGGCACCAGTATCCTTGGTGGGAGGTTTGTTAGTGCTCTTGGGGGGGGGGGGGGGTTAAACTAACTCTGCAGGTGCATGGGAACCCAGAGTGTAGCTTTAGGGTGCAGGACCTGGAGTGTAGGGAGGTTAGGAACATGGCATCAATTTCAAAGGAGGATGCCTGTAAACAGGAAGTGTGTATACTTCAATGCAAGAAGTATGCGAAATAAGGTAGGTGAACTTGCACCGTGGGTTGGTACCTGGGACTTCGATGTTGTGGCTATTACGGAGACATGGGTAGAACAGGGACAGGATTAGCTGTTGCAGGTACCAGGGTTTAAATGTTTTAGTAGGGTCAGAGGTGGGGGTAAAAGAGGGGGAGGTGTGTTGCTTGTCAAAGATAGTATTACAGCTGTGGAAAGGACGATGGATGAAGACTCGCCATCTGAGGTAGTTTGGGCTGAGGTTCGGAATAGGAAAGGTGAGGTCACCCTGTTAGGAGTTTTTTACAGGCCTCCTAATAGTCCTAGAAACGTAGAAGAAAGGATTGCGAGGATGATTCAAGAGAAGAGTGAAAGTAATAGAGTGGTTGTTATGGGGGGCTTTAACTTTCCTGATATTGATTGGGAAAGCGATAGCTCAAGTTCGTTAGATGGGTCAGTGTTTGTCCAATGTGTGCAGGAGGGTTTCCTGACACAGCATGTGGTTAGGCCAACAAGAGGTGAGGCCATACTGGATTTGGTTCTGGGTAATGAACCAGGCCAGGTGTGAGAATTAGAGGTAGGTGAGCACTTTGGGGACAGTGACCACAATTCGGTGACTTTTACTCTAGTGATGGAGAGGGATAAGTGTGCACTACAGGGCAAGAGTTATAGCTGGGGTCAGGGAAATTATGATGCGGTGAGGCATGACTTAGGATATGTGGCTTGGAAAAGTAAGCTTCAAGGCAAGGGCGTATTTGATATGTGGAGCTTGTTCAAGGAGCAATATTGAGTGTCCTTGATAAGTATGTACCCGTCAGGCAGGGAGGAAAGGGTCGTGTGAGGGAGCCGTGGTTTAATAAGGAATTGGAATCCCTTGTTAAATGGAAGAGGGCGGCCTATGTAAAGATGAGGCGTGAAGGTTCAATTGGGGCGATTGAGAGTTATAAGGTAGCCAGGAAGGCCCTGAAGAGAGAGCTAAGAGCAGCAAGGAGGGGACATGAAAGGTCCTTAGTTGATAGGATTAGGGAAAACCCTAAGGCTTTCTATAGGTATGTCAGGAATAAAAGAATGACGAGGGTAGGAATAGGTCCAGTTTAGGATAGTAGTGGGAAGTTGCGTGTGGAGGCTGAAGAGATTGGGGAGACACTGAATGAATACTTTTCGTCAGTATTCACTCAGGAAGAGGACATTGTTGTCAATGTGAGTACTGAGTCACAATTAAGTAGAATGGATGGCTTTGAGGTATGTAGAGAAGAGGTGTTGGAAATTCTGGAAAGGGTGAAAATAGATAAGTCCGCTGGACCTGATGGCATTTATCCTATGATTCTCTGGGAAGCAAGGGAGGATATTGCAGAGCCATTGGCCTTGATTTTTATGTCCTCGTTGTCTGCAGGAGTAATGCTAGAAGATTGGAGGCTCGCAAATGTGGTTCCCTTGTTCTAGAAGGGGAGTGGGGATAACCCTAGTAACTATAGGCCAGTGAGTCTCACATCTGTTATGGGCAAAATCTTAGAGAGAATTGTAAGGGATAGGTTTAATGTGATCAAGGATAGTCAGCATGGTTTTGTGAAGGGCAGGTCGTGCCTCACAAACCTTATTGAAATCTTTGAGAAGGTGACTAAGGAGGTGAACGAGGGGAAAGCGGTAGATGTGGTGTATATGGATTTTAGTAAGGCGTTTGATAAGGTTCCCCATGGTAGACTACTTCAAAGAATACGGAGGTATGGCATTGAGGGTGAGTTGGAGGTTTGGATTAGGAGTTGGCTGGCTGGAAGAAGACAGAGGGTAGTAGTTGATGGCAAAGGTTCATCTTGGAGTGCCGTCACTAGCGGTGCTCCGCAAGGATCTGTTTTGGGACCATTGCTGTTTGTCATTTTTATAAATGACCTGGAGGAGGGGTTAGAAGGTTGGGTGAGCAAGTTTGCGGATGATACGAAAGTCGGAGGAGTTGTAGACAGTGAGGAAGGATGTGGCAGGTTACAGCGGGATATAGATAAGCTGCAGAACTGGGCAGAAAGATGGCAAATGGAGTTCAATGTAGCTAAGTGTGAGGTGATTCACTTTGGTAAGAGTAACATTAAAGATGGGGTACTGGGCTAATGGTCGGATACTTGGTTGTGTGGATGAGCAGAGGGATCTTGGTGTCCATGTATACAGATCTTTGAAAGTTGCCACCCAGGTTAATAGTGCGGTGAAGAAGGCAGATGGCGTACTGGCTTTTATTGGTAGAGGAATGGAGTTCTGGAGTACTGAGGTCATGTTGCAGCTGTACAAGACTCTGGTGCGGCCGCATCTGGAGTATTGTGTGCAGTTTTGGTCGCCATACTATAGGAAGGATGTGGAGGCACTGGAACGGGTGCAGAGGAGGTTTACCAGGATGTTACCTGGTATGGTAGAAAGATCGTATGAGGAAAGGCTGAGGCACTTGGGGTTGTTTTCATTGGAGAAAAGAAGGTTTAGGGGTGACTTGATAGAGGTGTACAAGATGATTAGGGGTTTAGATAGGGTCGACAGTGAGAATCTTTTTCCACGTATGGAGTCAGCTATTACAAGGGGGCATAGCTTTAAATTAAGCGGGGGTAGGTATAGGATAGATGTTAGGGGTAGGTTCTTTACTCAGCGAGTCGTGAGTTCATGGAATGCCCTGCCAGTAGCAGTGGTGGACTCTCCCTCATTATGGGCATTTAAGCGGGCATTGGATAGGCATATGGAGGATAGTGGGCCAGTGTAGATTAGGTGGGCTTGGATCTTCGCAACATCGAGGGCCGAAGGGCCTGTACTGCTCTGTATTCTTCTATGTTCTATGTTCTATGTTCTATAAATGCAGAAAGATGCGCAAACCTGACAGACACACAAACAGACTGACACATAAAAACACAAAACAGACACGTTGACACTCAGAGATCGACATGGAGAGGAAATCCCTTGTGCAGACACAGACACACATTCAGACATACACACATAAACACACACACAGACACAGACAGAAACACAACTTACTCATACAGGCAGCGTGAGCAGTAACTGACACTTCTTTGAGTATAACCATCTTTAACACGTTTTGTTTTAATCAGATAATTATCAGTTTTTCTGATGATATGTCAATGAGAAAGTAGTACAGTGCTGTGATATCCGTTGCTCCATTGTCAGGGAGGAGGTGAATGTATTAATAAATTGACGATCATTTATGCAATTAACAAACGTCCACTCATTCAGCAGATCGATGTAATTCCTTGATATCCACTTGCGAAAGTGTTTGATGTTCATTCACCGAAAATCAGTTGAAGGAAATTTACAGATAATCAGTCGAAGTAAATTTAATGGTAAAGTTCACTCACACTCACACTTTTTGTGGTCTGCGGGAAGATACTGTGCGATAAATTTGTGTTCCCTGACTACAGAATACGCTGTTCCCTTGTCGAAATAAAAATATATTGTATTTAGTTGAAACTGCACCTTTGTCTATGTTCGGATTTCAACTCTGGTGCCAGTTTGTGTGTGTATATGTGGGTGTGCTTGAATAAGTGGAGAGAGAAAGAGTGACGGGGAAGAGGGAACAGAATGGAGTCACTGGACTGACCTTTTGTGTTGCTGCTTTTTACCAGCCCTCCTACATCCCCCTTTTAATGTCACAAAGAATCCTTTTGGTTTACTCCTTACCTGGGGGAGCTGCATTCTCGGTTGAGAAATTGGGAACTGGCTAGATGAATTGTAATTAGGGAAGAGAGAGGGTTTAAGTGACAGACGTGGGGGTTATAAACCAGTTCTCGGTAGCCATAAGACCTAAAGACACTGGAGCGAAATTATCTAAACTCGGCGCATCGAGTCTTTTTTGATATTCAACCATAGCTGATATTTTCCTGATTTCTCCACGTAACCCATGATCCCACTGGCAATCAAGAATTATCTCTGTTTTAAATATACTCAATGACCTACACTCCACAACCTTCTGTGGCAAGTAATTCCATAGATTCACAACACCCTGGGTAAAGAAGTTTCTCTTTATCTCCATTCTAAAGGGTATTTATTTTACTCTTAATCTGTGCCCTCGGGTCCTCATCTCTCCTACCAATGGGAACGTCTCTCCAACGTCCACTCTGTCCAGCCCGCTCATTGTTTTGTAAGTTTTAATCACATCACCGTCATCCTTTTAAACTCCATCAAGTATAGTTGCAGAGTCCTCAAATTTTCCTCACATGTTAAGCCTGTCATTTGTACAAGCATTCTTGTGAAGCTCCACTGGGCCCGGTCCAGGACCAATACAGTCTTCCTGCGGTACGGGGACTAAGATTGCTCGCAATATTCCAAATGTGGTACAAACCTGTAACGTTTTGCTACTTGGATGGAGCCCGGAGGTCAATATCAGAAGGTTTCTGGCTGTCTCTGTCTCACTATGTGTGGGAGAGTGTGGGTACTGCTGGAATATCAATGCCTGTTTTAAACCTTTACCATTCCCCTCCCTGAAGCAGCCCCAGGGATTATGAGAAACCATGGAGATAGAGAGAGAAGGAGGCAGAGAGAGAGAGGGGGAGAAAGAGAGAGAGAGAGAGAGAGAGAGAGAGAGAGAGAGAGAGAGAGAGAGAGAGAGAGAGAGAGAGCTGTGATATACAGAAATGGTGAGTATTTCTTCTTCACACTCTATGTTTTTTCTGGACTCCTGAACTGCTGAGTGACCACTCCTCCCTTCCTCTCCTGTTCTATTTGTTTCTCTCTCTCTCTTTTCACTATGTGCCTTTATCTTTTTGTTCACATTCTCGCCTTTGTCTCTCTTTTGTTCCTTCTTTCTTCTATTCCCTCTTTCTTTGTCTCTTCCCCTCCTGTGTAACTATCGTCCACAAACCCGACTCTTCACTCTTTTTGTTTCATACTCTTTCTCTTTTCTTGCTTTGTGTCTCTGACTGTTTCTCTGAGTTTCTACTCTTCACTCCATTTTGCTTTTTTTTCTCTCTTTGTCTCTATCTCTCAGTTGTAGCACTGGCTCTTTTTCACCATCAGCTTTTCATTTCATTCTTTTCTGTTCACACTGGCGTATCCAGGTGTTTACTCTCCCTGCCTTCCTCTCCCTGTCCCTTAACATTTTTTCTCCATCCTAAATTGCCGAAATTGGCACACCCTAAAATATTTGCCCGGCCAAATATAGCCCTCAGAATTTTGAGAACCCATTTACCCCTTCATTTCACTTTCTTCCCGCTCAATTTCTTGCCACCCGATACATCCTACTAAAAGTATCACTGACTCACGTTGCTCCGTTTTACACTCCCGGAGCTGTGTCCGCAAATTTGGCCCACCTTTGCAGTATTGTAACACATACCCAAATACCATGCCTCAAAACAACATCGCATCCTCAAATATTGCTCTCCGTGCACACAAACATTTCCCCCACCTTCACAAATACTTTCCACTCAAAACACGAGATTCCCCAAGCATTGCCCAAAACGTTTTCGCTTTCATCACAATTATGGACGTTCCATTTTGTCTCCTCTAATATTCTCCTCCTTCAACACAGATCTTTGCACCTGATCGAGGGAGGGACAAAAACGATGGAGGGAGAGATAGAACGAATTCAATAGGAGATAAGAGGGATAGACGGACAGAGGGTAACAAAATCTGTGGGGAGAATGACAGGCAGGGATAGTGAGATTGAGAGAGGAGCAAGCAGAGGATAGGAAAGAAAGAAACAGATTGATGGGGAATTGAAATTAGAACATAGAACTTAGAAGAATACAGCGCAGTACAGGCCCTTCGGCCCTCGATGTTGCGCCGATCCAAGCCCACCTAACCTACACTAGCCCACTATCCTCCATATGCCTATCCAATGCCCGCTTAAATGCCCATAATGAAGGAGAGTCCACCACTGCTACTGGCAGGGCATTCCATGAACTCACGACTCGCTGAGTAAAGAATCTACCCCTAACATCTATCCTATACCTACCCCCGCTTAATTTAAAGCTATGCCCCCTTGGAATAGCTGACTCCATACGTGGAAAAAGATTCTCACTGTCGACCCTATCTAAACCCCTAAAATTGCAAGGGAAATTGGCACGGAGGGACAGACAAAAACGTAAGGATGCACAGAGGGAGGGAGTGATGGAAGGGAGAGTGAGAGAGAAGGATAGACGCAGGGAGGGGAAAAGAGAGAGAGAGAGTGACAGGAACAGACCGAGATGGAGATTGAGGGACAGCGGGAGGATCCAATTGCAATATCTATACAACTGCCCTGATATTGAGTCAAAATCTGCCTTCAGTGAGTGAAAAATAGCGATAGAGAGATGCTGGCCGAGAGAGTATGATCCCCCCAAGGAGACAGACATAGAGATAGAGAGAGACAGGCAGACTATGGAAACCCAGGGAGGCTGGGACTGAGAGATAGAGACACATACGCAGAGAGAGAGAGAGTGAAATCCCTTGTGGGGGCCAGAGAGAGAGAGAGAGATAGAAGGGTAGAGTGAGAGAGACTGAAATCTCGGGAGAGAGAAAGAAAAAATCGAGGGAGCGAAATATTGTCGGGAAGAGACACATAGGTGAGGAGACCTAGAGATAGAAACAGAGGGATAGATAATTGGGAACAGAACGATCCTCGAGAGAGATGGAAGGACAGACAAGCAAGAAAGAAACCAAAACAGAAGTAGTGTGAAACCCCGGGCTGGGAAAGAAAGGACAGACAAATACAGAGAAAGATACGAAAAGAGAGAACAATCATAGAGAGACGGAAAGGAAGCAGTGTGAAAAGTATCCCAGGGTGAGAGACAAAACGAAAAGAAACAGGGGAGAGGCAGAGAAAAAGAGAACAGAAAGTCTCACGCAGAGACACAGACGCACAGACAGAGAGAAAGAGAGAGAGGTCCCATTGAGAAAAATAAAAACAGCAGAGAAAGAAAGAAAAATATATCCAAGGAGAGAGACTGACAGGGACACAGTATTAAATCCCAGGCAGAGAACGGGAAATGACAGAGAGAGAGAACGAGCGAGAGAGAGAGAGAGGCCTTGATGAAAGGCCTTGTTCAACACATCGACTCTCCTGATACTCTGATGCTACAGAACCTGTTGTACTGTGTCTGGCGCCACAGCTTACTCACTCTAACTGTATAGCATGTTCAGCGCTCATGGTCTCCGAGTTAATGAAAACCAAACCGTGCAGAATATTCCAAGGATGCCCACCTTTAGCAGTTTTTCCTCCTTCCTACGCCAGGATGTCAATGAATTTCTCGCCGACCGCAACCCCCTTGTCATTTCTTCTGCCCTGAAACTCTTCAACAATTTCTAAAAGAAAATGCGGTTCCTACAGCTACATCTCCTTTCTTAGCACCTGCCTAAGAAATCGAGATAACCCCATAGTTTCCAGAAAATATTCAAAACATTTCAATTTGTATTAATTTGGAACAACCACTACCAACAGCAAATCCACAACCTGCAGGCACAATTCTCCCTTCGGATCCTCAGCTACAAACTAACTGCCACACACCGACACCTACTTTCCTCACAGTCATCCCGTCCGCAGCTCAGCGACGCACACTTCCAAGCCTTCATCCTGAGAAAGAACCACAAACTTAACAAACGCTTTTTCTCCAGCTTATCAAGTATCAAGGCACGTTATTAAGCCAAACTATCTCGAAGTTACCTCCAAATGTCTCCATATGCCATTAACCTCATGGCTGCTTAAGCTGCCTCCTCCCCCGCAGCCAACCACGTCACTGCTGCGAGCAATGCATAAAAGTCCACTCTTGTGGATACCATTTCGACTCACACAGGTACAACCGACATTACTTCTGCAACCAGTGATTACATCATTAGCCCGACAGGCATCTCTTTCACCAAAACTGTTGATCATGCGGATGACGATTGGTCATGTGACTGTTGACAAAACTTCCAATCACATAACCGCTTCCATGCTTACGTCTGCTCTAGAGACAATATCCAACGCCATTCCCAACCCCAGCCCTACACTAGGCTCCAGGCAACATCACTACTGGGTATTCACGGGCACCCACCGATCTCGACCCGTCTGAGGAAGAACCATCAGTTCTCAGTAAAGCTCTCAGGTTCATGTCATTCGCAACCCCATGTCAAAGAACGCCACATGGTTGAAATCATTTTCCATCACCTCCGCACTTACTTTATCGATTGTGACTCCGACCCCACCATCAATCACAATTGTCCGTCCTCAAACAGACTTAATCTTCTTGGAAATCGCAGTCACTCTCTGGTTAGTACCGCTAACTCATCGCGCCAGCGATCTCGGTTCGATTCCAGCCTTGGGTGATTGTGGACGTTTGGACATTCCCCCCGAGTTTGCGTGGGTTAAATTCTACAATCCAAATGTATACAGGTTAGGTGAATTGACCATATTAAAATTGTCCATTGTGTTCAGGGATGTTTAGCATCGGTGCGCTACTCAGTGGTTAATGTACAGTAGTGAGAGAATGGGCCTGGGTGGATAACTGTTTGGAGAGTTAGTGTGGACTTGTTGGGTCAAACTGACTATCTCCACACTGTAGGGACTCTAAGTATTCGAAGTATTGCGCTTCCTCGACCTCTTAATCTCCATCTACCGTGAAGTCTTCATCAATGGTCACATCCACACGATCTCTCCAAACTTCCATCCTCCCAAAAATGCATGTCCTCTCAAACTCCTTTCCCCACCCCTAACCCCTCCCCCTCAAGCCCCACAACTCTCCCCTTCCCAACCTCCCGCTTCCCTGCTCCCAGCCACTACACTCCATAGTTCTATTATACCCCTCCCTCGGCCCTACCTTCAAACCCTCTAATCTACCTTCCATCCCCTCTCTCCATCCCCTCTAATGCCCTCCCCTCGCCCAATCCTCTCCCTTCCTTCAAACCAGCACCGTTTACCTCCCTCTCCCTCAGCATCCACACACACTGTATCACACCAGACCCTCCAACGCCCTTTCCACTCCATCCCTCATCCAATCTCCGGTCCTTGCCCTTACAGTGCCTCTCCCATCCCCATTCATTTCTTCTTCCCACTCTCTCCTCGGTCTCCCTCTCCCAACGTCACACTGCATCACCCCCAAACCTGCCACCACATTTTCCCACCGCCCACACCCCATGCCACCTTATCCTCATCCACTGTACCCAACACCAAACTCCTCTTGTTTCCATTGCCAAGCTCTCTCGCCTCCCTCCCCCTCCTCCCAGCCTCACCCACCGCCTCTCCCGGTCGCTGCTTCCCCTCTATCACGCTCTTAGACACCCAACACTGCCCATCCTGTGTCGACGCCTCTCCCATCCCCATATAACCAACCCCATCCCTCCTCTCCCCTCTCTCTGACACCATAACACACCTCCCCCGTCTACTCCTCTCCCTTACCCTTCCAACTTCAAACACCCGTCCCTGAAATACTCAGCTCCAAACCCCACAGCTCCATGCCCTACTTCTCTCCCCTGTCCATCTCCTTCAATTCCCTTTATCCATTCTCGTTTCTCTTCCCACACTGCAATACACTCTCCCCTTTCCCTTGCCAATCGCCCCATCCCTCTCTCATTTCTCAATCTCGCCTCCTTTCTTCCATCACCCACTCAGCCCTTCCTCCCTCCCTTCCCTTTACTTGCTCCCTCTACCCCATCACTCCTTACCCTATCACCCTCATCCTCGTCACTCCTGTCCCCTCACCCACCTTGACCATTACCATCTCTGTACCCGCCCCTCCCTCTCCAACACCTTACTCTCCATTCGCCTCTACTATCTCTTCCCCATAGTCCAGTCCCATATCTTCCCCATCTCTCCCTCTCCCACCCCTCCATCTCCCACCCCTCCATCTCCCACCGTCTCTTTGTTCCACGCACCCTCCACCTACATCAAAACCTTCCCCTTTTTCCTCAAACCTTACATCTCCTTCCCAATCCACTCCTCCATCCCCTTCCCCATCCTCCCGCTCTTCCAACTGCCCTCCCTCACCCCATCCTTTCCCTCTCCCAACTTGTCATCTATCTTCTTCCCTGTCCCCTCGCAAACCCTAACATTCGCTTTCCCCTCACAATATCTCCGTCCCAATATCTCGTCTTTCCTCTCACCCGCAGCCTCCTTCTCTCCAGAGCTATCAACCTCTGCTCAGCCACTTTTTGCTGCTGCCTGTCCCGAAATCCTAATTAAAGATTATCAGCCATGATCAATTGAATGGTGGTGCAGGCTCGAAAGGCAGAATGGCCTACTCCTGCACCTATTGTCTATTGTCTACTTCTCTTCCTTCCCCACCCTCTGTTTCCTCACACACTTCCCTCTCCCTTATCGTTGAACACCATTCCAGCCGTCTCCCTTCCCCTCAATCCCTGTTCCTCTTTCTCCTCCTCTAACCCTTCCTCCTCCTAAAACCGTCCTCCTCCTCTCAACAACTCATAACCACTCCTCCCCCCCTCTCCTGTCCCATATCCCTTGACCTTCTCACTCCACTATGATGTAACTTCTGCGCCCTTCCCCCAGCCTTACCCACTTCCCATCCCCTCTCCCTTTATCCCCTTCCCCACCACATCTCTTAAAGCCATACCTTCTCCCTCCGACCGCAACTAATTCTAACACTCCCCTCACTCCCCAACCCAAAATTCCTTCATGTTCCAATCACCCTTCCCCTCATTCCATCCATCCTTCTCCCCACCTCCTTCCTCTCCCTCTGCTCTTTCCAACTCCTCCATCTCTGTGTACCAATGTCTTCGCTGCCTCCTCACCCATCCTATGCCACCACCCTCTCTCCTCCCAAAGCCCTACCATCTCCACCCTTCCATCCTCTAAAACACTCCGTTCTCCTTCGAGCACACAGTCCCTTCTGTTTCCTTTGCCCAATCCCCTCACTCTCTCTGCCCTTTCCACTCCCACACCATCTCCCACCATCATCCCACTACTTCAATCCCGAACTCCATCTCTCCTTTCCTCCCACGTTGTGGGATCATGTTCAATTGCGACTGAGATCGGTGAATGTTGAAAATGTCCTCTTTATTGAGCATCTGCAGTGGCGCAATTCGACACAATTCAAAGTACAGTTTTGCCGAAGCCGCCTGTATTCACGGGTTTACAAACATTAAGTTTTCAGCAATGTGATGTCACATGGATGTGCCTCTTATACACGAGTTAGTGTGACATTTGTCCTGGGGAACAGGATATAGTTTAAGCTCTTGTTCAATATTTGCTGTTATGCCTGATGGAACTAGATTGGCTATCTAGTCTGAGCTTGCATAAATAAGACGTGTTGGATCTTTTGCCTTTAAAGTTAGCAAAAGTATTGAAAAATACTAGAAATATCGTATTTAAATAAATTATAAATTTTATGATTCATAAAGAAATTTATGCAGGATATTAAACCGAACAACTGCAGTTGAGTTGTAAGATTTCGTCTCCAATTGTCAGTTTCTGACAGCTCCTCCATGTCCATTCACGCAGTTGACAGAAACTCTGTTTAGATAGTAAATCTCTTGAAGTTAGTGGGTAGGTTTGGGCGGGGTAGCAGCTGATTTGATAGATTAGGCGTGTGAGGCAAGAGAGGGGAAATTTCTTGGAAGCATAATGACCAAGAGGAAACAAAGCTGCAGGTATATGACAAAAAGTAAAAGAAAGGAGAACTCAGGAGAGGTTACGCAAGTAAAATAGGACAGACTGTTGGGAAAACATTAGAAATAAAACTGCAAACACACTTATTCAAGGACAGACAATGAGACGAGGAATGTTTAATACAAAACGGAAGGTTTTACACCAGAATGCATGCGGAATAAGGTGTTGTGGTTCTGTTCGCCGAGGTGTCCAGCTCGGCGAAGAGAACCACAACAACGAGCACCCGAGCTACAAATCTTCGCACAAATTTTATTCCTGTATACCAATGGAAAAGCTTTAATGTTTTCCTTGATCTTATCTACCAAAAAAGTCTCATGTCCCCTCCTGGGTCTTCTTAGCTCTCTCTTCCCTCTTTCCTGGCAAACTTGCTAGTCTATAATGCCTTACTCCAGCAGTCGTTAAACCGTTGGAAAAGACAGGATTTATAATCATCTGGAGAGGAATAAGTTTACAAGGGACAGTCACTACGGTATTGATTATGCTAGGTCGTGCTTCACAAGCCTTATTGATTGACTAGAGATTATCACCAAATCGGTGGATGAGGGCAAAGTGGATAATGTGGTATATATCGGTTTCAATACGGCATTTGATAAGGTTCCCAATGGTAGGCTATTTCACAAAGTACGGAGGAATGGGATTGAGGGTCATTTAGCAGTTTGGATCAGAAAGTATCTCGCTGGAAGTTGCAGAGGGTGGTGATTTTTGTAAAATGTTAAACGTGGAGTACTGGTAGTTAACCAGAATGATCTATTTTGGAGGCACAGCTGTTTCTTATTTTTTATTTATAAATGAGAGGAATGAGTCCATAGAAGAATGTTTTAGTAAATTTGCGGATAACCCTAATGTCGGCGGAGATGTGGAGTGTGTGAAAGGATGTTGCAGGTTACAGAATGACATAGATACGTTGCTGAGCTGGGCTGAGATGTGACAAATAGAGTTAAATGTGGAATAGTGCTAAGTGATTCACTTTGAAAGAAGTTACAATAATAAAGAGTACTAGATTAATGGTCAGCTTCTTTAAGTGCAAAAAGCAGAGGGTTCTCCGAGTCCATGTACGTGGATCCATGTATGTTGCCAGCCAGGTTGGTCCGGTTGTGAAGAAGGCATGCTTTGTGTTAGCCTTTATTGGTAACAGGATTGTTTTTCTGAACGATGAGGTCATGCTGCAGCTGTACAAACTTCTGGTGCGGCTACACCTCGAGTATTGCGTACAGCTCTGGTCACTGCTTTACATGAAGAATGTGGAACAATTGGAAAGGTTTCAGAGGAATTTGCTTGGATTTTGCCTGGTAGGGAGGCAAGACCTTAGGAGAAAAAGTCTGAGGAACGTGAGACTGTTTTCGTTCGAGGGAAGATGGTTGAGACGTGACTCAACGGAGACTTATAAGATCATCACAGGATCAGACTGGGTCGACAGTGAAAGGCTTTTTCCTTGGATGGTGACGGCAACACGAGGGGAAATAGCAATAACAGAGGGGTGACAGATATAGTTATACGCCAGAGGTAGTTCCTTTCCTCAGAGTGTAATGGGTGTGTGGAACACACTGCCTGCACCAATGGTGGACTCACCAAATTTAAGGGTATTTAAATGGTCATTTGATAAACATTTGGATGAAACTGGAATAGTGAAGTATATATAGGATTCAGATTGCTTCCACAGGTCAGCGCAACATTGAGGACTGAAAGGCCTGGACTGCGATGTAATGTACTAGGCATTATGTAAGATGACCTTGACACTGTGAAGAGTCACCCATTCAGACATGTACCTACACTCTATTACACTACATTTCACCGACTAACCTAACTGGCCTGCACATCCCTGAACACGATGGGCAATTTGAAATAACCACTTCACCTAACCTATTAATTTTTGCACTGTGCGAAGAAACTGCAGGATCCTCAGGGAATGCGTGTAGATGCAAGAAGATTATGCAAAGTCCACATGGTAAGTCGATTGAGGTCGGAGTCAAAAACCGGGTCCCTGGCGTTCTGTGGCAGCAGTGGGACTGGGCTGTCCTAAATAACATAATGGAAACCTGACTTGGTTATGTATATGCTTGAAACCTCATTCGTTGAGAATGGCCTCCAATAAGCAAGATGGGTTGTGATCATATCGCATGTGTGTGAGATATTGCATTATGATTCACTCACAAGCGCTCTGTGTCACTATTCCTTGTTTCCATTTGTTCATTAATAAAAATGCGTTATTGCACAACACTTTACACCTTCCTGCCTTGGCTGCCAAACTATTACTGTTTCTTTTCACTTTTCAATTCTTACCGACACCATGCTGCAAGAAGTGTTCAGGCCTGTTTCTGTATCGAAGGCTGGACCTGAATATGTGTTAATACTGCAACCTTCTCAGAACAATGTTTCACACACCATCGTGATGTCATAACTCACTTCAAACGATTGCAAGATTATAACATTAAAGCGCCCTGAGTTACTGTCTCTTGAGAACTGAATTTGCTGCAGGACATCAGTTTTCTCCACTAGCATGGCACTACAGAGTACCTTTCTTGATCATTTTGAATGTTCGTTATTCACCACGTAGATACGTACTTCTAACTTTTATTTCGGACTACCATCTTATACTAATACACGGATTGATGCTTTCGAAGACCATAAAACATAGGAGCAGAAATTAGGTCATTATGCCCATTGGTACAGCTCTACAATTCAATTACTGGATTCAGAGTTCTTTGAATCGCATTCTCCCGCTTTCTCCGTGTTACTTTTGTTGCCCATGGCAAAGAAGAAATAATCTTTTCCTGTTTTAACTATACTCAATGTCCTGGCCTCCACAGTCTTCTATGGAAAAGAAGTGCACAGATTCACCTCTTTCTGGCTCAAGACATTTCCCCTTTTCTCCGTTCGAAACTGCTTTCCTTTTCGTCGTACACTCTGCCATCACTTCATCATTTCTCGTGCCAATGGTACCATCACCCCAACGTTCAGTATTCTGTAAATTTCAGTCAGATTTCCGACCCCCCCCCCCCCCCACATCCTTATAAACTCCACTGAGTAGTGTCCTAAAGTACTCAAACGGACCTCATATGTTAAGCTTTTCATTCTTGGGCTCATTCTTGTGAAGCTCCTCCGATACCGCTCTGGAGTCAGTACATGTTTTCCCTGAATTACCCAAAATTGCTCATAATATTCTAAATGCAGTCTGGCCAGCGCCTTATAAAGCCTCGGAAGTCGATCACTTCTTTTATATGCTACTCCTCCCGAGGTGGATTGCGTTATCCAATGTTTCATCCAAACTACCAACTAAACTTGCAAGGTTGTATTAAGTGAACCCTGGACTAGAACTCCCAAGTCCCTTTGCTTTCCAGGTTTCTGAATTTTCGCACCATTTAGAAAATTGTCCGTGCTGGTGTTCTTCCTACCAAAGTGCACGACCTCTTAATTTCCTACATTGTTTTTCGTCCCCCACTTGTTTATCCACTTTTCTGACCTGCCTAATCTTTTTCCTCAGCCTCCGTGCCTTCCACGATCTTGCCTGCCACGCTACAGGTCTTTGCATCGTCTGCAAACATAACAGGAATGCCGTCTGTTCCTTCATCTAAATCATTAATGTACAAAGCTAATATTTGTCGTATCAGTACTGACGCTTGTGGAGCATCGTTGGTCCTTTCTTTCCATCCTGAGAAAGATACTTTTATTCCCATTCGCTGCCTTCTGCCAGACAGCCAAAGTTCTATTCATGCCAATGCATGAACTCTAAAACTATGGACCCTTGTCTTATTCAGACCCGTCTTGTGCAGCACCTTATTAAACGCCTTCTGGAAGTCCTGTTAATTATATCCATTGGCTCTTCTTTATCTAAGATGCTCATTAACTCCTCAAACAATCCTAACAGATTTGACCTCGCCTGAATAAAATTACATTACAGCGTGGAAACAGGCCCTTCGGCCCAACAAGTCCACACCGACCCGCCGAAGCGCAACCCACCCATAACCCTACATTTACCCCTTACCTTACACTACGGGCAATTGAGCATGGCTGATTCACCTGACCTGCACATCTTTGGACTGTGGGAGGAAACCGGAACACCCGGAGGAAACCCATGCAGACACGGGGAGAACGTGCAAACTCCACACAGTCAGTCGCCTGAGGCGGGAATTGAACACGGGTCTCCGTCGCTGTGAGGCAGCAGTGCTAACCATGCTGTGTTTGCATTATATAACCATGCATTTCCAGGTATTTTCAAACTTCATCGTTCACAATAGACTCCAGAATCTTAGCAAAAGCTGAGTTCTGGCTCATCGGCCCATAGTTTACTGTCTTTTGCCTTACTCCCTTCTTAAACAGCGGGGTTACATATATGATTTTCCAATCCTCTGGGTTCCTTCTTGACTCCAGTTATTCCTGAAAGATCACAACGGAAGTCTCCACTATCTCTTTAGTTCTCTCTTTTCGAATTCTGTTGTCGAGCCGATCTGGTCCAAGTAATTTATCGAATCTCCGACCTTGCAGTTCTTCTAAGGCCTTCTCATCGATGATAGCCACCAGACTTATCTCCGCCCCTCACTCTCTTGAACGTTTGTGATAATTCTCCTGTCTTCCACTGTGAAGGTGGACGCAAAGTAGTTATTCACTTTCTCAGTCATGTATTTGTTCTCCATTGCTACTTCTCTAACATAATTTTCCAGTGATGAAACGTCTGCTTTTGTCTCACGTTTGCCGATTACATATGGAAAGAAACTCTTCAAATCTTTCCTGACGTTACCCTCATATTTTATCTTCTCCCTAATTCATTTTTAATTTTTTGTTGCTCTATGTTTGTTCTTGTAAGCTTTGTAAACTTCCCAATCATCCTAATTCTCCTTGCCTTTCGCCACATTATGTGCTTTCTCTTTTGTTTTTATGTAACCGCTGATTTCCCTAATCTGCCATGATTCCTTCATTCGCCCTGAACCATGCTCTGTTTTGCGAGGGATGTATTAATGCTGTGTCTCCTGTATTACGACCAGAAAATCCTGCCATGCTGTTCTACTGTCTTCCCTGCTAGGCTCCTCTCCCCAGTGAGCTCCACCACAAGGTGCTCTAAAACACCATGTCGAATGCATTCCACAAATTACTTTTCTGGCCAATCGCTACCAAACCGATCTTTGCGATCCTCCTTCATATTGACCACTTCCATGATCACTGTAACCTTACCTTGGTTACGCAACATTTTGTTAATCTCTTTGTGTATTCTACCGCCAAAATCTTGAGTACAATTTGCAGGCAACTGTGTTCTTTTATTACCTTTGCTCATTGTAAACTCGACCTATACGGATTCTACATCATCTGATACCACTTAATTTATGAGTAGGAATGTATTTTGACGACCAAGACAACTGTACCATCTATGCTGCCTGCCATCCTTTTCGATACTATATATATATATATATATATATATATCCTTGAATATTCAGCTCCCAATCTTGATGATCTTGCAGCCACGTCTCTGTGCTTGCCAAAACGCTGTACTGCCAATTTCGATCTGCACTAGAACAGCCAGGGAATTCTTAGAGGCATGGCATTCATCCACAAACTCCATCAACAAACACATCGAGCTGGACCCAATAGACCAACCACTACAGCGGACAGCTGAAACTGACAACCGGAAGCGGCAGGGACAGACCACAAAAAAACACCGGAGGAAACATCAAAGAAGTGCTTCGCAGGAGGCTCCCAAGCACTGATGATGTCGCCTAGCCAGGGGACGAAACGTTTGCAACAAAAACTTCCAGCTCGGCGAACAGAACCACAACAGGAATAAAATAATGAGAACATTAGTGTCCATCAACCACAGCAGTGGGAAGTTGTGTGTGGAGTCCGAGGAGACAGGGGAAGCGCTAAATGAATACTTTTCCTCAGTATTCACACTTGAAAAAGAAAATGTTGTCGATGGGAATACTGAGATACAGACTACGCGACTAGACATGATTAAAGTTCACAAGGAGTAAGTGTTCGCAGTTCTGGAGAGTGTGAAAATAGATAATCCCCTTTGTCGGATAGAATCTTCCTCGGATTCCCTGGGGAGCCAGGGAGGAGATGCTGAGACTTTTGCTTTGATCTTTTATATCATCATTGTCGACAGGAATAGTGACAGAAGTCTGGAGGATAGAGGCAAGCCAACGAATTAAATATCAGCGAGGATGGGTTCAATTTCACATTAAATATGACTTGGATCTCTGAATTAACAGTCTGGCGATATTACCACTGGACCATCGTATTCCCATAAGCATGCAAATCTGGCTGCACCCCCCACATCTGATAATTTTCTGCAGTTGCTCCGGCACAGCTTGGACTTCGGCACCCGGGAAGCTACACAGCACCTTGGATACCACTTTGCGTTACAGTATCTCCTGACGCCCACCTAACTATCGGTTTTCCTATGATTAAGCTACTGTTTATGTTTATCATTTCCTGATGTGGCCCAGAAGCTTTCGCAGTGCTACCGACCTGGTTAATGCTGCTTTCCCCTGAACTGTCACCCCCCTCCAACAGTATTTAAAACAATATATTTGTTTTCGAAGGAAATGACCACATAGGATTCCTGCACTCTCTGACTTAGCCCTCTGCCTTTCCTTGTGATCACCGTGTTAATCTCTGCCCGCATGTTGGATGTGATCCTGTGTGCATCCAGCTCACACTCCCAAACATGGTCGCCCAGGAGCTGCAGAAAGATTCACTTCCCACAGATATACTTATCAGAGACAATGGAAGTCTCACTGAGTTCCATTTTTGCGTGTGGATGTACGTGTGAATAATGTTGGAAGGATTAGTTTAACTACACATAATATAGGTATAGAAAAGGCTGTTCCAATTAAGCAACATCCTTATAAACTGAATCAAACAAAGTTGGCATACCTTCAAAAATAAATTGAACGTATGTTCCAAAGCAACATAGTCAAAGTCAGTTGCATTAACCTCTGCTCACTCATGGTAATGGTGCCAAAGCCAGATTGTAAACATGATTGTGTGCATATTCCCGCAAAGTCAATGCAGATATAGATTCTGATTAATATCCGATTCCACATTTGGAAGACTATTGAGAAGTGGGGCATGTAAATTGCAATTCTAAGTTGGATATGTTTTGATGATAGTAGGAGATACTGTTATTCGAAAGAGTGATGTCCATTTCGGTTTTCAAAACGCCAAATGGACTACATCAAATTGAAATGAAAAATGGAACAGCCACATTTCAAAGGTTAACGAATAGTCATTTCTGGTTTATCCAATTGTGTGATGCACATAGAGAACCTTGTGACTTTTTGTCTCACATGGAAGGAGTATTTGTCGCATTATTGGAATTATTCTATTGACTTTGTGAGGCAGAATTGGTGGTAATTCTGGCTAAGGGCAAATTCGGTAAAGCCCAATCATGTACCTGGGCGAGTTATCGGACATGGACAGATGGCTCCACCGATGCCAACGAATTGCCTTCGCTCTGACGAATAGGGCTGCACTATGATTTCTGGGATTCAATTGTTTTTAATGGAAATTTGGACCAACGTTGAACAGTGTCGTCGCTCCACTGACTAACGTATTAATAATGTGCAGGAAACGTCAGTGGACAGCAGGCATCTGGCAACCTGAAAGCTGTGTTAAGCCCTTTTTTAGTGTTAGTTACGCCTAATTACACAAAAAATATTCAAGGTGGCTTTCGATGCTCGTTATCGGCGTGTCGATGCTTTGGACTTACAAAAAGACACTGAGAAGATAACAAGCCCATCGGGTATCTCTCCAGGAAGTTAAATATTCATCAATAGAAATATTCCACGATTGAGAAGGAGATCTTAACCCTGGCGCTGGCGTTGCAACGTTTCAACATTTATATTGCCAGGAATGTATCTTGGACAATTGTAGATACTGACCATAATCCAATAAAGATTTTTGGAGAATTGTAAGGATGAAACATCCCGACTGTTTACATGGAGTATATTACTGGATCCATTCAATTGAAAAACTACATATGTGGCAGGAAGAGAAAATGTAATTGCTGTGTTGTCACGACTTAGATGACAAAAGACCACGGCATTTGGTGGTGGTTGGAAATGGACTGAATTAGTATGTAGTTGTAAATGTTTATATGGTTAGAGCCGATGTAATGTACATTTTCTATGGACTAATCTTGTAAATTAAGGATTTTTAAATTATGAAATCTTTGTGTATTAATACGGTTTAAGTATAGTTACAACACTGGTACCTACCCGACAATATGGAAAATTGGTGGTTCGAGTCATATTTCATACAGAGAAGGATGGATATGTTTGTTGAAACTCAGTCATCTCAGCTACTGGACATCTATGCAGGAGTTCCTCATGATAATGGCCTAGGACTAGCCATCTTCAGCTGCGACCTTAATGACCTTCACCTCCATCATAAGGTCAGAAGTAGGGATGTTTTCCCATGGTTCCATAATGTTCAGCACCATTCATGTCTCCTCAGATACTGAAGCTGCCCATGTTCAATGTTACAAAATATTGACAATATCCAGGTTTGGAATGACAAGTGAAAATAAACATTCCCGCCACACAAATGCTTAGCTATGACCATCACGAGTAACAGACAAACTAAACACCGCCCCTTGGCATTCAATGGTGTTACCCTCACTGAATCCTTCACTATGAACATCTTGGGGATTAGCATTGACCAGAAACTGAATAGGACTTACCACATAAACTCAAGTACAGGTCAGAAGCTTGGAATACTCTGGCGAGTAACCTATTTCCTACCTCTCCAAAGCCTGTTCACCTTCTGCAGGGTAAAATTCAGAAGTGTGATCGGAATATTACGCACTTCCCTGGATGAGTGTAGTCCTGACAACACTTAAAAAGTTTGACACCATTCAGGGCAAAGTAGTCCGCTAAATTGGCACTACATCCAGAATCCTCCACTCCCACCACCACACAGCTCTGTACACACTGCTGCTACTATCTGCAAGATGCACTGTTGAAATTCACGAATGCCCTTCAGACAACACAGTCCAATTCGACGACCACTTCCATCTAGAAAGACAAATGCAGGAGATATACGGGAGCACTGCCAACTGCAAGTTCCTTTCCAAGTCACTCACCGTCCGGACGTGGAAGTATCTCGCCTTTCCTTCACTGTTGCTGAGCCAAATCCAGGAATTTCCTGCCTTCTAGAATTGGAGGTCAAACCAGAGCAGCAGATCAAGTAGATAGCTCACCACCACGTCCTCAAGGGTCACTAGGGATGAGCAATAAGGACTGGCCAGCCATGATACCCATAAACCAGAAAATGTACGAAATGAATAAATAATAATGACCAATTTTTATGGCTCTTGTGGTAATGTGAGACGATGCTCACACTCTAGAATTTATTTTCTGTGTTTATTTGGGAGAAAGTTTGTGATGAGAGAGTTTCTGAAAAGTCTAGTTTTATGAAAAGAAACAGTTGACCAATTGAATTGGAGTGGCCGGTTATCTGAATCAAATCTTTCTCGTTTTGTTTCAATTAGCTGTCCCAAAATGTTTTTATGACCAGAACTGTTGCCATCTTCAGTAAATGATTCCTAACTGACATTATCTGATATTAATATAGATATTGTTCGTCCTTCCTTTCAGAATGTGTGTACAGATTTACTTTTTAGTGGTAGGGTGTTTATAGGATGTTACCATATTGGAGCAGTTAATTCGTTACTTATCAAGTATTCGATTAAGTTTTCCAATAGCTTACTTATTCTAAATTCAAATTCCTTTTTATTCGTATTGCAACTGCATTGTTTAAGTAAATCCTGTTTGGCTTAATGCCATGTGGTTTAACCATTTGCATCGCATCTGGAACACCTACATCACATTCACCTTTAAAAATCAGAAAAATATTGAGGGTCGAGGCTACCTACTAAAATGTTTTGAGGGCGTCTGCCCTTCTCGATTATACACAACCAATAGGGACACTGCTATCTTCAAGACTCGATAAAGATTTCAATAATTTTAAGGGTCAGCGCCTTCTCCCGTGTCCTTTGCCTATGTTCCACACACTCGGCCTTGTCATCACTGGTCCGTTATCACAAGCAACCATGGTGAGCTACTAACTGTCTCCACAAACAGCTACTCGTTCTACCAGGCTGACCTTTGCACATTGCTTTGTTCATAAAACTGCACGCTCTCTCGTGCGTGCTCTCTCCCCCTCTCTGGGCTCCCTCTACACTCATCGCTTCTAACACCTCTCCACCCAACCCCACCATCAGCATATATGCCAACCTTTCCAAGCTACAGTCAATTCCAAATTCGTGTCACTAGGTACGAAACATTGACTCAAGAAGTATGGGAATATCTGGAGAAAAAACTGGAAATTCCAAACAACTTCGGTTTATGCTTCTGATTTCCAGCACGCACGAATTTCCAGCATTTTTTTTTTTATGGGCGGCACGGTAGCACAGTGGTTAGCACTGCTGCTTCACAGCGCCAGAGACCCGGGTTCAATTCCCGCCTCAGGCGACTCTCTGTGTGGAGTTTGCACATTCTCCCCGTGTTTGCGTGGGTTTCCTCCGGATGCTCCGGTTTCCTCCCACAATCCAAAAAATGTGCAGGTTAGGTGAATTGGCCATGCTAAATTGCCCGTAGTGTTAGGTGAAGGGGTAAATGTAAGAGAATGGGTCTGGGTGGGTTACGCTTCGGCGGGTCGGTGTGGACTTGCTGGGCCGAAGGGCCTGTTTCCACACTGTAAGTAATCTAATCTAATCTAATCTAAACAACTACCCTGAACCAGAATACAGGAGGAGAGCATTTGTTTGTGTCTTGGATTGACAGAGATGGAAGTTTGAATGTGATGTGTCAGGGAGTGAGAAAGGGAGGATTTACATACACCAAACTGCAACCAAAAGAAATGTTTGCCCCGTCAGTTCATTTCCACACACTGTTTGCAAAAAGTTATAATTCAAGTTAGATTTTTATAGATCTTGCCTAAAATCTTAAATCTGTGTCCTTTGGAATAACACATTGTAAAAGTAACTCCTGGATTTCAAAGTTGAGAGAGAAGGAAACAGGAAATAACAGGCTTACCAATGGTCACTGAGAAACAGTTAGTCACCATGGTCACCATCACACCGATTCACTCTGTAATCTCAGATTCGTGAACTGAATTTAAACCCTACCATTATTTCCGCTCTTACAGCATTAGTTTGGCAGTTGGAACACCAGCCTGGATCACAATAACTCAGTGCATTTTATACTGAGAGGGACAGTCACCTGACGGTGGAGCAGTTGAAACTATGGAAATGTTCGCGTCAGCAGGAGAAACATCAGTGGGGCAGAGGTTTGTTCTCATGGAAAATGTAAGTACATAGAAGGTATGATGGGAGATAAGGAACTGGAGAGGTGCAATTGAAAATCTAGACAAGAAGGAAAGTAGAGGCAGTTCAGCCCCAGTGAGCTAACAGAAGAGAAGGAAGCAGAGAGGCAGCTGATTGGATGGTCACGATCACTGTCACAAGCAACTCTCAAGCTAACACTTGGGGGATGGAGGAGTCAGGTGTGCAAAAGCCCTTCACAAGCAAACAACTCGTGGTTGAGGTTCTAAAGAAAGAACTAAAATTGTACTTAACAGCGAGTTAATTGAATGGTACTTTATGCAGAATATAGCCCCAAAGACTGTGCATTTTCTTTGAAGTAAAAAGCGACCACAATCAACAAGCGTTCTTACTTGTATCTTGCTGGAGTGTCAGCGGGTTGTTTGATTGAGTAAATCCCTTCCATACTCCGCGCAGCGGAACGGTTGCACCCCAGTGTGAGTTCTTGTGCACAGTGAGTTGAGATGATTTCCGAACCCAATTGCTCCAATACCGTATTAGCCCTCCTTCCACCCGTTTGCTGAAGTCTTTTAACTCTACTGCAGAGTCGTATGAGAATTGTTTTAATGGAACCGGTTATGGGCGTGGAATTGTTTATTTTACTCATAACATCTCCTGCCCATTTAGAACATAGAACAATACAGCGTGGAACAGGCCCTTCGGCCCTCGATGTTGCGCCAACATGTGAACTATTCTCAGCTCGACCCCCTACACAATCCCAAAATCATCTATGTGATTATCTAGGGTTTGTTTAAAACTCCCTTATGTGGCTAAGTTGACCACATTAGCAGGTAGGGCATTCCACACTCTTACCACTCTCTGCATAAAGAACCTGCCTCTGAAATCTGTCTACACTACATAATCCTCTGATGATTTGAGACTTGTCTGGCCCACTTGTGTAAGAGAAAAAGGCTTTATACCTCCTGCACATGTATACAAACAGCTTGCATTCCACTGGCTGGGGGACAACAGGTTTTATGCTGCTTAAGTAACTATATCCATCTCCACATGCGGACCCAGAATGGAACACTTCCGTTGAGTATTTATAGGTATTTTCTCTTTTGAAAATCTGATACTCTCGCCAGGGCCACGTAAAATAGAGCTAATGGAGAGTCTAATCGGAACATAATTCTGAGGACCTCTGTCCACCATACAGTGCGAGCGCTCAACAGTCACTATGTCCAGTTGTTTTGATGCTCAGTCGATGCCTCTTGCAAAATGTCATACTTTTCCTCCTGTAAACCTGACTAAAACTCCCGCTGGAATATTTCAGTAACCAATTTTAACAAACCCACCCTCAGACACAACAAGCAAGGCAATTATTTGTTCAGCCAATTTAAAGCTACAGTTTCGTCGTTCTTGATGGCAAAGATGTTCCCCATAAGGTCGTTAACGGAGCCTTTGTTACCAAAGCAATACCTTGTCCAGGCCAGTGGACAAGTTGATAGAACCCTCATGTGAAGCGGACGCAGCTGTTTGTCTCCGCCGACTTTTGGACCAATTGGAAGGATCCCAAGAGACTGGTTATCAATGGAGGACACTCGATAGGCTGCGGATTCCTGAGTCCACTGAGCTTGAGAGCATCGGCAGGGGCGATAAATCAAACGAACCGCAAATACCTCATCTGTCGCTTGACTATTCAAGGAACTAAGACCGAAGATGCTCTGGAACAGATTAAACTGGGAATCGGTATGCCTTAGACTACATACCAGCCCAGGAAGGCGGGGTCTGTATAATTGTCCAAAGTAAATGCATTATGGGCATTCCCAATCGCACTGGCAATATTACTAAGATACAAGACGAAATCCAGGCAATCCTTCACGGATTGACTGAAGGGACCAGTTGGGGAGACTCTGGATCGGGGTCTTAGTAAAACTGGCTTGTCAACGGAGCAATGCATATTGGCAATATTCTCCTCTGCCTGTTTGTCGTCATTGCTGCTATTGATTGTTTAATTGCTTAGCTTATGAACTCCATTCGTGATATAGACTCACCCCAGAAGATGCTCCTTTTACGATCCGATGCCTCACCCACATGTATTGATGGCGATGATAAATGTGACCAGGTAAATGTCGAAGATCGTGGTGCTGCTCTGGAGGATGCTGATGGTTGGAACGCCGTGAAGAGCATTAGTTTGGATTAGTCTTGCCTTTTTTCTGATCGCAGTACGATTAAAGGAAGGAAATGAGGATGTTTCTGGGAGGTTGGGCAAAGAAACTGAAGGATCTGCACAAATTGGGTTCTGCAATGATAAATTGCACAGAACTAGACAGACACAAGACACCACAGCATGATGTAGATCTGATTAACTGCAGAAGTTACAGTTTGACCCGAACCTGTTTTTGAGAACAGGTTGTTTGCAAGAAGTTGTGATAGGCTAAGACAAAAGTGCACGCAGACTTTGTGAATTTGATCGATTGTTGCTGTGCGATCATGTTCCATGCCTGACTATGAAAAATTTACATAATCTCTATCCAATCTCCGTAAGTCATCGTATTCCTTAGGTGGTCTAGGAGTTCTCAAACCTCTGGGCTGATCAGAGTCTACTGACCTGGCTGTATCAAAAAACAATTTCTTTTGTGATTGACACAGCCATTTACATATGTGTTTATTGACCAATCGCAGAACCAAAAGACTCCCTCCCCAAACCCCTACCATCCAGGGGTTCAGATCTTCACTCCCACACATTAACAGTAGATAAGTCTGTCTAATCACAGTTTGTCTGCTGCTGAAACTGCTACCACTAGATGTAACTTTGTCAGGCCAAGTAACAACATGACACCACTATAAATACTTAAAGTTATGTTCGGAATGATATATCCGAAATTACTGAAAAAAAATCACTTGCGATATCCCAGAAGTGTCTTTCTCGAAGTTGAAGTATCAACCACGGAACAGACTCGTTTGAATCTGGCATCATGCAATGAAGTCAGTCTAATTAAAAACTCATTGTGTGAAAGCCTTTATGGAAAAGCAACAACAGTATAGGAGAGTGTTTCCTGAAGTTTAAAATCAATGTAGCTAAAGACAGAAATACAGATAGATTGCTTAAATGAGATGTAGCTAAGGACGGTCATTTCGGTCAAAAGAAACAATTGCACTTGTATTGCACGATGTTGTTACAAGATAATAATTGAATTAAAGAATAGAAATAGGTCAGTCACACTGTTAATAAAGTGCTATAGTGCACAGCACAGCCGAGGGAAGGAAAGGAGCTGAGATGTTGACTATCTTGGAATAATGATAAAACAATTGGCAATGTTAGCGGGGGATTTTCGCGACTCCAATATTAAATGAATCAGCTTCGTGTAAAAAGGAATTAAGGGATCAGAATTCTTGAATTGCATCCAAGATATTTCTTTTTCGTTATGCACCAAGATCAATAAGGGTGGGACTGACATAAGGTCTGGCAGCCATTTTGCAATTTTCCCTGGATTAAAGTGCAATGTTAGATATTTGGAACCCAGCTAATATTGGATTCGGTTTAAAAAGGAGCATGCGAAAAACAGAAGAGGTGCAGGGCAGTCAGCGAAATGCTGATCAAGCGCTAATCATTTGAATTAATTGAGAGAAAAATAAACTGTTAATTAGAAAAACGTGGAAAGTCTACATCGATTTGGTAAGTGAAGAATGCGTCTGACTGAATTGAATTTCTTGAAGTACCACCAAGGAGGATTGGTGAGCGTCGTGCTGTTGGCATGGTGTACGTGATGACCTTTCACGTGGCAAACAGATTTCCACATCTTCCAAACTTGCACCACATTTGTTAAAGCTCATCGAGTCACAAGCTGTGGTTGCACGAGGGAACGTGTCAGATTCAGCACTGCCATCAACATGATAATTACACATGCACTGTATCTCCCGAGCCCTTCGCTGGCTATTAATCTGGGGCCTGTTTTCTCAGTTGGCTGCTGTTCGAGTCAAACCTTGCCAATTGGGATTGAGGATGTTCGAAAATTCACCTCCAATATAAACTGAAGGAAGAATATCAGCATTTCAGACTAGACACTTCATAGCCTTCTGAGCTTAATTTGGAGTTGAACATCTTTAAGTTGTGATCCATTTCTTCCATAGCTTGTTATCACATCCTGACCTCCCCAATCCCACTTCCAATGCTTTGTGTCAGCCTGAAGATACACCTTTATTCTGTGATTCTCACATTCTAATCACTAAAGCTGAACTACCGACATCTTTTCTACGCGGGAAAATTCCATCCACTGTCCTACTCCTGGAACACACCAAGCTGCAGCATAATTGCTGTCGCCTCCATACACCACTTTAGCTCTGATGAAGTGCCATTGAGACTCGAAACGTTAGCTTGCTGTCTCTCCATGGGTGCTGCCTGACCCTTTGTGACCTCCAGCAGTTGTTGGTTAACACATGCCAGCATTTGCAGTAATTTGTAGAGGCCGCTTCATTCCTCTCATGCGCATGCAAGTAATTGAGATCATTTTTAAACAATAAAAATCGGAACAAACAGCGAGCTATCCGACCAATCGGATTGAATGAGGGGCGGATCAGAGAATCCGGACAGTATGGAAGCAGGCCATTTAGAATATTGCGTCGAAACAGACCCTCTTAAGACAGGCCAACTCGACGCCAACGACCACACTATCCCTATAACCCAAATTCCCCATGGCTAATCAACTCAGCCTGCACATCTTTGAACTGAGGTGGGGAGGGCACCCAGAGCATCCGGCCAAAACCGAGATAGATAGGAGGAGAATGTGTAAACACCACACAGCTGCCCAAGGCTGGCGTCGAGCACTGGCGCTGTTACTGTGAGGCAGCAGTGCAAATAACTGATCATCATCCTATCCTCTGTCACTCTGTCCTCATTCAGAACAAAACAGATTGTAAAGTTGTAGCAGAAAGATTATGTTCTGTCTTACGACAAGCGTGTAAACCCCTCTGCCAGCTTAAACAAGCAACACAGAAAAGATTTATCCCCTGCAATTACCTGCTGAAATTCGAGCGGCAAAGAACTATCCCAAAAGTCACTATTTAAAATTAAAATTAACAACTTTTTTTTAAAAAATGTCAAACAAAGAATAATGAATAAATTACTATTTACATCTCCTCTGTGTAAACCCAACTGTTACCTTCCTACTAAAGTAATGGTCTGTCAAATATTCCGCTGGAAATTTACAAAATAAAAATTACATTTCAAAACCAGTTTGTTGTGTTCACTGTCTCCTGTAGATTATTGTCTGTATTCTTATTTTCTTCTGAGGCAAAGGCTTTACAGGCTTTTGAAAGATCAGGTCTTTCTGCAAGCAGTCTCACTAGGTGTTCGTGCTAGCTGCCCTCTGCCGCTCTAGATAACTGTTCAAAGTCTCTGATGTTTACACCCCAAATCATCGGATCACTTCATTGGTTTAGTGTTGTCAAAACATTATTTTTTCAAATTCGCTTGGATTTTGATAACTGAGAGCATTGTTTAAACTGAATGGCCGATTTCGAATTTGGTTTTATATTGTGGCAGCATGTTTCATAGCTGCTTCGCACAAATTTACATTGTTAACTTTTTCTGGGCTCTCTGTATTTCATTAAGCCCTTGCCAGCTCTGTCAAAGATATTGTAGCCCTACATTTTCATAACGTCTCTCCCGTTAAGATAAAAGGAACCACGAAATAAACAGATTGCTTCATTTTTTTCTATTGTTATTAAATACATTATCATAACATACAAATGACTTTGGTCTAAGTTCACCTTAACTTATAATCTCATCTAAACTTTATTATTTAAATCCACGATAACTCATCTGCAATTACAATCTTATGACCCAGAACATGCACGATTTGAAAATTAAAATTCTGTTCCATTATTCTCCAATGACTTGTATTTCAGTCGTTCCAAAAACGCAAGAGGATTCCAATCTGTGTATACAACTGTCCACAACATATTGTTTGTGACATACACATTAAAATGTTCTAAGGCCAGAACCAAACGCAATAGTTCTTTTTCGATTGTGGAGTATTTCATCTGGTGGATACTACCAACTGGCAGTTCAATGCTATCTCATATTCCTGGAGCAGTACAGCTCCAACTCCTATGTCACTAATATCGATTGCAACTTTAAACGTTTTTAAAAATTTTGGTGTAGCTAAAACTGGTACGGCAGTTAATATTGCTTTCAAAAGGTCGAATGCCTATTGACATTGTACTGTCCACTAAATCTTCGTTTTCTTCTTCAGCAAATCGTTTAACAATGCAGCTATGATTTTAACAATGAATCTCGGAGCAAACGTCCGATAGAATCCGCTGAGTAGTAAGAAACAAAGCTCCTTTTCCTTCGTAATTGGTCTTGGTCGTTCCTCGATGGCCTTCATCTTTGTGTTCCATGACTTATATTCTGTCTCAAGAACGGCAACTCTACTTTCGAGGATTCAGTTTTGCTAAAGGTTATAACCAATTTTGCTTCTTGTAGTTGTTCAAAGACCTCTGCCAACTGTAAAATGTGATCTTTCCAGATTGCTGAAGATCACTACATCGTTCAAATTGTTAGCCTAGCCACAATTCTGTTCATGCGTCTTTGGGATGTGGTGGGTGCGTTCTTCATTCCAAAGGGCATCATTTTAAATTGATGTAGCCCATCTGGTGTTGCAAACTATAAATTTAACCCGCCGTCTCTGGTAAATGTACCTGCCAGTAAGCATGTAGCAAGTCCAATTTGGTGATGTACCTGGCGTATTTGACTTTCTCGATACAGTCCTCTAACCTCGGAATTGAGTATGAGTTCGATTTTGTAACGGCATTGAAAAATCACTGATAAATCACGCAAAACGCGGAGTTCCGTCTGGTTTGGAAACTAAGATGATCGGCAAACTTCACTACGTTGATATCTTCACCGAGCATGGCCTTCGCCTTCTTCTGGACCTGTCCGGATTAAGACAATGGGGTGTTGTTTCCTCGGAGCATGATTCCCGACGTCGATTTCATGTACAATAGCATTAGTCCTCCCTATTCGATTCTTACATGTGTCCTCATACTGCAGTAACAAATCTTTCAACTGTGTTCTTAGCTCATGAGACCAAGAGTTTACTAACCTGTCCCACTCCTCAAGGGCTTCCTGATTTTTCAAATCTGTTTTGAAACGCATCAATACCAACATAATCTAAATTTGATTCCTCTCTCCGCGGGGCAGCAAATAGCACCTGTTTCTCCCGTTCTTTTTCATCGAATGCGGTTTCAACATGTTCAAATAACATAACTTGTACCTTTTTTTAACTATCTGGCATTTTAACGAGATAGTTCACCTGATTCAACTGTTTCTCAATTTGATAGGGACCGCTAAACCTGGCTTTGAGAGATCGCCAATCACCGGTAACAGTACTAATACATCATTCTTTTTGGAAAACTTTTGAGTCTCAGATCGTTTATCTGCTACCTGCATCATTCTAAGCTGTGCCTTTATTAGATGCTGTTGAGCTAACTTACTTCCTCGATTTAATCTATTCCTGACCTGTGATACATAATCTCAGTGTGAGATCTCCAATTTTTTTCTGTTATTAAAAAAATCATTTTAAATGGCCTCTCACTTCATGCCCGAACATTAACTTGAAGAGAACGGAATAACTAGATTCGTTTGAGGCATCTCGAATGGCAAACAATATGAATAGAGTACCTTTATCCCAATGATCTGGGTAATCCTGACTGTATTCTCTCAACATGGCGTTCAATGTCTGATGCCACTTTTATAAAGCTCCGTGAGATTCAAGATGATACGCATCATATTTAAAGTCCTGTGTATCTAAAGTATCTAAAGTAACCTCCTTAAACAGCCCAGCATTAAAATTTGACCCTTGTTCCGACTGAATCTCTCTGGGTAGCCCATATCGTATGAAGACAGATACTAACTCCTCGACTACCCTTTTCCCTTGGAACAGCTTACTGGATTTGCCACAGTAAATCTAGGAGACACGTCCATTATGTTCACAAGTTCTGGTTCCCGCTTTTAGTTCTCGGGAGGGGAACTACACAAACAATTATAACCCAATTAAAGGTTCGTCAAATGCGGGAATTAGTAACAAATGGGCTGTTATTTTAGCCACCTGTGGCATGCATGACTCATACGCCCAATATTAACCACATGCATGTGCGTTCCAGGCTAATAAAAGATGTTACCTACGTATACCTAGGTGACCTCATACAGGTAGTTCACGTGTGACCCATAACAACGTCTGCCCGTAAGCTACTGGGAATACAATTTGGTGCACTTCAGCCCATTTCTCCTTTGCACCAACCTGCTGTGATCTCCATTTCTGTCTTAAGATCCCATCTATCAGATAGTAACTCTCAGGAATGTTCTCTGCCTCTTTTTCAGCATATGCATCCACATACTTTTCTTTTAATCATCTTGCCTTGCTTTGCAAATCCCTTAATGCTTCAGGACTGAGTACTACTCTCTGACCCTCCGCCAGTTCAGGTTTTTTCCTGCACCATTACATTCAACAGGGTGTCCACGAAGTGAGCCGCAACATTTTCAACTTTCTCTTCTGTTTTTGCTCCGTGCTATGACATATGGCAGAGCGATCTGGTCACTACACAGTCTGGGAAAATAACAGGATATTTCTGTTTTATATATTCTGTTTCTTGGTGTTTCTTGGGCTTCTGCACAATAAGGGGTGCCACTCCCACATTGTCCTTTGCCAAATCATTCCCAAGAACAAATCAAATTCCTGGAACTGACACTCTGTCATTCAATCCCACTGTAACTTCCGCAGTCTTGAATTGGCACTTCTTCATGATCTTACACAGGGGAACGCTAATCATCTGTCCAACCATCCTACAAATTACAACACTCTCTGGTAATTGATCAGAAAGAGTGTAAGTAGTTCAGAAATAGTGTAAATTCAAACATTGCTTACAATCAGCGACCGGTTAGATCCTGTATCTCTAAAACTTACAACTTGGTGTCATTCTCCTGCGGTTCTTTCTGAGTAAACTTCACCCACAGATGCGAATTATTTGTCGAGATCAGGGATTAACTCCATACCCCGATGGTGGCGAGGTTGTGATGTCTCCTGCAGCTCCTCGGCTGTTCTGAGGGTTTCCTTTACTAACTTCATGAATGCCACTGGCCTAACCTATTTTATCTCATCTTTTTTTCCAAATTGCCTTTCTTTGGAGACCAGCACGGTGACTTTACGTGTTTAATTTTACTACAGCAAAAACACAAATGCCTTTCATCTCCTTTCCACAATATTTGGCTTCTTTTTTAAGCAAACCCTTGCTACTATTTTCTACACTTAACTTAATCGTGTCGGATCTACCCTTCTCCCAAATTCGATTTCTCACGGGGCGAAAGTCTGTCCAGGAGCTTGATTTATTCACCAACATAGAACATAGAACATTAGAAATAGCACACAACAGGCCCATCAGCCCAGGAATTTGCGCAAAGAATTATTCCACACATAAAATAAAATAACCTAACCTATTCATTCCTCAATTCACTGCTGTCCACGTGCATGTCCAGCAGTCTCTGAAATTTCCCCAATAACTCTGCCTCCACCACAAACACTGGCAAAGAATTCCATGCATTCACAACTTTCTGCGTAAAAAGCCTATTTCTGACATATTTTCAATACCTTCCTCCTTATATCTTAAAACTACGACGCCTCATCCCAGCCAATCTTGCCCTGGGGAAAAGTGTCTGGCTATTGACTCTATACATGCCTCTCATTACCTTATATACATAAATCAGGTCACCCCTCTTCCCCATTCTCTCCAGAGCGAAATTCCAAGATCAGTCAAACTCTCTTCGTACAATAAGCATTCCAGTCCAAATAGCATCCTGGTAAACTTTCTTTGCACCCTCTCCAACGCCTCCGAATCTTTATTATAACAGGGCGACCAGAACTTTACACAAAATTCCAAGTCCAATCTCACAGGCTCTTACAGAGCTGCAGCAAAACCTCGTAGCTCTTAAACTCGATCCTCCATTAATGAAAGTCAAAACACCATATGCTTTCTTAACAACACTATGCAATTAGGTGGCAACTTTGAGGGATCTTTGCACTTGAATACCAAGGTCCCTCCGTTCCCTCGCACTGCCAAGAATCCTATTTTCAAACGAATATTCAGCGTTTAAATTTGACTGTCCAAAATGCATCACTTCACACTTATCCTGGTTGAATTCCATTTGCTGTTTCTCAGCCGAGCTCTCCATTCTGTCTATGTCACGCTGCAGCCTGCAGTAGATCTCGACACTATCAACGGCACCTCCAACGATTGCTTGATCGGAAAATTTACTAATCCACCACTCAATCACCTCATCCAAGTCATTTATAAAAAAAAACCTACAAAGAACAGAGGCCAAAGAATAGAGTCCTTCAGGCAGAATACGTTTCATCTACAACCACACTCTACCTTCTGTCAACCACCCAATTCTGCAACCAGAGAGACAAATATGTCGGTATGCCGTACCTCCTGACTTTATGAATGAGACTACCATGGGGAACCTTGTCAAATGCTTTGGTAAAGTCAATATACACCACATCGACCTTCATCGACCTGTCTTGTCACCTCTTTAAAGAACTCAATAATAATGGTGAGGCATGACATGCCCCTCACAAAGCCATCCTGACTGCCTTTAATCGCTCTATTCTTTTCCAAATTTTCATAAATCCTATCCCTCATATTTCTTTGCAAAAACTTGCTGACCACAGACTTAAGACTGACTTGTCTGTAATTACCAGGGATTTCCCTATCCCCTTCATGAAAAGAGAAACAACATTCGCCTCCATCCAATCCTCCAGAACGACTCTCGACGAGAGGGAGGAAGAAAAGATCTTCGCCAGCTGCTTATCCAACTCCTTTCTACTTCCCGGAGCAACTGAGAATATATCTGGTATGTGTCTGGGGACTTATCAATCTTAATTATTGCCAAAATTTCCAGCACATCAACCTCATCAATCTTGATATTTTAAAGCCTGTTTACCAGCTCCTCAAAGTTCTCATTCACAATAAGGTCCCATTCTTTATTGAAAACAGAAGCAAAAAGCTCAGTTAAAGCTACCCATACCCGCTCAGACTCCATTTACAAGCTCCCTACGCTATTCCTGATCGGCCCTACTTTCTTACTGGTCATTCTCTTCTTCCTCTCCTATAACTAAAATGCCTTTGCGTTCTCCCTAATCCTTCCTGCCAAGCTTTTATTGTGACCCATTCTTCAGTCCATTTCTGAGCTCGTTTCCAGTACGCCTGTTATTCCCTAAAGCTGTGCCAAATCCTTACCTCCTCACTTTACGAAAGCTGTCCTTTTCCTTTAAACGAGAAGCTCTTTTGCTCTTTTCATCCAAGGCTCCTTAAACTGAAGCCCTTTTGCTTGTCTCAGATGGACAAACCTGTGTATCACTCGCAACAACTTCTCCTTAAAAAGTCTCCATTTTGTGTGCCCTTTCGGTAGAACAACTGCTCCAAATCTGTAATTGTCGAAAGTGAGGACTGCAGATGCTGCAGATTAGAGTTAGAATTAAACTGGTGCTGGAAAAGCGCAGGCAGGTCAGGCAGCATCAGAGGAGCAGGAAAATCGACTTTTCGGGCAAACGCCCTTCATCAGGGACCTCATTCCTGAACATGGGCTTTTGCCAGAAACTTCGATTTTCTTGCTCCTCGAATGCTACCTGACCTACTGTGCTTTTCCAGCATCAGTCTAATCTTGGTCCCCAATCTGCACTTTCCAATTCCTGTCTGACAGTGTCATAATTCCTTTTTCCCCAATTAAATATCTCCCCTTGGTAACTGCTCCCTTCCCTGTCAAAGAGTATGGTCAATGTCGGCAGTTGCGGTCACTGTCACCAAAGTGTTCTCCCACCGCGAGGTCTAAAACCTGCCCTGGTTTATTTCTGCATAGCAAATGCAAAATGGCCTCTCCCTCGTAGGCCTGTCTACATACTGAGTAAGGAAACCCTCCTGAACGCAAATGACAAAAACTGCTCCATCCAAACCATCTGCACTAAGGAGGTTCCATTCAATATTGGGAAAATTGAAGTCACCCATAACAACAACCCTGCTACATCTGCATTTTTCCAAAATATGCCAGCCTATGAGTTCTTCAATCTCCCTACTGCTATTCGGGAGTCTGTAGAAAACCATCAACGAGTTGACTTTTACCTTTCTGTTCCTAACCCATGCTGACTCAGTAGATAAACCTTCCTCAACAACCTTTGTTTCTGTAGCTGTGATGCACTCTCTGATTATCAATGCTACACCCCTCCTATTTTTCCACCCACCTTGTTCTTTTTAAACGTTCTAAACCCGGAACATCTAGCAAGCATTCCTACCCCTATGAAACATACGTGTCCATTATGGCCACAACATTATAGCCCCAAGTAATGATCCATTAAGTCCATCACTCTTTTTTCTGAAATTCCTTTCATTAAAGCAGGCACACTTTAACTGATCCCTTTGTTTCATCACGTGAAAACCTTCCTGAGAGATTCACTACATCCTTCAACTACACCCCCCCCCCCCCCCCTCTCAGATATGTGGCTCTGGTTCCCATCTTTTTGCCAAACTAAGTTAAACACACCTGAACCACGCGAACAAATCTCCTACCAAGGACATTTGTGCCCCTCCAGTTCAGGTACATCCTGTCCTTCACGTACAAGTCCCACCTTCCCCATAAGGCATCCTAAAGTTCGAAATATCTGAACTCCTGCCTCCCGCACCAGGCTCGCAGCAACGTGTTGAGCTGTACTCGCTGACTGTTCCTCACATCACTGTCTCGTGGCACCAGTAGCAAACCAGAGATCATTCCTCTACTCGTCCAGCTCCTCAGCTTCTAATCTGGCTCTCTGTCGTCAGGTACTCACGTATAACATGTATTGCTCTGCTAATTCTGCTGTCCTTCTGACTTCCCGTACTTTCTGTTCCTCCCGTGAGTTCTTACCATGCCTGGAAGTGAGCTTTTAAAAGCGTCCAGTAGAATCTTCGCGCCTCAAAGTTTCTATCGATCTTGAAAGCAGGCACCCAATTTCAAAATAACGATGTTTAATTCTTTCGAAACCAATATCATTCTCATCAAAATGTGGCAGAGTTTTGACATACTTGTCTATGTCATTACCTTCTCTTTCAAGCTCCATCCTGCTGACTTCACTTTGCTAACAAAGTCGCAAGTTCTCAAGTTAAAATTCTCTCTCTTTTTTGTCTCTCCCTTTCTTCTCTTTCTCTTTGCTCAGCTAAGAACCTTCTCTCTCTTTGTCATTCCTCTCTCGCTCTTCTCTCTCTCACACTGTTCCCTCTCTTTCTCGGACTCGCTTTCATAACTGTCTCTTTCTCTTTCTCTCTCCCTTTGTTTATCTCCATATCCATTTTCCCCAATTGTAATTTCGTTTTTCTAACTCTCCTCTACTTATCTATTTATTCACATACAACTAAGTGTTTGACTAACACCCCTACAATTTCAGCCCTACTTTTGTCCTTGGTTAAACCCAAGTCTAACTTATTTTCTAATTCTAAAAGCATTTCCTCTTGTCTTTCATTCTAAATTTTCTTGGCAAAATTGAGAATCATCTTCAAATCCATAAGACTCTTCAGCAACTTTAAAGGCCATTTCGCTCACTTATAATTTTATGAATTGGAAGTCACTGAACTTGCCAAAATTGCCTCACCTACGTTTTATTTGTCGATCCAAGATGCTAACCTTCAAGTGTTTAAATGTACTGGGCCTTTTCGTACCCCAAATCTCAACCTACTCAAATCACGAATCCGAGAACCAAACAGTTCAAATCCTGGCGATGAGCCCCCAAATTGTTCGAAATCCAGCCATGAGCATCCAAACAGTTTTCTCATTTAAACAAGCAATACAGACAAAATTGAAGCCAGCGTGCTGCAAGCTGTTAAAATTCGAGAGGCTGAGAACTGTTCCAAATGTCAGTATTTATGGGAAAACTTTCAGTAGTTTAAAAAAGTTCTAACATAGAATAATTAATGAACAACTATCCACAACTCCATTCTCCAAAGCGATCATTTACCTTACCCTCTACAATACTGGTCCGATACAAATCCCGTTACAATTACCAAAAAAAAATCCAAACCTGTCAACTCTTCCGAGTGTCCCCTGTAGATTTTCCTTTGTGTTTTTTTTTCCTCCTAGGGATTCTGCTTCACAGATCTTCGACAGATACAAATGCTTTTAAAAGCGAATCCTTCTGCAAGAAGTCTCTCCAGCTGTTGGTGCTAGCTGCTCTTTGCCGCTTTGGGTATCTGTTCAAAACGTCTGATATTTATTCCCCAAAATATCGAACCATTTCTTTGGTTTGGTGTTGTCAAACCTTGATATTTTCAAATTCGATTGGGTTTTGCTAACTTCGGCATAATTTAAATGGATTGGCCAAATTCGAATTTGCTTTTCTATTCAGGCAACACAGCTCTTCACTGTTTCGACCAAATATTACATTGTTACCTTATTCCGTACATTCTGTGCTTCTCTAAGTCCTTGCGAGCTTTTCCAATCTCTTAAAGGCACAGTACCCCGATATCTTCATAACACATGTTGTGTCTGAGATGGTGGTGTCCAGCACATCAGTGCAAAATCTAAAGCTGCATGAAGCATTTTGAAGAATTTTCAGCACACGTGTGAGAGGCTGACCCATGAGCAGACACAATGGGCTGAAGTCATGTACTCCTGCACAACTCTCCGTCAGCATACATCAAAGTTCCTGAAAATAGAAACAAGCAAGAGTAAGCCACAAAGCCCTTCGAGCCTGCCCTCCGATTCAATATAATAGTCACAGAGCTTGGAAACAGAAACTTCAGTCCACCCAGTCCATGCCAACTGTCATCTCAAAAATATTATTTCCATCTGCCTGCACTTGGTCCATATCCCTTCAAATCTATATTGGTCATGTACTTATTACAGTGTATTTTAATCGTAACTTTAACCACTTCTTCCTCTGACAGTTCATTCCAACACGAACTACTGTGATAAAATCTACTCTCCAACCCCTGCTTTGGTTCTTTAAATCTTCCTCGTCTCACCTTAAAAAAATGTGCTCCTATGTTTGAAATTTCCTGCACCATTGGAAAAGACACCTATCACTCAACTTCTCGATGCTCCTCATGATGCTACAAACCTATATAAAGGATACAAAATGTTGTCCCCTTTTTGAAGAATGGGAATAGAATCCCCGCTGGTACTTATAGACTAGTGAGCCACGCTTCGATTATGAGTAAAGAGGTGGAAAGAGTTACAAGAGGTCGGATTCTTAATCATTTGAAAGAAATAAGTTGACAAGGAATAGTCAACATGGTTTTGTGACGGTACATCACAAAGCTTATTGAGTTATTTGAGAAGGTGACGAAACAGGTAGTTGAGGGTTTATGTGCTGTACACGTATTTGGATTTCAATAAGGCGTTTGATAAGTCTTCCACGGTAGGCTATTTTACAAAATACGCAGGCAGGGAATGGATGGTGATTTAGCGAATTGGATCAGAAATTGGCGAGCTGAAAGAACGGAGAGCTGTGTTTGTTGCGAAATATACATCCTGGGGTGCAGTTACTCGTTGTGTACCGCAAGGATCTGTTTTGGGTCCTCTGTTGTTTGTAAACTTTATAAGTTACTGAGATGAAAACATTGAAGGATGGGTTAGTAAATTTACAGATAAGATGAAGGTCAGTATATTTGTGGATAGTGAGGAATGGTGTTGTAGATTACAGAAGGGCTTAGATAAGCTGCCGTGCTGAGCTGAGGGATGGCAAATCGAGTTTAATGCGGAAAGGTGTGAGGTGGTTGACTTTGGAAAGTGTGACAGGAATAATGATAAGATTACTGGTAGAGTAAATGAGCACATACATCCTTGACAGCTACCACCCAGGCTGAAAGGGTTATTTAGGAAGGCATACGGTCTGTTACCTGACATTGGTACAGGGAATGTGTTTCAGAACCATGAGATTATGCTGCAACTGTATAAAACTCTGGAGCGGCCACACTTGGAGCATTGAGTCCAGTTCTGGTCACCATCTTATATAAAGGATGTGAAAGCTTTGGCAAGGATTCAGAGGAGACTTACCATAATGTTGCCTGGTACGGCGGCAAGGCCTTTTCGCGAAAGGCTGAGGAACTTGAGGCTGTTTTCGACAGAAGGAAGAAAGTGGAGAGGTGACTTGATAGGTGACTTAATTGAGACATGTAAGATAATGATTAATTTCGTTAGCGTGCACAGTTAGAGACCTTTTACTCAAATGGCGAAGTCGAGCACGACGGGACATAGCATTAAATTGAGGGGTGATTGATATAGGACAGATATCAGAGGTAGTTTATTTGATCAGAGTGTAGTATGTTCGTCAAACGCACTTTCTGCAATTGTAGCAATCTCGCCAACCTTGAGAGCATTTAAATGGTCATTGGATAGGCATTTGGAAGCGAACGGAACGTGTAGGCCACATGGGCTTCAGATTTTGTTTCAGGGGTCGGTGCAATAACGAGTGCTGAAGGCCCTGTGCTGTGCCGTAATGTCCTCTATTCTATGTTCTATGTCATCAACCTCCTACACTCTCGTGAAACAAGCTCCAACCTATCCTGCTCCTCCCTTTAATTCAAACCTTCCAATCCAGGTAACATCCTGAGACACTTTTGCTGAATACTCTTCAGCTTGAATATATCTTTCCGGTACTCCAGAAGAGGCTGCACATACGTCCTATACAACCTCAATACGACGTCCCAACCTCGGCAAACAACAGTATGAGCAATATAGCCAAGCATGCAAAATGCCTGAACCACCCAGTCCACATGCGATGCAAACTTGAATGAATTATTTACCTTAGTGCCTAGGTCTCTGTTATACAACACTATCCCTAGACCCGACTTAAAACTATGGAAGTCCTGCACTTGTATATTTTAACAAGATGCAATAGTTTGTATTTACCCAATTTAAATTCTCTCTGCCGCTCGTCAGATCATTGACTCAACTGATTAAAAACTCTTTGTCTTCTGAGATAACTTACCGCCCCATGAATTTTGACGACTTAGCAAAGTTATCAACTATGCCTTCTGTATTTTCATCCAAATCACTTTTATAAATGACAAACAGTTGTGAACGAAAAGGTGGGTGATTATCTCACTCGGTTCCTGCTTTTGCCACAGCCAAGCTGTTCCAGTGCACTACAAAACTTAGATTGATGCAGCATTATTGAAAAACGCTCACATATGACATGTCCATGAAAGCAGAACAAATCCAACTTCACGAGTTAATCTTACTCTCCATTATCAGCAAATTCTTAGAAATGTTACCACGTTTTTTCAGACAGTTATCACTCAGCAAGAACCAGCTCACTGATGCTGTGTGTTTCATCATGTCTAGCATTGTTGATTGCCGCAAAAAGCCACCCAAAGTCCTTAAAGGAAGGGAACTGTTGCCCTTACGCAGTTGGGCAGACATGTGTGTGCAGACACTCAGCAATGCAGTTGACTCTTAACAGCCTTGAATGGCCATTAAATGCTGACCGTTTCAGCAACGCCCAAGTGCTTAGTGATTTTTTAAACAAAGTCCAGAAAGGTGGGATACATAGTCTGATCATTTAATAATACTGGAACATGTTGGGTCAGTGTCAGAGAACGCGTGCAAACGAATGAGTTCCATGTTATCATTTGGTGGCAGTGTGTAGATGATGAGGTGTGGGAATGGAGCAAGATAGCAGAACTCTATTCTAGACATCAATTTCCAGGTTTTTGGAGTGGAAAGGGAGTTTGAAAATGTGGTCCAGCTGGTTTTCACTTGATGGATGATCGTGGTGGATTTAAATTGAGTGACCATTCCAGGCAAGAGCACAAACAGTGAACAATTCTAGCTAAGAGAGCAAAGTTGGATTCTCAGCGATTTAGTGGAAAGTGGTTCAAAAGAATGGATTCTTGGCTTCATGAATATGAGGAGATTTGATGGTCGGAGAAAAACTGGAAACAATTGTGCATTTAGGGCTCAGAAAAGGTGGAACTTCAGAGACAGTTTCAGATAATTAACAGATGTGGAAGGGGCAGTTAATCGGATTGTCTCAATCTATCCATATCATTCACAGCCTTATAAATGTCTGTCCAGTAATTGCTCAATTCCCTGCGTTCTAGCGAAAACAAACCCAAGCTAACTAATGTTTCTTCACAGCTAGCCTGCACCCCCACCCCCTAACACCTAACAAGTAATCTCCCAGTAAAACTATTCCTGTCGCCTCTCCAAAAGTTTCACATCCTTCTGGTACAACAGAATATTACAAGTGTGGCTAACCTAAAGTTCTATAAAGCTACAGAATAACTTGTTTATCCTTATATTCAATACTTCTTTCAATGAAGGTAAACAGGCCATGGGCCTCTATTACTACCTAATCTACATGCGCTGCCAACTTCAGTGGTCTGTGATCCTGCACATCCTGACCCTGCTGCACATAAATACTCTCAAGGGTTCTGCCATTCACGGATAATTTCTACCTGTTCTTCACCTTCCAAAATGTATCACATCACATTTTTCCAGATTAAAGAGCATTTGTGATTTTTTAGCCTATACCTCCAAATGATCCTAATTCTGCTGTATCCTATAGACAATCCTCCTTACTATGTGCAACTCCACTAATCGAGCATGTTGAAACTCTTAGAATCATATTTTCAATGATGTCTTCCTTCATTCATCGAAACTTGAAAGATTACAGGCCAAGCCTGCTTAATTTCACGCCACGAAAACCCTCCTGTGTCCGAGGTCAAGCTCCTGAAATTTCCTAAAATATGATGTAGGTGTGCCGGTATTGAACTACGATGGACAATGTTAAAAGTCATACAACATCAGATTACAGTACAAAAGGTTTATTTGGAAGTACAAGCTTTGAGAGTACAGCTCCTTCGTCAGGTGGTAGTGCAGAGGACAATGACCGACAAAGATCTGTGCTACAGCTTTTTGTAAATCTTGCCCCGCAATTAAATAATATTCAGGCGTCGTGGATTTCCAGCCAAAATGCATAAACCTCAATTTTGCCACATTGTGCTCCATCTGCTGAGTTTTTGTCCGCTTCCTTATCCTGCCTCTACCACTCTGCAGTCTTGTTATATCATCCACACTACTTGCCTCCATCTATTTTGAGTCATCTGCAAACCAGATGACAGTATATTTTCTTCGTTAATTCAAGTCATTCGTACAGATTATAAATAATTATAGTTCCATCATTGGTCCAGATGGGACTCTACAAGTAACAATTTTCCACAATGAAAGTACCCTTTTTATCTCTACTCTTGACTTCAACTCCTCGATCAACGTTAATATATATGTGTATGGTGGGGGAGGGGACCGGAAGGACCAAATGCTTAAAGAGAGCTGTTTTATTGACAAACAGCTCAACTATAACTTCAGCAACATCTCCCCAACCAGCCATTTCCACAACCATGAATTACCAATGGAGCAGACATATGTGGCAACCCCACGTGGTCCCGGAAACACTTCTATACGAAAATGGATCTCTCTTCAAAAATAGCAGTTGATACTCAATCAATCAATTGTTAGTTTGAAATCTGAGATGAACTCTTGAATAAATAAAGGTATTCAGGGATATGGGCCAAATATAGCTATATGAAATTATCCACTGACCACTCATGAGTTCACTCAATGGTCGAACAGCTGAATGGCTACTCTGCTCCTCTGTTCACTGAAAATTGCTGGCTTCACTGTCTGTTATAAAATTCCGAACTCCACTTGTATCGCTCACGCTGGTAACTGTCTGAACACGTCTCATCGCAACATTGTGGAATATTAGACTTGGAAAGCAGCTTTCAAACAGAATGTCACATCCCCATTATGAGGTCTGTTTCAGTTTCATTGACATGGACGGACTCAAGCACAGTTTCAACTTCATGTGATGAAAATCTAATTCAGTCATAGAGTCATAGAGTCATCGAGATATACAGCATGGAAACAGACCCTTCTGTCCAACCAGTCCATGCCTACCAGATATCCCAACACAATCTAGTCCCACTTGACAGCATCCGGCCCATCTCCCTCCAAACCCTTCCCATTAATATACCCATCCAAATGCCTCTTAAATGTTGCAATTGTACCAGCCTCCACAACATCCTCTGGCAGCTCATTCCATGCACGTACCACCCTCTGCATGAAAACATTGACCCTTAGGTCTCTTTTATGTCTTTCCCCTCTCACCCTAAACCTACGCCCTCTGTTGTGGACTCCCCAACCCTAGGGAAAACACTTTGTCTATTTATCCTATCCATGCCCCTTATAATTTTGTAAACCTCTTTAATGTCACCCCTCAGCCGCCGACGCCCCAGAGAAAACAGCCCCAGCCTGTTCAGTCTCTCCCTGTAGCTCAGATCCTCCAATTCTTACAACATCCTTGTAAATCTTTTCTGAACCCTTTCAAGTTTCACAACAGCTTTCCGATAGGAAGGAGACCAGAATTGCACGCAATATTCCAACAGTGGCCTAACCAATGTCCTGTACAGGCGCAACATGACCTCCGAACTCCTGTACTCAATACACTGACCAATAAAGGAAAGCTAACAAACGCCTTCTTCACTATCCTGTCTACCTGCAATTCCACTTTCAAGGAGCTATGAACCTGCACTCCAAGGTCTCTTTGTTCAGCAATACTCCCTACGACCTTACCATTAAGTGCATAACTCCTGCTAAGATTTGCTTTCCCAAAATGCAGCACCTCGCATTTATCTAAATTAAACTCTATCTGCCACTTCTCAGCCCATTGGCGCATCTGGTCCAGATCCAGTTGCAATATGAGGTAACCCTCTTCGCTGTCCACTACACCTCCAATTTTGGTGTCATCCGCAAACTTACTAACTGTACCTCGCATTCAAATCATTTATGCAAATGAGAAGAGGGACCAGCACTGATCGTTGTGGCACTCCACTGGTTACAGGCCTCCAGTTTGAAAAACATCCTTCCACCACTACCCTCTGTCTTCTTCCTTTGAGCCAGTTCTGTATTCAAATGGTTTGTTCTCCCTGAATCCCATGAGATCTAATCTTGTTCATCAGTCTCCTAAGGGAAACCTTGTCGAAAGCCTTACTGAAGTCCATACAGATGACATGTACCACTCTGCCTTCCTCAATCTTCTTTATTACTTCTTCGAAAATACTCAAGCTTGTCAGACATGATTTCACACGCACAAAACCATGTTGACTATCCCTAATCAGTCCTTGCCTTTCCAAATGCAGGGATATCCTGCCCCTCAGTATTTCCTCTAACAACTTGCCCACCACCGAGGTCAGGTTCACCGGTCTATAGTTCCTTGGCTTGTCTTTAACGCCCTTCTAGAACAGTGGCACCACATTTGCCAACCTCCAGTCTTCCGACACCTTACCTGCGACTATCGATGATGCAAGTACCTCAGCAAGAGGCCCAGCAATCACTTATCTAGCTTCTCACAGAGTTCTCGGGTACACCTGATCAGGTCCTGGGGATTTATCCACCTTTAACCGTTTCAAGACATACAGCACTTTCTCCTTTGTAATCTAGACATTTTGCAAGATGTCACCATCTATTTCCCTACAGTCTATATCTTCCAAATCATTTTCCACAGTAAATACGGATGTAAAATATTCATTTAGTATCTCACCCATTTTCTGCTGCTCCACACAAAGGCCACCTTGCTGATCTTTGAGGTGCCCTATTCTCTCCCTAGTTACCCTTTTGTCCTTAATATATTTGCAAAAACCCTTTGGATTCTCCTTAATTCTATTTGCCAAAGCTATCTCATCTCCCCAATTTGCCCTCCTGATTTCCCTCTTAAGTATACTCCTACTTCCTTTGTACCCTTCTAAGGATTCAATCGATCTATCCTGTCGATACCTGCTATATGCTTCCTTCTTTTTCAGAACCAAACCCTCAATTTCTTTAGTCATCCAGCATTCCCCATACCTACCAGCCTTCCCTTTCACCCTGACAGGAATATACTTTCTCTGGATTCTTGTTACCTCATTTCCGAAGGCTTTTCCCATTTTCCAGCCATCCCTTTAACTGCGAACATCTGCCTCCAATCAGCTTTCGAAATACCGTCAAAATTGGCCTTTCTCCAATTTAGAACTTCAACTTTTAGATCTGGTCTATCCTTTTCCATCACTATTTTAAAACTAATAGAATTAATGTCTCTGTCCCCAAAGTGCTCGCCCACTAACACTCAGTCAACTGCCCTGCCTTACTTCCCAAGGGTAGGTCAGGGTTTGCACCTTCTCTAGTAGGTACGTCCATATACTTAATCAGAAAATTGTACACGTTTAAGAAATTCCTCTCCATCTAAACTTTTAACACTATGGCAGTCCCAGTCGATTTTTGGAAAGTTAAAATCCCTAACCATATCTACCCTATTATTCTTGCAGATAGCTGAGATCTCCTTACAAGTTTGTTTCTCAATTTCCCTCTGACTATTGGGGCGTCTATAATACAATCCCTAAAAGTTATTTCTCAGTTCTACCCAAATAACTTCCCTGGATGTATTAACCGGGAATATCCATCCTCAGCATAGCTGTAATGCTATCCCTTGTCAAAATGCCACTCTCCCTCCTCTCTAGCCTCCCTTTGTATCCTTCCTGTAGCATTTGTATCCTGGAACACTCTACTGCCAGTTCTGCCCATCCCTGAGCCATGTTTTTGTAATTGCTATAATCTGTAACCTCGAGACTGAATGACGCAGCAAATCTCCTGACCCCCCCCCCCCCCCCCCCCACCGTGAAATTCGCCATCATCAGCTCATTCAACACTCTATAGCCCGGGTGCTCACTCACAGTCAGTCTTCTTCACCTCATCCTAAATAAACTGACCTGAAAACCTCAATAGTAAACAAACAGCAACATTAAATAATTCTTAGCCGTGTTTTAAACTCCCTTCATAACAGCAATGACCATCTCTGTAACATCTCCTTGTCAGACAATCCTTCAAGATATCTGCACTTGTGAAATGCTGACATTTCCAGTCTGGTCAATTCATCACCCCATCTTTATTGACGTTTTTACAGCATTTTGTTTTTGGTTAAAAGCACCAGACCAGGCGATGCATTGTACCTGCATTACATCGAAGCTTATGGAAATTGGGGTCGTTGATACTGACTATATCCATACCAAGTGTTTGTTTACTTGAGACACTCTGGCTCAGACTGCTGAGATGGAATCTTATCTACAAACAATGCCGCACGTCAAAGAGTGGAAAGAGGTACCTGGACACTATTTCAGGAGACAGTCAGACACTTAAGATTAAATACCTCAAATTTGGTCAGTGATCAGCAACAGAAGGGAGTGACTATGAGTGAAGAACGTAGAGGGAACTAAAGGGTCTTGCTTAATGAGCCTCAGCCCTTCAGTTTGACTAACAGGATTGACATTCTTGTTCTCTGGGTGAATGAAAGTTGGCGCTATAGGAAGAACGACCAGACTGACTACCGCATTGTGGTTGAGACAGCAATTCAAGAGGAGGATGAAAACCGAAGTGAAGGTATAATTGGGTATGCTGTATTCCAGGAAATAGAGACTCTTCCCTGTTGCCGGAATTAAGAGTTCTGAAGGCTGGATTCCCAGCTTTAAGATATTCATCTGGTCTGCAGGGGAATGACCCAGTTGTTCATACAGAGAGAATTATGAAGCTTCTGCTGCTGAAAAATTCTATGAGAAGCTCGGGAATAAATTCCAAAAAAAAAAGAAACAAAATAGTAATAATTTTTGCACTGCTATCTGAGCAATTGGCATTTGTTCAGCAAGATTAAAGCAGGAACATTTGTTCTGAAAGATTGGAGAGTGAGAGACAAGGCGAGTGAGCTTGTAGCACAGATTGAAATTGGTATATACAATGTTGTGGATATCAGAGAGACGTGGCTGCGAGGAATCAGAACTTGAAACTGAATATCCAAGAATGCATATCTCTGAAAAGGTAGGCAGATGGCAGAGTGGGCGGACTTGCGTTGTTAGTAAGAAATACAATTAAATTGACAGCAAGAAGAAGGGCTTATGTCCGAAACGTCGATTCTCCTGTTCCCTGGATGCGCTTTTCCAGCAACACATTTTCAGCTCTGATCTCCAGCATCTGCAGTCCTCACTTTCTCCTCCAGCAAGAAGTGAAATACAGGCATAACTTCCCGGAATCCGTGTACGTAGAATAAAGGAACCATATAGGAAAGAAAATGACATCGATGGAACTGGTCTACAAGTCCCGTTAGCAGTCATCAGGATGTGGCGATGAAAGCAAACCAGGTGATAGAAAAGGCATGTAAGAACGACACTATTGCAATGATCATGGGGGATTTTAATGTGCAGATGGACTTGGAAAATTAGGTTAGCATTGGATCTCAAGAAAACGATTTGTAGCAATGTCTGTGGCATTGCCTTTTTTGATAGAGCCCACTAAGGAACAGGTAATTTTGTATTTAGTAATACGTGAAGAGACAAGTTTGATTAGGGAGCACAAGCTGAAGGAACCCGAGTTGGCAGTTCAACCTGAGTTCATCCTTTGGTTTGAGATGGACAAGATCGAATCAGTTGTAACTAGATTGCAGTTGTGTAAAGGTAACTACACGGAAATGTGGGTGGAGTTGGTCAGGGTTGACTTCAAGGGATTACCAGCAGGAAGGAGACTTACGCAGCAATAGCAGGGGTTTCTCGGGTTTAATCAGGTGACACGCAGAAATTCATCCCAAGGGTGAAGAGATATACTAAGGAGAGGATGAGGCAACCAAGACTGACAAGGCATGTCAGGGAGAGCACAAAATAAGCAAAAGAGAAAACATGCAATGAGTTCGAGATTAGTGGATTCCAGCTAATTGGGAAGCTTTTCAAAAACAGCAGAGAGGAAAGGATATAAGGTTAAGTTGGCTATTAACATATGTGTGTGTATATATATATATATATATATATAAAAGAAGACTGCATGAGATTTTTCGTCGAAATCTAAATGATTACAGAGAGGCAAGAGTGGACATTAGGCTAATGGAAAATCAGACTGACGTTTTTGCAATGGGTACCAAAGGAATGACGGAGGATCTGAAGATGTATTTTCCATCAGTTTTCATCGTGGATGGCACCAACAGCATGCCAGAATTTCAAGAGAGACATGGGGCAGAGGTGTGTGGACTGGACATCAGTAAAGTGAAGATGCTCGGAAGTTGAATGGGGGTAAATCACCAAGACCAGATGGACTACACATCAGAAAACTGAAGGAGATAGCTGAAGTGATTGAAGACACATTGATGGTGATCTTTCAGAAAACACTGGAGTCAGGGAAGATCTCAAATGACTGGGATATGACTAATGCAACACACCTTTTTGAAGAAAGAAGGGAGGCTGATGCAGGAAACTAACTGTGCTCCCAGGAGGAGCAGTTCCACCACAGAACACACCAGATGGCCTCCTTCTTTAAAGATCGCAATTTCCCTTCCCACGTTGTTGAAGATGCCCTCCAACGCATCTCATCCACATCCCGCAACTCCGCCCTCAAACACTACATTTGCAACCCTAATTAGGACAGAACGCCCCTAGATCTCACTTTCCATCCTGCCAACCTTCGTATTAACTGCACCATCCGCCGACATTTTCACCACCTCCAAACAGACCCCACCACCAAAGATATATTTCCCTCCCACCACTTTCCGCTTTCTGAAAAGGCCATTCGCTTTTTGACTATCTGGTCAGGTCCAAGGCCCCCCAAAATCGACCCGCCCATTCTGGCACCCTCCACTGCCACGGCAGCAATTGCAAAACCTGCGCTCACACCTCCTCCCTCACCTCAATCCAAGGCCCCAAAGGAACCTTCCACATCCATCAAAGTTTCACCTGAACATCCACCAATGTCATTTATTGTATCCGTTGCTCCCAATGCGGTCTCTGCTACACTGGGGGACTGGGCGCCTCCTGGCATAACGCTTCCAGGAACATCTCCCAGGACACCCACACCAATCAACCCCACCTGCCCGTGGCCCAACATTTCAACACCCCGTCCACTCTGTCAAGGACATGCATGTCCTGTGCTTCCTCCACCGCCGCTCCCTCACCTCCGGACGCCTGAAGGAAGAACGCCTCATTTTCTGCCTCAGAACACTTCAACCCCAGGGCGTCAATGTGGACTTCACCAGTTTCCTCATATCCCGTCTCCCCACCTTACTCCAGTTCCAAACTTTCAGCTCAGCACTGTACTCATGACCTGTCGTACCTGCCAATCTCCCTCCCCACCTCTCCGCACCACCCACCCCTCTGACCTATTATCTCCATCCCCACCGCCATTCCCTATTGTACACTTTGCTACCTTCTACCCAGCCCCACTCCCCCATTCACCTCGGCACCCTGGAGGCTCCCTGCCTCTATTCCTGATGAAGGGCTTTTGCAGGAAACGTCGATTGTCCTGCTCCTCGGATTATGCCTGACCTGCTGTGCTTTTCCAGCACCACTCTGATGTAAACGCAGGAAATTAATCGCTAGGCACCCTGATTTTTGTTGTTGTTAACGTCTTAGAGTCGTTTGTTAAGAATGAGGCCGTCAAGTATGCTGCCGTGCATCAGGCAGAGTCAGCACTGCTTCGTCAAATGGAAGTCATGCCTGACAAATCTGTTAGAATACTTTGATGAAGTAACAAACAAGTTAGACAAAGAAGAGCGAATGGACATGATTTGAAAACTTGGTGAGTTCCACGGGGGTCAGTGTTGGGAATACAACTGTTCACGTCATGAATTGAAGGTCGAGAAAAAGAACTGAGGACATTGTTGCCACGTTTGCAGATGGCACAAAAGTAAGTCGAGGGTCTGGTAATGTTGAGGCAGTGGGCGGGATGCAGAAGGACTTGGACAAGCTAAGAGAGTGGACAAAGAAGTAGGAAATTTAAAGTGGGAAAATATGAGTTTATGTATTTTGGTAGATGGAGTAAAGGCGTTGATCGTTTTCTGAACAGGGAAACATTTCGGAAATCTGAAGAGCAAAAGGCCTTTGGGAGTCCAAGTTCAGGAATACTCTTTAGTTTCACATATAGGTTCAGTTGACTGTTGAGAAGGCAAAGGCCATTGTAACATTTAGTTCAAGGAGGTATAATGCAAGATCTGAGATGTACTGTTGAGGGTATATCAGCCCTGGTCAGACTGCATTTGGAAAATCGTGAGCAATTTTGAACACTGCATAGAAGGAACAATGTGCTGGCATTAGAGAGGATCCAGTTTGACATGAATGGTACTGGGATGACGAGCTTGCCAGAATAATAAAAGTGAGGGCTCTGGTTGTGTATTTGGTGAGGTTTACAAGTATGAGGAGGATAGAGGAAGGTGTGAAAGGTACGCTAAAAAGGCGGAGTGGCGCCGTTTTTGATTCAGGAAAACATTCCTTTTTTTCACTGGCAGTGAAAAAAATGATGTTAAATAACAAAGGAATGATAATTTGGCTTGGATTATATTGTTGTCCCCACATCCCACCCCACAAATGTTGAGAAAAACAGCGAAACAAATAAATAGCGGGATCTCAGATACAAGTAAGAATTAGAAGCTTGTAACAGTGGGTGATTTTTAAGTTTCCACTCATTGACTGGGTTACCACCTGTTACAGGCTTGGATGGTGAATAGTTTGTTCAATATATTCAAGAAAACTTCATAATCAACCTGGAAATGTTTAGACGTGAGTAGCAACAAAACGTGACCTTCTATTGGGTAATTAGGCAGGGCAAGTGACTGAAGTGAGAGTAGACGCTTTGGATCCAGTTATCATAATTCTTTTAAGTTTAAATAGTTGTGGAAAAGGATAAGAAATGTATAACATTTTAAGTTTCTTCGTGAAGTAAGTCACATTTTAATGGTATCAGACTAGAACTTTCCAAATTCGATCGGCGTAGGTTGTTCACAGGTAAATAGTCGTCTGATAATTGGAGTCTTTTAGAAGTGTTCAGTGTCACGATATGACCATAGGACAGAGGAGCATAAATTCGGCCATTCGGCACATCGATTCTGCTTAACCATTCGATCATGGCTGATAGTTTTTTTTCCACTCTTTTCTCCCGGTTTCTCCCCGTAAGCTTTGATCTCCTTAGCAACCAAGCACTTATCTCTCTTTTACATGTACTGACCTGGCCTCCACAGCCTTCTGTGGCAATGAATTCCAAATTCACCATTCTTTGGTTGAAGAAGTTTCTTCTTACCTCCATTCTAAAAGGTCTACCCTTCACTCTAAGGCTGTGCCCTAAATTCCTAGTCCCTCTCAACAATGGAAACAACTTTCCAACATTTACTCTGTCCAGGCCAGAATTCTGCATGTTTCAATTTGATCCCCCTTCTTCTAAAATCTATCGCGTATTAACCCAGAAACCCCAAATGTTCCTCATATGTTAAACTTTAATTCATGTGCCAATTCTTGTGAATCTTCTCTGAACACGCTACAGGGCCATCTATCATTCAGAAATATGGGGTCCAAAACTGCACACGTTAACTCAAATGTAGCCTAACCACATCCTTTTAGAGCCTTAGAATTACATCTCTGTTTTTATATTTGAGTCAGCTCAAAATAAATGTCATCTTTGCATTTGCTTTCCGAACCACTGACACAACCTGCAAGTCTAACTGAAGAGAAAGCTGGACAAGAGCTTTCCACTTCAGATTTCTGAACTCTCTTCCTATTTAGAAAATACTCCATGCCTTTGTTCTTCCAACCAAAGTGGGTACAAATAATTTTCTTGCAGGCACTTTCTTAAGAGGAAGAGCAGATGGGCAAAACGGGAATATGCAATAACTTTATCTGCAAAGGATAAGGCTCCCACAAGCACATACGAAGCAAGAGAGCAACTGTAGAGAGAGAGCCGGGCACCCTGAACATCACGGAGGGTGTGATTTTTGAAACTCAGGAAATGGGAGAGATATTAAGATTAGATTTCATTAGATTAGATTACATTACATTACAGTGTGGAAACAGGCCCTTCGGCCCAACAAGTCCACACCGACCCGCAGAAGCGCTACCCACCCATACCCCTACATTTACCCCCTACCTAACACGACGGGCAATTTAGCATTGCCAATTCACCTGACTTGCACATCTTTGGACTGTGGGAGGAAACCGGAGCACCCGCAGGAAACCCACGCAGACACGGGAAGAACGTGCAAACTCCACACACTCAGTCGCCCGAGGCAGGAATTGAACCCGGGTCTCCGGCGCTGTGAGGCAGCAGTGCTAACCACTGTGCCACCATGCCGCCCACAAGTGAACATTTTGCATCAGTTTTTACGATGGAGAAAGCCAGCCAAAATGAATCTGCGAAGTTCCTGTCACCAAACTATCTGGGCAACGGCGAAACAAATGGAGACTAGTTATTGTTTCTCGTGGCTGGATTGACGTCATACTCTGGATGGCTTCGTGCTGCACTTCGAGTCTATATGTTACCCAAACTGGAGGATATTAGTTATGTGGCGTCATTGGATAGTCTGGATTTTTCACTGAGGCGTAGGATGCCGAGGGTTGATTTTATCAGTGTTTATCAGATCACCAGGGTTATAGATGAAGTGAACAGCAAACGTCTTTTCCCTTGGATAGGTAAGTCTGAAACTATTTTTTTTTATTAAGGTGAGGTGAGAAAGATTTAAAATTGAACAAAGGGGCAGCTTCTTCACACAGAGAGGGGATTGTATTTAGAAGTAACTTCTAAAATTAGTGGTAAATGCAGGTAGAGTTAAGACATGCAAAAGGCATTTGGGCATGCAAATGAATAACATAGATTTCGAGAGATATGGAATAAATTCAAGGAAGAGGTTCAAATTAAGTTTGGGATACCTGGTCGTCATGCTTGAGTTGGACTGAAGAAGTCGAAAGAGCTCAAGGAAATAAGTGTTGATGTTTTGCAAACAGTTCACGTTAAACGAGAGGAAGTGGTGGACGTCTTAGAAAATATGGACTACGGTAAATCTCCAGACCCTAACCTAGCGTCTCCCAGGACATTGGAAAATGTCAGGGAGTAGATTGTGGGGCTCCTTGTAGAAATACTTTTGTCGATAATCTGGGTCAAGTGCTGGATGACGGGAAGTGCTAATGTTGAAAAAGGATGTGGAGCTACAGATTCGAATCTGATTAGCGTCGTGGGCAAGCTATTGGAGGTGATTCTAAAATATAGCATTTGGAGAGGCAAGGCATGATTAGGGGCAGTCAGTACGGTTTTGTGTGAGGGGAATTGCGTCTCACAAATTTAATTTTTTTTTGTATTAAATAACCAAAATGATTGATGTGAAAAGAGCAGTAGACATTGTTTACTTGGACTTTAGTAAAGTCTTTGACAAATTTGCACATGGTAGAATAACTGGAAAAGTTAGAACATGTGGGATTCAGGATGAGCTTGCCAATTCGATACAAACTTCACAGTGACAGGAGACGGGCTGTGGTGGTGCAGGGCTGTTGTTCACTGTGGAGGTCTGTGGCCGACAGTGTTCCCAGGATCTGTGCAGGGTCCACTTTCGTTTGTTGCTTATTTAAATGATTTGGATCAGAATTTAGAAGGCATGGTTTGCAAATGACACCAAAATTGTTGGTACAGTGGACCTGAAGATGGATATCGAAGTTTGAAAAGAGACCGTGATCAATTGGGTTGCAGGGCTGAAAAGTGCAAATGAATTTGTATTTCGATAAATGCAAGGTCCTGCATTTTGGTAAAATAAACAAGAATAGGACTGGTACAATTGAAAGTATGGCATTGGATAGTGCTGCAGAAAAGAGCGACTTAGTGGCTCAGTTACATAATTCTTTGAAGTTTGTGTCACATATGGATAGGGTGATTAAAGTTTTTTTGTAGTATATTTGCCTTCATTGTTCGGATCTTAGCGTTGTTTAAGGGAGCTTATTTTGAGATTTACCTAGACGTTGAGGAAGCCTCTCCTCGAGTACTGAATCCAGTTCTGGTCGCCCTATTACAGGGAGGATATTATTCACAACAGATTTGACAGGTTGGTGCTGGGAACGGAAGGCTTTCAGTTATGAGGCGAGGCTGGAAAGGCGTGAACTTCGTTCCCGGGAGCATAGGAGTTTTAGGTTGATCTTTCAGACATTTAAAGGAATCCTGAAGTGTATAAATAAGGCCAGTTGCAAGTGCACATTCTCTCGAGTGGGGTGTTTCAAGACGAGCAGCACTTTATTATTAAGATGAGAGGAACAAATTTGACTAAAGACTTGAGAGGCATTATTTTTGAAACACAGACTGTTTTGTGTGTGGAATGAAGTTCCAGACAAAGTGTTCAATGTGGATGCAGTTAGGACGTTTCAAAAAATGTGTATAAGTGTATGAATGGGAAAGGTTTGGAGAGAATGGGACTAAGTGAAGGCATGGATTAGTTGGACTGAGAGGTCTGTCTCCATGCTATCTGACTCGAATATTAAAATTTCATTGATATTTTCCCTGGAAACATCAGAACACAGAAGGTTACGGGCCATAAGCTGGAAACTGGGAATGGAATAAAGAGATGCCTGATGGTGCACACTGCTCGATGGGTTGAAGGATCGTTTTCCATGCTGTAAAAGCTCAAAGAACATGGAGAAACTGATCTACAACGAAAATGATCACGAATGAAAAGACTAAAGTGGGTTCATTGAGAATAGATACGAACACTTCTGCCATACTCCCTGGTGGTCGAGTTATTCGGATTTGATTCACGGTCAGGGAAACGGTGTTCTGTTCTGCAAGCATACGCTGGTAACAGTGTTTCTGACTCACTTACCGAAGCTAGAAAGGAGCTAGCATATCATTGGCTTTGTCCTAAACATTATTAAAGTCAACAAAAATGCTTCCAGAACGAAAGGAAAACAATGATGTATATAATGTTGACGGAAATAGAATGCTGGTGATAGCAGAGAATGGCAGTGATCAGCTCGTGGCAATTATGCCATTACCACAACATTTCCGGAAAGTCTATCGTGTCTCCAGCTCACCTCGTTATGCATCCCAAACCGGAAATGAAGGACCGAGAATAAAATAGGAGATGAGCAATCGTGCTTCGGGAAAAGATGAAAGAAACTCCAATTTGAATAAGCAAGAAACAACTTGAACTGATGTGGACAAAACAGGCGACGGGGTGGCTCACAGAAAGTGCTAATCGTTTCAGATCGAAAATGCTGGATAAATGTCACAGCATTTGCGGGAAGTTTAAGCAACGGACCTTAAATGTACACAGGCACCAGCAGCAATTGGATCCACGATCTCCTGTTTACAACTCCGGCGCTTTCAACAACTGAGCAATAGTGCTACACCACAACCTGCTTTTCCGAGGCATACGTGCATTTCCTTCACCAGTCGACCACAGTGGTATTGGATATATTTTCTGCATCAATGTTGATAATTGAGAATTGCAATCAACTCCTGCTTTTGCAAAATCAGACAGTTCACAGTTGCCACTGAAAATGGACAGAAACAGGCAATCGCCTTTTGCATTCGTTTCATACGGATATTTTCACCTGTTCAAACTGACAGGAAAAAGTTGATTATTTCATCCTCTCTGGACCCATTAGGTGCTTTAATATAAAAAGAGGAAACATCACTCCAAGAGGACCATGGTCATTGTGGTGTGTTGACAATGAATGGTGTGTTATTCAGTCTAAACTGTGGGCAGTAAAGCTGACCTATTAGCAACAGAACTGAGCCTTGCATGACCAGCTCAACACTCACTTCCTACCTCCTGGATCCCTGTGATCATTACCTTTCGCTTTTGTTTTACTCCATAGCTGCACTTCTCAATTTATTCCTGAACGATTGCATGTATCCCATTAGAAGTGCAACGTTCAGAAACGGATTCTTGGAATGTAGGCATCACTCAGTGGGACAGGATTCACTGTCTACCCAGACTACCCCAGATATAAGGGTGATGAGTTACTTTCCTGAACCCTTGAACGGAGTGACAACCATCATGTTCAAAGTTTGTGAGAAGATTCGTAGCTCGGGTGCTCATTGTTGTGGTTCTGTTCGCCGAGCTGGGATTTTGTGTTGCAGACGTTTCGTCCCCTGTCCAGGTGACATCCTCAGTGCATGGGAGCCTCCTGTGAAGCGCTTCTGTGATCTTTCCTCCGGCATTTGTAGTGGTTTGAATCTGCCGCTTCCGGTTGTCAGATCCAGCTGTCACTGAGGGTGTCACCTAGACAGGGGTCGAAACGCCTGCAACACAAATTCCCAGCTCGGTGAACAGAACCACAACAACCATCATGTTGCTATGGAGGGAGATTCAACATTTGCATCCAGTGACACTGAATGACAGCTATACATTTCCAACTCAGAGTGGTGACATGCTGGGAGGTGGATTTGCCATGATAGTTTTCCCGTATATCTGCTTCTGTCACCATTCTAGCTGGATGCAAACAACCACTGGACTGATTCTAGCAGTATCAGGGTGTGTGTCCTGTGCGTAAAGCGGACGTGTTTATTTTTTCTTATGTGGAAATTTCACAAGATGAGTAATAAATCTTCATTTCCTAACTGGGACTTGTACCCAGGTCTGGGCGAAGCAAAGTCTGACTCCTAAGCGAGGAACACCAGTCTTACTAAGAGGAACCATTGTGACCTGACATGTACACACTCTTGTGCCTGGTGTTCACGTTATAACCACCTTCCACAGAAATGCTTCTCTCTGAAAGTTTCCAAGCAGTTTATATTATCGCCCTGGGTTTCAATGTGAAAGAAGCGGAGCTGTTATAATGTGATGTTCTTCAGCAGATGTACTGCATGATTATACAGAACAGCTGAGGCTAACGTCTCCCGTTTTGAGGTGTTGATCGGCATTGAAAGGATGGCACCAATAAAGGCGTCGTTCAAATTGTCTGATGTTCGATCCCGGGCGAGAAATGACCAGAGTTTTCTCTCTGAATGCATTCAGGGTTTTGACCCAAAGAGAAAGTGCCTCAAAATATGAAAGTATTTTTTGCTGTAGTGGCTCAGGAATAGTGCAGTGACTGGGAATAAAACAATGGAATGAAGCAAGCAGTTGACGAAAAAAATGTTTCGTCTGCCAGAGAAATGCACTGCTTCACAAAGTGGGAACGGTTGAAGTGAAGGAATTATGGTGATTGTTGTTGCTGTGTGATGCCCTGTTGAACTGTGTTTCCGACGATGTCCTGGTTACCGTTAAAACTCGACAATGAAGTTTTGCGCTGGGTTAGGTCAGTGGTGCAATAGGTAACGAGTATAACACTTGATCTGAGGATATTCGTTTTGAGGTCACCCCAGCTGGAATGTGTCAATCTGCTTCTCCACCGTTATCTATTGAAAGCCGCTCTTGTTGAGAGTTTTCTGCCGGGCGCGGCTTTGTCTGGTTCTTGTGGACTGCAGTGAATGGATCATTGAGTTTCCGAAGGTGCAATTTGAACATAAGCAACATCTGGTTCGATTTCAGCTCATTGTCCATTCCCAGCTACGCCACTGTTTTCATTTTTTGAGAAGTAGTTTGTGTTCCACCGAAAGCTGCATTGTGTCAGACCAACTTGTGCGTGGGGACAGAGAGCGGGTGTAGAGCGCATGAAGTCGACACATGCGAATTCCACTCTGCTCAATTTTTGTCATCACAGTATTTCTGATTGCTTTTCAGAAGGAGAAAAAAAATGCTGGCAGGTAAATAATTTTCTCCCAAATGTTATTCATGTCAATATAAATCAAAAACTAAGGATGCTGTTTGGGAACTAAGTAGGCCGGGCCGCATCTATGTAGATAAACAAAGTTAATGTTTCAAATTGATCTGAGGACAAATGTGCTCCTTTGCCAGTGAAAGACACTGCTTCACAAGGTGGACCGATTGAACAGAAGCAGTCATCGTGATGATCGTTGTTGGTTGGCTGCATTTTGAACTTTCTCGTGGATGCGCATGATCATGTTAACATCAGAATTCTGAAGAATGGGGGCGTTATGCATGTACAGGGCCATTGGGCGCAACAGTTTTGGCTCTTGCTTCACGTGAGCGCAATTCACAGTCTCTTTATTTTTCCAACTCATCTTCGTCACTGTCCTGAAGCTGAGATGATGTTTGAGTCCCTGATCTGCAGCAAGGTGAATCTTTTCACTGTATCATTACAGTAAATGCGTCCGAGAACTTTGGAGTCATTCTCACAGAGATTGTCAGAGGAGGCAAAGCTGAAATACTCCCACACGTTGATCATGGGCACCTTTCCATTTCCCAAACCCACTGACTCAATCCCTGCGGCTCCCGTGAATGGAAAAGACACAAAACAACAAAATTCAGTCTCCAGTTTTGTGAGTCTTTCGAAATTCATTGGGAAGCGGAAGCAGAAAAAAAATGAAGGGTAACCCTGTCTGACTGAGCAGAGTCAGACGGGGCAGCTTCCCCTTCGTTCAAATCAAAATCTGATGTTCTTGGGAACATTCACTGATCCAAGAGATTGAAAAGTTTCCCATCAGAGCTGCTCTGCTTCTGCTGTTGCCACTGTCAAGAACAATAAACCAGGATTCCCTGACGGGTATCAAAAATAGGCATTGGTGGTAAAAGCGTCGAATCCGAAACACTAGGCCACCAATGATAGAGGCAAAAGCTCCTCAGTAGTTTCTGAATGACACATCTTCTGGCTTTTGTTTTCATTGGAGACCAGTTTCTCCTCCAAAGTAGTGTAGTAAGTGTACTTTTACAACACAAAAAGAGGTCTATCTAGCCTATGACCGGGAGCCTTGTGTTCAGCTCCGTTATAATTTCTGTAAAACGTGTTACTTTCTTTTCTGACTCTTCCTTTTGCTCCTAAGTTGTTGTACATGTGTTTGTAGACTGCATCGGTCCATTTCATTCCATATGTGGAGTAACAATTCGAACCAATTTGTTTAATTAACTGTGACCAATCATTATTCCGACGCATCTAGCTACTGTTGTTATGTGGAGGAGAACCACGTGAAAGTTTCAGTGAGAGGGTGAGATTTTTCTTCAGGGACGTATGTCCAAAACATCGCTTCTCTTACTCCTCAGATGCTGCATGACCTGCTGTGCTTTTTTAGCAACACATCATCGAGTCTCATGTCCAGCATCGGCAGTCCTCACTGTCTCCTCTCAATGCTTCATGAATATTACTGAATAGCTATTCTGGCTGTATCTGCACAAAATGACATATGTACTCCTACTAGAACTCAGAATCAAAGTAAATGACCGATATGGATCTAAGTTGGATGTAAAGTGTGTCTTGGTGTGAAATTTGCATTTATTGTGTTGTGTTATTTCTGATGCCCTTGTCATAGATTGTACTGTTTGATGTCAACGCCAATTCAATTGCATTGATGCGTGTACCCTGCATGTTGTTAATCTGAAACTACATCAGTGATATGTAATGCCTTATTATTGGATGCTGGGAAGCTGGCAGCAGTTCATCTTGTAGAAGCAGCAATGAACATTACTTGTGTAGAAGGTAAGTGTGGTCACTTGGAGTCGGCTAACTCTCGTGTCCTGATGCATAACATTCGTTTTCTTCGCTTCTCCTTGCAGTTGACTTAGTGGAGATTGCCGTCCTGATCCAAGGTTAGTGTGGTCTCTCCAGATGTATGATTTGCCCCCTCATGGCCATAGCAACGGCAGATGTATTGGTGGTCGTCCTCGATCTGATATTCAGACATAGCCCTATTCTTTAGCCAGAACACTTAATTTGCCTGGAAGACACAGACGTGTGCATCGTTCATGCTGCACTGCTTTATACGGGAGACAGCAATGCGGAGGATTCTGGAAACATCGAAATAAAGAGTAGAAGTCGATCCAATAAATTACTGTTTTCCATTTCTGATAAGTCTACAAAGGTCTGGACAATGCTTACTGTGTGGTCTATTCTTGAAAGGTTGAGGGGTCTTTTTATTGGGTTGTTCATTCCTACTTACATCCACAACATCGGCTTCATGCTGCAGCTGCGGAGTTGCTGCACTCAGACTGCAATTTATACCCTGATCCTGGCTTATTTTAGAGAGCAGTTGCAGAATCTGATGGTATTTCCTTCCATTCTGATTGGGCATTTAATTAAACAATGATGTGCAAAATATCTTTCCCCGTCTGGTTGTCGATATTAAGCGGAACGCACTGACACACTTCGTGCATTCTGAAAGATACAGACTGCCAGAAGGAAGCTACTATCTGGAAATATGCCTGTACTATTGGCTTTATCACAGGCAGGTTAATATCAAATCGGAAATCATTTTAGTGTGGACTTCAGAAGAGAAGGCCAACGCTATTATTTCATCTACCCCAGAATTCAGTTCAAGGGAACCAGCCACCACATCAGTTGTGGTGACTCGTCCGTGTATCTCAACACACAAGAGTGGTTCGGAGGATAATCTGTGCAATGGGATTCATGAAAAAATTAAAACTCTGAAAACCGGTGGCAGAGTCAGAAAGTCACAGCGTTTTTCAACACGGAAATGGAACCTTCACTCAAACCCACTCATGCCAAAAAGATGACCAAATTAATCTCGTTCCATTTGTCAGCATTTGGATCAAATCTATCAAACGATTCCACTTCATTATGTAATAATGCCAGCCTCCGGTATGTACTCTCTGGCATCTCATTCCTTACACACACCATGCTCTATTGAAACAGATGCCCCTTTGCTACCATTCAAGTCCTTCCACTCTCATCTTGGTTCTATGTTCTCTTGCTTTGAAATACCGAACAAGGGGTGGGGGATGGCGGAAGTGAGGTGGGGAAGACTTTGGATCATCACTCTATCCAAGCCCCCGATGATTTTATGTTCTCTGTAAGGTCACCCCTCAGCCTCTGGCGCTCCAGGGAAAATAGCTGTTGCCTACTCAGCATCTCGCTGTAGCTCAAACCCTCCAGCCTTGGAAACATCCTTGTGAATCTTTTCCAAACCTTGTCAAGTTTAACATTTTTCTGATAGGAGCAACATAAAAATAGCCTGACCAATGTCCCGGATTGCTCTAAGATGATCTTTCACCTCCAATACTCAATGTACTAAGACACAACAGCAAGGATACGAAAAGGCCTTCTTCATGAACCTGTTTACATGTGATTCGAATTTCAAGGAACTATCGACCCTCCCTCCAAGGTCGCTTTACTCAACAACGCTCCTTAGGATCTTTCCAGTCAGTGTATAAGTACTACCGTGATTTGCCTTACCAGGGTGGTATATTGAATAGTGTCTATGTTAACGCAAGACGTGTCAGAAATAATGCTCATTAACCTTGTGCATGGGCACGTTTGTGGAGCTACTATGCTGTGGCCTTTATGTAGACTTGAATATCACCGTGGCAGGAATTTCCTTTTGATGTTCTTTGGTTTTGATATTTCAAAAGCAACAGGAAGAAAGTTAAAGAGGTAGAGAGGAAGGTAAAAGAGGTAGGGAGGATGACATTAATCATCAGGGATCTGAGAAAGTGAGGTCGTTAAAACGGGTTTGTCTATTGAGTCAATATGGGTAGACGTCAGAAACAAGAAGGGACCCCAGTGACTTGATGTGGAGTTTTCCATAGACACAATTGTAAGAGACACAGAGGAGCTGATTAGGAGGCAGATTTTAGTAATTTGCAGAAGCAACAGGATTGTTGTCACTGATGATTTCCACTTCCCTAATATTGGGGCGGCATGGTCGCTCAGTTGTTTGCACTACTGCCTCACAGCGCCAGGGACCCGGGTTCAATTCCCGCCTCAGGCAACTGTCTGTGTAGAGTTTGCACATTCTTCCCGTGTCTGCGTGGTTTTCCTCCGGGAGCCACAGTCTCCTCCTACAATCCGAAGACCTGCAGGTTAGGTGAAATGGTCATGCTAAATTGTCCGTAGATTTAGGTGCATTAGTCCGGGATAAAGTAGGGGAATGGGTCCGGGTGGGTTACTCTTCAAAGAGTCGGTATGGACTTGTTTTGCCGAGGGGCCTGTTTCCACGCTGTAGCGAATCGAATCTAATTTTAAGTGGAACTATCTTAATGCCAATAGTTTGAATGGACCAGATTTTGTCAGGCGTGTCCGAGAAGGATGCTTGAGTTAATATGTGGAAAGGCCGACAAGAAGGGAGGCCATGTTGGATTTCGTACTTGTCAAGAGACCATGTTACTGTTCAGATTTCCCGGTGGGAATGCATTTGGCTGATAGTGAGCACAGCTCTTTGACCTTAACTGCAGGCACGAAGAGGGAGAGGATAATACGGCAGTGGAGAGTGTTTAATTGGGCGAGGAGGAATTATAGTGCAGTCAGGCAGGAACTGTCAAGCATAAATTGGGGGCAGATATCCTTAGGGTAATGTCTGATATCAATGTGGAGATCGTTCAGCGAGCACTTGAGCCTGGTCTGAGAGGAGTTAAATGTTGGCCGAAATGAACACTTTGCTTCTTAGTTCATTCGTGAGAGGGGTCTTGGCGTTTGTGAGAACAGCGTGGAACAGGTTTATTTGATTGTTAAGAAGGAGGATGTGCTAGTTAGTTTGAAAAACATGCGGATAGATAAGCACTCGGGCCAGATGGAATACACACAAGGTTATTGCAGGAAGCGAGGAAAGAAATTGGTGCGCCTTTGGCGATGATCTTGACGTCCTCTCTGTCAACTGGAGTAGGACCAGACATTTGTCAGGTGGCAAATGTTATTCCACATTCAGGAAAGAGAAAGGAATAATCCTGTGAATTACAGATGAGTCAGTTTTACATCAGTGATATGCAAATTAAGGGAGAGTTAACGAAGCTTGTCTGAATTCCTGAGGTTTTAGCAAATACCTACTTGCTGGCCTTTTACCGTCTCAGCTGTCTCTGTCATTCCTTCCTTGATTAATGAATGCACGAATTCATTTCATTTGCTTCCATCATCAGATATTAGCTGTACATATTTAGGTTCTCTAAGTCAAGCCGCTGTCTTTGAGAGGTTATCTGTTTGCCCCATCTATCGTTCAGTTCGGCCTTGCTGACGGCATAGGGATTCCTCTCCACTATATATAGAAATTTGTTTAGAGGAATTTTGCAAAATTTCTTATGTTAGGTTTACATTAGTTTGGGCATTGTTTCTTCCTCAATAGCGAATTAACTATCACTTTTTATTATGGTCGAATAATGATTTTAATTTAATTCTTGTTTAAGGTCGGGCAGGAGTCTTCTGTGGGTAATCCCCACTTGAAAGTCTATACCGTTTTGGATGCTGTTGTAAAGATAACTTCTAAGGAATGTGAAACAGTAACAGCCAGGCTGGTGGCACAAAAACTGACTCTTCTGTACATCAGGATTGGGAAAATTACAAGCGACTGAAAGTGAGAGATCACGAGCTAGTGAGCGGCACAGACTGACCTTTCTCTGGAAACGATCGAGATGGCAGTAAAGTTCGTTTCCTCTCAAGGGCCACAGTGATGGCACTCTCTGAGCTGCTGCATGAAATTCTTAAAGACCAGCTTGAGCAGCGAGAGGTCGCTGTGCAGACTGGTATCAGTACATAGGGAGAAAGAGGAATTTGGTTCTGCGGAGTCAGTACTGGGTGTTTAGGAAGAGACTGTAAAACATGACTTCTTCGTAGTAATCTCTGAGTTACTGCCAGGACCATATGCTCATGAGCCAAGGAAGCAGAAGGTAGCACCGATGAATGCATGGTTAAGAAAGTTGTATAGCGTGCAGTATTTCAGGTTATGAAACTTCAGATTACTAAACTAGACGTGAAACTCTATGTCGAAAGTCAACCTGGAGGCATAAACATATTGGATCTTGTGTTGGCTGATGAGCCTGGCCATGTGACTAACGTTTTGAGGAAGAGCACTTTGGAGGAAGTGATTACCTCACTTAATGTTTTAAGTCGGGTACGAATAAGAATACATCAGGGCCTTTCAGAAAGTTACGGACTTGGGAGCACAAATTAAGCCAGTATGAGGCAGGAGAGAGTGGTTGTTAAATCAGAGGAACCGTTGCTGTGGTTCCGTTCGCCGAGCTGGAAGTTTTTGTTGCAAACGTTTCGTCCTCTGTCTCGGTGTCATCCTCCGTGCTTGGGAGCCTCCTGTGAAGCGCTTCTGTGGTGATTCCTCCGGCATTTATAGTGGCCTGTCCCTGCCGCTTCCGGTTGTCAGTTTCAGCTGTCCGCTGTAGCAGCCGGTATATTGGGTCCAGGTCTATGTGTTTGTTGATGGAGTTTGTGGATGAGTGCCATGCTTCTAGGAATTCCCTGGCTGTTCTTTGTTTGGCTTGCCCTATAATGGTAGTGTTGTCCCAGTCAAATTCATGTTGCTTGTCGTCTGGGTGTGTGGCTACTAGGGATAGCTGGTCGTGTCGTTTCGTGGCTCGTTGATGTTCGTGGATGCGGATCGTTAGCTGTCTTCCTGTCTGCCCTATATAGTGTTTTGTGCAGTCCTTGCATGGGATTTTGTACACTACAATAGTTTTGCTCATGCTGGGTATCGGGTCCTTCGTTTTGGTGAGTTATTGTCTGAGAGAATACAGAACGAGGACATGCCGCAACCCAAAGGACGAGCCACACTACCATACATCAAGAATATATCTGAAATGACAGCCAGACTACTGTGACCACTAGGACTTATAACAGCACACAAACCAACAGCCACTCTCAGACAACAACTCACCAAAACGATGGACCCGATACCCAGCATGAGCAAAACTAATGTAGTGTACAAAATCCCATGCAAGGACTGCACAAAACACTATATAGGGCAGACAGGAAGACAGCTAACGATCCGCATCCACGACCATCAACTAGCCACGATACGACACGACCAGCTATCCCTCGTCGACACACACACAGACGACAAGCAACATGAATTTGACTGGGACAACACTACCATTATAGGGCAAGCCAAACAAAGAACAGCCAGGGAATTCCTAGAAGCATGGCACTCTTCCACAAACTCCATCAACACACACATAGACCTGGACCCAATATACCGGCCACTGCAGCGGACAGCTGAAACTGACAACCGGAAGCGGCAGGGACAGGCCACTATAAATGCCGGAGGAAACACCACAGAAGCGCTTCACAGGAGGCTCCCAAGCACTGAGGATGTCACCTAGACAGAGGACGAAACGTTTGCAACAAAAACATCCAGCTCGGCGAACAGAACCACAGCAACGAACACCCGAGCTACAAATCTTCTCACAAACTTTGAAGAGGAACCGTTATTGAGCAAAAGCAAATTTGACATGTGGGAGTTGTTTAAAGACCTGTTGATTATAGTTCAGGAGCGGCATGTTGCATTGAGAAAAAAAACAAACGGATTCCTATGCAAGGGTCCCTTGCATGTCTAAGTCAATCATTAATTTAATTGTAAAGGGAAAAAATACATAAATATAAGGGAAGGAAAATGGGTCTGGACCCGTGCAGAATTTATGAAAAAATAAATTGAGAGACTAAGGAGGCGTCATGACAGCTACATGTCAAGTCTAGATAAATATAACCTCAAGCCACAAAAAGCAGCACAGTAAGTTGGGAGAGAGGGGTTCAATTAAGAACAAATGATTAAACTTGTACTCAATACAGAAGATATGGACGATATATAAAAGAGTTCTTTTTCGCTGTATTCAACAAGGCGAAGGACATGGAAGATAGTGAGATTAGTGTGAGGCATATTAATATGTCAGGGTAGTTAGAGATCAAGAAACAAAAAAGTGGCGTTCGGTCTCTTGAAGAATGTAAAGTTGGGTAAGTGACTAGGGACGGAGACGATCTTTCCCACGTTTTGAGATAGTCAAGAGATGAGTTTGCTGGAGTCTTGATCAAGATCTATGTATCATGACTAGTCACTGGAGAGGGACCAAAGGCCTGGTGAATAGCTAATGTTTTTTTTTCCCTTTGTCCAAGAACAGGAACAGGGATAATCCAGGAACTTAAAATTGAGTCTTCCGTCGCTGGTGGGGACGCTATTGCAGAGGATTCGTAGGGATTGCATTTATGCGCATTTGGAAAGGTGTGGTCTATTTAGAGACAGTCAGTATTTCTTTGTGTCTGCAGGCAACGTCTTCCTAACTTCATTGATTGTTTTGAGGATGTGACAAGGTGGTCGATGACCGTAGAACAGCGGATATTGTTCTCATGGAAAGTAATAAGGCATTTGAGGAGGTGTCTCCCTGTAGGTGCATTAGAAATATTGAGATGCTTGTGATTCGTGGTGACTTCATCATTTCGATTTACAATTGACTTATCTATAAAAGACAAATGGTAGTTGCTGGAGAGTACTTTTCCGACTGGAGGTATATGACTACTGTGTTTCGCAGGGACACGTACTCGAACCTCTACTGTTTGTGACTTATACAAATTACTTGGGTGAAAATGTTGGTAGGTTGATTAGTACGTTTGCAGATGACACAAAGATCGAGGAATTATGGATAGTGTAGAAGCTTTCCAAATGTAAATGCAGAATAATTAGTTTTCGATGTGGGTGGAGAAACATCACATGAAGTTTAATTCGGGAAAGTGAGAGATGCTGCTCTTGGTAGATGAAATATTAAGAGAAAGTATACAGATGATGGCAGGCCCCTGAATAGAATTGATGCACAGAGAGATATTGGGATCCTGATGCTTTGCTCCCTGAAAGTGGTCAAGTGCCGACCTGATTTTTCAAGCTGCAGCATCACTTCCTGACTCTTGCACTCAATGCATCGAACAATACAGGCAAGCATATTATGCCCATTCCTTCCCATTCTATCTATTTGTGTCTAGGAAGGATGTGGAGGCTTTGGACAGGGTGCAGAATAGGTTTACCAGAATGCTGCCTGAATTTGAGGGAATGAGCTATACAGATAGGTTGGGAAGCCTGCTGTTGTTTCCTTGAGGAGTGGCAAAGGCTCCGGGGAGACTTGACTGAAGTTTATAAAATTATGAGAGACACAGATATCGTGGACAGTCAGAATTTTTGTTCTCCCCCAGAGTTCAAATATCTAATAATAGATGGCACTCGTTAAGATAAACGGGGAAAATTTCAAAGGAGATATTATGGGCATTATTTTTACATATAGAGTGGTAGGTACCGCCGACTTTAGTGCTGGAGGCAGATACATAGGACCATTATAAGGCACTTTTAGAGAAGTGGGTGAATAAGTAAGGAATGGAGGGATACGTGCCACGGGCAATCCAAAATAAATCATTTTACTTTGCTTTCGCCTCAAAATTATGCACGGAAAGGGCCTTCTCCTGCGCTGTTCCATTCTCTGGTCTGTGTCCTCAAGGATCTTTCTTTCTTGCAAACCGTCGGAAGACCTGCTGATAGCTAATGTAGGTTTCCACTGTCAGCTCTCATAAAAATCCTTACCCAGTGTCTCAGTAACTTTGCAGGTGGTGCAGCAATCAGCCTGTACCTCTTGCAAGGAACTGAGACTAACTTGTAGAAGTGAGATTGGAGAGCAGCAAGCTCTAACAAGCAGAAGGATCATCTCTGCACTTCTTGTAGACTGGATCCATTAATCTGCCAATATAAATGAACTCACATGGTTGGGGAGCCGATACAAGACAGGAAACAAAGTGGAGGAATAAAAGGATATTTTACGGATTGGCAGCTGGCTTCTGCAGGGGTATAGCAGTGATTGGTTATTCGATCCATTTTTTCATGATATATGGTCATGATTTAGATGTGGGAGCTAAATGTAATCTTTCTTTGTGAGCGGAGAACACGGAGCAGGGAAAGAGCATGATGGTTGAGCTGAGTGAAGAGATGTTTCAGTGTGACTTGCACAAATAGTGAGCAAATGCATGACTGATGCAGTTTAATGCAGATAGCTGTGAAGCTATACACTTTTAATAAAAAAAAAGTAATGCAGAGTACTTCTTGGATGACAACAAATTGTAAAAGTTTACGTTGTTTGTTTGCTACACGAGTCGTGGAAGGTAAGTGTTTTAGGGGTGAAAAACAGCAAGTGGCATGCTGCTCTTCGTAGCAAAAGATCTGCCTACATGACGGTGGATATGTTGTTACAGCTATGCAGGTTTTCTGGAGAACCACTACTGAAAGCAGCTTGACAGGTGCAAGTCCTCGAATTGTATCATTTGCCTTCAAAATGTCATGCTGTTGGAAGGCAAATTAGCTTTTTTAAAAAGACAACAGATTCTTAAGTTTAGCTAATTAATTTAAGCAGGCATTTGGACACTAAGGGCCAGTTGAGTTAAAATCTGATTGTTTAGACAACCGAGAACCAATACGGTGGTAAATAAATTAATATGTCATCAAGGATATAGTAGAAGAGGGCATTCGAAAATGTGGCGGAGAACAAACTGCCATTTAAAGTAATCAGGTCTCTCAGCTCTGAGTAACAATCATGCAATTAAAGGTCCAGCAGCACGCTTGAAAAAAGTTCCTGACACAGGAATTCGACGGAGAGGCGAGTTCCTCACGCAGGTAGAGACATTTTTGAAAGAAGATCAGTATAGGATGCATAGCTTTCCGAAACAGGTCCCTTCTGTAATTTCGAGAGATTCAATTCTGTTGTTGTGTTAAGAAAGTGGAGGCTTGCATATATTGGAGCAGCAAACCATTAGAGTTCTGTTTTATTCAGTAATACTTATTAGTTAGATGGGAATTGTTCCGTTTGTGTGCGGTTCTGTTTATTTGTTTAGTGTTGGTGTGCGATATATGAATTATTATTTGTGGTTTAACAGTCAGTGAAAGCACTTCTTATCGTTTAAACTCTCTTTTATAACAGGTTGGGAGTGTGGGTTGGAGGTTTTGACACTGTCCACACGACTTATAGTAGTTTATGAGGCGACATTAACCCCTCTCAGTATTTTAGTTTCTGTTTCCACAGGGGGGTGACTTCCACTTTGTAACACTGCTTATCAGAGGGAGGGTGTTTCGGCCATGAAAAAAAGTGCAGCAAACGTTTACCTATATTCACCGTGGTTCACAAGGATTGGGGCAGAGTCTCCGAGAAACGCAATAATTGTAACATGACGAATTGTGGTCAATACACCAATGACATTCCCAACGGCATTGGAATGAAGAACCTGAAAGTTAAAGTCTAAACACAGTTGTGTCAGCGAGGAATTGACTTGGCTTTCGTGACAGAAAGGATCACCCCCGACTCTTTGTTGGTTTGAGGCCAGGCGATTACGTCAGCTCAGGGCTGTGGGAGATCTTAACCCTGAGGTTTTGTCGTGGGGTGGAGCATTCAGTCCAAAAGATGAGGGATGTACGACAGGTCACGAGATTTTTAAATTTGTTTCGAGGAAGGGGGTGTTGCCTTGTTTTCGTGTCTAAGTGACACAGGGGACGGAGACCTCAGGTGAAAGTATAACAGGTCAATTCGTAAGGATGTCCAATCGAACCGATTTGGGATTCTATTTTTGTAAAATTGGAAAATCGCAAAGTGGGGAAAGCATTGTGTAATGCCTTTAAAAGATTTTTTTTCTAGGCTTAGAGTTTTATAATAAAGGATGGATTTGGGTTTGCAGATGCACAAAACCCCTGAATTGAATCATTTATATCAAACGTGCTGTGTAGTCAGCATCTCAGGCAAGCATTTGTTTTGCCCTAAAGACATGTTCGAATTTAGCCCATCAGTTTAAATGAAGCCTTCAGATATAAGGCGCATAATACATTTCAATCTGATGCTTTTGGCGATCCAATTGTTAAATTTTGATAGGAAGTCAAAGGTGTAAAAGCTGTGGTCATTGGGAAAGTCGAAAAGTGCTCACTGTCATTTGGCTGTGAAATTGGTTGTTACATTCTGATAGTTATTTGAGAAAGCACAATCTAAATTATGTTAACAACATCGGTGCCAACGTTAGCAGAGACACTTCAACAGAGGAAAATTCGGGAATGTATTTCAGAACCAAGGAGACGACAGAATAAGCCACAGAACATTCCAGAATATGTGACCACGGCTGTTACTTTGAGACACTGATTTTTAATGTTTTGTTACGTAAATGGGACTTGCACTTACTGAGATAACATAACACTTAATACTTGCATTATTCCTGTATAATTAGGAGACAGACGGGAACTGCTTGCACTGTTAACAGTTTAGTTAATTTGTTCACTATCAGAGTTTGGTAAATACATATTTACATTTGGATCGCAAAGTGAGCGTTAGGGATTTCTTTACATAACTACGAGAAGCTGCTGAAAAAAAATAACGCACTTTCTCACCCACCTTTTCAATAGATTAAAAGACGACACGCTCCTCTGTTTTATTTTTGTTGGGAGCCAATAGCCTCTACTTCATAATAATGTTAAGGCGACAATGGATTGAAGTGTTGAAAAATTTGGTGCTGGAAAAGCTCAGGAGGTCAGGCAGCATTCGAGGAGCAGGAGAATGGGCATTTCGGGCATAAGTCCTTATTCAGTAATGAGGCTGGTATGCCAAGCGGACTGAGATAAAAGGTAGGGGGGTAATTTGGGGGAGAGGCGCAGGGAATATGATAGGTGACGGTGAGTGTGATAGGCCGGAGAGGGGGTGGGGGGAGAGGTCGGGAAGAAGATTGCACGTCAAAAGGGCGGTGCTGAATCTGGGGGTTGGGACTGAGATGGGGAGGGGAAATGAGGAAGCTGGAGAAATCTACATTCATCCTGAGTAATTAGAGGGTTCCTAGGTGGAAGATGCGGTGCTCTTCATCTAGGTATCATGTGGCCAGGGTCTGGCGATAGAATAGGCCAAGGACCTGCATGTCCTTGGCGGAATGGGAAGGGAGTTAAATTGTTCATCCACGGGGCGGTTGGGTTGGTTGTTGCAGGTGTTCTAGAGGTGTTCCCTGAAATGTTCCGCAAGTAGGCGGCCTGTCTCTGCAATGTAGAGGAGACCACATCAGGTGCAGCGGATACAGTAGATGATGCGTGTGGAGGTGCAGGTGAATTTGCGATGGATATGGACATTTCTGCCCGCCACGCCACTTCTGCCCCCAGAGTCATCATCGCTACAGCCACTTTCGACCCTGGAGTTGATATCGCCATAGCCACATCAGCCTCAAGAGCTGCCGTCGCCCCAGCCAATTCTGCCCCAGGAGCTGCCGACACCGCAGCCAATTCTGCCCCCGGAGCTGCCGTCGCCGCAGCAACCTCTCCCCCCAGTGACGTCACTCACCTGCTCAAGGATGACACAGCACGCTACACCACTCCCACGTTGATCGCTCCTCCCACGTCGATCTCCGCCCCCACTTTAATCTCCGCCCATTTGTTAATCTCCGCCCCCACATTAATCTCCGCCCATTTGTTAATCTCCGTCCCCCCGTCGATCTATGCCCAAGCGACCAACTCCGCCCCCACGACCAACTCCGCCCCCACGTCTAACTCCGCCCCCACGCCTAACTTCACCCCCATGCCTAACTCTGGACCGACTCCCAGCTCCAGCCCCACACCAGGTCCTAGCTCCCGGCCCTGCCGTATATTCACCATCCCTCCAGACCTCCCCCTCTCTGAGGATGAAAGATCAGTCCTCAGCAGAGGCCTCAATTGCATCCCCCAACGCTCTCAAATCAATTAGTTCGACACACGGCTAGACATCGAGAATTTCTTGAGCCGCCTTCGCCTCCGCACCTACTCCTTCAACCAGGACACTCGCCCACCCTCTGACGACCCGTTCTCCTGCCTCCAACACACCTCATCCACCTGGACACCCCGTGCTGGCCTCTTACCCCCTCGATCTCTTCATATCCAACTGCCACCGCGACATTGACTGCCTCAACCTGTCCATCCCACTCACCTACTCCAATCTCTCACCCTCACAACGCGCAGCCCTCCACTCCCACCGCTCCAACCCCAACCTCACCGTCAAATCGGCAGACAAGGGAGGCTCAGTGGTAGTTCGACGCACTGATCTTTACAACGCTGAAGCTAGAAGCCAACTCGCGGACACCTCTTCCTACTGCCCCCTTGACCATGATCCTACCTCCCACCAACAAACCATCATCTCCAAGACCATCAATAACCTCATCACCTCAGGGGATCTCACATCCACTGCCTCCAAACTCATAGTCGCATAACCCCGCACCGCCCATTTCTACCTCCTGTCCAAAATCCACAAACCCGACTGACACATCTGACCCATTGTCTCAGCCTGTTCCTGCCCCACCGAACTCATCTCTGCCTATCTCGGCACTGTCCTGTCCCCCTTAGTCCAAGAACACCCCACCTACGTTCGGGACACCACCCACGCCCTCCACATCCTCCATGGTTTTTGCTTCCCCGGTCCCCAACGCCTAATCTTCACCATGGACATCCAGTCCCTATACACCTCCATCCCCCATCACGAAGGCCTCCAAGCCCTCCGCTTCTTCCTCTCCCACCGACCCAACCAGTACCCTTCCACTGAAACCCTCCTTCGACTGAATGAACTGGTCCTCACTCTTAAAAACTTCTCCTTCCAATCCTCCCACATCCTCCAAACTAATGGAGTAGCTATGGGCACCCGCATGGGCCCCAGCTATACCTGTCTCTTCGTCGGATATATGGAACAGTCCATCTTCCTCAGCTGCACTGGCACCACCCCGCCTTTTCCTCGCTACATCGATGCTTGTATTGGCGCTACCTCATGCTCCCACGAGGAGGTTGATCAGTTCATCCACTTTACTAACACCTTCCATCCCGACCTCAAATTTACGTGGACCGTATCAGACTCCTCCTTCCCCTTCCTGGACCTCTCAATTTCTATCCCGGGCGACCGACTCAACACAGACATTGACTACAAACCGACCGACTCCCACAGCTTTCTAGATTACACCTCCTTCCACCCTACGCCCTGCAAAAACGCCATCCCATATTTCTAATTCCTTCGCCCCCGCCGCATCTGCTCCTAGGAGGACCAATTACACGACCAAACAACTCCAATGGCCTCCTTCGTCAGTGACGGCAATTTCCGCTTTGACGTGGTCGACGATGCAGTCCACCGCATCTCCTCCACTTCCCGCACCTCCGCCCTTGAACCCCTCCCCTCCAATCGCCACCAGGACAGAACCCCACTGGTACTCACCTTCCACCCTATCAACTTCCAGATACATCGTATCATCCTCCATCATTTCTGCCACCTCCAAACTGACCCCACAGCCAGGGCTATATTTCCCTCCCTTCCCCTATCAGCGTTCCAGAGAGGCCACCCCCTCCGCGACTCCCTCGTCAGGTCCACACACCTCCACCAACCCAACATCCACTCACGGCACCTTCCCCTGCAACAGCAAGAAGTGCAAAACTTGCGCCCACAACTCTCCCCTCACCTCTCTCCAAGGCCCCAATTGATCCTTCCACAACCGTCGCAAATTCACCTGCACCTCCACCTCCACACACATCATTTACTGTATCCGCTACACCCGTTTGGTCTCCTCTACTTTGAGGAGATGAACCGCCTACTTGCGGAACGTTTTGGGGAACACCACTGGGACACCCGCACCAACCAACCCAACCGCCCCATGGCTGAACACTTTAAGTCCACCTCCCACTCCGCTAAGGACATGCAGGTCCCTGGCCGACTCCATCGCCAGACCCTGGCCATATGACGCCTGGAGGAATAGCAGCCAATCTTCTGCCTAGGAACCCTTCAACCACACAGGATGAATGTAGATTTCTCCAGCTTCTTCATTTCTCCTCCCCCCACCTTATCTCAGTCCCAACCCCGGATTCAGCACCGCCCTCTTGCCATGCAATCATCTTCCCGACCTCTCCGCCCCCACCCCCTCTCCGGCCTATCACCCTCACCTTTACCTCCTTCCACTTATCGTATTTCCTGCGCCCCTCCCCCAAAATCTCCCCACCTTTTTTCTCAACCCGCTTGGCACACCAGCCTCATTCCTGAAGAAGGGCTTATGCCTGAAACGTCGATTCTCCTGCTCCTCAGGTGCTGCCTGGCCTGCTGAGCTTTTCCAGCACCACACTTTTCAACTCTGGTCTCCAGCACCTGCAGTCCTCACTTTCTCCTTTGGATTATAGTGACATTGGAGGCAAGTCCTGAATATTGAACAGGTCTGCAGTAAGGACTGAGGGTGTCAAATGTCAGCTGTTTGAATTGGAGATCCAGTACCAAAAATAAAGTAGCATTTGAATGCTCCATACCTTTCAGTGCAATAATTCCGATGAATGTTGTTGGTACTATGATACAAACTAGGCATGCTGTGTATTGTACCTCTGGGTTTGGGTTTAAAACTATAAGCTTAGTGACCTACAACAATTCGTTGGCATTTGAAATTTCAGTGTTAAGAAAGTTTATCTGGATCAGTGAATTAAATACTTCATTTCAAAGAGATGATGTAACTGCGAGTAGAGAGATTGGGAGAATGTTCCATGAGATCCCTTGACCCATTCAATGGAATTGTAGTTCATGTTTGAAATCCGCTTTCTCTACCTCTAAACGTTTTGTTGCTTTAGACCGAATATCTCTGTTTCATCCTTCGAGAACAGTCAATGTTTTAGCCTGGACTATCGCAAATCCTTTGCACTGGAATTATTCTGGCTGTCAGAACCCTGGATGAGAGTGTGACGGGTTTTGTAAATTGAACATGGAAAACATCCATCGCTAACCAAAAGTGAAGAACCTTGCAAGAATTGATCAACCAATGACTTCAAACATTTGACATGAGAAGGATACGCATTTGGGCTTGACTAGATGCAACAATAAGTTCTGAGAAACAGGTTGAAAGTTCATTCACAATTTTGATTTCATAACTTGCTAACTGATTTTCTGTGCAAAAACTTAAAAACGTTTTTCCTTCATCTAATAAACATTTTTTTGCAATCGGCATGTGCACCGTGAGTTACTTCTGAATTTGTTACAGTAGCTAACCACCATTTGCACCCCCAGGGAATATTAAATGCGTGATCTATCAAGCCAACATTTCCAGTATTGCTCGGAGTTCGATGGAAGACAGAAGCCTCGGAACTGTACTGCGGCAATCACTAAACATTCCCCAGAAATGCAGGGTTTTTGGAATTTTCAAATGCACCTTGATATTCCTTGAGGGAACACTGTCCTGGAGTTTCAGCAGGATGCAAACACATGACTCCAATTCATACTAATACTCATTGGCACATCACGTTTATAACAATGAACAACACCAATCAACATAGAGTCATAGAGATGTACAGCATGAAGACAGACCATTCGGTCCAACCCGTCCATGCTGACCAGATAGCCCAACCCATTTTAGTCCCACCTGCCAGCACCCAGCACATATCCCTCCAAACACTTCCTATTCATAAACACATCCAAATGCATTTCAAATGTTGCAATTACACCTGCCTCCATCACTTCCTCTGCCAGCTCATTCCATACACGTACCACCCGCTGTGTGAAGAAGTTACCACTTAGGTCTCTTTTATATCTTTCTACTTTCAACCTGCACCTATGCCTTCTAGTTCTGGACTCTCCGAACTCAGGGAAAAGACTTTGTCTATTTATCCTATCTATGCCCCTCATAAATTTATAAACCTCTATAAGGTTACCCCCCAGCCTCCGGCGCTCCAGGGAAAACAGCCACAGCCTGTTCAACCTCTCCTTATAGTTCAAATCCTCCAATCCTGGCAGAATTCTTGTAAAACTTTACTGAACCTTTTCAAGTTTCACGACATCTTTCCGAAAGGTAGGAGACCAGAATTGTATGCAATATTCCCAACAGTGGCCTAACCAATTACCTGTACAGCCTCAACATGACCTCCCAACGCCTGTACTGAATATTCTGACGAATAAAGGAAAACATGACGAATGAGTTCTTCACTATTCTATCTACCTGCAACTCCACTTTAAAGGAGCTATGAACCAGCACTCCAAGGCCTCTTTGCTCAGCAACACTCCCTAAAACCTTACCATTAAGTGTATAGGTCCTGCTAAAATTTGCTATCCCAAAATGCAGCATTTCTCATTTATCTGAATTAACCTCCAACTGCCACATCTCAACCCATTGGCCCATCTGGTCAAGATCCCGTTGTAATCTGAGGTAACCTTCTTTGCTGTCCACTACATCTCAAATTTTGATGTCATCTGCAAACTTACTAACTATCTCCCTTATGCCCGCATCCAAATTATTTATATAAATGACAGAAAATAGAGGAACCAGCACCGATTCTTCTGGCACTCCACTGGTCACAGGCGTACAGTCTGGAAAACAACCCTCCACTACCACTCTCTGTATTCTACTTTTGAGCCAGTTCTGTATCCAAATGTCCAGTTCTTCCTGTATTCCATGAGGTCTAACCTTGCTAACAAGTCTCCCATGGGTACACTTGTCGAATTTCTTACGGAAGTCCATATAGATCATGTCCTCTGCTCTGCCCTCATCAATCCACGTTGTTACTTCTTCAAAAAACTCGATCAAGTTTGTGAGGCATGATTTCCCACGCACAAAGCGACGTTGACGATCCTGAACGATTTCTTGCCTTTTTCAATACATGTACATCCTTTCCCTCAGGATTCCCTACAACAACAAGGGCGGCACGGTGGCTCAGTGGTTAGTATTGCTGCCTCACAGCACCAGGATCCCAGGTTAGATTCCATGCTCGGGTGACTTTCTGAGTGGTATTTACACAATCTCTCCGTGTCTGCATGGGATTCCTCCAGGTGCCCCAGTCTCCTCCCACAGTCCAAAGATATGCAAGTCAGGTGAATTGGCCATGCTAAATTGCCACTAGCGTTAGGTAGTCAGACGGAAATGGGTCTGGGTTGGTAAGTCTTTGCAGGGTCGCTGTGGATTGCTTGGGCCAAAGGGCCTGTTTCCACACTGTAGGAAAAAAATCTAAAACCTTGCCACCCACTAACGTCAGGCTCACTGGTCTATAGTTCGCTGGCTTGTCCTTACCAACCTTCTTAACGTGGCGCCATGTTAACCAACCTCCAGTCTTCCAGCACCTCACCTGTGACTATTGATGATACAAATATCTCAGCAAGCGGCCCAGCAATCGCTTCTCTAGCTTCACACCGAGTTCTAGAGTACACTTGATCAGATTCTGAGGATTTATCCAGCTTTATGCTTTAAAAGACATCCAGCTCTCCCTCCTCTGTAATATGGACAATTTTCAGGGTGTCACCAATAATTTCCCTGCATTCTGAATCTGCTATATCCTTTTGCACAGTACACACTGATGCAAAATACTCGTTTATGATCGCTCCTATTTTCCGCGGCTCCAAACAAAGGCTACCTTGCTGATCTTTGAGGGAACTTATTCTATCCCGAGTTACCCTTTTGTCCTTATTGTATTTGTAAAAACCCTTTGGATTCTCCTTAATTCTATTTGCCATAGCTGTCTCATGTCCCCTTTTTACCCCCCTGATTTCCCTTGTAAGTGTATTCCTACTGCCCTGATACTATTCTAAGGATTCATTCGATCTATCCTGATATATGCTTCCTTCTTTTTCTTAACCAAACCGTCAATTTCTTCAGTCATCCAACATTCCCTATACCTACCAGACTTTCCTTTCACCCTATCAGGAGAATACTTTCTCTGGACTCTCGTTATCTCATTTCTGCATGTTTCCTATTTTCCAGCCATACCCTGACCAGTGAACATCTGCCTCCAATTAGCTTTTGAATGTTATCCCTCATACTGGCAATATTGACTTTTCTCCGATTTAGAACTTTACCTTTCAGATCCGCTCTATCCTTTTCAATCATTGTTTTAAATCTAATAGAAATATCGTCTCTGGCCCTAAAATGCTCCCCCACTGTCGCGACATCGCCTGTCCTGCCTTATTTCCCAAGAGTAGGTCAGGTTTTGCAACTTCTCGAGAAGGGACATCCACATATTGAATCAGAAAATGTTCTTGTACACATTTAACAAATGCCTCTCCATCTAAACCCTTAACACTATGACAGTCCCATTCTATGTTTGGAAAGTAAGAATCTCTTACCATAACCATCATGTTATTCTTACAGATTCCTGAGAGCTCCTTGAAGTTTGTTTCTCAATTTCCCTCTAACTATTATGGGGTCTATAATACAATAAGAATAGAGTGATTATCCCTTTGACCTTCAGGTAAACACAAAATGATGATGCTCAGGAGTCAGATAATCCACATTGTAATGTTAACACAAGAAGAGATTCACTCTGTTTGGATATCTAACTCCGCGCTGCTCCTTTCCTGGGAGTGTTTGATGGGGACAGTGTAGAGGGAGGTTTACACTACATCTAATTCCCTGCACTTGGGAGTGGTTCATGTGGGATGGTGTAGGGAACCCTTTACTCTGTTTCTTACTCCCTGTCTTGGAAGTGTTGATGGGCACTGTGTCAAGGGAGCTTTACTCTGTATCTAAACCCCTGCCCCAGGACTGTTTGATGGGGACAGTGTATAGAGAGCTTTAATGTGTGTAAAGTCCCATGCTGTCAATATCCCGGGAGTGTTCGATGTACGGACAGTGTAGAGGACGTTTTCCTTTCGATTGATCCCCATGCTGTGACTGTCCTGGGAGTGTATAATGGGTAGAGTACAGTGGGAGCTGTACTCTGTATCCACCTTCGTGTCCTGGAAGTGTTTGTTTGGGGCAATGTAGAGCGAGTTTAATTCGTTTCAAATGGTATGCTGTTCCTCTCCTGGGAGTGTTTCTTGTGGAAACAATATCGAACGAACATTCTTTGACATTGTATCATATGCTGTACCATCACTGGGAGTGTTTAATGTTGACAGTGTAAAGGGAATAAAAACTGATATCCCATGGCCTGTCTTGTCCTATGAGAGCTCTGCAAGTCCGGATCAACTCTCCGTAGCTCCTTGGAAACTGTGAAAATTCAAATGCACTCCCTAACGCTGTCTATATCGCCGCTGTAAGTAGCGATGAACTCTTCATGTGAGTATTTTCAAGTGTAGACCAATGATACTTATTTTCAGGTCTCGTGGGAAAAGTCATTTTTAATCTTGCCCGATTGCTCTTTTTAAGTACAATTCGACTCGCTAACTCGACGTCTGAATCCACTGTAAACACAGGACCAAGTTCTACTCTTCCTGTGAAAACTCTGTCAATAGAGAACTCTGCTCTGATCCTCCGTGTGAATTTTCTGTATGCATTAATTCATTTTGCGTTGAAAGTAGTTAGTTAAATTAATCCTCCCAGTGACAGTGGATAATTATGTTAAGTGACTGTGTATTCAGTGTGTCCAACTAACGCCAGTTACACAACCGCCTGTTGATAAGCTTGGGAGACGTCCACCTCTTCTTGAATTGAGGGCGTCCCTTTCCTCGTGCATGAGCTCTCATTCCTGTTACGCTTGCGACAGTGTTACCACTAGATACTGATGGAAGGGTCTGCATCAGTTTTATCCAATTCATTCCGATATTTGTGAAAGTGATCAAAATACAGCATATATTTCAGGACATAAAGAGAATTTACTTCCCGGTACTTGCTGCTGTCAGTGTCCACCTTAAGTGCCAAGTTACGTTATAATTTCTGTAAAACGTGTTGCTCTCAACTCATAATGTTCTTGTTTCCCATGGATTTGATATCCATGTTATTCTGTTACACCAGTCTTTGTCACACTATCCACAGAGTAGTGACCACAGCGAATTAGTTTGATTCATGGCTGTCGATCATTATTCGTAACCGTCCAGCTTCTTGTTGCCACATGGCAAAGAACTACGTTAAATGCTCGGCGAAGGAGTGAGAATTGTGTTAGGGAATCGCCCGAAACGTTGCTGCTCCTTCTCCTCGGATGCTGCCTGACTTAGTGTGCTTTTTATTCAGCACCACATTCTCGACTCTAATCTCCATCTTCTGCAGTTCCCATGTTCTCCTATCAATCTTCAGCGAATATTACTTAACAGCTATTCTTGCTCTCTAGATGTAACATGACGTATCTCCTCTGGCCAGAACTCAGCATAAATGTAAAATGCCTGATATCGCTTCAAGTCAGGATGTAAAGTGTGGCTTGGTGTTAAGTTTGCATTCATCATGCTCCATTGTATCTGATGTCCTTGTTCTATGTTGTACAATTTGAAGTCAAGACGAGCTCAGTTGCATTAGCCGACGTTACCCACATGTGTGTACACGACATGTTTTTAACCTGAAAGCGCAACAATGACTTGGAATGCCTCGTATTTGGAGCCTGGGAAAATGACAGCCTTGCATCGTGTTGCTGTGGAAATGTGCATCAGTGGTGGAGAAAATAGGTGCTGTCGTTGGGAGTCTGCTAACTCCTGAATCTTTTGGCGTAACCTCTTTTACCTTCACTTTTCAATTGTCTAAGTGAGAATTGTGAGCCTGCCCATTTGGCAGTGTGCTCTCTCCAGATGTGTGAATCGCCACCACGTGGCCAGGGTGATGGCAGATTTCCTGGTGGTTATCCTTGATCTGATACTATTGCTATTCTTTAGCCAGATCACTTTATTTTCCTGGAGGATAGAGATGTGTGTAATATTCACGCTGCACTCCTTTATGCATCAACTAACTTCTGTTTGGTTCATTCTCGCGTTCATATTCGGTTGAGTTGTGGCCAGTTGTTGCCAGACGTTGAAAACTAAATATTGTCATGAGAAGATGGCAGTAGTATTTCTCGAAACAATGACTGTGCTGAGTTGCTTAAATAGTATGACTTGGCATTTTATTCATTACAAAGTTTATCGTATTCTGATTGTGCATATGTTTTGAGGTCGGAATCTACACAATTATTCATTGTTGTTGGTGGCAATTGAATCCCTTCACTGCATTTCACACCCAATGTTCCATTTGGGCTGATCTTTTGCTCGATATTTTCACTGTCAGATAAATTTTATTTAGCAGGAGAAAATGATATCTAGAGATGCTGGAAATCTGAGTCGAGATGTGGTGCTGGAAAAGCACCACAGGTCATGCAGAAGAAGAAATGGTCAATGTCACAACACAGGATTCCATGAGTTTAGTGGGATTCAGGTTAGGTCTTTGCTGAGGACTGATCGTTCATCCTCAGTAAGGGGACAGTCCCGGGGAATGGCGAGGAGAACATCCGTTGGTGACGTCACTCACGACCTATTACCACACCCATTCTAGTAACAATCTGAACCGCCACTCCCAGCTCCAGGCCCATACCATCTCCGAGCTCCCAGCTCTGGTATGTTTTTACCATTCTGCCAGACGCCCACTTACTGAGGATGAATGTTCTGTTCTCAGCACATGCCTCACCTTTGTCCCAGTATGCTCCTTGATTAATGTATTTGACTTGTCTTGTGACCTTGAACATTTCTTCCACTGCCACCTCCTTTTTCCATTAAGTCTCCCGCCCATCCTCCGAGGATCCTTTCTCTGGCCTCGAATCCCCATCTACTTGGACACCCTCCAAGTACTCTGTTACCCTCCCTTGATCTCTTCATTTGTAAACTGCCAACTTGACATCGACCGTTCAGACTGTCCACCCACCTCACCTACTCGAACCTCTCACCCTCGGAAAGCACAGTCCTCCACTCCGTCCGTTCCAACCTAAACCTCGCCATCAAATCAGTAGACAACTGTTTGGCTGTGGTGGTTTGGTGCACCAATCTCGACACCGCTGAAGCCAGGAGCCAACCCGTAGACAATTTGTCCTACTGTCTCCACGACCACCACTTTGCCATCACCGAACCATCATATCCGAGACCATAAACAGCCTCATCACCTCTGGGGATCTACCACTCACGGTCTCCAACCTAATAGTCTGAGAAAACGGCACTGCACGCTTCTACCTCCTACCCAAGAATTAGAAAGCTGCCCCGGTTGACTCATTATCTCAAACTGCTCCAGTCACACCGAAGTCATCTCTGCATAGCTTGACACTCACCGGTCTCCCTCAATAAGGGAGCACCTACCTACATTGGGGACATTACCGATGCCCTTCACCTTCCCCCAAGAGTTTCCTTTCCTCGTCACCAACCACTGCCAATCTTCACCATGGATATCCAATCCGTGCACACATCTATCCGCCTTCAAGCCCTCAGATTCTTCCTCTCATGACGACCCAAATAGTACCCTTCTATAGAAACTCTAATTCGCCGCCCTCAACAACTTCTCCTCTTTATCCTCCCACTTCATTCAAACCAAAGGGGTAGCCATGGGCACCCGCATGGGACCAAGCTACACCTGCCTTTTCGTCGGATTCGTGGAAGAGTCCATCTGCAGCAGCATTGCCCACGTTTTACCTCGCTACATAGATGACTGTATCAGCGCTGCCTCGTGCTCTCACGAGAAGGCTTCACAGTTCCTCCAATTCAAAAACACCTTCCACCCCGGACTCAAATTCACCAGTGCCATCTGGGATATCGCCCTCCACTTCCTGGATCTATCTCCGGTGATCAATAAATCACAGATATGTACTACAAACTCACCGCCTCCCATAGCGAACTGGACGACACCTCCTCCCACCCTGTTCCCGTAAAATCGGTATTCCTTATTCCCAAACACACTGCTTCCGCCGCATCTGCTCCCAGGAGGACCAATTCCATCATAGAACATTCCAGATGGCATCTTTCTTCAAAGACCGCTATTTCACCTCCTAAATTAGTCGACGATCCACTTCAGTGCACCTCCTCCTCTTCCCGCACCTCCGGACCTAAACCTCAATTGCAACAAAGACAGGAAACACTAGTCTACTCCTTCTTCCCCATCAACCTCTGATCCAAACTAACCCCACCCCTATGAGTATATTTCCTTTACCAACCTATCTGCGTTTCAGGGAGACAATTTCTTTTGCGACTCCATTGTCAGATCCATGCAACAAACCCGCCCACAACTTATTCCTGGCCCCTTCCCCTGCAAACCAAAAGAAGGGATATAAGCTGTAACCATACCTCTCCCACTCCACCAAGCATCACAAAGGATCCTTCCACAAAAGATAGAAATTTGCTTGTACATGCACACACGTCATCTACTGTATCGTTTGAAACAAATGTCCTCCACTTCAGAGAGAAAGGACGAAGTGAAATGTTTACTTCAGAGAGCTAGAAGGGAGCATGAAAAAACATAACGGGTAGGAATCCGAAAAACCCCAGGTGTTCTACACTTACATGAGGAACAGGAAGATGGCGGGACTGAGGGTAGGGACGATCAGTGATAGTGGACTCAACTTGTACTTAGTGTTGGAGCAAGAAGCGGAGGTGATTTATGAATACCTTGCTTCAGCATTCACGACTAAGAAGGACCTTGTCCCTTGTGAGATCAGCGCGGAATACACTGGTATATTCGAACAGGTTGACGTTAAGAAGGACTGTGTGATGGAAATTTTGGAACACTTGAGGACAGATAGGTCCCCTGTGTTGGGTTGGATCTTTCCAAGATGAGAAATGGAAGCGAAGCAAGAGATTCCTTCGAATTTGGTGATGATGTTTGCGGCATCACTGTACACTGGATTAAGACAGGTGACTAAAGAGTGGAATATTTTATTGCTTTGTTGAACGAAGGGGAAATGGATAACCTTGGGAATTGCACGCCAGTCAGTCTTACATCTGTGATGGGAAAGTTATTGGGGAGTATTTTGTGAAACAGGATCCATGATATGGAAAAATACAGTCTGACTCAAGACAATCAGCCTGATTTTCGAGGGGGGCAGGCATGTATAACAAGCCTTATTGAATTATTTGAGGATGTGACAAATTACATTGATGAAGGTAGAGCAGTGGATGCTTGTGCAAATGGATTTTAGTATAGGAACAAAGGGACGTCGAGGTTTATGTGCATGCAGTTTGGAAGGAAGGGAAGGTGAAACAATTATTAATACAGTGAATGGAATTGCTTTTTTTCTAAATATAGGTGAAGAATATTCATTTGTGGAATACATTTGGAGTTTTGTGTTCAGGTCTTGGTAGCTTCAGTATGGAAAATGTTAATGCCCAGGAGAGACAGAAAAGGAGATTTAAAAGATTTAATCAGGGATTTTAGATTCAATGAAATATTTGAAGCATTCTTGTGGTTCTGTTCGCCGAGCTGGATGTTTTTGTTGCAAACGTTTCGTCCCCTGGCTAGGCGACATCATCAGTGCTTGGGAGCCTCCTGCGAAGCGCTTCTTTGATGTTTCCTCCGGTGTTTATAGTGGTCTGTCCCTGCCGCTTCCGGTTGTCTCTGGTGTTTATAGTGGTCTGTCCCTGCCGCTTCCGGCGAACAGAACCACAACAACGAGCACCCGAGCTTCAAATCTTCGCACAAACTTTGAATATTTGAAGCATGACTCATAGTCTGCTTGCAGCAGAGGACTGTAAGAAAGTGATTTCTTTGAAGTGTTCGAAACGTAGAACAATTTGGGCAATGCAAAGAAGGATATCCGGTTTCCACTGGTTTGGAAGTCAGTAGCTTGGGGACAACAATATCAAGACTGTCAGCAGGACAGCTTTGAGCTAGTTGAAGAGAAACGTCTTTATGGAGAATTATCCACATTTAGAATGCACTGCCTGGGAGCGTGCTCGTGATGAATGCCACACGGGTTTAGATGAGATGTGGGAATGTTCTCAATACACGCAGTGATGTTTTTAAGAAATGCACTTCCCGGCATGGTTGTTGAGTCAGAAACTGGCACAATCTTATGAAATGTATTCTAGATAACCTATTTTAGATGAACACTTCAAATTTCACAACATTCAAGATTAGTGAAGGAAACTGGGATGAATGACGGTTTACAGATGGGACTTCTTTGACAATATGATTTTTTGGAGTCGACATTCTGGATCTGTCAATTCCAGTCGGTAATTCTTGATAGATTAAACTTTTTGGGGCGAAAGGCCGCGTTAACCTATTTTATTCTGTAATTCTCTGCCACTGTGAGTGTTATTGAGGCACAACCCCTTTGAACATGTAAGAAGCATTTAGATCTATGATGCAAAGTAATACAAGTCTCTTTGATAATTGCTATAATACATAAATGTTTGTTTTTAACCGACGCAAACATCATTGGTCAAAGTACGTACCAGTGACGTCCAAAATCTATGACACTGTGACATTTTGACAGAGAAAATAATGAGTCGTATTTGATGGAGGGGAAATAAAATGGGATGCAATTCAATAAATCCAATCCACATGATTTGCCAAAATGATTTTTTATTTTGTCTGGGGTTTGCTGTACTTCAATCTACCTTGACCAGATTACTCACATTTCCTTGGAGGTGCACAAGTCAAGTGGCATGCAACATACAAAGTCTCTGATGATGCACCCTCTCCACCTTGCAAGTAACAAATTCTTCTGTTAATATGGAATTTGGAACATAGAACGTTACAGCGCAACACCTTCTGCCTTCTGCACCTAATGCCAATCTTACCTATACCATTCTATTATCTATGTATCTATCTATGTATCTATCTATGTATCTATCTATCTATCTATCTATCTATCTATCTATCTATCTATCTATCTATCTATCTATCTATCTATCTATCTATCTATCTATCTATCTATCTATCTATCTATCTATCTATCTATCTATCTATCTATCTATCTATCTATCTATCTATCTATCTATCTATCTATCTATCTATCTATCTATCTATCTATCTATCTATCTATCTATCTATCTATCTATTTTTCTATCTATCTATCTATCTATCTATCTATCTATCTATCTATCTATCTATCTATCTATCTATCTATCTATCTATCTATCTATCTATCTATCTATCTATCTATCTATCTATCTATCTATCTATCTATCTATCTATCTATCTATCTATCTATCTATCTATCTGTCTATCTGTCTATCTGTCTATCTGTCTATCTGTCTATCTATCTATCTGTCTATCTGTCTATCTGTCTATCTGTCTGTCTGTCTGTCTGTCTGTCTGTCTGTCTGTCTGTCTGTCTATCTATCTATCTATCATATATATATGTCCAGTACCAGTTTAAATGTCCTTAACGTCGGTGATACGACGACTGCTGCAGACAGGCCATTCCATGGCCTTACTACTTTCTGTGTAAAGACACTACCTTTGATAGCTGTCTTTATGCTATCACCATCAATTTAAAGCTATGTCTCCTCGTGTTAGTTTTCACTATCAGAGGAAAACGGCTCTCACTATCCAGCTTATCTAACCATCTGATTATATTGTTCATCTCGATTAAGTCACCTATCAATCTTCTTGTCTCTAACGAAAACAGCCTCAGTTCACTCAAACTTTCCTCGTAAGACCTTCCTTCCATACCAGGTAACATGCTAGGAAATCTGCTCTGAACACTTTCCAAAGCTTCAACATCCTTCTAAACATGCGGTGACTAGAAATGTACACAATAATCCAGGAGGGGCCTAAACAGTTTCTTGTACAGCCAAAGCATGATCTCGTAGCTCTGAAACTCAATTTCACACCAATAAACGTCAATACACCATATGACTTCTCAACAACCCTATCAACCTGAGTGGCAACTTTCAGGGATTTATGCCTCTGGACACTAAGATAGCTCTGTTCCTCCAAACTGCCAAGACTTTTCCCATTTGCCCAATAGTTTGCACGCCTGTTATTTCTTCCGAAGTGTACTAACTAACACGTTTCCGCATTAATATTCTTTTGCCATTTCTCCAACCACTATGCATCTTACCTTTGTCCCGCTGTTATCCACGATATCCTTCGGCACTATCCACAACTCTGCTTAACTGAGTGTCATCTGCAAATGTGCCAATCTATACTTCTATGCCCACATCCAGATCATTTATGAAAATGACTAAGATCAGTGACCTCGAAACAGATGCTTGTGGCAAACCACAGGTAACTGATCACCAGGATGAACTTTTCCCATTAACTAACACCCTCTCTCTTCAGTCAGCTAGCGAATTTCTGATCTGAATCACCTTCAAACCCGAAACTCCGTATTTTGTGAAAAAGCCAACCGTCTGGAACCTTATTAAACTCATTACGAGAGTCCATGTACACCACATCAAACACTTTATTTTCACCAACTGTTGTGCCACCTTCGGAAGAACTTAATAAGGTTAGTGAGGCACGACTTCCGCTTCACAAAATCGTGTTGATAATCGCAAAACAAATTAATGATTTCCAGAAAATTATAAATCTTAACTCGTCTAACCTTTTCCAACACCTTACCCACAACAGACGTAAAGTTCACTGGCCTATAGTTGCCAGGTTTGTCTCCACTCTTCTTCCTGAACAAGGGATTAACATTTGCTATCCTCCACACATCTGGCACTACTCCTAACGACAATGATTTCAGAAAGATCAAAGCCAATATCCCACACACCCATAGCATGTTCAGCTACACAGGTATCAATCGGATAGTGTCTCCACACTGCCTTTCAATTGTCTAATCTCATTTTGTTTCTGGAAAATGTTGCTGATCCAACTGCGAACATTCATCAGCTTGGGGATACTGAAGTCATCAGAATTCACAGTGGAGTTCAATACTGGCAGCTTATCAACTTTCTGTTCCAAGTGGATTAAAACATCGACGCCCCGGTTTCTGTGGTCTAACGTATGGAAATATGGGATGTGAATATTTAGTAGTTTGGGTTTGAACCACACGGATGCTGACATCGTACTTACTCGAAGTTCAGAATAACCTTCGCAAGGTCCACCGAACACATCTGCTCCAAATGGAATCTAACCACGTTTTTGGTTATACATCAGAGAAGGAGACATTTGAGCTGACAACACAAATAGAGATAAATAGTGACGACCTAGTTTGGATGACTGAAACCTAATTAGAGGATGATGTCATGGAGCCAATCAGAGAACTGGCTATTTTATATTTCGTATTATGTAACGGTGAAGGATTGATAACTCAGCTTGCAATTGATGATCCTCTTGGCAGGACTGAACACAATCTGCCAGAGTTTGACGCTATGCTTGAAAGAGTGAAGACAAAGATGCTGATGATGGTTTTTGAACTATTCAATGCAATTGCACAGTCCTGAGGAAAGAGTTGTTCGAAGTGGATTCGACAAAAACATTAAAGGGTAGGACAGTTGGAAAACAGCGGTAAATGATGAAGGACATGCTAAATAGCTGTCGATTAAAATATACTCTTAAGGTGAAGAAGAATTTTAAATATCTTCCATCACCTAATAAGGTAGTCAAGGAAACGTAAAGGCAACACCTTATCTTATCATACTTCAAACATTTGTGTCGTTCGGGAGAATTTATAGCAATTTTATCTTCAGCAAAGGGTGACTGAAACCGAAATCATAAGCACTACGTTGAACTACAAAAAGGAATTGGTAGATCATATAAGCGCTGATAACGAAAGCTTCTGTAAGTATATGAAAAGTAAGCGAATAGATAAATTAATGTTTTACTATTCAGAGGATGAAAATTCTGAGGAAATATTGAGAAACACAGAAATGACGGAGGCGTGAAACTTATGTTTTACCCGTTTTGACTGAAGAAGGTAACAATTTCGTTCTGAAAGCTCCAGTCAAAACCGTTGAACTTGGTGAATTTATGAAAACAAGGGGGAAAGTATGAAGTGAACAGACTGAACTAAATGGAAATAAGTCCCCGTGGGCTGATCGCCTCCACCCTAATATACTGAAAGGATTAGGTAGCAAAGATAGTGGATGCATAAGTCATGATTTTCCAAGATTCTCCAGAATGTGGAACAGTATTAGTGGATTGGAAACATGCTAATGTAACACCTTTATTCATGAGAGTGGATAGTCAAGAGAAGGGGAAGGACAGATCAGTTACTGTGACCTGTGTCGCGGTGATCCTTCTGGTGTCAATCAAACATTCGTGCAAAAATAAAGGTTAATTCATCAGTGTCAGCACGGTTTCATAGTGAACTCAAAAATAGAAGTCTCTGAAAAGTTCAGAAGGTCTGGCAGCATCTGCAATGAGAAATCTGAGTTAACTTTACGATGAGGTGACCATTCTTCAAGCCCTTCTGAAAAGATAACTATGACTTTCTTCACTGATGCTGCTGGATCTGCTGAGCTTTTTGCTTATGTTGTGTTTATTGTTGTGGTTCTGTTCGCCGAACTGGGAATTCGTGTTGCAGACGTTTCATCCCCTGTCTAGGTAGCATTCTCAGTCCTTGGGAACCTCCTGTGAAGAGCTTCTGTGATCTTTCCTCCGGCATTTGTAGTGGTTTGAATCTGCTGCTTCCGGTTGTCAGTTCCAGCTGTCCGCTGCAGTGGTCGGTATATTGGGTCCAGATCGATGTGCTTATTGATTGAATCTGCGGATGAGTACCATGCCTCTAGGAATTCCCTGGCTGTTCTCTGTTTGGCTTGTCCTATAATAGTAGTGTTGTCCCAGTCGAATTCATGTTGCTTGTCATCTGCGTGTGTGGCGACGAAGGATAGCTGGTCGTGTCGTTTCATGGCTAGTTAGTGTTCATGGATGCGGATCGTTAGCTGTCTTCCTGTTTGTCCTATACAGTGTTTTGTGTCGTCCTTGCATGGGATTTGGACACTACATTAGTTTTGCTCATGCTGGGTATTGGGTACTTCGTTCTGGTGAGTTGTTGTCTGAGAGTGACTGTTGGTTTGTGTGCTGTTATGAGTCATAGAGGTCGCAGTAGTCTGGCTGTCAGTTCGGAAATGTTCTTGATGTATGGTAGTGTGGCTAGTCCTTTGGGTTGCGGCATGTCCTCATTCTGTTGTCTTTCCCTTAGGCATCTGTTGATGAAATTGCGCGGGTATCCATTTTTGGCGAATACATTGTATAGGTGTTCTTCCTCTTTTTGCAGTTCTGGTGTACTATAGTGTGTTGTGGCCCTTTTGAATAGTGTCTTGATGCAACTTCTTTTGTGTGTGTTGGGTGGTTGCTTTCTTAGTTTAGGACTTGGTCTGTGTGTGTGGCTTTCCTGTATACCTTTGTGGTGAATTCTCCTTTCGGTGTTCTCTGTACCATCACGTCTTGGAATGGGAGTTGGTTGTCCTTTTCTTCCTCTCGAGTGAATCGGATTCCTGTGAGTGTGGCGTAGATGATCCGGTGTGTGTTCTCTATTTCTGTGTTTTTAATCATTACAAAGGTGTCATCCAAATATCTGACCCAAAGTTTGGGTTGAATTTGCGGTAAGACTGTTTTTTCTAATCTTTGCATTACCGCTTCTGCTATGAGTCCAGAAATGGGTGAACCCATGGGTGTGTCGTTGATTTGTTCATATATTTGGTTGTTGAATGTGAAGTGTGTTGTGAGGCACAGGTCCAGTAGTTTGAGTATGCCGTGTTTGTTGATATGTTCAATGTCCTGTTGTCTGTTCTGTATATCCAGCAGGTTGGCTATTGTTTTTCTGGCTAGGGTTTTGTCGATAGAGGTGAACAGTGCCGTTACATCGAATGAGACCATCGTTTCTTCCTTTTCCATGTGTATATTTCTGATGATGTCCAAGAATGCCTGTGTTGATGGTATAGTGTCTGGATCCGCTGATCAGGTGTTTCAGTTTCTGCTGTAGCTCCTTAGCCAGTTTGTGTGATGGTGTCCCTGGTCGTGATATTATGGGTCTGAGTGGGATGTCTGGTTTGTGCACTTTAGGTAGTCCATAGAATCTGGGAGTGTTGTTGCTTTCAGGTTTCATTCTTTGTAGGTCAAACCTGGTTATCTGTCCTTTTTATGTAGTTTCCTCAGTCTGTTGTTTGTCCTATTGGTGAGCTGTGGGGTGTGGTCAAACTCCCTCTTTTGGTAGGTGTTGGTATCTGCAAGTAGTTGTTGCGCTTTTTGGATGCAGTCTGCTTTGACCAGGATGACCGTCATTCTGCCTTTGTCTGCTGGTCGTATGATTATGTTCTTATCGTTAAGAACATAACCAAACTATCAGCAGACAAAGGCAGAATGACGGTCATCCTCGGCAAAGCAGACTACATCCAAAAAGCGCAACAACTACTTGCAGATACCAACACCTTCCAAAAGAGGGAGTTTGACCACACCCCACAGCTCACCAAGAGTATAAACAACACACCGAGGAACCTACAAAAAACGGACAGATAATCAGGTTTGACCTACAAAGAATGAAACCTGAAAGCAACAACACTCCCAGATTCTATGGATTACCTGAACTGCACAAACCAGACATCCCACTCAGACCCATAATATCACTACCAGGGACACCATCACACAAACTTGATAAAGAGCTACAACAACGAGAACTCGAGCTATAAATCTTCTCACAAACTTTGATGTTCTGTTTATATTTTTGAATTAAAGAATCTGCATTTGTTTTGGCTTTCGTAAAGGACATGTCGGTGTTGAGCACTTTGAGCGTGTAACCAGCAAGGTAAGTAATGGGGAATCAGAGGATGTGGCTTCTCTAGATTTCGAGAAGTCATTTGATAATTGCCACATAAAATACTGAGCAAAAAATTTCGATCCCAGGTGTTAGGGGTGGGGTATTCATTTGCAAAGAGGATTTATGGCTTGCAAGAAAGTGAAGCATTGCAATAAATCATTCCTTCTCTTGATAGCGAATTGTAACTCGTGGGTGCCATACGGTTAGCTTCATGTACCTCTACTATTTACAATCGAGAGAAATGTCATGCAAACAGAGACACAGTATGACACTGCAAAGTTCACGGATGATCATTAAACAGGTGAAAAAGCAGGCGGCAGGAGATTAACAGTTAACAGATCAATATTTTTAGCCCAGGAGAATTTGGCCAGAATGTCGCAGATGAATAAAGTGTGAGGTTTTCTAATTTGAAAGCAAAAATAAAAGAGAACATTTTCATTTCACTGTGAAGCATATTCAACGTGCGTCAATGCAAAGGAGTCTGCGTGTTCTTGTTCAAGAAGTGCAGAATGTTGGCATGCAGAATATAATAACAGAGGCAAATGGAATCCTGACATTTATTGCAGAATGATTCGATATGAAAGTAAAGACGTGTTGTTACATTTATATAAGGTGTTGGTGAGACCAAACCTAGTGCAGTGTGTTCAGTTTTAGTCACCTAATGTGTAATTATGTGCGACTGGAAAATCAGAAGAGGTTGACGAGTTTATTATCCGGTGCAGAAAGGACGGTCGCATGCATAGCAGTTGAAGTACTTGGACGTCTTCTCACCGGAGTTCAGAAGAATGAGAGGGGAACTAATTGAAGTACATAACGTTATAATGTGGCTTAATAAGGTGAACTTTGTTCAGATGCTCCACCTTGTGTGTCGTAATGAATAAAATGTCATGCGTGGAGAGTGAGAGTGTTAAAATGTAACACGTGGAGAGTCTACTTTTATCAGTGACTTGCATATTTGCCTACCTCTCCGTCTATGTGCCTGCATATGTATCTGTCCCTTTATCTCACTACCTCTCCATCACTTGATCTATCTATCTATCTATCTATCTATCTATCTATCTATCTATCTATCTATCTATCTATCTATCTATCTATCTATCTATCTATCTATCTATCTATCTATCTATCTATCTATCTATCTATCTATCTATCTATCTATCTATCTATCTATCTATCTATCTATCTATCTATCTATCTATCTATCTATCTATCTATCTATCTATCTATCTATCTATCTATCTATCTATCTATCTATCTATCTATCTATCTATCTATCTATCTATCCGAGGATGATTCAGGAGAAGAGTGAAAGTAATAGGATGGATGTTGTGGGGGTCTTTAACTTTCCAGATATTGCCTGGGAAAGCTATAGCTCGAGTTCGTTAGATGGGTCTGTGTTTGTCCAATGTGTGCAGGAGGGTTTCCTGACACAATATGTAGACAGGCCAACAAGAGGTGAGGCCATACTGGATTCAGTTCTGGGTAACGAACCAGGCCAGGTGTTAGAATTGGAGGTAGGTGATCACTTTGGCGACAGTGACCACAATTCGGTGATTTTTACTCTGGTGATGGAGAGGGATAAGTGTGCACTGCAGTGCAAGAGTTATAGCTGGGGCCAGGGAAATTATGATGCGGTGAGGCACGACCGAGGATGTGTGGCTTTAAAAAGTAGGCTTCAAGGCATGGGCACAATTGATATGTGGAGCTTGTTCAAGGAGCAACTATTGAGTGTTCTTGATAAGTATGTACCTGTCAGGCAGCGAGGAAAGGGTCGTGTGAGGGAGCCGTGGTTTAATAAGGAATTGGAATCTCTTGTTAAATGGAAGAGGGCGGCCTATGTAAAGATGAACGTGAAGGTTCAATTGGGGCGATTGAGAGTTATAATGTAGCCAGGAAGGATCTGAAGAGAGAGCTAAGAGCAGCAAGGAGGGGACATGAAAAGTCCTTAGTTGGTAGGATTAGGGAAAACCCTAAGACTTTCTATAGGAATGTCAGGAATAAAACAATGACTAGGTTAGGAATAGGTCCAGTCAAGGATAGTAGTGGGAAGTTGCGTGTGGAGGCTGAAGAGATTGGGGAGACACTGAATGAATACTTTTCGTCAGTATTCACACAGGAACAGGACATTGTGGCCGATGTGAATATTGAGTCACAATTAATTAGAATGGACGGCTTTGAGGTATGTAGGGAAGAGGTATTAGAAATTCTGGAAAGGGTGAAAATAAATAAGTCCCCTGGGCCTGATGGCATTTATCCTAGGATTCTCTGGGAAGCAAGGGAGGAGATTGCAGAGCCATTGGCCTTGATTTTTATGTCCTCGTTGTCTACAGGAATAGTGCCAGTCGACTGGAGGATAGCAAATGTGGTTCCCTTGTTCAAGAAGGGGAGTAGGGATGACCCTAGTAACTATAGGCCGGTGAGTCTCACTTCTGTTGTGGGCAAAGTCATAGAGAGAATTGTAAGGGATAGGATTTATGAACATCGGGATAGGAATAATGTGATCAAGGTTAGTCACCATGGTTTTGTGAAGGGCAGGCTCACAAACCTTCTTGAATTCTTTGAGAAGGAGACGAAGGAGGTAGACGAGGGTAAAGCGGTAGATGTGGTGTATATGGATTTTAGTAAGGCGTTTGATAAGGTTCCCCATGGTAGGCTACTGCAAAAAATACGGAGGTATGGCATTGAGGGTGAGTTGGAGGTTTGGATTAGAAATTGGCTGGCTGGAAGAAGAGAGACGGTAATAGTTGATGGCAAAGTTTCATCTTGGAGTGCAGTTACTAGCGGTGTTCCGCAAGGATCTGTTTTGGGACCATTGCTGTTTGTCATTTTTAAAAGTGACATGGAGGAGGGGCTAGAAGGTTGGGTGAGCAAGTTTGCAGATGATACGAAAGTCGGTGGAGTTGTTGACAGTGAGGAAGGTAGTGTTAGGTTACAGAGAGATATAGATAAGTTGCAGAGCTGGGCAGAAAGGTGGCAAATGGAGTTCAATGTTGGTAAGTGTGAGGTGATTCACTTTGGTAAGAGTAACAAAAAGACGAGGTACTGGGATAATGGTCGGATACTTGGTAGTGTGGATGAGCAGAGGAATCTTGGTGTCCATGGACACAGATCTCTGAAAGTTGCCACCCAGGTAAATAGTGCGGTGAAGATGGCATATGGCGTATTGGCTTTTATTGGTGGAGGAATTGATTTCCGGAGTCCTGACGTCATGTTGCAGTTGTATAAGACTCTGGTGCGGCCGCATCTTGAGTATTGGGTGCAATTTTGGTCGCCATACTATAGGAAGGATGTGGAGGCACTGGAACGGGTGCAGAGGCGGTTTACAGGATGTTGCCTGGTATAGTAGGAAGATCGTGTGAGGAAAGGCTGAGGCACTTGGGGCTGTTTTCATTGGAGAAAAGAAGGTTTAGTGGTGACTTGATAGAGGTGTACAAGATGATTAGGGGTTTAGATAGGGTTGACCATGAGAACCTTTTTCCACGTATGGTGTCAGCTATTTCAGGGGGCATAGCTTTAAATTAAGTGGTGGTCGGTATCGGGCAGATGTTAGCGGTAGATTCTTTACTCAGCCAGTCGTTAGTTCATGGAATGCCCTGCCAGTAGCAGTGGTGGACTCTCCCTCTTTTTGGGCATTTAAACGGGCATTGGATAGGCATATAGAGAATAGTGGGCTAGTGTAGGTTAGGTGGGCTTGGATCGGCGCAACATCGAGGGCCAAAGGGCCTGTACTACTATTCTTCTGTTGTGGTTCTGTTCGCCGAGCTGGAAGTTTTTGTTGCAAACGTTTCGTCCCCGACTAGGCGACATCATCAGTGCTTGGGAGCCTCCTGCGAAGCGCTTCTTTGATGTTTCCTCCCGCATTTATAGTGGTCTGTCCCTGCCGCTTCCGGTTGTCAGTTTCAGCTGTCCGCTGTAGTGGTTGGTATATTGGGTCCAGGTCGATGTGTTTGTGGATGGAATTTGTGGATGAATGCCATACCTCGAGGAATTCCCTGGCTGTTCTCTGTCTGGCTTGCCCTATGATCGTAGTGTTGTCCCAGTCGAATTCATGTTGCTTGTTGTTTGCGTGTGTGGCTACTAAGGATAGCTGGTCGTGTCGTTTCGTGGCTAGTTTCGCCGAGCCAGGGTACGAAACGTTTGCAACAAAAACTTCCAGCTCGGCGAACAGAACCACAACAATGAGCACCCGAGCTACAAGTCTTCGCACAAACTTTGAACTATTTTTCTATGTTCTATGTTTTATCTATCTATCTATCTGTCTATCTATCTATCTATCTATCTATCTATCTATCTATCTATCTATCTATCTATCTATCTATCTATCTATCTATCTATCTATCTATCTATCTATCTATCTATCTATCTATCTATCTATCTATCTATCTATCTATCTATCTATCTATCTATCTATCTATCTATCTATCTATCTATCTATCTATCTATCTATCTATCTATCTATCTATCTATCTATCTATCTATCTATCTATCTATCTATCTATCTATCTATCTATCTATCTATCTATCTATCTATCTATCTATCTATCTATCTATCTATCTATCTGTTGGAGTTGACAAAGGAAATGCAATGCATGTGGTTTACGTGGATGTGTTTAATTGGACTTACATCAGGACATTCAATATGTTCCTACATGAGAGATTAAAGGTTAACATTGAAAATATCTTGTCAGATACAATTTCTTCTTTTTGAAGTGAAAACCAGTGACGAGTGGAATATCGCAGAAATCTGAACTTCGACGTTGGAAATTCGCAATATGTCTTAATGGTTTAGATGAGAGAATGCTTCAGGAAAGACAGAAAGGGAGGCAAGAGAGGAGGGGGAGTGGCGTTTTGATAAGGTATAGCATTACAGCTGTATCAAGGGAGGATATTCCAGGAGGTACATCCAGGGAAGCTATTTACGTGGAACTGAGAAATAGAAAAAGGATGATCACCTTATTGGCATTGTATGATCGACCCTCACTAGTCAGCTGGAAACTAATGAACATTTTTTCTGTGAGAATAGTAGGTTGGTTATGGTTTGGGGATTTTAATTTTCCAAATGTAGAATGGGACTGCCATAGTGTTAAGAGTTTGGATGGAAAAGAATTTTTTTTTAGTATGTACAAGAAAAGCTTTCTAATCTAAGGATGCGTGTGTCAGATATATTCAGGACAGATCGAGTGAACCCTTAGAAGAGTATAAATATAGCAAGAGTATACTTAAGAAGGAAATCAGATAGGATAAAAAGGGACATGAGATAGCTTTGGTGAATCCAGTTAAGGAAAATCCAAAGGGTTTATACAAACACTTTAATGAAAAATAGCGAACGAAGGGCCCTTCAAAGATCAGCAAGGCAGCCTTTGTGTGGAGTCGCATGAGATGGTTGAGATAGTAAATGAGTGTTTTGCATCAGTGTTTATGATAGTGAAGGGTATAGAAGAATTGGAATGCATGGAAATAGATGCTGAAATCTTGAAAAAATGACCATTTTACAGAGGAGGAAGTACTGGAAGTTTTGAAACTGGCATTGGGGGATTAATCCAAAGGACAAATCAGGTGTACCCATGAACTTGGTGGGGAGGTGAGTGCTGGGCCACGAGCTGAGGTATCTGTTTCATCGAGAGTAACAGGTGAGATGTCAGAAGACTGAAGGTTGGCTAACGTGATGCCAATGCTGAAGACTGATGGCAAGGACACGCCATGGAGCAATAGACCGGTGAGGCTGACTTCAGTAGTGGGCAGGTTGTTGGAGAGAATCCTGAGGGAGAGGAAGTATATCTATTTGGAAAGACAAGGGCTAATAAGGGATAGTCAACATGGCGTTGTGCGTGGGAAATCGTGTCTCACGAACTTGATGAAGTTTTTTTGAAGAAGTATCAAAGAGGATTGATGAGGGCACAGTGGTGAACGTTATCAAAATATACTTTAGATAGGCATTCGACAAGGGACCCCATAGGAGACTAGTTAGCAAGTTTCGGTCTCATGTAATACAGGGAGAAATAGGCATTTGCATGCAAAACTGGCTCGACGTTGGAAGACAGAGGGTGTTGGTGGAGGGCTGTGACTAATGGAGTGCCAGAAGGATCTGTGTTGGGTCCAATAATTTTCATCATTTATATAAATGATTTGGAATTGAACATAAGTGGTATAATTAGTTAGTTTGCAGATGACATCAAAATTGGATGTGCAGTGTACAGCCATGAAATTATATCCTCCAAATGGCATTTGGATCGGTAAATGTGTTAGGGTTTGGAGGGACATGGGTCGGGTGCTGGCAAGTGATATTAGATTAGGTTGAAATATCTCGTTCGCATGTGCATGTTGGACTGCAGTATCTGTTTGCATACTGCACATGTTTACGATTCTATAACTCCAAATAAATATATCATCACCCATCTTACCGACGACAGAAAATTAGGTGGGATAATGCTGGTATACTTCAGTGTGATTTGTACGAAGAAAGTGAGCAAATGCAGGGTATGTGGAGTTCAATATGGACAGCTTTGAGTGTCGTGTGATCTGGAACAGGCCACCTGAACATGATAGACACTGGAAATCTCAGCGTATCTGACTCCCTCTTTCACCTTTCGCACTTTGAGCCAATCTTGTACCGTTCGAATTTCTTTTTGGTTTCTGAAAGATCTGCACCTCAATTCCACTTTCAAACTTTCGTCAGCACCTCTGGTTCCCTTCCTGACAAATCACTGCCTTTATTAGTCTCGACAGCCCTCCACTGTAAAGAATTTGACTGATTCATTCCCCACTGAGTGAAGGCATTCTTCCTTCCCTCTGTAGGAATTGGGGGACCGGTTAGTTTTTGGGATGGTGCCCTGTGGCTGGTCCAGTCTATGTGCTGTAGGCAGATCTACAATGCTAATACCGAGGAAATTCCATTTGTATCCAGTAACACTAAAGGAGTAGTGATATATTTCCAAAGCAGGACCGATAGTGGCATTGGTTGTCGTTCTCAGTCGTAACAGTCGTGGGTTTGAATAATGATGTTTTTAGAATTTCTGCAGCACGTCCTGCTGTGATTATGTCTGAGAGTTGGTGGAGTGAGTATCGATGGTGTTAGTTCACGTGTCGAATAAATGGGTTGCCTCAATTATCCAGGAGGGAGCTGAGCTCGCTTATGTTTTGGAGCTGTTAGAGCAACAGTAGAATATTCCATCATAGTCCTGTCCTGAGGGGGACATGATTTGGGAGCAGGGATTGTCTGGATGATGCCTGAGAGTCAGATAGCCTGTTATCTCCTGCATAATTCCAAGGCTTTCGCATTTTTGCAGCTTCATTTAGTTTCAAGTGCTGGTGCACCACGACTGGAGTACGGTGTGCATGTTGGCCTAAACACTGTCAAAAATATGTGATTGCATGGATCAGGATGTTAAGTAGATTCACTAGGATGCTTGCTGGGATGCAGAAGTTTAGGTATGACAACAGATTCGTTTATCTTGGGTTGATTTTTGTGTGGCAGAGATGGTTGACTGCGTCCTGATTGAAGTATCTGAGATAATAAGAGTTACAAGCAAGGTAATCAGAAAGCTTCCGATCCCTTAAGCTGTCTAGGACAATATAATGTGGTTGATATTCAGGTGAAAGTTAGGAGCAGTTACAGGAGCTGGCCAAATTTATCTCATAATTAAAAACCTGATTCCCAAGTATCGTTTTCCGAAACTTATGTTGTACTCACACCAAATGTCAGACTGTACTTCGGAAGGTATTTTGCCACGATCGGCTCACAAATGTCCAATTGAGGTTTTTGTACTGTGGAGGAAGAGACATTGCACCTGACCCAAATTCGCAATCTTTACTTGGTCTTCGATTTTTTTTGTTCATTCTTTCACTTGCTAATACTTTCCAATTGAATCATTTGACTATCTGGTTCGTTGTGTCCTTCTGCTCCGTTCTGTCATGATAATATGGAATCCTCGGTAAATTACAGAAATATTACTCCTTGGAGTGTCTAAACTTAGCAAATGAAGGTCTCGCTTTTTTGCAAAGTTGTTATAAAAGTTAAATACTTTATACATTTCGCATATTTTACCAATTAACTTTCAGTTAGGACTAATACGTTGGAAAGTATGAACCAAATATCTGAACATTTTAAGAATACTTTAGTCGCTTCCAGCTGCAGGTACACAATCATGAGCCATCGACAAATATCTGTGATACTTAAATCACTCACTCCCTACTAAACACGCATCAACATACAGATGCAGACAGCAAAGCAATACTGATGTTATGGGAAGACTGAACAACCGATAAAATATTTACTTGTTTCCTTTTCACAATGATTATTGACAAGATAATTTTGTTCATTATCGTGTTGTTTCTTTATTCAACAGATTATTTAACTTGTTTGCTGAAAGCAGGGAGTGTCTAGTTCATATCTAGAAAGATCTTTTGTTTTAAGAGTTTGGATAGTCCATAGCCAGAAGTGGCTATAAATCTCTGCCGTGGAATTGGCATAAAATGGTCGAGAACAGTTTATTGGCAGCGATTGAAATGACTTATTCCATTCAGCTTAAGGCTGAGATCAGATGTTAGGACAATGGTAGCTTTGACAATAAGACAAATCCAAGAGGGTAAGGAAGAATCCTACAAATTAAAATACAATGAGTATTGTAGACACCAACTGCTACAGATGTTTGAATTTGAGAATCTGATAAGAAGATTTCTAGGAAAAGACTGCCCAAATTTTGCATTTCAGCAAGAATTAAAAGAAAAGTATAATCACACAACAGCAGAGACCTTTGAGATAATGAATTATTGTGATGGGAAGAAATGCAATCTACACCTAACGTTAAGGGAATTGGGTGAATCCCTGGAAAATAAAAAGCCAGTAGATAATGGAGTGGCATTCGCACACGGTCAGCAAGGTGACTGAATGGCACTTTCGGAACAGAGCTAACTTCAAAACGGCACCAGATTTACTTCGGGAAGATAAACCATGGCAGCCTACAATCCAACTGAGTGACGTGAAATAAAGATGGAGATAGTTCAGATTAATTCATACATCAAAGATCAACGGAGGAAGGACAGAGATAAATGATAAAATAAAAATGCAGCGAACACCTAGTTTGTAAAACTTTAAAAATTCAGTCAAGCTTACTAAGCTGTGGAAGTTTGAGCTGAAAATGTGTTGCTGGAAAAGCGCAGCAGGTCAGGCAGCATCCAAGGAACAGGAGAATCGACGTTTCGGGGATAAGCCCTTCTTCGGGCTTCTGCCCGAAACGTCGATTCTCCTGTTCCTTTGATGCTGCCTGACCTGCTGCGCTTTTCCAGCAACACATTTTCAGCTCTGATCTCCAGCATCTGCAGACCTCACTTTCTCCTGTGGAAGTTTGAACCTTGTTAGAAGAATTTGAAATGATGTTTTCAGATAAAGGAAAATATTTAGTGCAGAAATATTATAGACAGTAAACTTCATCTAAAAATAAGTCTCTTGTTCGAATCACAAATACAGGCAGCATTATAATAGAAAGAGTTATAGATACTACTGCAACATAGAAGCGCAGTTCTTGCGTGATCCATCAAGTTCAGGTGAGACACAACCTGCTCAGCAGAGACATTGTCACATTTAGACTAACCATATAACCTAATATATAACTATTCTACATTAGAACATAGGTTATGAATTTGACAGCAATTGGTAGGAGTTAGTATCTTTCTTACATCTCCTCTGATCGGTGCAGTAGTGCATATAAGATGAGTAAATAAGGATAGCAATGAACACAATGAATAACAGAATGCGAACAGTCCTCAGTGATATGCAACTGAATAACGTCTGTAAAAGAATATTACTGAACAATGGGATGGAAATTAATGGGATACGTTGTAAGATCTCATGGCCTGATAACAATGTCTGACGAGTATTCTCATTTCATCATGAACGTAAGGTCGTGCATAAAAAGAAGTCCATAATTGATTGTGTTTTACAAGGTTGAAAGTATATATTGGGAAGGACATGGCTAGAATTATCATCAATGTTGCAACTAATTATTATCGCACAAAGTGTATGACACTACTGGACCTGAGTGGGAGAGCCAGAGTGTTGAGTGGATACTGTTCCAGCATCCTTTCCCATGTTGCATACAAACAGAGCTCTGAGGAATCGTCGTTTTTGCTACCACAGAACTGAAGACACCTCTTTGACCTTTCTCTCCAAAATTAGCTTAAAGACTGGTAGCAACTGATGAGAAGAAAGAAAGCGAATATCATCAGGCATAATATGTTTATTATCTGCAGAGACGTTTGCAAATTCCAGTGATCCGACACTTTCTCTCCAAATATTCCGTACACTTTCCGTCAACTGTTCACCGAACCCTTCTTTTGCATTCTTGTCTTCCATTTTTTCCTAATTTCGCAGGTTTCCTTGTTTTCTTCTGTCTTCTTGGGATCTAAGGCTCCAACACCCCAGCCATCGGCCTTTCTAGTGGGGTCAGCAATCCAGAACGGGAAACAGCATCAAACATCGAGTTGGAGTGGGGATATCAGCGACTAACCCACAAGTGGAAGAGGCATCGAAAATTTGGATACTGCAGACCCATTTCTTTTTGAACTATGACATCATATTTTCAACCTATGAGGAGCAATTGACAAACCATTTATTTTCCAGGATTTAGAAAGTGTATACTACACATTCCTAGCGGCAATCAGTATCCCCTATAAAGGCTAATCTTATTTTCAATTATCTAAACGATGTTGTCGTCTCCTCCTATTCTCTTGAATTGATGACGGTGTCCTGTGTGCTGATTTGATCCATCAATACTTGTGGATAGGCCGTCCATTCCTCCTCACTCCTTTGGTGTATATGTTGAACTGTAACCCTACGTTAGACCAGACCACATTATATCGTCTAAACAATACCTACTAGTTTTGAATCGGATCGATTGTAATCCTTGCTGGTACTTGTGTCAGTGTTTATCAGCTAAAGTGTACAAGGTTACGGACCAAATGCTGGAAAATGGATTCAAGCAGTTCATTTGATGGATTGCCGATGCTGACCGAATGAGCTGATTAGCCTGGACCTGTCCTGTAGATCTCCACATCTGCTCGCAAGAAAATTTGGTTATTGCTGGCCTGCGTTGCTCGCTTGCGAAGGCAGCTGTGTAAACACTGATTACAATGAGTAAGAGGTAACGTATTATAAAACATGCAGGAATCCTTTCAACAATCCTTGGTGTATAAAAATAATTAATATTCTCCACATTTCAATACATGATGTAAAACGCCACATTATTTCTTCAAATTTAATTTGTGTTACAACACACCCGTCCTCTCAGTCTCGGATAAGTCGGCTAAAACAGTAACTCATACACTCTGCAATTTTCGGAGTTTAGTTTGATCAGTGGATTTGAGTTTTAACAGAAAAATGAAGGCATCTGGATTTATCGAGTTAATTGAAATCATCTCGCAGTGACTGTACAGTTAATAAAGTGCTCAGATGTTCACGATGGCAACTCCACAAAAGTATTGAGGAGAGAAAGGAGCAATATGTTGTGGTTTACGTTGAGACAAACAACATAGTAAAGGCTAGGAAGGATCAATTGTTTGGGGATTATCAAGCAAATCAAATAAATTAAGAAACATCTCCTCAAGGTTGAACATGCCTGGATTACCTTGTGAGCCACGTGCAAATTGGCTCAGCGATGAGAAAATTAAGGAAGTACACACTTGGCCTAAGGGGTGCTTTGGGTCAGAGGGGTTCCAGTTCATGGACCATTGGTATTAGTTATGGAACATGTCGGATTTCTACCAATGGGACGGTCTCTAACTGAACCAATCTGGAACAAATGTTCTGGCGAAAGGATGACGATGATGTTCACTTAGACTTCAACCTAGTGAATTTGGGGGAAGGGAAGGGGAAACTGTCAGAAAGTAAGATGGAAAAATGCAAGGAAATCAGCAGGTGTGCATGTGTGCAGGATAATGACTAATGGGAGTTAAATATCCAGGGTTATCAGACTATGCAGGATGACAGACACAAAGGTATGGAAGTGGTGACGCTCTCATAATTAAGAATGACATCAGAGCCGTGGTGAGAGATGATGTTGTATCTATGTAGAATAAGGTTGAATTCATTTGGTTGGAAATTAAAAAAATCTAAGACGTTGATGACAAGATGGACAGAGAGCAAAAAAGAGAGAGTGGCACAGGATACAGTCCAAAATGACAGAGAACCGATTTCTTGGAGATACGGCCACGGAGATACACACAGCTCTGAAAGAGACAAAAGGGGAAAGGGAGAAAGGCAGGGTGAAAGTGAAAGACGGAGAGGGAGAAAGTGACACAGAGACAAGAAACGGAGAGAGTGGGGTCAGAGAAATAGGAGCAGCGAGAGACAGAAGGACAGAGAAAATGAAGGAGAGAGGCCAGAGAGACAGGGAGAAAGAAGGACCAAGATTGAGAGAGACAGTAAGGGAGAATTCAAACAGAGACAAACAGGAATTTAGACGTTGGACAGCATGAAGGGTTGATACCCACTACTCCATTTGTTCCTAGCTCTTTCGATAGTTTCTCACCCTCGTTCACTTCTGCCTGGAAATGTATCAACGTGCCTCGATGTTTGTCATAAAGTCATAGTTAAGCAGTACAAAAACAGACCTTTCCATCCAACTCGTAAATGACGACCAGACATCCTAAATTAATATCATCCTATTTGCCAGTACTTGGCACATATCACTCCACATCCTTCCTTTCCATATTTCCATCCAGATGATTTTTAAATGTTATCATTGTTCCAATCTCCATCACTTATCTGTCAGCTTGTTCTATACACACATCAAGCTCGGCACGAAAACATTGCCCCTTCAGTCCCTTATCAATCATTCTAAACTCACCTTGTATCTGTGTTGTTTCGGCTTAGACTCCCCTACCCCAGAGAAAATACATTGGGTACTCACCTTATCCATACCCCTGCTAATTTTCTAAATCTCTATAATATCAACACTCAGGAGCTGATGCCCCAGGGAAAATAGCTTCAGCCTGTTCAGTCTTTTAATACATCTCAAACCTTACAATCCCTTGAAATATCCATGCAATGTTCTGTTTTGTGTCAAGTTTTAACTTTCACGACATCCTTACTATAGTAGGGAGACGACAATTGCTCGCAATGTTCTTACCAATGTCCGGTACAAGCGCAAAATGACCTCTTAACTCCTTGCACCACAAAATATATTTTGGCACCCGTTTTCTTTCCCCTCCCAAACGTAGCTGGCACAAAGTACTAAGCCCTCATAAATCTTTGCCTCACCAAATACGTGCTCCACAAACGCTTTCCTGCAACCAATACTGCACAGAACCTAACTTCCTGGGGCAGAGGGAAACGAGTCTTTGTGGACTGACTGGTCTGTGTTTGATTGCAGTAATGCACAGCAATATCCAAGTTCCAAAATTACAGAGCTTCACGTCACAGAGGGTGTGCTTTTGACCGCCTCACAAGATGATCCTGGTCCTATCCGATTACTCAGGACATGGCCATGAAAGGACTCACTGACTACTCTCCCTGTGGAATCCAGTCATCACCCCTGTCTCACAACTGCATCTTGTTCTCTCTCCCTCCATTATTGTCGGTCCTGCAATAACCCCTCACTCTTCCCCTCCGATGCCATCGTCAAACACTATTCTCTGTCAATCACTTCTGCTCTCTCCCTGTTGTCCGCTCTCTCAGGAACTAAGTGACTTTGCCACTGTATAATTGCCAATTCTGACCTATCCCTCACAGAATCACCACTCCTTGGCTGGAGGACATGGTGCAAAGACTAAACAGTTGTTTGATGGATCACTGTGATTTACAGCAAAATTCCATTCTGCAGCCATCCTAGGCACACTCTCTATGAGAACGTTACTTCTTCAGTCTTCTACTCCCACCTCCACTGTTTCGCTAACTGTGGGGGAGAAACCTCGGAATGATGGAGTAAAGGGGTATTCCACTGCATTAATTGCACAAAACCCTGTTGCACTGAGTTCAATTTTTACCCAAATAATGCTTCCACAGTCACTAGGAAAGAGCAGAGGGGTCCGTTAGAAAAAAAGCAATAGAAAATGCAGGGAGTAAGCGAAAGAAGGACCGACAGATAGAGGGAGAGAGGTAGAGTTTGAGAGATGCTAGTCAGAGGACAGCAGGTTGAGAGAGAAAGTGAAAACCAAGGATAAGACACAGAATGTCAGACAGGTATAGGAAAATGAGGTGATAAGGGGTGGAAAAATTGAGTAGAACCTAACAGATAGAACATCACAGCACAGTCCAGGCATTAGGTCATTGATGTCCTGATTAGATTAGATTCCCTACAGTGCGGAAACAGGCCCTTCAGCCCAACCAGTCCACACTGATCCTCCAAAGATTAAACCACCCAGCCCCATTTTCACTCTGACTAATGCACCTAACACTATGGCAATTTAGCATGGCCAATTCACCTGACCTGCACATCGATGGACTGTGGCAGAAAACTGGAGCACACGGCGGAAACCCACGCAGACACAGAGAGAATGTGCAAGCTCCACGCAGATAGTCCCCCGAGGCTGGAATCAAAAATTTGGCCCTGGTGCTTTGAGGCAGCAGTAGCAATCACTGTTCCACCGTTCACTGACCATTGAAACCAAACTGCAGCCTGTCTAACTGACACGGTTCCATTTTCATGCATGTGTTTATCCAATGACCATTTAAATGTCTTTTTTGAGAGCGAGGCTACGATGGCTGCCAGCAGTGTGCTCTACGCCCTTAAAACTATCTGAGTAAAGAACCTACCTCCGATATCTGTCCTATAATTTATCACTCCTCAATTTAAAGCTATGTTCCTCTTGCTAGCCATGTACATCTGGGATAAAGGTTCTGACTTGAAACTTTATTGCTGGAACAGCACAGCAGGTCAGGCAGCATCCAGGGAACAGGAGATTCGACGTTTCGGGCACAGGCCCTTCTTCAGGAAGGTTCTGACTGTCCACCCTGTCTAATCGTCTGATCATCTTATATGACCTCCCTGTCAACTCCTCTGTTCATCGTGTAAGACTCTATTAAGTCACGACTCAACTTGCTTCTTTCTAACGAAAACAGACTCAAGTCACTCACCCTTTCCTCGTAAGACATTGTCACCACATCAGGCAACATCCTGGCAAATCTCCTCTGAACTCGCTCCAAAGCTTCCACATCTTTCTTATAAGGTGGCGACAAGAAATGTACACAACACTCCAAGTGTGGTTGCCCCAGAGTTTGGTACAGCTGCAACATGATGGCCCGAATATCAATCCCTCAACAAATAAAGGTTAATACGCCGTATGTCTTTTTAACAACCCTGTGAACCTGGTCGACAACTTCCAAGGATCCATATGCGTGGACAAAGAGATCTATCTGCACATCCGCACTTGCAGGAATCTTACCTTTATTCCAGAATTCTGTATTTCAGTTACTCCATCCAAAGTGAATCACGTCAAACTTTTTCACATTCACCTCCATTTGTCACCTCTCAGCTCAGTTCTGCAGCTTACCTTTGTCCCTCTGTAATCTGCAAAATCATTCAACAGTATTCGCAACTCAACCAACCTTCGTATTATGCGCACATTTACTAAAATATGCTTGGACACCCTCATCGAGGCCATTTATAAAAATCAGAAAAAACATTGGCCCCAAAACAGATCTTTGTGGTACACCACTCGTAACTCAACTCAAGGATGAACAGTTACCATCAACCACCACTCCTAGTCTTCCTTCAGCTAGCCAAATTCTGATCTAAATTGCTAAAGCACCCTCAATCCCATACCTCCATATTTTGTGCATTAGCCTAACGTGTTGAAGCGTAGCAAACGCTTTACTGAAATTCATATAATACAGCATACCAACCACTTCACCCTCATTCACCTGTTTGTTGACCTTCTCATAGAAGTCAGTGAGGTTTGTGATGGACGACCTACCTTTTACAATACCTTGATAATTATGGCTAATCAAAGTACTCCTTTTTGGATGATTATAAATCCTATCTCTTATAATCCTTTCCAACACTTTACCCACAACAACAGTAAGTTTCACTGGTCTGTAATTACCACTCTTGCCTTCTTGACATGGGGACAATGTTTGCTTTCCACCAGCCTTCTAGTGTTATTCCTGTACACAACGCCGACTTGATGATCAATGCCACAGGCTCTGCAAACTCCAAGATGGCTTCCTAGAGAAAATTCCATCCGGCCAGGGGACTTATCAATTTATACACTTTCCAGAATTGCTAACACCGCCCCCTTGTGAATCTCAATCCCGTCACGACCAGGGACTTGTATCTCAATATTCTGCCTGGCAATGAAGAATTTCAGCGTAAACACTGACGGAAAATATTCACTTAGCACCTCTCCTATCACCTCACTCTCTACGCAGAACATGCCATGAATTCGACTGGGACAACACTACTATCATAGGACAAACCAGACAGAGAACAGCCAGGGAATTCCACGAGGCATGGCATTCATCCACAAACTCCACCAACAAACACATCGACCTGGACCCAATATACCAATCACTACAGCAGACAGCTGAAACTGACAACCGGAAGCGGCAGGGACAGACCACTATAAACACCGGAGGAAACATCAAAGAAGCGCTTCGCAGGAGGCTCCCAAGCACTGATGATGTCGCCTAGCCAGGGGACGAAACGTTTGCAACAAAAACTTACAGCTCTGCGAACAGAACCACAACAACGAGCACCCGAGCTACAAATCTTCTCACAAACTTTGAATCCCACTGTTATCCTTGATTGGTCTTAATCTTACTGAGGTCATTTTTTTCGTATCCTGATATACCTGTAGAAATCTTCAGGGCTTTCCTTGATCCAATCTTCCAAAATCTTCTCATGTCCGCTCTGGCTTTTGTTAGCTCTCTCTTCAGATCACTCATGGCTAACTTGTAACTCTCAGGCGCCCGCACTGAGCTCTCACATCTCGTCATTTGAAAAGCTTCCTTCTTCTTTTTCACAAGAAATTCAACTTCTTTAGTAAACCACATCTCCCTCGCTCGACCACCTCTTCCTTGTCTGAAAGGTAGGTATTTGTCAAGCACACGCAGTATCTGTGCCTTGAATAAGTTCCACATGTCAACTGTGCTCATCCCCTGACGTTTCTTTCCCCATCCTACGCATTCTAAATCTTGCCCAATCGCTATATAATTGCCTTTCTATAACTATAAAAACTGCAGTGGGATATAAACCTATCCCTTTGCACGATAAAGTGAACAAAATAAAACGAATTGTGGTCACAATCACCAAAGTGCCCACCTATCTCCAAATCTCACACCTGCCCTGGTACATTGCCCAGTAACAAATCCAATGTGGCCTCACCTTTGTTGGCCTGTCTACATACTGTGTCAGGACACGCTCTTATACAAATTGGACAAAACTGACCCATCTAAAGTACTCAAACTATCACATTCCTCGTCAATTTTTGGAATATTCAAAATCCCATAACAACTACCTGTTACACTTACCCCTATCTATATTTACATTTGTGAACCATTTTCTTTGCATCTCTGGAATTCTTTAGATGCCTTTGTAAAACTACCAACAGGGTAACATGTATTTTCATTTTTGAAACCACAACCCTGTCCACTTGAGAAGAAGAGTCCCCACCTGCCCTTTCTGACACCTCAATACTGTGCTTCACGGACAATTCCACACCCACCCCTCTTTTACTGCCTTCCCTGGTCTTACTGAATTATCTAGGTAAAAACAATGACTGCAGATGCTGGAAACCAGATTCTGGATTAGTGGGGCTGGAAGAGCACAGCAGTTCAGGCAGCATCCAAGGAGCATCGAAGGAGCTACCGAATTATCTAACCCCCGGAACCTGCAACAATCATTCCTGTCCCTGCTCTACTCATGTCTCTGAAATGCCCACAGCATCGAAGTCCCACGTCCCAACCCATGGTGCCTGTTCATCGACCATAATCTGGATACCCCTGGTGTTGAATTACACACACTTAAAACCAACGTCCTGCCTGTCGGTACACTCTTGCGACCTTGAAACCTTATTTTTGGCCCACCACTCTCAAACTCCTGGAATATGGAACTAAACTATAGATTCCCATTGCCCTGTTTGAGTATGTTAAACCCTCCAGAAGAACATCAGCAAGTCTCCAACAGGCCCTTACCCACAATATTGGTGCCTCCCTGTTTCAGATGGAGACTATCCTGTTTGTAGGGGTTCCATCTACCCCGGAATGGGCCCCAATTATCCAATTATCCGAATCTCTCTCTCCTGTACCTTCCCTGTAGCATGTGTTCAACTCCTTTCTCTCTCCCAGTTTTGCGCCGTGATAGCACGTAGCACGGGCAAAGAAAAGAAGAGATAACAATTCTGTTTGTTCTTGCTCTAAGCGTTCGCAATGGCTCCAAGAATTTGTCTAATATCCCCATCCCTATTCCGACGGATGCCGTCGGTGCCTATGTGGATCATGACTTGGGTTTGCTGCCCTTCGCCCTTAAGGGTCCCAAAAACATGATCCGAAGCATCACAAACCCTGGCACCAGGGAACAGCGCTCTGACCGTGAGTCACTCTCGTTCGCACAGGATCTCCAATCTGCCCCGCTAATTGTGGAGGCTAATGTTCTGCCCCTCTAAACGCTCCCCTTCTGAGTGACAGAAACAGACTCTGTACCAGAGACCTCTACCCTATTGCTCACCCCCGGTAAATGAGGGAAAGAAATAAGGGAAGATAGAGGGATTAAGAGAAAACCAGCCAGAGATATCGGACACAGATAGAGAGATTTGCAACAGCAGAGACGGAGAGTTGAGGGAATGGATGTGCCACTGCAATGCAGCCAAAGTGGTTTCCAGGCAAAATACCAAGATCCCACAGAGCTGAGACGAAAATGCAGAGACCGCTGTGCAAAGATATTTGTTTTGGAAAGATTGAACTATTACGCATTCCTGAAAAAAATGGTGAGGTGAGAAACAGGCAGAGAGATAGGAAGGTAATCTGCAGAGGAATGGAAACGGGTGGGTGGGATGGGGAGTGTGAAGGGTGGGGTGTGATGGAGATTAATGAAAATATGTGAGAGAGACACCTGCGAACAAATTAGAGCAGTAGTGATGGAGGAGTCAGTGAATTATCTGGGATCAGACTATGCAGCAGTCCACATGCTTCATTTTTATCCCTTTATCGCCACCCACGTCTAGCACTCGCCCCTTATTTTAAAACCAGAGATAGCCTGAAACCCTCAATTCTTTTTCCCGAGTCCAAATTAACTCCAAGGAAACATGAGTTTTCTCATTATTCTCTCTCATAGGTTCCAGCTCTTGTCGAAAGATTCCTCACTGCAGATTTAATTGATTCTCTCTGTCACTGTATTAGAACAGACGTAAGAATACAAGGACTAGCAACAGGAGTGGACCATCCGACCTTTTGAGCCCACTTCGCCATTAAATAAGATCATCACTGATCTTATCATGGACTCAGCTCCACTTACCCGCGCTCACACCGTATTCCTTAATTCACTTACTTTTCAAAAGAAAATCTACTTCAGTTTTAAAAACGCTTGCTTAAGTAGCATCAACTACTTCACTGGGCAAGGAGTTCCACAAAGTAACAAGCTTTTAGCTGAAGACGTTCCTTCTCAAGTCAGTCCAGAATACGAAATCTGCTCTCTCTAACGTGAAGTGACGGTCTCTTGTCCAAGCTTCTCCTGCCAGTGGAAGCATTCTCTCTCCTTTATCTTATTTTTCCCTTCATAATTGTATACTTCTTGATAACATCTCCTTCCTCACTCTTCTGAATCCCAGTGAATATTATCCCAGTCTCCTCAGTCACTATAACCTGTGTTGTGTGATTTTTAACTTTGTACACCCCAGTCCAACACCGGCATCTCCGAATCAGTCTCTCCTCGTAAGCCAACCCCCTCAACTCCGGAATCAAATGAGTGAACCACGTCTGCACCCATTCCAAAGCCAGTCCGTCCTTTCTAAACTTTGGAGACCAATACTGCACAGTGTCGTCCACGTGTGCCGCCACCACGACGTTGTACAACTGCAACATAAGTTCTCTGCTTTTAAACTCAATATCTTTAGCAATGATGGACAAAATTCTATTTCCCTTCCTGATTTGTCCATTCACTTACTGTATGTATGTTACCCTGCAAAGCTTTGCAGTCCTCTGCACACTTCGCTTTCTCATTCATATTCGTGGCACCTTCAATCTTTGGCACTCGAAACGTGATCTCCAACTCCAAATAATCTATATAAATTAAAAATATATGTGGCCCCAACACCGATCCACAGAGCATGCTACTAGTCCCTGATTTCTAGCTAAAGTAGCACATATTCAGACCCACTCTTTGCTTCCTGGTCGTCAAACAATGCTGTTTGCATGCTAATACTTTCACCGTAATAACATGCATCATCATCGCATGCAGCAGCCTTTTGTACAGCACCGGGTCGAAGGAATTTCGGCAATCTAGGCGCACCACATCCACTTAGTCCCCCTTGCCCACCTTGCTCGGAATATCTTCATAGAATTCCAAAAGATTTGTTAAACGTGACCTACCCTTCATGAACACATGCTGCATCTGCCAAACGGGACAAATAATCTCGAGATGTCCTGCTATTTTTTTCTTTGGTAGTAGACTGAAACATCTTCCACACTACAGAGGTTAAGCTCACCGGGCGAGAATTCACCATCCTTTGTATACGACCCATTTTAAACAGTTGCATTACATTGGCTGTTTTTCCAATCTGCTGGGACTGTCCCGGAGTCCAGCAAACTTTGGAAAATTACCACCAGTGCACTTGCTATGTGTCTCGCCATATATTTTAGTACCCTGGGATGCATTGTCTAAGAGCCAGGAGACATATTTTTCATGAGCTGCATTAGTTTGGCCAACACGACCTCTTCATAATGAGAATTGTCTGCAGGTTCTCACTTACCTTGATCTCTTTTTCAATTACTGGCATGTTAGTAGTTTCTTCCCCTGTGAAGACCGATTTTAAAAATGCCATTTCCATGCCTCGGCCACAAGCATCACATTCAACAAGACAATGTCCCTTCTCATCCTCTAATCGACCAACTTTTACTTTCCCCATTGTTTTTCATTTTAGACTTATGCTATCGGCCTTACATTCAATGCCGATTTTGTTTTCTCGCATGGTCCATCTTACTTTTCTTTATCACGCTTTTTGTGCTTTTTCGTTGACCTTTAAAGCTTGTCCAATCTTCTAGATGAATGCAGTTTTTGGCCACTTTGTGTGTCTTTTCTTTCAATTTGATAACCTCTCCTATTTCCTTAGACACTCACGGCAGATTTCCCCTTTTCTTGTCCTCCTTCCTTTTCACTTGAATGTACTTTTGCTCAGCGCTTTGAAACATTATTTCGAAAGTTCTTAACTGCTCGTCAACTATCTCACCATAAAGTCTTTGTTTCCTACCTACTTTGACTAAGTCCTTCCTCATTATGTTGTAGTCTCACTTGTCTAAGCACATGATCTGGTATTGGATTTTATCTTCACAATTTCCATCTTTATTCTAAATTTAACCCAACTGTGGTGACTCATTCCAAGACAATGGCGAGCTATGAGGTCATTAGTTATTTCTTTCTCATTACACAGTATCAGATCTCGGATGGCTTGCTTCCTCGCCGCTTCCATTACATATTATTCAGGAAACTATAACGGATACATTCAACAAACTCCTCTTTAAGGCTTCTCTGACTGAGCTAGTTCGACCAATCTACATGTAGATTAAAATCCCCCTTGATAATTGCCATGCCATTTAACAGGCATGAGTTTTTTTTGTGTATTGCCCGTCCCAATATGATATTATTACTTGGTGACCTATAGACTAAGTCTTCCATGACGTTTTCTTCTTATAATTTCTAATGTCCAGTCAAATGGATTCAGACTTTTTCCTCAATAGACCCTGTATCATGTCTCAAACAGCCTGATGTTGTTTTTGAATATCAAAGCCACACCAACTCCCTTACCTTCCTGTATGTCCTTCCGAGTAATCTGATACTTCTAGATATTGAAATACAGGTCATTACTAGCCTATAACCATGTACCAATAATGGCTAACAAATCATAATCATTCACGATGATTTGTGCTGATAACACATCAGCCTTATTACGAATGCAACGAGCATTCACTAAAGTGCTTTTCTGCTCGCTTTCTTACCGTCATGATTTCCAACACCACAAATAATGCCTTCTGAGTTAGTCTTTCATTTTACTTTTGTCATAGTCTGCCTTGAAGTTAAATCCCCCACATGCATGCGAGCCTGTTACTTACCTTTTTATTTACCAGCATACCTCCTGCCGTTTACCTATCCATTCCCTCCCCGACTCACGAGTTAAAAGTCTGAGTGATCACCCTATTTATCCTTTTCGCCAGAACACTTATTCCAGATCGATTCAGGCGGTGTAAGCCCTATCGGTACAGAAGCCACCTGTTCTAAAACTGATTCCAATGCCCCATGAAATGGAACCCCGATCTCCCACACCACTTTCTTAGTCACGTTTTTACTTTCCTAGTTTTCTTATCCCGACGCCAATTTGCACGAAGCTTGGCAGCAATCCAGTGAATATGACGCTCGAAGACCTGTTCCTTCATTTTATTCATTGTGCTTGATAATGTCCAAGTAGCTCTTTCATCCTAGTCTTGCCTATGTTATTAGTCCCAGTGAGTCCCGTTAGATTAGGATACTCACAAATCAAATTTCGAATCAGACATGATCCTATTGAATAGCAGATCAGGCTCTCTGGCTTAATGGCCTCTTCCATTCCGACTTTGGTTGTTTTGTTTACCATAAGACACATGAGCAGATATTAGGTCGTTCATGCTCATCGAGTCTACTCTTCAATTCAATCATGCCTGACAAGTCGCTCAACTCCATTATGCCCCTCATACTCAAAGTCTATCTATCGCAGTTGTTAATATACGCAATCACCTGGCCTCCACAATTTTCGGTGGCTCAGAATTGCACGGATTCACCACTCTCTGGCTGAAGAAACTTACCCTTATCTCCTTTCCAAACGGTATTTCCTTTCCGTTCAGTCTATGTCCTTGGGTCCGACCCTGTCCTACAAATGGAAGCATCTTCCCAACATTTACTCTGTACAGGCTATTCACTATTCTGCATGCTTCAATTAGAACGCCATCATCCTTCTGATCCCAATTGATTATATAAACCCACAGTCTTCAGATGTTCTTCATCTGTTAAGCCTTCCATTTCTAAGATGCTCACCCTCTAATCCACCAGCCATGATAGGAAATAACGTAGACTAAATTGTTCCACGGTCACATTGACAGACTGAGTATGGAAGGTTTTTGTCCCAAATACAACAAGGATCACCATACCTACACATTATGTTAAAACATAGACAACACCAGTTATCGTTTAACAGATATTGGAGCAGGATCACAGGACACAGAATTTATTGCAATTATAGTGCCTTATAACTGATGCGAAATTGTTGTGGTTCTGTTCGCCGAGCTGGAAATTTTTGTTGCAAACGTTTCGTCCCCTGTCTAGGTGACATCCTCAATGCTTGGGAGCCTCCTGTGAAGCGCTTCTGTGGTGTTTCCTCCGGCATTTATCGTGGTCTGTCCCTGCCGCTTCCGGTTGTCAGTTTCAGCTGTCCGCTGTAGTGGCCGGTATATTGGGTCCAGGTCGATGTGTTTGTTGATGGAGTTTGTGGATGAGTGCCAAGTTTCTAGGAATTCCCTGGCTGTTCTTTGTTTGGCTTGCCCTATAATGGTAGTGTTGTCCCAGTCGAATTCATGTTGCTTGTCGTCTGCGTGTGTGGCTCCTAAGGATAGCTGGTCGGTTCGTTTCGTGGCTAGTTGATGTTCATGGATGCGGATCATTCGCTGTCTTCCCGTTTGTCCTATGTAGTGTTTTGTGCACTACACTAGTTTTGCTCATGGTGGGTATCGGGTCCATTGAGAATGGGTTGCCGGTTTCGAATCATATGTATGTAATTCCCAGTCCTTATTTGAAGTCTTATGATTTCATATAAAAAAATTACCTCAGTTCAGGCAACGCATTAAATATGTGAGGTTAGAATCTGTATGTATTCCAATTTTGTGTCAGACTGGTTGTGCGTTTAAAGTGCAAATTCATAAAAATTTAGAAGGATTACAAGAAGTATTGACTGCTGACGGATTGTGGTGCAATAGAATGTATCTACAAACACAATTCGGCAAATGAAAATTCAGCCTTTTGTCTTATATGTGCGTGTGTATGCATGTGAACCAGTGAGAGAGAATGAGAGTGCGTATGTATGTGTGACAGAGGGAGACATTGTGAGTGTGTTATGTGCATGTGTGCTATGAGTATGCACGTGCTTGATAAAGCGTGTGTGTGAGTATTGGGGATTATATGCCTGTGACAGAGTGAAAGATTGTCTGTAAGTGTGGGTGTATGCGTGTGTTTGAGAGAGAGCATGTGTATGAGAGAAGGTTTGCGTGGTTGAGATCGAATGTTTTTGTGAGAGAGAGAGTGCAGTGTTTTGCGGTCAACTGCAGTATATTATGAACCTCATGTCTCAGTTGAGTCCATCCTCATTGTTACCGAACATGGCCATCAACCTCTGCTCAGTCATTCTGCGTTGTTGCACATACTAAGTCCACTTTGGAGGTAGGTCACTGAAGTTCTGAGGTCGAACGTCACTGCCCGCTGAAGTGTTCCCCATCTAGGTGGGATCATCCTTGTGTATGGATTGTTGCCCAGTGTCCATTCATCTGTTGTCATGCCGTCGGTAACAGCAGAAGGATATTCACTCAGTCGTCAATGTGACCGTGGCTAATCTGATTATTCTCAACCCAACTTTCCCTCTCCTATCCCCAAAACCACCTGTCCTCATACTATTAATGAATAAAAACCCTGTCCCTCACGTTGGAAGATTACATTCTCAGTTTTCAATATGGTATTTTGACCAATTATGAGGCTACTTACTTTGATCCGTCGCTAAGAAAATTTCCCAGGAGATTTTTCAAGACAGTCAGATATAGTCAACGAGTCATAGAAGTGTACAGTACTGGAAGAGACCCTTCGGTCCAATTCGTCCATGACGACCAGATATCGTAACCTCATAGAGTTGCCAGAAATTCGCCCATATTGCTCGAAACAATCCTTCACATGTATCCATCCAGATACCTTGTATGAACTATGAACCTGCACTCTAAGCACTCTGTTCAGCAGCACTGCCCAGAACCTTAATATTAAATATATAATTCCTGCCCTGATTTGCCTTTCCAAAATGCAGCACCTGACATTTACCTAAACTAAACCCCATCTTTCACATCTCAGCCCATTGGCCTTTCTGATCAAGAACCCATCCTACTCTGATTGCCTTCGCTATCGACGACAACTCCAATTTTATATAATCTGCAAACTTAGTAACTATACTTCCTGTGTTCAAATCCAAATGATTTACATAATGATGAAAAGTATTTGACCTTGTCGTGGAAATTAAATCGACTTGTCTCACTAATTAGCAAGAGCAAAGAAATGATCTTAATTAAAAATTCTGCAGGATTTTTGACTCATTAAACTAAGTCAGATGCCTCAATGCAAAGAATACCGAAACAATATAAAGACGCCTGCCTTGTAGAGTTTCTTATCACAGTCTCAAGGGCAAATACTGAGGAAACTCAAGTTGTTATCCTCTCATCCACGGTCCTAGACATAACAGTTCGTCAGACTTCACTTAGATCAACTATCGCAAGATTGAGTCGAAAGTTTACAGAATTCAAACAGAGATAAGCTAACGGCAAACCTTCATCAAAGCATCGTTTACAAAACTCAGTACAGTATTGGTTTAAAGAAAAGCATTCTGTTTAAATTTCACAGTAAATGAAAGTTTTCCATTACATTTTCCCCCTTTTTGTCATTTTATGACAACAATGATAACTGAAGCAACAACAAAGAATACAGAGCCAGAATAGCTATCCGTCAGAAAACGTTTAGAAAACTCCAGGCCTTTTCCTCAGACACCACTGACCCGAAATACTGCATTGTAGTGGTATCGCCACTTGCCCTGGTGTGCTCCGTTCACAGCCCATGTTCACACATCACACTCGTCAAAGACATGGTAGGGTGGGGTCCACGCAAAAGCCATTCCCTTACGAATAGTCCTACCAGGGCACTTGCTAAAAGTGTGAGCTGGGGCAGCCCCATATTCGTATGAGGCTTCTAATCTCTGCTTGCACTTAATTGGTTCTGGTGCTGTCCGATGTCTGCTCAGACACAGCTACACACATCCAATGTTTGGCGTGTAGCCACGTGGCTCTTGCTGCGATCTTAACTGCTGTCTGTGTTGTGAGGAGCACTTGAAACGGTCTCAGCCATCTCTTCGCCTTCCAGGTATTTTCCTCCTGAAGTCTTTCACAACTAACCAGTCTCCAGGTTCTAGATCATGCAGCTTCCCTGCTGCTGGTTGGGGTAGTGCTGCTTTGACTTGACTTTGTATTTCAGACAAAAGTGTAATGATTTTTATACTGTAACACAACATCTCATCCTGACAGTGGCTTGTTATCTTCGGTCTTGGGCCAATTCCTGTGTTTAGTGTTCGACCAAACAAAATCACAAACGTGCTAAAATTAGCTCTTCCTCTCCTCCTTGATCTCATGTACATTAGCACAATCGGACATGCCTTTGTACATGTCACCGCTAGTTACTCACAACATTTTGTCAATTTGTTTTAAGGTAGCGTTTTCTCTTTCCACTGCCCCACCGCTCCCTGGGTGGTAGGCACAGAGTTGTCTCATGTTTATTCCCAAATAATCACTGATCTGCTGTAGGGCATTATTGAAAAATGGTGCCCTACTTAGAATTTTCGGGATGCCCCATCTCGGTATTATCTCAGTAAGCAAGGCTTTGGGTACTGCACTGGCATCCTGTTTAAACGTGGGGAACGCTTCCACCCATTTGTAAAACATATCAACTAATACCAGACAATATATTTTCCCTTCGCTGGGCGTTAGTTCAATGAAATCCAACTGTAAATGTTCAAAAGGTTTTTGGGATTGGGGGTGTGCTGCCTGTTTCACGATAGCCCCTGAGGGGGCAAAAGCACGGGGTCCGGTCTGCACAACGGTAAAGGATTGACCTGTCCCGGGGCCGGCACTTCAGTCAGTCCCATAGATACTCACAAACCCTTCACCTCAACCCAGAATCGTAAACAATCATCTGTAAACAAATAGACAAAACAAGTCACACAAAGACAAACAACGTAACAGTACAACTAGCAGCGCTGCAACTACTCTCCAAGGTCCATACAGAAGCAGTATTCTGGGCCACAGTCCGTCTTCAGTCTAGCCCCGGGGATCAGACTGCAGAGCTCAAGGCATTTGCTAAATCCACAACAGAGAACCATTTTCTGCCCGTGGAATTTGGGCCAATAAAGTGTAGGTGTTGGGGACATGTGGGGCGCGCGGAACAACCGCGGTATTGGCTGCCTACATGTCTTTAACAAACCTCCACTGCTCTGGTTCACCGGGGATGTTTGCCTTTTTGACTGGAAAAATGGGGGTTCTCACCGTTGAGTTTTCACAAGAGGGATTCAAAGACTAGAGTAATTCCTTCTATGGTTTCGGGTTTTAACGGGTATTGTGCTGTGCAAAGACGATTCCCAGACTTCGGTGTTATCCGTATGGGCTCACAGCCCTTTATGAGCCCCACATCATGTTTGCCCTTTGCCTACAACTCAGTAGGGACCATTTTTAATCTTGGGTCAGAGACCGCTCTCTTAGGCAAACGTCAGGCTATCCCCCTAGACTTTTCATGGCTAGCGGGGGTTACCTGGATTGTCCTATCTGGCTGAGTTAGCCAATTTAGTTTCTTCGTATATGTCCGCATATCTGCATTGAACCAGATACCCACATCGTCCCTGAAGACACAACCTCTCCTTATTTGTGCCTTTAGCACCCATGGTCCCAAATTCTGCTACTTATCAATGGATGCCTTCGCCAGTGATACACGAGGAGCGGAGCCTTCCACATCAAATAATAGGGTCTGTTTCCTGTTACAAATACCTCAGATAAGTTCACACTGACTGCACATCTGTGATCACTACAATAAAATTCGCACAATAACAAGTGATCTGGTTTTACCAATCTCCTGAACAAATCCTTCTCATATGGTTCGTCAGGGCTGTCACGGTGTATGTGTGCTGTTCAGTGCAACATATCTCCAGCAAGAAAATCGGTGTTAATAGGATTGACACGGTTGTTTGCTTTCAGGGTGAGGGAATCGCTCACTGAAACTTTTCGCTTTCTGGATTAATCACCACTCATAAACATGCATCAGGGGTCGTGGGTTATATTTTACAGTCTGCACTAGTTAATCGTCCTTCTGAATCTCGTGCAAGCCCGTCGGAGTACTGAGCAAGTCCAACCCAGTCTCCTTATGAGGTCCCGAGCCATCAGATTTAAAGGACAAAATTCCGATAACAAGAAGGAGAATTGAACTGTTTCCCTGTAACTAGTTTAGCACAAAATGAGTGCGGAAAATCTCTCCATCACCACGAATCCTGATGCACCCATTGTGTTCAGGAACCTTTCACTCATCTTATTGTGTAAACTGGCTTAATTTAAGGACTGAGTATGTTTCCCCTGTATCTATCAAAAAGTTAACTAATGTACCTTCCACATATAACATAGAGGTGGGCATTAACTTATATGCATCACCGTGATATTGGACATTCTGTCCACACTTCGCAATCTCAGCGTTCAACGAAGAGGTGTGATATGTCTTAGTGCCCATAAGGTTCGTAGAAGAGATTAGAATAAGCGAGTCTTTGTTGCCAAGCATAAAGGAAAGAGGCTTACCTGTACCTTGTGGGCTGCCCACCAGCACCTCAACCTTCCCCTGTCAATCACCCTGCTGTCCAGCCTCCAGGGCTGATTGGGACTGTCTCTGCGGGCACTGCCTCACCCAGTGGTCATTGGTCCACAAACAAAACACCCACCAGATCTACGTCTGTCCACGCCTCTTCTGCGACCACTTCCATGATCTCTTCTTCTTCCGTGACTTCCACCTCTGCCTTTCTCTCTTCGTGCAGCACCTCCCTCCAACGCTTGGGTGACCATTTGCATCACAGGAAGCTGAGCTTTATGTGCTTGCTGTTCTGTCTTTAGTTTCCGCTTATCCTTCTCTTGGGTAAGCAATTTTTCAGCATGTATCGCATGTTGTTCTAACAAATTCAGCTTTCCTGTCTCCCCGGTAATACATGTGTCTTTGACCTTTTTCGTTATTTCGTCCTTCATTCCATTGATGAAGCTGTTCTTCAGGTGTGCCTCATACGCCGTGATTTCTGCTGCCATTATGTTGTCGCATGATCTCAGTCCACTATGGGCATTATGGGTGTAAGGTACTGGGGCACGGTCTCATCTTCCCGCTGTTTACACATTGCTATTTTGCTCTTGTCCATTCGCACTGGGAATACCTCCCTACAGGCGGCTGCCAGCGCTGCAACAAAAGCATTAAAGTCTCCATTCCACTCTGCTTGCGGGTTGGCTACTCTGGCATTGACATTTGCAGTTGGCCAGGTATACTTGATTTTGGTGTCGTCGGCACCTAGTTTTCATCCCAGGAGAAGTCTCATCTCATGCGACATGGGACAGAACTCATTACAGAACCTTGTCACTCCTTCGGTGAACTTATTACCTCCAAACTCGCGTGGGTCAGGCAACTGCCCAAAGGCACTTTCCATATCTTTCATGGTCCATCGCCGGCTGACAAACACTGGACACCCTTCTGGACCTGCAACTTCAACCACTGGGGCTTGCAGAACTACCTGGTTCGATGATCCTGCGCCAGTACCCTCACTGGCTGACTCATCATCCGTCGGGTGGTGATTGTGAACAGGCCTTGGAGACCTTTCCATCTTGGAGTGGTCGTCCTTCTTTTAGGCTTCTTGCTTCAATTGTTTGTGGGTATGTGTGCAATCGGTGATCCAGCAGACCCTGAGGCAGCGGCCGCTGAAGTGGAACTTTCGCCAGGCGGATCTCGGAGGTGGGGGCTGCAGGTCTCGGAGGGCAGTCATCAAGGTCAGGATCTGAAACACACTTAAGACACTGTACAGCTTCATTCGGTTGTTTGCCATGCGCGTCTGCATGTGCGCTGGTGATTCTAGATGTAGTTGATCCATCCTTTACATGAGATTTCCTTTCTCTGATATCAGCCTCAGTCTTCCACATGTTATAAGCAATGCAATTCACAGGTTCTATTTTTCCCTTCTTTTCTCCTTCTGTCTCTCCTCCAACCACGACCTCAATATATAAAGCTGTCTTTTAATAATACTTTTTCCCTCCGGAAAACCACATTCTTTAATCCACAATTCTAACTGCTTTACAGACTCTGGGTCGTAACTATTTAGCACGTATTTTATGTTTGATTGGCCATTCCAAGTCCCGTGTGGAATCTCCTTTTGTTTGCTCTTGCTGGAGACCATTTTTAGTGTAACTGGATAATTGTTCAGCTCTCTCTCTCTCTCTCTCTCTCTCTCTGTCTGTCTGTCTGTGTGTCTGTCTATCTTTCTCTTCCTCTCGTGGCACCATTTTTTTGTTTTTCCCTTTTGACTTGTTTTTTCCTCTGGAGGTCCCCTTTCGCATTTGGCGCTTCCACCTCAATGCCTTGGTTTTCACAAACCAATAAACCATAAAAGAAGCGGTTAATGGCAGCAATGCTGCTGATGGGGTTTACAGGGATTTCCTGAAGGTACCACGCAACAGACGTGAGCAAAGTTATCGGTGACGGAACAAGGGGCAGTGCAACATAGAGATAACATTGACTGAGTGGTAGGAAAAATACTGTTTCCTGACAGAGGAAAGTTTAGAGTGGAGTTCCCAGGGGGTGAATGTTAAGAATGGCATGCTCCAGGAAGGGAGAAGGACAAGGCTACAGACACTTGCACAATAATAGATAGTCAAAGACAAGAAAAAAAGAAGTATATGTAAAGTTTTAGGAAGCTACATTTGGGCACGGTCCATGAGGAATAAAAAAAAGGAAAGAACTCAAGCAGTGTATTAGGAGAGGAAAAACGTACGATGAAATGACTTCAGCTATCATGGTTAAAGAGAATCACAATGCATTATGTGCGCATGCAATAAATTATGACTCGGAAGAAGGTAGGAACACTCAACGATAACACAGGAAATATGTGATTGGAGGCATAGGATGGAGTGAGATCATGAACGCTTACTTTACATGGGATTTCACTCAGGAGAAGATACAGAGGATAGTGATATTAGTGTGGAGCATGCTGATATGCAATAGACAATAGACAATAGTTGCAGGAGTAGGCCATTCTGCCCACCATTCAATATGATCATGGCTGATCATTCTTAATCAGTATCCTGTTCCTGCCTTATCTCCATAACCCTTGATTCCACAATCCTTGAGAGCTCTACCCAACTCTTTCTTAAATTAATCCAGAGATTAGGCCTCCACTGCCCTCTGGGCCAGAGCATTCCACACAGCCACCACTCTCTGGGTGAAGAGATTTCCCCTCATCTCTGTCCTAAATGGTCTACCCCGTATTTTTAAGCTGTGTCCTCTTGCCCATCAGCGGAAACATGTTTCCTGCCTCCAGAGTGCCCAATCCTTTAATAATCTTTCATGTCTCAATCAGATCCCCCTCAGTATTCTAAACTCAAGGGTATAGAAGCCTAGTCACTCATGTCTATCAGTGTAAGATAGTTCTGCCATTCCAGGAATTGACCTCGTGAACCTACGCTGCACTCCCTCAATAGCCAGAATGTCTTTCCTCAAATTTGGAGACCAGAACTGCACATAATCCTCCAGGTGTGGTCTCACCAGGGCCCTGTACAGCTGCAGAAGAACCCCTTTGGTTCTATACTCAATTCCTCTTGTTATGAAGGCCAGCATGCTATTAGCCTTCTTCACTACCTGCTGTACCTGCATGCTTACCTTCATTGACTGGTGTACAAGAACACCCAGATCTCTTTGTACTGTCCCTTAACCGAAATTGATTCCATTTAGGTAGTAATCTGCCTTCCTGTTCTTGCCACCAAAGTGGATAACCATACATTTATACACATTAATCTGAATCTGCCATGCATCTGACCACTTTCCTAACTTGTTCATGTCACCCTGTGATCTCCTAACATCTTCATCACATTTGACCCTGCCATCCAGCTTTGTATCATCAGCAAATTTGCTAATGTTACTACTAATACTATCTGCTATATCATAAACATATATTGTAAAAAGCTGCAGTCCCAGTACTGATCCCTGCGGTACCCCACTGGTCACTGCCTGCCATTCCAAAATGGAGCCATTTATCACTACTCTTTGTTTCCTGTCAGCCAACCAACTTTTCAATCCAAGTCAGTACTTTGCCCCCAATATCATGCGCCCTAATTTTACTCACTAAAGTCCTCCTAAGTGGGATGTTATCAAAAACTTTCTGAAAATCCAGGTACCCTACATCTACTGGATCTCCCTCGTCCATCTTCAGTTTTACACCCCAAAGAAATTCCAGAACATTAGTCAAGCATGATTTCCCCTTCATAAAATCCATGCTGACTCTGACCTATCCTGTTACTACTATCCAGATGTGTCGTGATTTCATCCTTTATGATAGACTCCAGCATCTTTCCCAACATTGAGATCAGACTGACTGGTCTATAATTTCCTGCTTTCTCTCTTCCATCTTTCTTAAAAAGTGGTACAACATTAGCCACCCTCCAATCCGCAGGAACTGATCCTGAATCTATCGAACTCTGGAAAATAATCACCAACGCATCCACGATTTCTCAAGCCATCTCCTTCAGTACCCTGGGATGTCGACCATCAGGCCCCGGGGACTTATCAACCTTCAGACCTAACAGTCTCTCCAACACCAATTCCTGGCAAATATAAATTCCCTTAAGTTCAGGTCCTTCAGCCACTTTTACCTCAGGGAGATTGCTTGTATCTTCCCCAGTGAACACAGATCTGAAGTACCAATTCAATTCATCTGCCATTTCTTTGTTCCCCGTAATTTATTCCCCTGTTTCTGTCTTCAAGGGCCCAACTTTAGTCTTAACCATTTTTTTTGCCTTTCACATACATAAAAAAGCTTTTACTATCCTCCTTTATAATTTTGGCCAGTTTACCTTCGTACCTCATATTTTCTCTGCGTATTTCCTTCTTAGTAATCCTCTGTTGTTCTTCAAAAGCTTCCCAGTCCTCCGTTTTCCCACTTATCTTTGCTATGCTATACTTTTCCTCTTTTAACTTTATATGTTTCTTAACTTCCCTCGTCAGCCACGGCCACCCATGCCTCCTCTTAGGATATTTCTTCCTTTTTGGAATGAACTGATCCTGCATCTTCTGCAGAATACACAGAAATATCTGCCATTGTTCCTCCACTGTCATCCCTGCTAAGGTATTCCGCCATTGGACGTTGGCCAGCTCCTCCCTCATAGCTCCATAGTTCCCTTTATTCAACAGAAATATTGTCACTTCCGATTGTACCCTCTCCCTCTCAAATTGCAGATTGAAGCTTATTGTATTATGTTCACTACTTCCAAATGGATCCTTCACTTCGAGGTCCCTGATCAATTCTGGTTCGTTGCACAATACCAGATCCAGAATTGCCTTCTCCATGGTCGGCTCCAGCACCAGGTGTTCTAAGAATTCATCTAGGAGGCACTCCACAAAGTCTCTTTCTTAAGGCCCAATACCATCCTGATTCTCCCAGTCTACCTGCATGTTGAAATCCCCCATAACAAGTGTAGTAACATCTTTGCGACAGGCCAATTTCAGCTCCTTATTCAACTTACGCAGGCATTTTGAAATTAACAAAGAAGTGTTAGGTCTCCTGAAGAGCATAAAGATCAATAAGTCGTCAAGGTATCCACCGCAAGTTATTGAGAGAGGAAAGAGAGAAGATAGCTGGGACTTTGACGAAGATCCTTGCATCCTCATTCGCTTTTGCAGAGAGCCTGGAGGACTGGCGAGTATCAAATGTTCTTCTAAATAAGAATGGAGATAAGGATAATCCAAGAATCTACAAACGGGTGAGTCTCTCATCAGTGGCTGGGAAGCCATTAGAAACAAATTCAGCTTTTATTTGCATTTAAAAATGTACAGCTTCATTAGGAACAGACAACGTGGATTTGTGTGGAGCAGGTGATGTCTTACTGATTTGATTGAATGTTTTGAGGAGATGACAAAGGTGTACGATGAGGTTAGAGTAATGGATTCTGTTACATGCTTTTTCGTAAAGCATTTAATAAAGTCCATCCTTCAGACGATTGAGATGCATAGGAAATATGTGGTTTGGCTGCTTGGATTCAGAATTGCTTGGCCATAAAAGCTAAAGGATAACAGTGGCATAGTGTGTTTGTTTGTGGGCAGAGGTACGTGAAAAGTGGTATTCCTCATGGATCGGGGTTGGGAATGCTGCTGTTTGTGATACATCGAAATGACTTGGATGAAAATGTAAGGGGGTGGGTGAATAAGTTTGCAGATTTCAAAAAGATATGTAAATCTGGGCATAGTATATAACATTGTGAAGGGTTACAAGGATTTAAATCAAATGCAAATACATGCAGAGAAATGGCAGGTGGAGTTTAATCCAGATAATTGTGAGTTGCTGTACTTTAGCAGAATAAGTGTTGACGAACAGGATGCCATTAATGGCAGAATTCTGAGAACACTGAAGTACAGAGGGATCTTGCTGTTCAAGTTCATAATTCCCTGGAAGTGGGCAAGAAGGTAGGTACGGTGTTAAGAAAACATGTGGTATGCATACCTTAATGACTCTGAGGATTGATCCAAGAGTCAGAATGTCACGTTGCAGCTTTATTAGCTTTTGGCTACGCCACACTGATAGTTTTGATAATTCTGGTCGTCACATTGCAGGAAGGATGGGAAGTGTTTCGATCATGTGCAGAAGAGATTTATAAGGACGCTGCTTGGATTTGAAAGTAAAAGCCGATAGGAGAGACATGAAGCACTTGGGTTGTTTGCTCTGGAGTGCCGGAAGCTAATGGAGACTTGATATAAATCTATAAAATTTATATACATGTTTAGGCCTATCAGTGAAAATCTTATTTTCCAAAAATAAAATGTCTATTAGAAAGGACATGCATTTAAGGTTAGAGGGGAAAGTTAGAATGAGATGTGAGGAGCAGGTTTTTTGTTTACAGAGCTTGGTCAGAGTCTGAAACGTGCAGCCAGGAGTTACTTTGGAGACTGATAGAATGGGAACATTTAAAAGACTGTAAGATAAACACACGAATATGCAAGGAATGCGCGAATGTCGAACAAAGGCAGGCAGAACAGATTAGTTTTATCTTGGCATCATGTTCAGCACAACATCGTGGAACGAAGTCCTAATTTCTGTGCTGTGTTGTGCTGTTCTGTGATCCGACAGAGTGTGACCCGGAGTCAATTTCCAACAAATGTGTCATGCACTTGAATGTCTGTCAATTCATTGAAGCTGATAAAGTAACACTACTGCAGCAGAGTGATACTGTCTCTCACTTGAAATAGTAAAAAAAAAACCCACTAGTAACACGATTAATGTTCAGGACCTTGAGGTTTGCAGTCGAATCGGGAGACCATGGGATGCGGGTACTTCGTTGCTTAAAAATGATACACTGGCTAGTGAGGAAAACATTTGGCACGCTTTCATTGAGTACAGGAGTTGAAACATCATATTACAGCTGTACAAGACAATGGTATGAAGTACTGGGCACACTTGTGGTTGCCCAGCTATAGGACAGTTGATATTAAAATGGAAGAGTGCAAAAAGACTTACTAGGCTGTCACAGAGGCTAGAAGGTTGACGTTATAAGGAGAAAGTGGATCGGCTGTGTTTTTCCTTACCTGCAATATTGGAAGACGAGGGATGACCTGATGGAGGTCTATAAAATCACGAGCGATATAAATAAGGTGACAGCCAAAGTCTTTTCTCCCCAGCATAGTCGACTCAAAGATAAGATACATCGGTTAAGGTTGGCCTGATGGGGGTCTTTTTCATATTGATGGTGATGTGTATAAGGAATCAACTGCCAGTGGAAGTGGATACAATTACAAGATTTAAAAGAAACATTTGAACAGGGACATGGAGAGGAAATATTAGAGGGATAGTTGCCAAAGGCAGGCAAATAGAGTTGCTCCAGTGAGGTGTGGGTTTTGGTGAATTAGCAATATGAAATGGAGGATTACAGGGTTACTATAGGTGGGTGAGTCTGGGTCAGACGGTCTTTGAGAGTCGGTGAGGACTTGTTAGCCTGCATAACGTTTGGGATTGTATTCTGTAACCCAATGTTCAGGAAATCTGGTTGGAATGGTTAAGTTGGTCTGTTTCCGTGCAGTGTGACACTGAAGTCAGATAGTCTGTGACATCGGTGGGGATCACAACTTACTGTATTTCAAAGCCTTTGACACAGCTTATGGAGTCATAGAGATTTGCAGGACGGAAGCAGTGCCACCTCGATCTATCTCGTCGACACGATCAAAATAAATTCAGTCCCATGTGCCAACATTTGGCCTTGATATCTCTAAAACTTTCCTATTCCTTCAACCATCAGACAATTTTAAAATGTTTTAATTGTGTATAATCTTCCCAACTTCCGTTGCCAGCTCATTCCATACACGCATTACCCTCTGCGTGAAAACTTTGCCCCTCAGATCCCTTTTAGTTCTTTACCCAGTCTCCTTAAATCTATGTCCTGTAGCTTTGGATTCCCTCACCCTCGGGAAAAGAATGTGCCTATTTACCCTTTCCATGCCTCTCATGACTTTATAAACCTGTATTCGGCCGCCCCACTGCCTCTGAAGCCCAGAGAAAATAGCCCCAGCCTGTTCAGTCTGTGCCTCTCGCGCCAGCACTGCAAACGTGGCAACTTTCTTGTAATTTCATTTTGAACCCCGTAAGTTTCACCACACCCATCCCATACAAATGAGATTGGAATTGAAAGCAGAATTCCAAAAGTAGCCTAACCAATGTGCTGTACATCCGCAACATGACGTCCCAATGATTATGCACAATGCACTGACCAACAAAGGCAAGCATATCAAATGCTGCCTTTGCTATCCTATCTCGCAATGACGCCACTTTCAAGGAACTATGAACCTCCAGTCTCAGGTTTCTTTGTTCAGCGACAGTCCCTAGAACTTAAGATGAAGTATCTAATTCCTGTCTTGATTTTCCTTTCCAAAATGCAGTACCTCACATTTCTCTCAATTAAACTCCATCAGCCACACTTTCCCCCAATGTCCCAACTGGTCAAGATTCCGTTGTACTCGGATTTTGATGGCATTTGCAAACTTTGTAACATACCACCTATATTCACATGCAAGTAATTTACATAAATGACAAAAAGGAGTGAACCTCGTACCAATCATTGTGGTGCACCATTGGCACAGGCTTCCAGTAAGAAAAGGAATGATCCTCCAACAGACTGTGTCTCCTACCTTTAAGCCAGTTCTATATCCAATTAACAATTTTCTTTCTATTCTGTGTGATCTAACCGTGCTAACCAGTCGAACATGAGGCACTGTGCCGAACGCCTTATGAAGTCCACACAGGTCAGGTCAACAGCTCTGCCTGCATCAATTCAATTTGATACTTCTTCAACGAAACTCGATCAAGATATTCATACATTATTTCCCTTACACAAAATCATGTTGACTACTCCTTATTAGTCCTTACCTTTCCAAATACACGTAAACCTGTCCCTCAGGATTTCCTCAACACACAGATTGCCCACCACTGATATTACGCTCACCAGATTATAGTTCACTTCTAGAGCAAACATTAGTTGCATTGACATGGTGGAAGGTTTAGCAGCCTCTTTAATGTTTTCTAAATAAATCTTTTTTTATTTCGGCACATCAACATTTGGAAAGATGCAACGCTGCCAAGGCTGAATGTTTCAACGAGAGATAAAATTTGATATCTTCAAAAACAATGAGGGGAGACGCAGTTATTTTTTCGAATGCTTTGAAATATCGGTTCTCACCTGAAAAACGTTACTTACCTCAAGCGAAAGCTTTACATAGGAAGAGGCAAACATCTACACGCTCAGCAGAATGATGGAAAATATGATTGTTTAGAATAGGCTTGTCCATCAGATAGCCACGTGGCTGGAATGACATTTGCCAAGATGTCTTATTTGTTTTTTGTCAACCTGCTTGAAAATATTGCAGCAAGCCTCTGTAGTCAACAAGTCGCTGGATTGTAGACTTCTCTCCCAGACGTAGAGACGTCTGTACCACTAGACCTAAGAACAATTTGACGTAATTTTCATGCTGTCCATTTCCAAGGTTCTTAAACAGCAGCTAACATCCATTCCAAATACAGATGAAAGATTCTGCAAGGACATTCTCTTTCACTCAGGACAATTTCTCTCCTGTGAGCCTCGCAGTAGGAGCAAAATCAATTGTGAGAGAGAAACTGCCTCAGTCTGGAAACATTTTAAGCCAATATGAACTTCAGAAATTTCATTCAGACTGAGACTTGGGCAGAAGAAGCGCAGTGCTTGTGATGCCTTGCATGAGAGGTGAATATGGTAGAAGTTTGCAAGGGTCAGGATGTCACCCGGGTAGGTGAAAGCTGGAAACTGGGATCTGGCGAGCAGTGGAGCTGTGAGTCAGAGTGATTGCTTGAGACTGTCCACGTACAAACGCCAGTCGTCTGAAGGACAGCAGTCGATGTAGTGGCGTGGTCTTCTTGGGACACTGGAAAGAAGGAAAACACATTGATTGGGTAAGGATTGGTCGCATATGGGAGAATAGGAAGACGAGCGAAAGTGATGGGGGAAAGGAAACATGCAGTGTCAGAGTAAATGATTGAGATTTCGTACATCATTTTAAGTTAGCTTTTTAAGTACATGAAAAAATACTGTTTAGTTATGATGCAGAGAGAAGAGAAATGTACGATCTCTGCCAATTCTGAGTGTTTCACTGATCCCAGAGAACAATCAGGCATATAGTGTCGAGTGAATTGATTTGTGTAGCTTGTGACAACACCTTTCTTTTGGGTCGCATTTCCTGTTGGTGTTTCCATCTTCTTAGCCTCTGAAGAAAGCAGCTGCTTGATGGGGACAACTTCCTTTCATCAGCACTAATTTGACTGAGCAATAGTGAATTGACAGCAATCTTGTTACAAGTCTTCATGGTGTATGTCTTGGAGGGCATCTTACAGATGGTTCCATACGTCTGATGCCCTTGTACTTCTCAATGATAGGGTATACATTTTTGGAACCTGCAGTCCAAGCAGCCTTGATGAGTTATTGCAGTGATTCTTGTCAATGGCACACACTACTGCCACTCGGAATTATATGTGAAGGGAGCGAACTTCAAAGGTGGTGGACGGGCTGAAACACAAGGAACCGGTTTTGACCTATCATATTTCAGGTTTTCTGACTGTTGATCATCCAGACAAGTTGGACATTATTTCATCACAATCCTGACTTGTGCCTTTTCGGTCGTGGATGTTTTCTACATCTGCTCTCTCTATCACGATAAGAACGTTGTAAATTTCTAAGAACTTCGTTTATTCTTATAATCTCCAGAGAAAACATGCCCAGTCTCTTCAAAATCAAATTTTCTGACAGTCCCAACAAACAAGCAACCAGTTCAGTGAAAATCCCTGTACTCCCTATTAGGTAAATAGGCCACAGGTCCAGAGGTGCGGACAATAGTCCATATGAGATCTCACCTGTGCAAAGATTTTCCTTCTGAATTGCTTTCTGCACCTACAGGCTAATGTTCGGTGCCTTGCTAGCAGGAATATATTTGTCCTTCTGGAGTTCTACACTTTCAAATGTTTATCATTTAAAAATGTTGTGCACTCTCAGGCCTCCATCCAAAGGGAATAATCTCATACTCATTCCCATTCTATTCCATCTCGCTTGCACTCCTCTATTCACTCACTCTATCTAAATCAACCTGAACCTTCTTGGCACCTTCCTCAATATTTACAATCCCAGTAAGATATATGTCACCTCTAAATTTTGAAATATTACAAGGTGCCCAAGCACTGATCCTTCTGGTTACAGCTTGACAACTTGAGAAAGAATCGGATACGAGGAGAAAGTGAGGTCTGCAGACGCTGGAGATCAAAGCTGAAACTTTATTGCTGGAACAGCACAGCAGGTCAGGCAGCATCTAGGGAACAGAAGATTCGACGTTTCGGGCACATGCCCTTCTTCAGGAAATGAAGAAGGGCATGTGCCCGAAACGTCGAATCTTCTGTTCCCTAGATGCTGCCTGACCTGCTGTGCTGTTCCAGCAATACAGTTTCAGCAAAGAATCGGATACGGTCTTAATAAATAGATGCACAGCTTCAAGAACCGTATGTACTATGGCATTGTCAGGATCATATGTCAGGTTACAATGGAATATGGGGTGGGCGGTACCTTATTAAAATTCCAAGCGAAATTACCACCAGCAATTAAATCTTCATGCTGTGTCCAGTGTGAAATCAACTGATTATTGAAACATGTCATGATCCTCGTCCTCTTTTAAGTGTTTTATTTTAACAGATTCAATTGCTGCTCACAATTTTATTGAAGCTGCAAATAAAATCCGCAACAATTTATTCAATAGTGATTGCCAAATCATGAAACGATACTTATAAATTGTTGTAATGACAATATAACTAACATTGAGAAAGGTTTTCGTTCCGTTCCATTTGAAGGTGTTCAGCAGACTCATCAGGAGTTACTCCAGATATAGCCAAAATACTGAGAGAACACTATTCTAATAAAGGAGAAGGTGAAGAATTTGCAGCTGCTTGATCGATGAGTTAATGCTCATCTGGAATTAATGAGATCGGCCATTTATAGAAGATTAACTGCGGGTATGAGACCCAGACTATGAAGAGTGGAGAGAGAAACAACACTGGAGGGAACTAGAAAAAATACACGGAGAAAGTGAGGACTGCAGATGCTGGAGATCAGAGTCAAAAATTGTGTTGCTTGAAAAGCACAATCTGTCAGGCAACATCTGAGGAGCAGGCGCGTCGAGATTAAGAGCATAAGCGCTTTATAGGAATGAAAAAATACATCCTGCTCCTGAACAGTTATTTTCTTTTTCCAGAGAGGAATTCCATAAAAGGACGTATGGTCGCATTGATTGTGAACTCAGAGTCTGGAAAGAAAAAACAATTGTTCAAGAAATCGCTTGTGACTGGGTCAATGAGAAAATATACTCAGAATTTCAATACTTGTCTGTTTTAATTTTCGGAATTTGAACTCTATTAACTGTCAACTAAACCTGAGGAAGCTGATACTGGATCAGTATCCTTACTTTCGGAATGTTCTGGGAGACATCTGGAAGAACTGAAAGGGCTTTTTATTTATTTATGATAGTTTGAATTAAATCAAAGACAGTATCGATTTTTATGACCAACAGAAATGTAGAATCTCAGTTCATATGCACTGACCATGAATACTGGTATGACAGTGTCTGACACTCTAAGTACAGTTTAATTCAGCACAAGCTATTCCCATGATGCTCAGTGTCAGTGAACAGCCGTCCCATTCATTGGAATTGCCTGAGATCAGTTTTGGCCGAAATCCTGCGATTTATTGGTGATGAGTGGAAGGAATATTTCAACATTTTTTTTTTGAAATTCAGATGATTGCAGCAACAGATTTCAAACAGGTGAAGCACAACAAGAACTTGGGCAACAACCCTTCGTACTACTGGAACCTCGGTCTGTTAGTGGTTCCCTTTTTCACAGAAAAACAAATGAAATAGCAGCAAGTTCTCACGACCAGCACCCAACCATATTTCTACTATAGTTATAACATTCTGAAAACCATGGCTGAGGGACTGAGGACCCCTCTGCTGTGTTACTGAAGCGTAGTGAGATTGCTTTCGCAGGAGTCTGGAGAGAAACATTATTTTTAGGAATTGGCATTCTTATCAGAGTTCCTGTTGGAACTATTGGAGAGAGAAGATTCTGTCCACAATGCGGGTCACACATTCCTACATTTCCACACCTAAGAGATTGTAACTGCAATCACAAAATGTCTGATTCAAGATTCCAGTGATATCCAGAAGCTCCTTGGTGAAGCTCATAACAAGGAAGATGAACGTTATGGATTGAGGCTGGCCCTTGTGTATCTGGCAATTTCTGTGAAATCTACAACACAATCAAATACCTCGATGGATATGACTGCCATATTCTTTATGAAGGATTCCAGTATCTGGCTCCCGAATGCCAAGAATTGACGTAATGATACGTTGAATGTTAAATCTGTTGTGAGTCCTCTCCAATGTAATATTTTCCTACGTACAGCCAGGCCACCAGAACTGCCAGATGGAAGGTGATGTTGTCTAATTTTAACTGAGATTGGAATTTAAGAATAACTAGAGGTAACTTTATGGCCTTGATCATTTATATTTAGAGGGTAATTCTGGTCAGGTGTTGAGAGTGTACTGAGGGACATTGAGAGTTTTTACAAGTGACAGTTTATTAGATTAGATTACTTACAGTGTGGAAACAGGCCTTTCGGCCCAACAAGTCCACACCGACCCGCAACCCACCCAGACCCTTTCATCCTTTCTGCTAACACTACGGGCAATTTAGCATGCCCAATTCACCTAATCTGCACATTTTTGGACTGTAGGAGGAAACTGGAGCACCCAGAGGAAGCCCATGCAGACACGAGGAGAATGTGCAAACTCCACACAGTCAGTCGCCTGAGGCGGGAATTGAACCCGGGTCTCTGGTGCTGTGAGGCAGCAGTCGCCCATTAGTACAGACTTTATAATCTAAGATGAACGTTGGAATCTTGTAAAGATCTGAAGTGTGGATTTTGGTGGGAATTATCCATGAATTTTGAACTTTATAATGGGCGATTTGCCTTCTAAATGCGAAGGCCTGTAGAAACCTGCTAATGTGGGCAACAGCCAAAGGTTTTTTGGCAGTTCTAACACATTTAATTTTTAAGGTATCTGGAAAAGTTAGCAATTATGAAGACCAGTCTATATCCTATGAGGTTATAAAACCGTCTTCACGAACACTGGCATGAACACGATATCTCCTCAAAATCATGAAATCATAGAGTCATATAGCATGGAACCAAATGCTTTAGTCCAACCTATCCATGCCCACCCGGTTTCCAAAGCTAAACTAGCCTGACTTGACTGCGTTTGGATTGTATCCCTCTGAATCTTTCCGATTCATGTACCTCACCAAATCTCTTTTAAATATCGTAGGTCTACCACAACTTCGAGCTGCTCATGCTACGTACAAGTCATCCTTTGTCGAAAGCTGATTTCCCAGGTTCTACCCTCACACACCCCTCCCATCCCCGAACCCCTAGGTCTCTGTTCGACAACATTACTCATGGCTCAACCACTAACTGGTTAAGTCCTGCCATTGTTTATTTTATTATAACGCAATAGACTCAATCTAAGATTCCTTAACCAATGTCCCAACTGATCAAAATCCACTTGTAATCAAAGATAAATTCCTTCCCTATCCATCGTACCAGCAAAGGGGTGGGTTTAGCGAAAGGGCTGAATTCCTTTTTTCAAGCATTAGTATGGACAATAATGTCAACTGGACGAAGGAATGTGGTTGGCGCAGGGAGCTTGATTGGTACGGTAGTTTATGAGTTGTACATCTTGTTGACATGGAAAGCAATTGATTGAAATAGAATTGGGGGAGTGTAAAACAGGAGACAAGTATAAAAGAAGGCACATCGAATAAAATGCATTCGTGGAAACTTAAAAGGAATCGATGAAGTTACTCAGCAAATGCTGATTGAATGGAATGGTCCAATGATAGACATCATAGCACTGGCTGTAATATGGTAGCAGAGTAAGACTGGAACAAAACAAATACACAAAGGCAACATCACCAGAGGGTCCCACACATCCCACGTTTAAGTGGGGATGATCAAGTTTCTTACCCACAACCCACACAAACACTCCTACAACAGCAAATGGGCTCGCATGGAATTGTGATGTTTTTCGTTTCGAAATCAGAACTGTTGTTGAACAGAACAATTCAAGCATCACTGTTAATACGCTGAAATCAAACAAATTTAAATATGGCTCTCGGTCCCACAGGAGATGCTAGAAAGAAGCTGACAGGGATTGGCACTGATGGGTCCTATCAGGGAAGATCCTAAGCACTGATTATTTCATTCATCTCCTTTTGAACTGAGATTGACGTCAGTTAGAGTAAGATCAACATGGACGAAATGTGAGTGACTATCACACCAAACCAATAAAGCTAATCCTCAATCTGACTGAAGCCCTTCATCAGACTTGACTAGCCCTTGAACTGACTATCTCCTGACCCAAACTGACGAATTTTGACTAAAGAGGGGAAACTGAGGACTGCAGATGCTGGAGATCAGAGCTGAAAATGTGTTGCTGGAAAAGCGCAGCAGGTCAGGCAGCATCCAAGGAGACGGAGAATCGATGTTTCGGGCATGAGCTCTTCTTCAGGAATGAGGAAAGTGTGTCCAGCAGGCTAAGGTAAAAGGTAGGGAGGAGGGATTGGGGGAGGTGCGTGGAAATGCGATAGGTGGAAGGAGGTCAAGGTGAGAGTGATAGGCAGGAGTGGGGGTGGGGGCGGAGTGGTCAGAAAGAAGATTGCAGGTTAGGAAGGCGGTGCTGAGTTCGAGGGATTTGACTGAGACAAGGTGGGGGGAGGGGAAATGAGGAAACTGGAGAAATCCGAGTTCATCCCTTGTGGTTGAGGGTTCCTAGACGGAAGATGAGGCGCTCTTCCTCCAACCGTCGTGTTGCTATGGTCTGGCGATGGAGGAGTCCAAGGACCTGCATGTCCTTGGTGGAGTGGGAGGGGGACTTGAAGTGTTGAGCCACGGGGTGGTTGGGTTGGTTGGTCTGGGTGTCCCAGAGGTGTTCTTTGAAACATTCCGCAAGTAGGTGGCCTGTCTCCCCAATATAGAGGAGGCCACATTGGGTGCAGCAGATGCAGTAAATGATGTGTGTGGAGGTGCAGGTGAATTTGTGGCGGATATGGAAGGATCCCTTGGGGCCTTGGAGGGAAGTAAGGGGGGGAGGTGTGGGCGCAAGTTTTGCATTTCTTGCGGTTGCAGGGGAATGTGCCGGGAGTGGAGGTTGGGTTGGTGGGGGGTGTGTGGACCGGACGAGGGAGCCACGGAGGGAGTGGTCTTTTCGGAACGCTGATAGGGGAGGGGAGGGAAATATATCCCTGGTGCTGGGTCCGTTTGGAGGTGGCGGAAATGATGACGGATGATACGATGTATATGGAGGCTTGTCGGGTGGTAGGTGAGGACCAGTGGGGTTCTGTCCTGGTGCCGACTGGAGGGGCGGGGCTCAAGGACGGAGGAGCGGTAAGTAGAGGAGATGCGGTGGAGAGCATCGTTGATTACGTCTGGGGGAACTTGCGGCCTTTGAAGAAGGACGCCATCTGGATTGTACGGTATTGGAACTGGTCCTCCTGGGAGCAGATGCGGCGGAAACGAAGGAATTGGGAATATAGAATGGCGTTTTTACAGGGGGCAGGGTGGGAGGATTTGTAGTCTAGGTAGCTGTGGAGTCGGTCGGTTTATAGTAAATGTCCGTGTTGATTCGGTCATCCGAGATAGAAATGGAAAGGTCTAGGAAGGGGAGGGAGGAGTCTGACATGGTCCAGGTGCATTTGAGGTCGGGTGGAAGGTGTTGGTAAAGTGGATGAACTGTTCAACCTCCCCGTGGGAGCACGAGGCAGCGGCGATACAGTCATCAATGTAGCGGAGGAAAAGGTGGGGAGTGGTGCCAGTATAGCCGTGGAAGATGGACTGTTCCACATATCCTACGAAGAGGCAGGCATAGCTGGGGCACATGCGCGTGCCCATGGTTACTCCTTTGGTTTGGAGGAAGTGGGAGGATTGGAAAGAGAAGTTGGTGAGAGTGAGGACCAGTTCAGCCAGTCGAAGGAGGGTGTCAGTGGAAGGGTACTGGTTGGTAAGGCGGGAAAGGAAGAAGCGGAGGGCTTTGAGTCCTTCGTGATGGGGATGGAGGTGTACAGGGACTAGATATTCATGGTGAAGATAAGGCGTTGGGGACCGGGGAAGCAAAAATCATGGAGGAGGTGGTGGGCGTGGGTGGTGTCCCGAACGTCGGTGGGGAGTTCTTGGACTAAGGAGGACAGGACCGTGTTGAGGTATGCAGAGATGAGTTTGGTGGGGCAGGAGCAGGCTGAGCGAATTGGTTGGCCGGGGCAGTCAGGTTTGTGGATTTTGGACAGGAGGTAAAAACGGACGGTATGGGGTTGTGGGACTATGAGGTTTGAGGCAGTGAATGGGGATTTTGACTAAACTCAAGAATCTGCGACTCTCTGCATCCACCACCCTACCAATCTGCCACTGTCATCACTTATCCCACTCACACATCCGCCTTGCCCTTTTGTGAATTCACTCGGAAGATTTCAGCATTTATTGCCCATCCTTGTTTTCCCTCAAGAAGATAGTAGTATTTTGCCTTTTCAAACTCTTGCTGCCCATTCATTCATTGACTCATTTATTCAGACCGACACACACACACACACACACACACACACACACACACACACACACACACACACACACACACACGTAGAAAGTGCGAAAAGGAGTTGTTGTCTTTTGCTTCCCTTCAAACTACACCACCACAACAATAATATCTGACGGATGCTACTGCTTCACGTCTGGAGAAGCAAGGGTGAAACGTCGTGACAAGAAATACCAAATAACATTTCGTTATGGACAAGTTTTAACAGTTGGCAGTCCATTGATTGTTGCTTTCCAGAAGATCCAAGTATTTAATAAATGCCAGAAGATGTCATCTGCAAAAGAAGCAAACGTGCAGTGTGGAAAATCTTCTTCACTTAGCAAATATTGATGTATGGAGTGTATGGTGTGGAAGAATGTTGCGGTAGCTTCAGTCGAGGCATTCAACAGGATGATCAGTTAAATTAAAATGGTTTGGGATAAAGCAGGAAATTAACACTGGTAATTATGCTAATCTAGAACCCAATGCAGGGACAAAAGACTAAATGACTTATTTCTGCACTTTTGTACTTCTATGTTTCTGAGTGACATCAAACTTCAGCACAGCATACGACCAGTGATAATGAACTTGTTCTTGTTTCTCTCTTTCACTGACGTGGGAACTTGAAATTCCATTGAAAGTAAAATTGGGTAAGGTACATCTCCAGCAATGGTTCATTGAACAAATGAGATTGCTACTTACCATTTAGTATTTTCATTGGAACCTTCCAATTCGACCTGTGAAATAGTATTTTATATCAAAGAATCTGTCATTTGACTTTTTCTTGTATACTGTAATAAGGTAGACTAAAATTTTGCAAAAATATTGTTTGCACGGTATGTTTCTCACTAAATTTCTTTAGTGTCCTGGGAGACTCAGGAGTAGAATTACATCTGTTGCTCCAACGAAACCAAACTCTGAAATACAGTCACTGAAGCAAAGTAGCAGAATGTGAGATGTTTACAATAAGTAGGTTTCTGACATTATGCATTATTAATTAGCTGTAATGCTATGAATAAAAAGCATGCGAGTTTAATCGTATCGGTAATGGCATTAATAACACTCAGTGAAGTTGAAAGTGGACCGGGGTCGAGATATAAAACAGATGGCATCATATTTTCGACCTCACCCAGGATATCTTGTAATCAAACTCTGAGTTGATTAAACAAAAAATCCGGCTGAGCAAGGTAAACATGAACAGTCGTATATTCTGCAACCAAACAGGAATTAATTTTATGCTTTGTTTGTTTCACCTCGCTACTTGTTATCCAATTGTCTTTTTTCTCTGCGTTTAGTCTCCCACCAAAGCAATGACAACCTCTCAGATTCTTCGAGTGACGATATCGCCTTCGCTTTTTGTACTCATCAGACACTGACAATTCTGAACCTGGCCTGGAATGAACTTGGAAATTCAGGAGTCAAACGACTGTCTGTGACTGATGACCCAAAATTGTAGAATACACACGCTGCAGTAAATTAAAGACTTTGGGCAATTGTGTTTGATATTAACAATATACTGTGTTAGTGTCCATTGAAAAGCACTGTACGTTATTAATCAGTATACTTGATGCACAACACTGTTTGTGAGAATGATAAATACTGTATATTAAAAGTGTTTATGATAAAAGTGTTTTTTTAAAAATAAATTCGATAACGGTATTGTTAAACATGGTTCATTTTTATGAGGATTGATAATCGGACAAATATACTCTATTTCTATTGGCAACATTTTTCTTTATACTACAAATACTGGAATATCCTTATCAGTATTGATGTTTACGCAGTCTCTATTTTCTAATTCCATTATTTCTCTTGTTTGATCTAATCCCAAGCCTGGATGATGTCAGTCTCAGATTCCTGCACAGACGATCTCATCTCTGTTCTCACTGCACGTTGTTCAGTGATGGATCTGAACCTAAGTGATAATAAATTGTGCCATTTGGGAGTGAAACAACTGTCCGTGGCTCTGGGGTTTCCAAACTGCAAAATACAGAAATTATGTTAAGTATCAGATTATGTGAGATTGTGATTATAAGAGCTGGATATCTGGCATTACACGTGATGAAAAGTTTCACTAATTATTGCATTAATAATACGGTACAGTATTATCTGTACTCGTAATTACAGATATTAATAAAGCTGTACATTATTGGCACCAGTAATGGCGTAATTAGTTGGGAAAAGTACTTAACAGCAGAAGTAATAGTGACATGACACACTATTGTTATGGAGTTGTAGGCTTGTACTGTACATTTAAGAGGGTTGAAAAGCCAGCAAGCCTGCAACGTCACTGACTGCAATGGCAAAGTGTGCTTTAAAATTTAAAAATATGCCATTTGGCTGTGAAACAAATAACTGAACTGAGTTGCGCTCAACCCCAACAATTCGAGTTTTAACCAATCTGTTTATATTATGCCTCACAATAGTAAAATGCAAACAAATTAGTGCTTTGCTATTTTGACAAAATCAATGTATAAGACAAACTGACGTTTTGAGGTGCAAAAATCAGACATTTTGAACTGTTCACCAGAGAGGCAAAGAGGGCCGATGCAGACTGCCTGCAAAATTGCTCACAGGAAGGTATCTTCGTGTATGAAAGACCTGTGCAGCAGAAGACCGAAGAAGAAAAGACCCAGGAAGATACTAAGGGAAGATCTACAACTGGCTGGTTTGGAACTTGAATATTTTTTGTAAATCTTACAGGAGAATTGTATCAGAGCAGTAAATTGTTGAACATTTGAATTTAGATAAATCGATCAGATAAAGGAGGCTTACAGAGCAGACATTTGCTGTTTAGTTTCTTATTTTCTTCGAGTTAACTAATAAATTCTTACTATTTTCTTAAATAATGGGTTTTGGATAGTTCTTTGTCAGTCATACTTTGACAGATTACGAGGCAATGTGAGCTTCTCTGCGTGACTGGTTTAAATTAACAGAAGGGTTAACCCAGTATTATAATAGTGCTCTTATTTTTAATTAGCAAAATTTCCATCAATAATCGCTTTGTACATTATTATTAAGATTTGTCATAGAAATATTAATCAGTACTACATGACTAGCATCAGCAATTGTTAGTAAATATCAGTAACGCTAATTAAGACATTAGAAATATTAAAGTAACACTGTACTTAATTATGGTCAGTGATGGTGTTCTAACGTTTTATTCATTGCAAACATTGCACATTATTAAGACGTAACTCCATAAGAAACAGAAACTCTCACAACCTCTTGAGCCTCAACTGCCATGCATTAGGATCATGGTTGATCCAATATTTCTTATTTTCTGCCCTCTTTCCGTAATTCTCGAATGCCGGACTGAACAATAATCTATGTCATCATTAAATACACACAAATGCACGCTCACTGAGTTCCAGGATGGCACAAAAAATGGTGGCATAAGAACAATGAAGAAAGTTCTCTAAAATTTCAAAGACATGTTGACCAAATGTACATGGATGCACATGTTTTTGGAAAGACAAGGACTGATTAGGAATAGTCAACATGGCTTTATGCGTGGGAAATTATATCTCACAAACTTGGTTGCGTTTCTTGAAGAAGTAACAAAGAGGATTGATGAGGGTAGCGCGGTAGATGTGATCTTTACGGTCTTCAGTAAGGCATTTGACAAGGGTTGAAAAATGTGTTGCTGGAAAGGCGCAGCAGGTCAGACAGCATCCAAGGAGCAGGAGAATCGACATTTCCGGCATAAGCCCTTCTTCAGGAATCAGGCTTATGCCCAAAACGTCGATTCTCCTGCTCCTTGGATGCTGCCTGACCTGCTGCGCTTTTCCAGCAACACATTTTTCAGCTCTGATCTCCAGCATCTGCAGTCCTCACTTTCTCTTATTTGACAAGAGTTCCCAACAGAGACTAGTGAGTAAGGTTAGATCTCATGGAATACAGGGAGAACTCCCCACATGGATACAGAACTGGCTCAAAGGTAGAAGACAGAGATTGGCGGTGGAGGGTTGTTTTTCAGACTGGAGGCCTGGGACGAGAGGAGTGCCACCAAGGATCAGTGCTGGGTCCACTACATTTCACCATTCATATAAACGAATTGAATGGGAGTTGGAGACGTAGTGGACAGCGAAGAAGGTTACCTAGATTACAACGGTACCTTGATCAGATTGAACAATAGGCTGAGAAGTGGCAGATGGAGTTTCATTTAGATAAATGTGAGGTGCTGCATTTTGGCAACGCAAATCTTAGCAGGATTTATGCATTTAATGTTAAGGTCCGAGGGAATGTTGCTGATCAAAGCGACCTTGGGGTGCACGTTCAGAGCTCCTTGAAAGTGGAGGCGTAAGTAGATAAGATGGTGAAGAAGTCCTCTGGTATGCTTTCTTTTATTGGTCAGAGTATTGAGTATCATGTGTGCAAGCTTTCTGGCTTTCGTGCACAACGTCCCCCAATCCGTGGTGTTGCAGCTTTTGCAGTATTACCCCATTAAAATCAGTCTATTTTATTGATTGCCCTTCCAAACTGAATACTTTTGTAAGTACCAGAGTGTTTATGTCAGATTTCACAACTGCTTCACTCTAATTTCTATTTTCTATTTATTTCCTGTCCCTCCATCTGAGGCTTTCAAATTCTGGCGTCCATGATTGTGCTTCGCTCTCACCATAAATCAGCTACAAACTATTCTGAACCTGTGCATTAAGAAACTGGGAGATTCAGGAGGGGGATTATTGTTTACGGCTCTGGGAACCCATAACTGGAAAGCAGAGTCATGGAGGTTAGAACTGGATATTCACTCAGGACAACAAGATGGCTGCAATTGGAAATTACGATTTGAACCACATCATTTGCATAACTGAACCTGTTATTATTTGAAACCATTGAGTGATTCCAAAAAAAAAGATACCATTCAAAAACTGGCTGTGCCAGATTTCCTGTCAAACACGGTCATAGTGTTAGTTGTCCTCCTTCGCGCTGTCACTTTGCACATTTTGGTTTACAGAAAACAATCCATTCGAGTACTGAACATCTGATTTGATCCTACCTCACCGCAGTCCCAGGCAGAACATTCCAGATCCGGAATTTTTTTTTCCGGAAATGATCTCTATATGTTGCCACTGCTTATGTTAACAATTACTTGAAATAAATACTTTCTGGTTCTAAATTCTGTCACAAATGGGAAGCATGCTTCCGCAATATACTCTAAGTTAATGGATGTGGTAGCTTCTGAACATACCTTACGCGATCTGCTTAATTTTGCAACTAGTTATTTTAACCATGCCCAGGGTAATCAATAAAATTGAATTATTCCTCTGATTTCAATCTGATCAGGTTTAAGGAAGGTATTGAAAATGATTTTTCCTTCCTTTTGTTTTGGCCCACAGGAATGTCATTACTAATTGCCTTAATGTCGTTAATGCAGAAACGCTGCGTGTTCTACACGTAATTCAAATATTAAATCATTTTAACTAGCATTTTGAGCTTTGAGAAGTCAGGGTCTTCCTTCTGGACGTGGGACTGGGGGATCAATATCAAATTCCGTTCACGATTCTGTATTCTTGTGCATTTTATCGGCTCCTCATCTATAAGCATCCCACTCCGCCTATCTCTGATGTTCATTAGTTGAAGTGCGTATAATCTGCAAGATGCGCCATAGAAATTCAAGAAAGATACTTCTAAAGCACCTTGCAAGTACACGACCACTTCTATCCAGAAGGACAAAAACAGCAGATACACGGAAACACTGCATCATGTAAATTCCCCTTGTAACTATTCACCATCCTGATTTGGAAATATCACTGTCACTGAGCCAATCTCCTGGAATCCACTCCCTAAGGGCATTGTGGATCAACTCACACTGTTCAGTAAGATTACCACTGTGCATGAAGCTCACTCCCACCTTTTGACGGTGGCAACTATGAATGAGAAACAAATGCTTCCCAGCCAGCGATGCCCCACTCCCAAGAATAAAGAAAGAAAGAAGCTGGATTGGGATCTGTGATTTATTTCTCTCGATGTCAGAGATGGGACTGCTTGAGTTCGGACGAGATTCTTCCGAGATTCACATGGTCATCCATTTCATTCAAGGCCTGGGAGCATTCCACTTTACGTTGCCTTCACTTTACTGTTGCAACAAATCAATATTTTCAGTAATATCTCTGTCAGACATACTGTTGCTAATAAACATTGATTGTTTTGCTTTCTTTTTCTCGCCCACGCTGCATACTGTTGGCATCTCTGATCTTTTTGCTGAGAAGCCTGCACTTAATACCAGTCGAAACCAGTCACCGATGGAGTTGTCCATCACATGAAAACATTAATCAAAGATTCTGGCCCCTTGTTTCACCACCTTTGACAAACCACAGGAGTCTGCTACGGGTCAAGTGAGTTCCTATGGGCTTCTTTAGTATTAGGAATGCAATATGAATTGGTTTCTGTACATTTCTTATTATAATTTTACAGTAATCTAGTCTCCTCGTTATTTATTTCGTGTTTTCATCTCTTTATTTTCTGTTTCATCTGCATAATGTTTCAGACTGTTGGAAAATAAGTTCATTTCAAAGGGGGAAAAAGAGAGCCTTAAAATCGCTCCAATCCGCACTGAGATTGACAGTGTGAACATTGGAAGTTATAAACATTACTGCTGTCATCATATGAACATTTGTCAGTTGATTGTTCACCCACCCACGCTCTCTTCCTTCAACATGCCATGCTCCAGCTTAAAGGGCAATTGAACATTTCCCAGTCTCCAGTCGAACTGAGTGTCCGTCATCTATCATTGTGAGGTCATAGACTCCCAGTCACAGGGTCACGAGACTCAGCATTCCGGCCCAGCAATGTGGTTTCTGCAGAATATCTCAGCATCGAGGTTTCTTGCGGAGGACATGCTTACATTCAAAGAAACCAGAGCGGGACTCTATCTGGGCTGCAGTGTAACAATGACAATTATACTTAATATTCAACTGTCCGTGGAGTATTTCACTACAGATTCTGCTCGCTTCCCGTACCATTGCCCAGTAATCACGTTGGGAGGTGAACCTGTGTATGAGTTAAAAAGAACTGTATGTCTCAGCTGAGCTGGACTCCATTGACAATAACATGCACTCTTTGGATGGACTCAGAGTGACGTCACTGCGCGAGAGATTTCTGGGCTTGTGTATTCCTGAAATCGGACTCCACAATCAAGTAGCTTCAGGGAGAGAGAAATGAAGGAAGACATTTTGAATCGAACAGTGAGCACAAAACCGCAGTCTCTTGGTAACTGCAAAAACCATTGTGTCCACAGGAGTGAATTGCATGTCTATGCTTCTCACTGAGTGATAGCATTTTCCTACGTTTTGTTATATAACAGTGATATGAATAATCTCCTCACGTGCCTGCATTATCTTGATGTATCTGTTGAATTGCCCTTTTATTTAAAGAATATATTCCGTCAGTGATAGCACAGTGACCGGAAATGGCAGAATAGAAGAATGTATGAGCACTAAATATTAAAACAAAACATTCTGATCACACATTTCGTAAATAGATTTCCACATTTCTTTCTATGTCAATCCATAGATTCTGATTCTGATACTGTAATTGTTAAAAAGGGGAGCATGCCAGTCACAATCACAACAATGTAGACCACAAACTAAAAGAACCGAAAGAAATGTGTGTCAGATAGCGGACAGATTTCAGATGTAGTTTCTTCATCAGATTTGAGTGGGAGCGTGGAATGCACTGTCTGCACCAGGTGTAGACTTTCCAACTTTACGGTCTTTTGGAGAGGCAGATGGACGAGAATGGAATAGTGTCAGTGCAATGGGCTTCCGATTGGTTTCACAGGGTGGCACAACATGGAGGGCCGAAGGGCCTGTACTGCGCTGTGATGTTCTATGTTCTTTGTTCTAAAATTGTGGATGCTTTTAGTCAGAAAAAAAAGTAGAAATTGCCAAAAAGACTCAGCACGTCTGGCAGCATCTGTGGAGGGAAATTATTTCTGACGATGGGTCACTCCACCAAAAAGGCTAATTTTGATTTCTCAACACAAATGCTGCCAGAACTGCTGAGCTTTTCGAGCAATTTTTAAGTTTGATTCAGAAGATAATGCAAGGTCACTATGACGTAATTGGAAATAGTATGTGTTCCTAATCTTAACTGCCACCTGGACAATTATGGATGTGCAATAAGAGTCATCTCACCCCGAAGCATTCTCATCCTGAGGGTGAACTAAGGAAAAATACATTTTGAATGTGAGTAAAGGCTTACTGAAAACGATATCAAAAAAGCTAAGATGAACTACGAAAGGAAACTAGCAGAAAGCATAAAACCAGGTACCAAAACCTTCAAAAGTCTAAAAAACAGGAAGTGAATACTGAAAATAAAGTTTGACTCGGTAGAGGATGAAAATGGCAACGTAATAATGGGTAACCCAGAGGCACTAAACCAATAATTTGCCTCTATTTTCACAGTGAATGATGATATTCTCTTCCCGAAAACAGCAGGTTTCATGGTGGGATTACTGTGAAAAGGGAGAAGGTATGATGTAAACGGATGAGATTAAAGTCTGGATCCTGATTACCTGCACCCAGGTGCATGAAAGGATGCGGCAGCAGTGATAGTGTAAGGATTATAAATTATATTGAAAACATTTTTGAATTCTTGGATGTTAACAGTCTGTGAGAAACTTACTAATGTGACACCCGCATTCAAAAATGGAAGTAAGCAACAACAGATCCGTTAGTTTGACCTCTGAGCTAATGATAAAATAAGACATAACTGATAATTTGTAAAACAAAGCTCAATTCACTCATCAAAATCAAAAGAAATGTGCTTCCTGTAAATCAGAAGGAAAGACATGTGTTGCTGGAAGGAACACTCAGCAATCTGGCAGCATCTGTGAGTAGAAATCAAAGTGTTTATTTGTTTCCTCAGAACTGTTCTGCGGTAGCATCACCGGAACTGAAACGATTTTTCTTCACAAATGCTACCAGACGTTCTAAGCTTTTCTCGCAGTTTCTGTTTTAGTTTCTCAATTCAACAGTGTCGTCACCTTTGCCTGAAGGAGAGATCATGTTGAAACACCTGCTGGTGTTCTTTGAGAAAGTAATTAGCAAAGTGCATAACGGAGATTAAGCGAATTGGAATAACTATACTTCCAGAAGGCATTTGACAAGGTGCCAAAGAAAATACTGACTCAGAACGTTAAATCCCAGAGATTTACGGTTAGAGGATTGAGTTGGATAGAGGATTCGTTGACTGACAGTTTGCAGAAGGTCAGAGTAAGTTAGTTGTTCTCTGGATGGCGAACTGAACCTCGTGGAGTGCTGCAGGGTTCAATCCTGGGACCTCAACAATTAACAATCTATACAAACAATATGAAAGCAGCAACAACGTGTAACATAGCAAATAATAAAAGCAAATTACTGCGGATGCTGTAATCTGAAACCAAAAAAGAGAAAATGTTGGCAAATCTCAGCAAGTCTGGCAGCATCTGTAAGGAGAGAAAAGAGCTGACGTTTCGAGTCTAACTGACCCTTTGTCAAAGCTTTGTCAAAGGGTCAGTTAGACTGGAAACGTCAGTTCTTTTCTCTCCTTACAGATGCTGCCAGACTTGCTGACATTTTCCTATAACAGAGCAAAATTCTTGAATGATACTAAAATAGGTGGCAATACTGGCTGTCATTAGGCGTTGAAAATTTTACAGACAAATACTGACAACGCTACATTGTAGATGGAGTCTGATATGGATAAGTGTGAGTTTGTCCATTTTGTCCAGAAAAGTAAAAGGGCAAATTATTAATTAAATACGACGCACATTCAATGTGCATCAACGATCCAGGATCTGGGTAGCTTTGTGCATGAATCTCAAAGAAGGCATGCAGGTGTTGCATATTGAAATGAAACTCTCACACTTATTGCAAAAGAACTTGGTTATAAAAGTTACGAACTGTCATTGAAGTTATTTCAGCATTAAATAACACCACAATTAGAAGATTATGTACAGTTTAAGTTTCCTTTTTTTGACGAGGGATGTGGCAGGACTGGAGGCAGTCCAGATGAAGGTCACCAGCTTGATCCCAAGGATGAAATGTTTGCCAAATGAGGATTGTTGAATGGCTTGGGCATGTACAGACTCGAGTACAGTACAATGAAGGGGGATTTGACTAAGTTATATAAAACTCTCAAGGATAATGACAACGTGAATGTTGGAAAGATGTTCTCCCTTGCAGGACATTCTCGCACAAGAAACCATAGCTATAGAGTCGGAGGAAGTAGGCTCAAAACTGAACTGCGGAGAAACTACTTCTCTCAAAGCTCTCTGAATCTGTGGGATCACTGTGCCAGAGTGCAGCGGTGGCTGAACCATTGAACATTTTCAAAAAAGAAGTAAATGTTCTAGCGCAGCAGATTCGAGCAGCTTAATCGCCATCTCCCGCTCATAATTCACATTTTTTATATTGTTCCATCTGCAGTTCTTTTGATTTTAGTCATAGTTAAAGGGTGAGCTGGCAGGAGTTGAGAGGTTCGGATGGGTAAGATGCAGGTTTGCTGTTTGTTGTGTGAACGAGACAGGAAGAAGGAGATAATACCTCAATCAAGTATTGTTGACTGCCGAAGCAGGACTGAGAAACAAATTATTACTTCCTGCTCCAAATTCGTTATGTCTGACTGCCTGGAGGAGACAAGATTAAAATTTTGCATCAGAGAAATAGTTCCCAAATGTTTGTCGCCAGCGGTGTTCCACAGGGATAGTTCTGGTTCATCTTTTGTTTTGGTCTAAATTATTTGATTATGAACGTAGAAGGCATGATTAGTACCGTTTGCGGACAATATCAGAGTTGGTCCACAATGGGCAGCGCAGAAGCTTTTCTCAGATTACAAAGTTATCTTAATCAAGGGAAAAGTGGTGGTTGTAAGAACTTTCCTCGAAATCCAAGAAGAACAATTACTGTTTTGCATCCTTCTTGCGTTGTTTCGCAACTTTAGGGGAAATAAAAACAAAAAATCCTCTCTAAAAAGGAGGAAGGCAGACAAAGGCGGTGACTGCATGGTCAGTGAAACAAACCTATTCTGCTGTCTGACACAGCTGTGAATCTGCACAGTTACTGCCTTTGCTGTTCGAGTTCAAGTATCGCTGAACACTGGAATGCACCTAATAAATGTTACAACCAAGAGAAATTCACAGCTAATATTGGAGGAACCTGTGTGGGAATTTTAAGTGTAACCTTGTTGCAAGTCGATGGTGGTGAGCAGAGGGGTTCTTTCTTGATTATATATTTAACTGAGATTTGTCTCTTAATTATTTCGTTTTTAAATATAAAATACAAGTGTTAAGGTTGACTGGAGAATTGGTGTTTTGAGAGATAACAGGCGGTATTATTTTGTGAGTATGTAGATTGTGACGGAGCAAAGATGACCTTTCATAGAGTGATGTGCTGATCCTGTCGGATGTGAGGGATTTAGTAAAGTTTCCATTTTACTGATATATGTAAGAGGTATCTTTGTTTGTGAATCCTGTCATATCAGATCGCATGGATGCGTTGGAACGGCTGTTAGAGGAGAAAAGTATTTGGGGGTGCTGTGACTGGCAGTTATTGGAAGGGTGAAAAGCCGCAGATACAGGAAAGGTAGAAGGTGTAGACAGGTAGGTTAGTTGTCTCCTTTGGCTGTCCCTATATCAAAACAGTATACTGTCATGGAAAGTGTAGGGGGTTATGGGGTCTCATGGAAATTGCATGAATAGGCATGTTTCTCGCACCGAGAATGGCTCTAATGGAATGAGGTGTCCGTCGGGTTCTAGGCGATTAATTGTGATATGGTTGTCTCTAGTCAGAGGCATGCTTCTGTGGTCGCTAGTGAAAAATCAGAATCGTGTGTTACGTCACTGGTTTCATGTTCAAGGATGTTTGAGAGAGTATGCAGAATGTTCTTAAAGAGGAGAGGGACCAACAGGACGTCGTTTTACTGATTGAATCTAACGACATAGGAAGGGAAAAGGATGAGATTCTGAAGGAAGGATATGGAAAATGAGGCAAGTTTTTAAAAAGCAGGGTATCCAGGGTAGTAATATCTGAATTACTGCCAGTGTCACGAGCTAGTCAGGTGAGGAATAGGACGATAGAGCAGATGAATGTGTGAATGAGGAGCTGGTGCAGGGGAGAGAGTTCATAGTTTTGGACCATTGGAATATCTTCTGATGTAGAAGTGAAATGTACAAGAAGGACGTATTGTACCTGAATTGGATGGGGACTAATATGCTGGTGGGGAGTTTTTCTCGTTCTGCTTGGGATGATTAAAACGGATAAGGTGGGGTGTGGTTTCCATAGAATAAATGTGGAAACAGATCAATGTGAGAGTAATACATTTGGGAAAAAGAGTGAGTCAAACTGTCAGCGCAGGTATGAACAAAACAGAGAACAAGTAAGACAGATCAAATGAACAGCATTTATTCCAATGGAAAAGCGCTAACAGGGAAGGAAGATGAACTCAGGGGTATGGTTAGTCTCATGGGACTAGGATATCATAGCAAATACAGAAACGGAGCTCAGAGATGAAGAAAACTGGCAGCACAATATTCCAGCATATAACTGCTATAGGAAGGATAGAAGGAAGGGAAAGAGAGGAAGGGATGCGTTTTTTCTTCATAAGGGATAACATTACGGCTGTACTTAGGGTGGATGTACCTGTGTATATTTGGGTCGAACTGAGGAACAACAACGGGATGATCACCTTACGGAGATAGTATTATAGACCCTCCCGCTAATAGTCACTGGGATATCGGGTAACAAATTTGAAAGCAGATCGCAGTAGTCTGAAGGAACAATAGGGTGGATATGATAGAGGATTTTAACTTTCAAAACAGATAAATAGGGTGCCATATTGTTAAGATTGAAATGGAGAAGAATTTGTTAAATGTGCATAAAAACGTTTTCTGATTCAGTGTATGGATGCACCTATTTGAGAAACTGCAAACTTTGACCGACTTTTGGAAAATAAGGCAGCACATGTGGCTGATGTGTCAATGGGGGGAGCGCATTAGGGCTAGCGAACATAATACGATTAGTTTCAAAATAGTGATAGACAAGGATAGACCGAATCTAAAAGTAGAAGTTTTAAATTGGAGGAAGGCCAATTTTATCGGTAGTAGCAAAAACGTACAAACGTTGATTGGGGTGGCAGGAATGAGATAACGAGACTCAAGAGGTAATATATTCATATTAAGTTGATGGGCAGTTGATGTATAGAATTCTAAATGACTCGGGAAATTTTTGCTTTTATTTAAGAGAAAGGAGGAAGCATACATCAAGTATGGACAGCAGCGATCAAGTGAATTCTGAGAATATAAATGCAGTAGGTGTAGACTGAAGGGGAAATTAGGAGGGAAAATGCGATATGCTTGGTAATGACAAATTAGGGCTTATCAAATATCAGCAATAGCGGCCTATGTGTGGAATCTCATGAGATGGGAGAGAAACTAAACGAGTACTTTATTGTGGCGAAGCACATGGAAGTTATAGAATATGGGTAAGTAGATGGTGACATCTTGCAAAATGGTAATACAATGGAGGGGGTCTTGGATGACTGAAAACTCATAAAAGTGAATAAATCCCCCGGAGTTCATAAGGCACACCCGAGAACTCTGTTGTGAAGCTAGGGAAGTGTTTGCTGGGCCTGTTGTCGAAATAATTTTCGCATCCATGGCCACAGGTGAGGTGCCGTAAGACTGGCCATTAATTAACGTGGCACCACAATTTAAGAACACTGATAAAGATAAGCTAGGGAACTATAAATCGGTGAGCCTGACATCAGTGTTGGGCAAGTTGTTGGAGGGAATCCTGAAGAATAAGATTGATATATATGTGGAAAGGCACGGACTGATTAGGGATAGTCAATGGGGCCGTGTTCGTGGGCTATCATGTCTCACGAACTTGGTTGAGTGTTTTGAAGAATTAACAAAGAGGACTGATTACAATAGAGTGCTGGACATGACCTTTATGAACCTCAGTAAGATGTCCGACAAGATTGTCTCATGGTAGACGAGTTAGCACGTTTAGAATCCATGGAATATGGGGAGAACCAAAAATATGGATCCAGAACTGGTTCTATAGGTAGAAGACTGTGGGGGTGTGGTTGGTGGGAGGGTATTAGTGAAGGGTTTCCTTTAAGGTTCGAACACTGTGACAAGTGGTGTGACACAAGAACCGGAACTGTTTTTCGTCATTTGTATAAATGTATTGGATGCCGGTACAGGATGGATAGTGAGCAAGTTTAGGGCCTTGGATAGTTTTTTTGAAATGGAGGGACCTCGCTGTTAAGGTACATAATTCTTTGAAGTTTACATCACATATAGACAAGATGGTTTAACAGTCCTTTAGTATGCTTATCTTCATTGCTTATTCCTTTTAGTACTGCAGTTGAGATGTCATGTTGAGCTAGTACAGAAAGTTGGTGAGGTCTGCTCTGCAGTGCTATGTCCAGTACTGGTCACCATGTTACATGAATGATATTATTAAGCTGGATGGGGTTCAGCAGAGATATAACATTTTGCTACTGAATATGGAATATTTCAGTTAGAAAGAAAGACCGGATCGGCTGATACTTTTAAACGAGCATATAGGAGGTTGAGAGGCGACCAATACATGTTTGCATAATCATGATGGGGAAAGATAGGGTTAGTGGTATTTGTCGTTTCCAGTGGATGAGATATTTCAGAACCAAGGGAATCCTTTTCTTTAAGGGAAAGTGGAAAGTTTTCTTTTGGAAAAATAGTATGTGGAATAACTTCCAGAGCAAGTCATGAATGTGGTCACAATTAAAACATTTAAAAGACATTTAGATAAGTACATGATTAGGAAAGACTTGGAGGGATTATTTGCCAGGAGCAGGTAGTTGGGAGTAATTTAGTTTGGGGTTCTGTTTGGCATGGACTGATTGAACGGAAGGACTGATTCCGTGTTGCATGAAACTGACTTGACGTTTATTTCATAACATAAAGTCAAGATTAGAAGAAAAGAGAGTTGACCATTCATTTGATATTTAAAGATAATTTTCAACAGGCTGAGAACTGCGTGGTGCGCCTGCAAAACATTTTATCATTGTAACAAATTCGTAGTTTGGGCAAGGAGTAAGAAAATGTGTCCACATGTCATTGTGCCCACATTCCAAGGAAATTGACGATCTATATATTTGTCAAAGTATTATGACTGCATTATGGAAAACCATAAGCATTTAAAATGTTTGAATGGGAAGATCGGAAGCGGACCAGAGTCGATAGAGAGGTGTAGGTGGGTCAAGTGAAATAACAAACACTGGTGTCTGGAGAATAGACAGTAAAAATGTGTCTGTTTGCGAACACGCTGGGGAGTTGAATTAAAAAAATAAAGAAGGCGACATTGAATGGAGACATTGCGCAATTGAGGCACAGAGGAACCAGACACTTGAATCTCACACACACTCAAAAAAAAAACTTTTGCACTTACATTAATTTTCCTGGAAGAAAAATTGATGTTGAAACGTCTTGGAAGAGTTTACTTTCCGAATCACGGAAGTTTATTTCCACAGATTCACAGGGTAACACCAAAACCACATCGAGAACGCTATGGTAATAATGACTTTAAATGCAGTCCAGAGAAGATTTACTCAACTGATTCCTGTGGTGAGAGGTTGTCTCAGAGTTAAATCGTGATCAGACTGGCCTTGGATGTGTTGGGCTTTCGGTAAATGATTTGTGATTTTGTTCGAATCCAAAATACTCCGAGTATTCTTTTCAAGTCGAATTCGGAAACAGTATTGCAATTTGTGCAAGAGATTTCCACTCGTGGATGAACTGCAAACCTGAACAATATCTCAGTTTAGAAGATGGAGAATGCTTTTAACGCCTCAAAAGACTGTGTGTTTGTGAAACTCTTTCTAGAGAGTGATGGAGTATAAGATGTTGAATATTCTGAAGGCAGGGACAAACAGGTTCTTGACTAAAAATAATGCACTCAAATTATAAGTGGTAGGGAGAATTGTGTGGCAGAATTGTGTCGATTATTTATGAGCTTATCACAGGCAGAGTGAGTTCGAGGTATCCAATGAGTGACTCCTGATACCAGCTGGCCATTTCCATTGTCTTTACATACTGAAAAATAATGAGACTGTCTCTTTCATAATGTTCGGTAAAACTTGCAAATGAAAGATTTGACAGCAATAGAATAATACTGGGTAAATTTCATGATTTCGCAGAAAACTCAGAATTAGAAAAAGGGGAAAGCCTCAGTAAAACTGCGTTAGGGGGCAGATAATGTCGATGTACTGGCTTTCAGAGTACAAATTCATTTTCTTCGTTCTTGAGAAATGAGCTGTGTCAATAAGGCCCCATTTTATTACTGGTGTCCAATTTCCATTCAGAATATGGTGGCGAATCCCAGGGGTCCACGTGGTGTAGGGACACGAACAAATCTATTTCAAAGTCAGGTGTGTGATTCTCAACACGTGACAGTGAATGGACAATTATATGGATGCAAGTCAGGATTCAGTCTGCCTTTCTCATCAGTTGATGCTCATAAGCTTTGACAATCGTGCCACGACATTTTGTGTTTTCAAAATTTCCCGTAATGCAGTGACACACCATAAAAATATACCCTTCTGCTCAACATATGTATGCCAGCCAATCTACAATAATTGAAATTACCTGCTCGTCCGTAATCTTCTGTGGACTGGCATCGTAATGCTCCTTCAACTGCTTTGCTATTAGCGTGTCATGGTGGCTCAATGGTTCGCACTGCTGCCCCAGATTCAATTCCAGCCTCGGAAGACCGTCTGTGTGAATTTTGCAAATCATCCTATCTGCATGGGTCTCCTCTGTGTGATTCAGTTTCCTCCAAAACTGCAAAGATGTGTAGGTCATGTGCATTGGCTGTGTAAGTCGCCCATAGTGTTTGGTGCATTGGTCAGAGGCAAATAGGTCTGGATGGATTCCTGTTTGGAGGCTTGGTGTGAACTTGCTGTGCTGAAGGACCTTTTTCCACACTGTAGGGAATATAATCATCTGATGCAAATGCTGTAGTTTTTAATTACCTGTGACCCCTACTGTCAGTTCATGTTTTGCTTTCAATTTATGCATTAACTGAGGTCTGAAAATAGATTACACGCTTCAAGTGTTTCCAAAAGCTTCAACTTGTTCCTGACAGGTATTTCTCCCGGGGTCTCTTGCACTTGTCTCCTCCCCGCCTTCCTCATCGTCTGCTCGCCTCTGGCATGATTGGTGTATTAACATCGCTGAAGGTCTTGTCCAGAAAGATCTCGTTCTCTCGGATGAGCCTAAGGTCTTCGAGTTCTTTCGTCAGCGCCCCAATATGCTCGGTCAATTGCTGAATGTGCACACATTTTCCACACATATACGAGCAGACACACCAGAGACGTTGACCTCCCACATCAAGCACGGAGCGCACTGAACCAGCTGGGCAGTCATGTCTTCACCCTCTTCCAACTGTGGCGTAATCACTTCCCTCAACCTTCTTGTCAAAGTTTCCTGAGCTGAAGCCTCACTCTTCGATCTAAACTTCCTTAGACCCTCTTTTTGTGGCACGTCTGTGGACTCTTAATTAAGGTTAGAGGAGGAGGGAGGGAGGGAGACCCTACTTTGTAGGACCTGGGGTTTAGAGCACACCCACTCTAATAGCAATCACTTACCTTCCCGACCGGCTTTGCGCTCCGTCTGAACTTCCGCCCAGCTCCCGCCGCTCTCTGCTGCGAAAAGACCGTTGGCGTCGAGGTAAGTTCTTTACATAGTAATCACTTACCTTCCCGAATGGCTTTGCGCTCCGTCTGAACTTCCGCCCAGCTCCCGCCGCTCTTTGCTGCGAAAAGACCGTTGGCGTCGAGGTAAGTTCTTTATATAGTAATCACTTACCTACCCGACCGGCTTTGCAATCCGTCTGAACTCCCGCCCAGCTCCCGCCGCTCTCTGCTGCGAAAAGACCGTTGGCGTCGAGGTAAGTTCTTTATATAGTAATCACTTACCTTCCCGACCGGCTTTGCGCTCCGTCTGAACTTCCGCCCAGCTCCCGCCGCTCTCTGCTGTGAAACGACCGTTGGCGTCGAGGTAAGTTCTTTATATAGTAATCACTTACCTTCCCGACTGGCTTTGCTCTCCGTCTGAACTTCCGCCCAAATCCAACCGGTCTCTGCTGCGAAAAGACCGTTGGCGTCGAGGTAAGTTCTTTATATAGTAAACACTTTCCTTCCCCTCCGGCTTTGCGCTCCGTCTGAACTTCCGCCCAGCTCCAGCCGCTCTCTGCTGCTTCTAATCTCCGCTCATAACAACACAGTTGATGAGTCCTCAAACGAACTATCTGCAGCTGCAATATTGATCTTGACTAACAAGGTCACACCCCCACCTCTTTTTCCATCTTCTTTGTTATTACTGAAACATGTAAATCCCGGAATATGCAATAATCATTCCAGTCTCTGCTCGACCCATCTGTCTGAAATGGTTACAACACCTCCCAGGTACTGACCCATGCTGCAAGTGCACCCACATGATTCCGGACGCTACTGGCGTTGAAATAGACACACCTCAAAGCAACCTTTTGCTTGCTGGTGTCCTCTTGAGACCCTGAAATATTGTTCTTGGCGCCCTTACTCTCAACCTCCTCTATAGTCGAATAAAATTTAGGTTTCAATTTCCCTGCTAAATTAGTTTAACCTACGTGACGAGCATTAGCGAATACCTCATCCTCAAAATATTTGTACATCAGAAGATCATTGTGTTGTTAGAGATCCCACCTACCCCAGAAAGAGCCCGAATTGTCCAGGAATCCAAAACACTCCCTCCTGCACCATCATGGAAGCCATGTGTTCAACTCATCTCTCTCCCATTCCTTACCTTGCTCGCATGTGGCACGGGCAACAGAACAGGGAGAAAAAGTCTGCTTGTCTGAATTCTGAGCTTCCACCCTAGATCACTGAACGTCTGCCTTAAACCCCTATCTCTTTTCTGACCTATGTCGCTGTTTTCTGTGGAGCGCATTGACTTTGGGCTGTTCCTGCTTCCCCGCAAGGATCCTTGAAAACACGATTATGCACATCATGAACACTGCCACCTGGGAGTCTATACAACAGTGAGTGTCTCTCTTTCCCACAAAATCTCTTGTCTATCCTCTTAACTATGGAGTTCCAAATGACAAATGTTCTGCTCCTCTTCACCCTTCTTTGCTTACCAACAAGGACAGACCCTGTGCCAGAGACCTGTGACACATTGCTTATCGTTGGTAATTCATTGCACCCAACAGTATTCAAAACGGAACAATTATTGTTCGGGGGAACGGTCTCAGGGGTCCCTGCTTTACATTATTACACTGGTTGATAGCAAGGGAAAGTTTTATATTCTCTCTTGTTAGACACAATTACTGCTTGACCATAATGAACAGCAGTTCTTGTTTGCCGCTCATTAGTAAAACCTGAAAGCTGCCAACGTACTTCTGAACGGGGCATAGACCTGCTGCAGTATCTGAGGATTGTGAAATAGTGCTGAGGAATCGGTTTGTGTGAAGTTGGTTGCTGGTATTTTCCACCTCTTCCAGTGTGGTCTGTTGGTTGCGAGCATTCACAATCTTGGGTAAAACATACACTTTCTCTTTCGAAATATATCTTCAATTCACTCGACCATTTGACCGGATAATGGGAAAAAAAACAACCAGTTAATTATCATTCGGCAGCCGGGGGCCAGAGAAGAGGAGGCATTTGTAGGAAAGACAGAAATGTTAACAATTAGCAGGAAAACTAACCAATTTGCAAAGTCCATACCTGTGGAAAAGGAGTTGATTCATCTTTCAGGAAGTAACACTATTACAGTGGCAAGTGTGTTCCAATGACGGAAACTCTGTCACTATGATATTGGCAGAAATCTCGAACAACGTTGGTGATATTATTGGGATTTCCTTTTCCTGTTTCCAGAAATGTCTGGGCTGTCCTATGTTGATTAAGTAAAATAATGCTGATTTGTAATGTAAACACTTACTGAATATATTTGACGGGACAAACCAACAAGTGGCATTGGCTCATGTTTCAGAACACATCAGAGCTTTCACGGCTACCACCACATGGAATCATATAATTATTAAGAGGTCCATCGAGTCTGCAATGCCAAGCACTGGTTCAACTGCTTCATAAAGTTCCTGAGGCAACCTGGCTCAACCACCCTCCTAGGAATGGCATTCTCGACACAAAACCACCCACTGTGTTCAAAACAAATTTAACAAATCCCCTCACAATCACTTGCCTTTCATTTTAAAAGAGTGTCCCCTTGGTCGTGACCCTTTGACTAAGAGTACAGCTGTTGTCTGTGCACCCTATCCAATCCTCTGATGTTCACATGCTCCTCCAACAGATTCACTTTACCTTTAAGAGAGAGTGGAAGCAGGCACGGACTTAGGGAAACACGAAGTGTGCTGAAATGTATAAACATGTAAAGTTTGATTGACACACATATCTTGTGATGTGTAGCCTTGGTGCAAAAATAAATTCAAATCAGGCCGACTAGTTTAAATTGTGTCATGGATACAAAAATCCAATCAATTTGAATTTTGGTGCTTTGGATAATATCAAACTAATGAAATCATCCGATGTTTTGGGGTATAAAGTTGGACATTCTGAACAGTTTGGAGGATAACTACACAGAGCTGCCAAGGAGCAACAACTTCCATCAGACGAGCTCTCTAAAAGGCACCTGTCTCAAAAAAAATGTGCCATCGAACACCAAAGCCGACCTATAGGAATCTACAGAGCTATTTCGACATCTGAAGTATATGCCTGGGTTTTTAATTGAGTTTGCCATAATTTAAGAAAAAAATTATCAGACCATTATTGCAGATTGGAAGGTAAAAGGTACGTTTAAGAGAAAGGAGTTGTCAATCGCCCTTGTTTTAATGTTTTCTGTTGTACGTAAAGGATAAAATAATTAATTTTTACTATAAGTAGCGAAAACTTGAAGGGTTCTTTGTTTCTCAAACTTTGACAAATTACAGCACGAGGTAAATGTCTCTGTGTGTCGTGTTTACATTAGCAGATCGGTTTACCCATGTCATAAAAGGTTTTCGGTGTCATTCGTGAATTGAACTGGTTTAGACAGATCGCTCTGAGATTTGAATAGATTTCAATAGAGCTGGGGCACTAAAAAAGCCCAGTAGATTTAATCACTTGCTGGTTAGTGTCCTAGATTTTTAAACAAACTGTAGGTGAGGAACCCTGTTTAGATTCGGTTACTTCTGGTTGATTGAATTAAAAGTGAGATAAAAGATATATAAAAGTGAATGTTTACTCTGAAAAGGAGGCAGAGAATGTTCCTGGGAGTTATTACCTGACGGCTGTTTCATGCAGACGTCAAATGGGCCGAAGTGTATCATATTGTGTTGCTGGTAGCAAATGGACAGGAAGTGTTACGGGCTGCATATGAAATAACTGTAGGAGCTCACCGAGGTGTACAAAAGCCTCAGGATATTGTACAAACACATGTATATAGTCCCGGAATGCACAGGATGTGGTTAACGTTTGCTGAAGGTGTCATACATGCCAAGTGGTCAGTAAGTCACAGACGATAATAAAACCAGCACCTTTGTTGTCACCCCCGCATCCAAACTGCCCTTCTCGCAGTTTATATTTGAGTGTGTAGGCCCCCACCAGACAACGAGAAGGAAGAATTAACTGGGGAAACGGGTGTTAGTTAAACCATGCAGAGTGAGATTTCAAATCCAGATCGTGTGGATTTTGATGTGGCTCAAAATATGTTAAAAAATCAAGAAGTCATTGAGGGGTGGGATATGTCAGTAAACTACCTTTCTCAGGAGCATAAAACTCAGTTGTAAGATTTGTTAATGCAGTAAAAATACGAATGAAGGAATGAAATGAAGAGGACTAATGCTCTTGTATATGAATTAGACGTAGGGAATGCTGTTCTGATAAAACAGCTGTCCCATCAGATTAATAATTTCAAAGATGGACAGGTCCAGAAGGAAGTCAGAGTGAGTAACGGCACATGTGGTGGATGTCATCGAACCGAGGCAGAGCGAGTGGAGTTCGCCGATTTTTTCAGTTACCAAATTCGACAGAACTGAACGATTTTGCATGGATTATCACATGGTGAAAGCCATTATAAAATCAGAGTTGTATCTAATACCGAGATTGGAGGACTGTGTCGAGAAGGATGGACAAGCAAGTTACATAACCATGTTGGACTTACTGCGTGGTTACTGGCAGGAACATTTATCAGAGACGACGAAAGAAATTACTGCTTTTGCAATCCCAAATGGACTACATCAATTCAGAGCTATGCCCTTTGGAATGGTTAACGCACCCACGACATCCCAAATTATATTGAACAGAATTGTGGCTGCTTTAACAGACTGTGCAGTCTTCGGATGTTCAGTTTCAACAGTTGGCAGAGCTCTTTCAACAATTAAGAGAAACAGAACTGGTAATAAACTCAAGCAAAACTGAATTCGCGAAAGCAGAGGTCATATTTTTGGGACATAACATAGGCCATAGAAGGTTGAACACACGGAATGCAAAGCTGAAGGCCATCCAGCAATTTCCACGATCAACCTCGAATAAACAAGCACTTGGATTTTTGAGACTATCAGAGGTTTTTCCAAACTTCAGCAATGTAGTGGTACCGTTAAACAATTTGATGAAGAAGAAAACAAAGTTTCGGTGGACAGAACAATGCCAGGAGATATTTGAAGCCTTGAAAACAACATTAATTTCCGCACAAGTTTTAGCTGCACCAAATGTTTTGATAAACCTCTAACTTGTCATCGATGCTCGTGACATGGGAGTTGGAGCTGTACTGCTGCAGGAAGATTTTGATGGGTTTGAACTGATTGCTGGTTATTTTTCAAGGAATTCAATATCCCCCGGAGGAAATACACCACAGCCGAAAAATATCGATTGCGTTTGATACTGATCTAACACGATTTTAATGTGTACGTCCCACATAATGTGTCGGAGACAGTTGTGTACAGGGCTCAGAATCATCTTACACTTTTGGAACTTGAAACATCGAATTTTGTTTTTGGAGTACAATATGATTTTTCTTTGAGAACAGACTCATTTCAGACTGGATATGTTAATCCTGGTTCTCTCTACAAATGTTGCCATATCTCCTGCGTTGCTCCTCTATTTTCTGCTTCTAATTTAGGTTGCCATTACCTGAAGTATTTTGTTCTTTTCTTGACGAATCTCGATTATGTATTTGAGGCTGTTTCTTTAGTGTCCAAAAAAAAGGTTTTTGCGAATATCCTCCGAAATGCTCAAATCTCAGGAATTTCATTTTGTTTTAAAAAGTCATTTCAGAGGCACCTGCAATTCATGAAAGAACAGGAAGAAATTATTGATGATCGCAGGAAATGTGACTTTCACTGAACAAACTTGTCTCCTCAGGCTTTGACGGCTTTAAATGCATTTCTCTGGGGTGGTTTGGGAGTTCAGTCTCAGTGGTTACCACTGCTTTTTCACAGCGGTCGTTATCCGAGTTCAATCCCACCCTTGAATGATATAGGTGCTGCACATTCTCTATGTGTTTACGTCATTTCCTGTACACAACAGTCCTATGATGTCCAGGTGAGCTGGATTGGCAAAGGGAAATTGCCCATACTGCCCAGGTATGCTTATCTTATGTGGATGCTGGGCGAAGGTACGGAGACGGACTGAACAAGATGATTGGCCAATCTGCCTGTTTCCGCAATTTTGGCATGCTACGTCATAATTGCAGTGGAACTGTTTGTAAATCGGACCATCCTTTCTGCAACAGCTCAGAATGAGCTATTTTTCTGCTGTTATTATTCTGTAAATTCCCTGTACCCCAGCACATTTTTAGCTCTGACGTTCTTTTTAAGTCAGAATATCCTGTGCAGATATGAGCAATTTTATCGATCTTTATGTTCAATGATTAATCTATGTATAGTTAAAATAATATTGTCCATGTAAAATTATCCCAACTGTTCAAAGTTTCAATCGACATTCGATTTCTCAAATGTAGTCTGTTTACTTGAACGTCATTACATATCATTCCATCTATCAGAAAGAGTGATGGTGGAATACTGGTGACTGGTGAATATCGTTGAAATCTCCTCCAGTCTCCACAGTCACAGTACCTAATTTCGTGCCAAACGCAGACGCGTTCTTTCCCTGACTCATTAATCCATATGTTTAATGAATACGGTCATTTTACATGTCACAGTTGGCTCTGCACTGTTGTCATAAAATATAAATGTTACTCATTAATGCAAACAAAAAACTGCAGCAAGGTTTTGGAAGTTTATGAAAAAAGAAAGACTGATGAGCATTGCGTAATGAAGATTCAAATTTGCCTTATGAGACCCGTGAGTGGAATTTCCATGCAAATCCTCACTTCCTCTGTACGGGCAGGGCAAATATGCCCACTAAGAATTTTTTCATTGGCAGTTGTTCTATAGGAGGAGCGATCAACTTTGCAACAACAACTTGACTGTGTGTGGTTTCTTTTTGAAGGGAGGCAAGTGTTTATAAAATTGTACATGTGCAACACAGCAAACTCATTGAGCCTGTGAAAAGAAAACATCCAACATTCGCCCTCATCACTGGCTTCGTTAGAGCAATTGGAAATGAGCGATGAAAGCAATCGTCATCAATGTCAACATCCAATCTGTTTCAGTTATTATTGTGAACTAAAAGTGCTGTACTGAAAGGGGTTAAGTGGAGCTGTTTGTTCAATGACTGTGACTGATGTCTGACTCCATGGATTCTAATTGACGCTTTCAACCTCCTGTGAGTAAAAGGGATTTCTCTCTAAACACTATGCCCTTGTACCAGCAGACAAACCACCTCTGAACAGACAGGGATCAGAAGCTGCAAAGGTAGGGAGAGGAGAGATCAGAATCTGAGAAGAATAAAGACTGGGATGTAACACCGATGGATCAGAATCTGAGAACAGTCAACTTGAATGTTTCAACAATAGACAGGAGTTTATCCGGGGGTATTTTCTGGTTTTCTGCGTCTTGGGCAAATTTACCATTTCGGATTTTTGGTGCACTGCTGATTATTCAAGCGGGTTATTATCCAATCCTCGCTTTTGTTGCTGTTCCTGGTAAGTCTATCTTTCTCTGTCATTTGTTAAATTAACCATTGCTACTTCTGTCATTTAATTTTGACAAAGAGGGAAACTATTGCCTTCCATTTCAATCACAAAATCCATTCATTACCTACAAATTTGAGACCACTCCCTCATAAAAATCTGAGAACAGAACTGTTCACAACCTGAGGAGCCATTTTTGTTCCTGAACTGATTTATGTCACAGTATTCTTCAAGTCAGCAAACTGCCACAGTATCCACCTCTGTGTCAGTGCTGTAATGAATTAACCATTATCTACCCCATAGTAAAATTCAGAGTTCACGGTTCCAGCTTTGTTCTGGCCAATCTTTTAGATAAAAATTCTTAAATCGAAAACTTTTTGAGGTCTTTAAAGTTATTTCACTAAAGTGACACCGTGTCAGATTAGTAATGTCGATGGGTAACTCGATGGGTAACTCAGAGGCACAGATGATTGTACAAAAGTAACTGTGTCAAATCCTCCCACAACCGATGACCGAAACTAAATTCAAGTAAGAATTAGAATAAAAATTAATTCAAACAACACCAAACATTAAACCGGCAGCATTTTGTCAAAAGGCCCACCTGTGTCTCTGATGTTCATTGGCAATGACAGCTAACCTTATTGCTGTGGTTTTGTTCGCCGAGCTGAAAGGTTTTGTTGCAAACGTTTTGTCCCCTGTCTAGGTGACATCCTCAGTGCTTGGGAGCCTCCTGTGAAGCGCTTCTGTGGTGTTTCCTCCGGCATTTATAGTGGCCTGTCCTTGCCGCTTCCGGTTGTCAGTTTCAGCTGTCCACTGTAGTGGCCGGTATATTGGGTCCAGGTCGATGTGTTTGTTGATGGAGTTTGTGGATGAGTGCCATGCTTCTAGGAATTCCCTGGCTGTTCTTTGTTTGGCTTGCCATATAATGGTTGTGTTGTCCCAGTCAAATTCATGTTGCTTGTCGTCTGCTTGTGTGGCTACTAGGGATAGCTGGTCGTGTGGTTTCGTGGCTAGTTGATGTTCGTGGATGCGGATGCGGACAGGGGACGAAACGTTTGCAACAAAAACTTCCAGCTCGGCGAACAAAACCACAGCAACGAGCACACGAGTTACAAATCTTCTCACAAACTCTGAGCTAACCTTATTACTTAGTATGGATAAAGAGGGATCTCAGACTCAAAACTATGTTTGGCTCTATATTTCTGTGTGGATTGGACTCATATTTAAGTGAAAATATGAATGGTCAACAAATGTTGTACTTGCCAGAATACTTACATGGAGAAAGTGAGGACTGCAGATGCTGGAGACCAGAGTTGAAAAGTTCAGTGCTGGAAAGGCGCAGCAGGCCAGGCAGCATCCGAGGAGCAGGAGTATCGACGTTTCAGACGTAAGCCCTTCTTCAGCAATGAGGCTGGTGCAGAAGGGCTTATGCCTGAAACATCGATTCTCCTGCTCATCGGATGCTGCCTGGCCTGCTGCGCCTTTCCAGCACTTACATTCCAAGACATGCAAAAAAAAAGTTAAACCAATCAACAAAGATGCTAGGGATCAGAAACAAGAGGAACGAGAAAGTGCTGAGGAACGTAACGAGTTCGGCAACTTCAGTCAAGAGAAAAATGGAAATAACATTCCGTGTCCACTGGCTGTATATCAGAACTGAAAGTTGTTGGGAAATAGTATGATTTATGCTTGTGATAGGGAAGTCTATTTTGAGTGGGAGAGAGAGTGAGTTGAATAAATGGATATAAAGTTTGTTTAAGTATATGAAAGGACAATGAATAATGAGAGAGAGAATAGGACCCCTCAAGAACAATGCTGGGAATGTATGTGTAGAACTGCAGGAGATAGACGAAGCCCTCAATTTGTTTTTGCAAATATTGCAGTTTCGAAACTGCCAAACAAGTGCACACCACCCCTCCAAAGAGTAAGACACCCAGACCCATTGCCCTTCCTTACATTTACCCCTGACTAATGCACTCAAACTACAAATTCCTGAACATCTTGGGCAATTGATCATGACCGTTTTACCTAACATGCATATTTTTGGATTGTGGGTGAAGCGCCCATGCTGACACGGGGAAAATGCATAAACTCCACACAGGCCGTCGCCCGAGACTGGAATCCAACCTGGGTCCCTAGTTTTCTGAAACAAAAGTGCTAACCACTGAGCCACCGTGCCGCCAACCTCTGAGTTTACAATGGAGAAAAACATGAAGACTTGGGAACTTGTGGCAGTTAGTAGTGATAACTTGCGGATAGTCCCTGTCATATTAAAGGAGGTGTTGGACGTTTTGGAATGTATTCACGTGTATCAATCTCCTGGTCCTGACCAGATATGTCCAAGAACACAACAAGATGGGGGAGAGGAATTTGAGTGGGCCCTGGCAGATACCTTTGACATCAAGGTACTGATGAGGACCCAGAACACTGGAGTGTAACCAATACCATTATTCAAGAAGGTCTTCAAAGAAGGACGTCTTAACTGTAGACCAGTAAGCTAAACGTTGGTAGGTACGTTAACTGTGAAGGTTCTGAGAGATCAGATGTACATGCATTTGGAAAGACAGAGTTAGATTCGGTATAGGCAGCATTGCTTTGTATATGGGAGATTATGAATCACAAATTTGTTGGAGTTCCTTCATGAAGTGAATAGCAAGGTTGATGAGGGCAGGGCGGGTATCGAGTCCACCTGGATTTCTGTAAAGTGTTTAATAAGGTCAGCTGTTTTGGAAGACTAGGTCGCATGGAATCCGGGGAGCTGACAAACTGGATACATAGTTCTAGTAATAGTGTACAAAATCTCATGTGTAAGGACTGCACAAAACACTATATAGGACAAACAGGAAGACAGCTAACGATCCGCATCCACGAACATCAACTAGCCACGAAACGACACGACCAGCTATCCCTAGTAGCCACACACGCAGACGACAAGCAACATGAATTTGACTGGGACAACACTACCATTATTGGGCAAGCGAAACAAAGAACAGCCAGGGAATTCCTAGAAGCTTGGCACTCATCCACAAACTCCATCAACAAACACATAGACCTGGACCCAATATACCAGCCACTACAGCGGACAGCTGAAACTGACAACCGGAAGCGGCAGGGACAGGCCACTATAAATGCTGGAGGAAACACCACAGAAGCGCTTCACAGGAGGCTCCCAAGCACTGAGGATGTCACCTAGACAGGGGACGAAACGTTTGCAACAAAACCTTTCAGCTCGGCGAACAGAACCACAGCAACGTGCATCCGAGCTACAAATCTTCTCACAAACTTTGAGTAATAATGAAAAGATGCTTGACGGACCGGAAGCCTGTGAGAAGTGGAGTACCTCAGCGGTTGGTGCTCGGCCCACTGCTTCTTCAAGGAAATGCCAGAGCTCCGGGGAAAGAAGGACACGAACAACATAGAGGTTAGCTGCAAGTCTTCTCTCAAGCCGGAGTACATGTCAAGATTTTTCTATACATCTTGCGATGCAATATGTCAGCAATGAGACTATTGCCTTTGTGCATGATTTGTTTATAGTAATCATTGCAGAATTATTGATAAAGTCTTTGTCAGTCTCAGCACAGTTTTTGTTAATTTTCGTGCAATTATTGTCGATTCCAGTGTAAACAATATCACTTTCAATGTCTGCATGGTGTCCCAATGCTGTGCTAATGGACTCTAATCGCTCTTCCTGAGAAGATATTGATATTTCGTACTGAGTCTGCTTCAAGTTGTTAACATTTACATAAGTGGTGCTGGCTGGCTGGCTGGCTGACTTCGGCAGTCGTGTTCATTAACCATGTGTATTATTTCTCCCCCCCCCCCCCCCGCCCAAAATAATAAAGTGCATTCTGCTAGCATCCTGGGGGTCTCCAGCAGTGTCTGCATCTCTTCTGCTTTTTTTTTCTCCATGTTGTGATCCGGCCATCTTATGTGTCAAGTTGGCCGACGAATGGCTCAATGGCTATCTTGTGTGGTTGTGTGCCCAATGTCAACCTGCCACGAGCCATTACCTCTTCACTCCCCCCTTTTTGATCAGTAACGTGACTTCGTAGATTTCCTGCAGCCTACCGAATTTCCATATAGAGATAAGTCATCACTCGGAGCTCCTACTCCCGAGAGGGATCATGGAGTGCCAATTTCATTGGGGGCTTTTCCATGGTGACACTCGATGCTGGCACACTACTCGTCAGTAGTGTTATGCAGCAAAGCATTAAACACCCGAGGCCCACACAGCATACGAGCATGAGTGCAACGAGGAAAACTACCCCGTGTGCTGAATAGTGAGCTCACGATTAACCTCGAAAACAATTCAGCCAGCTCTCTGTAGTTTTGTGGCTCCCTGTCGAAAATTGTCCAGCTGTTGTCGGATATTGTTATGGCTTCTGTCATATTAAAAGAGGCATCAACAACATGAGCATTGCAATTGCCACAAATAATTGTGCAAAATCCCCCTTCCTGTGCTAATTGATAATCCACCGCATAACCATGTGTAGAGTGTGTAGAGTCTGAGTTCTGCCAGTTCTGTGTGAATTGCTTCCTGAGCTTTAAGTTACTGTTACTTAGGATAGTCAGGCCACGTTAGATAATTTCGATTTTTTGGTGCTGACGACCCCGCTGCACTCCACACAGTTAGAAATCCCAGGAATACGTATCACAGTGATGACTCCGATGTGGTGGGTGTCTGCCAGTCAGCACAAAACTCCTGACTGATGGCGCGGGTCACTAACCTTCTCCGAATATGTCCCCTGCTTGGGCATGGTACTGAAAGGGTCGCAATTACCACATCTTTCCCCCTTGCTGCTAAGTATCGAACGGGTATTTCCATGCTACAGAGATGACATGGGTGCCATTGCATTGATCATATAATAACTGAATGCTGGTGGTCACATTGAAGCACGCCTGCTCACTTCTGGTGCATTTAAACTGTCCCCGAGTGACCGTACAGTGCTGATAAGTTCACTGAGTCTGGACGCATTCGTCTTTTTTGGAAACCAGGGTATAAATACATCGCCATCCCTGTCCTGTGAAACAGAGTGGGTAGTTTACGCGTTTTAAATTGGTATTCCCTTCCACAGGATGTTGGTCCCGGGCGGAAGTCCTATCCCCTTTTGTATTTCCATATCTGCCACTTACATGGCGCCCACGAGGTATCCAATTAGTACAGGTTTCAAACTGGGGTAGCCACAAACAGTGATTGTCTTGCTCGTGCCAGTGGATAGCAGACAGTTTGGTTCGCATTCAAGCTTTGGTGGGTTTTATAGAAGAGGTTATCCTCAAAACCTGGCATGCTTGAGAAAATTGTGGCACCTAAATGCAATGAAATATGTACAAACGTACATATCTGTTATTTTTAGATAATGTTACCATTAAAAAATATATATTTGTCTTTACCAGGAGGTGCAGTCGTGCTCCTGTGTGTATTGTTACATTACATTGTTCCTGGGGTGACTGTCTTGTTCGACTTTGTTGCTTGAACCTGGGGAATGGTCAATGACTTTTGTTTGGACACAGGAGTCGTTAAACGGTTTGAGTTGCGTCCAATGCTTCCATGTGCCTTTGTCATGAATGTAGAGGCAGGCACAGGAGTCCCCACTTATTATCATGTCGTATGGTCCATTCCGTTTTGGGGCAAATCCTCGTTTGTCAGGCAATGCACGCACTAGGACACGGCTTCATACTGCTGGCTCCTCAGGGTAGAATCCGAGTTCCACTACCATTTCCGCTTTGTCCTGTTTCTCAATGAAAGATATCTGCATCCCTTTCAATTGGCCACTTACTTCAATGACATATCACCGATGTGCGTCTTTTAGTGGGCGCACATTGGTGCCACCTATGATTATTGTCACTATTGATTGCATTGCTTGCTCAGTCATTAATTCATTTGGTGTTAGCCTTGTTGTCTGATTCGGAGTAGCTGTCAATCTCATTAGTATGATCGGCAGCAGAGCCGTTCATGTTCGGCCTGAGGCTTGCACAGCATTTGCTAAAATATTTTTCAGTGTTCTATTTAAGCTGTCTACCAGCCCTGAGCTCTGGGCGTGATAGGGAATGAGAAATTTCTATCAAATTTCTATCAAATCGACATGTCATCTTCATGACTCTTCTTGTCAAATGTGTCCCTTAGTCAGAGTCGACCTGGAGGGGTACACCCGCCCCACCGAGGGACTACCACCTCTACTAATATTCTGGCCACAGTGGTGGCAGTTCAGCTTTTGTTTGGGAATGTACCTACATAATGGGTGAATTGGTCTATGATGACCAGGCAGTTCGTTATCCCACAGGAAGGGTGTAGTGACTCGGTAAAATCTGGCTGAAGATATTCTGAAGGTGTCCGAGGTCTGGGCTGGTGTCCAATCCTAACTTTTATTGGTCTCTCTGGATTATGCTGTGAACAAGTAATGTCCCTGTGTCAGTACTTGCCACGTCTCTTCCTATTCCCTTCCACCAAAACTCTCTCCCTAGGCTTGCTATCATAGCCTCTCTACCTGTGTAGTTCAAGCAATGTGTTCTGTATACACGTTGGTGCTACCATCTTGTCTGCTTTCCTCCAGACACCGCTGCAGTTCTCATTGTCCTTTCTTTCCCTACAGGGTGTCCTCCTGTCGCGACTGAATTTGGATAACGTCTTCTGCTAATTCAATAGTGGCTATTGCCATCTCGTTAATGTCTTCTTGTTTGGTGCTTTCTTCTGTGCTCGGTCTGCCGCTTTGTTTCCTTTGAATAGCAGCCAATTTGGATTCATTTTTGCTGGCTCTTTTTGAAGGGACTTTATTTTGTTACTGCATTATCATTTGGCTATTTGCTGACAGTTTTCCAATCTCAGACTTCCAACCTTCCTGAGTGGGCCAAATTAAATTCCCTTTTGTACAACAAATTAAAACATTATACTCGTTCATGTGATCATTGCACATTATGGTGCCTTCGTTACTTTGGTGTATGTGAATTCTCATGGAGATACATATATAGCAGCTTCTTGTCAGCTCTGCTGTCCTCAGGACTCCAATTGGGCGTCCTTCATGCTTTTCCTAGCACACTGCCTCTATGTGTAACATTCTTTTGCAGTGGTTGCAGTGTTTTACATTGCTCCCTGGCCTATATCTTGTTCATGGGACACTAAAGTCTCTGTCAAATTGTCCCGGCCGTCCACAAATGTGGCAAGATCATTCTGTTCGATTATTGCCTCCATTCTGGTTGGCTGCTTTGTCAGGACTTGCCTTTGGTGCAGGACATTTGCATCCTGCACCCAGCTTGCTCACTCGAGGAGGTCAATATTAGAGTCGTGCTAGAAAAGCACAGTAGGTCAGGCAGCATTCGAGCAGCAAGAAAATTGAAGTTTCAAGCAAAAGCCCTTGGGGTAAAGTTGATAGGTCGGAGAGGAGGCTGGAGTAGGTAGCAGGGAAGGAAGATTGGCAGGTGCGACAGATCATGAGGACGGTGCTAAGCTGGAGGGTTGGAACTCGCGTTAGGTGATGGGAGGGGAAATGAGCAAACTGGTGAATTCCACGTTTATGCTATGGGGTTGAAGTGTACGGAGGCTGCAGTTGAGGCATTGTCTCTCCTGGCGTTGGGTGGTGAGCGGAGAAATTTAAAGAATTTGGAAGGCTCCTTTAGGATGTTGGACAGAGGTGAATTGGTAAATATGGTCGGAGGTATTGCAAGTCCTGCGGTGTTAAGGGAAGGTGCCGGGAGGGGAGGGTGAATTGTTGGGGAGGCGTGGACCCGAACTGGTAGTCGCAGATAGAACAATCATTAAAGAAAGTTTCACATGCACTTCTAGGCATGTCATTTATTGCCTCCATTGCTCCCGATGCAGTCTCCTCTACATTGTGGAGACTGTAAACCTTCTCGCAGAGCACTTCAGAAAATATCTCCAGAACGCCCGCATCAATCAACCGCATCGCCCCGTGGCCAAACATTTCACCTCTCCTCTCACCCTGCCGAGGACATTGCACGTCCGAGACCTCATCCATCAACATTCTGTCACCACACGGCCCCCTGGAGGAACAACGCCCATCTTCCACCTTGGGACCCTTCAACCCCATGGCATCAATGTGGACTTCACCAGTTTCCTCATTTCCCCTTCCCTCCACCTTACACCTAGTTCCAAACCTCCAGCTCTGTACCATCCCAAACCGTCAATTGTCCTTCCCACCTCAACAATCCACCATCTTCTCCTTTCACCTTTACCTCTATCTCCATCCACCAATTGCAATCTCAGCTACATTTTCCACTGCTCCAACCCTCCTATTTATCTCTCCACCCCCGGTGAGCGGCTTTTGTCCAAAACATCGATTTTCTTGCTCGCCGGATGCTGCATGGTCTGTTGTGCTTTCTCAGCACCACTTTAATCTTGACTCTAATCTCCAACGTCTGCAGTATCCACTTCTACTCACTCAACTAGGTAGTTCTAATCCTGGGGCATTATCACTATCTTATTCAGGATGGTTTGGTGGACGCTCGAGAACGCATCATTATAGGCTTGGATGAATACCTGGTCCCCTCGACCTGGGTTTGCTTACCCTGAACATTCTTGATATATTCTAAATAATCGTTCCCCATATTCAGGGGCACCTTCCCCTTTAAGTTTCTTAGTGTTCGTAATCCTGCTCCAGTTTGTGGGAGCATTTCGTAGAACCCTCTAGATTTCATGTTTAACGTCTGTAAAGGGGACCTGCTGGGCAACTATTTCTGATGTGAGGGCGTAGACATTTGTCCACCGCCCTCCCGTAAAGTCTAGGACTGCCGTGGTGTCGGATTCGCTAGCTATCTGCCTCCAATTGCCTGCTGGTCATGTTGTCCTGACGAGCTGGTGTTCGTCATTTAAGTGTAGTTGGTGTCCTACCCATGCACTTTCCAGCTCTTTCCAGATATTGGCGTTTGCACTCCGGCGTTGTAATTTTCCCAGGGAAACATAATCTGCTGCCTCTCTCCTGGGGTGAAGGGTTTATAATTCGCTTTTGTTTGGGACTCTGTCCCTCTTCTGGTAACGGGTGCTAATTAATACACCTGCACGGTTTGTCCAACACAGGGAGCAGGTAGCTCATGCTGGACAGTTTCATAGGAGGGGAGACAGTTAATTCCTCTCGCTCCTCGGATTTTTCCTATTGTGAATTCTCTTTTCTTTTAGTTCTGCCTTCCAGTTCTCTAACCTGGTCCTGGTCCTTTCTCCACCTACTCGTGGAGGCACTCACTTGTTCAATGAGGCCTGCTAATTGTTGAACTAACATTACTTCTATCGTTTTAGCTTTATTCCGTTTCTGATTATCTATCCAATCATCTTTTGTATGAATGTCTGGGAACGTTCCCGACCACTCTTGTTCATTTGCTCTGTCAGCCATTGAATGTCTACCTTCTACTTCTCAAAAGGGGAACCAGCAGTATCCCCTTTCAAACTTTGATCTACATTTAGCAGATTGTGTATCCCCAAATATTGCCAATATAAAGGTGTTCCTAATTCAGTACTGACATCTCTACACGTCCAATTAAACTGCCCCAGCACCATCCGTACGGCTATAGCAGACTCCTAGCAAGACGTGATCTTTACCGGTGGGACTTCTCTTCCCCCCTGAAAACAACTATGAGTCAGTAGCTACCGGTCAGTTGGGAATGCTGGCGCAGTAGGGTGTGCTCCCACTTAGTAGGACATTTCGAACCTCTCGGCCACCTCTACTGACCCAACGTCTCCCGATTGGCCCAGAAGGATACCGCTGGCCCGGTATGCTCTCTACCAGTAGGACTCTTTACCTCCCAGCCACCGTGACTATTCAAGCTCTGCTGTTCAATGATGGACTGACAGGGTGTCATGAATATTAACAGTGTTCGTGCTCCCCACCTTGGTAACTTGTGCTCCACTGAAGTTTGGCTCCAGGGCAGAGTGATGAGCTCTTCCTCCTCGCCCCATTGGAATTTGCAAATACAGACAGCATCCAACTTCACACTTAAATTCTAACGGATTATGTGTTGTTCGCCCCTCCAAAGTCCAGTGTCTCCTGAGTTTTCCATTTGTGTTTCACAGCTGCAGGTGCCCTTTGTGTCTCAATTTCCACTTCAAATCCCAACATTCGCGTGGGGGCACCGCTTTTAACAACCGCTTTAGGGCAGGTGTTTTGAGGCAGCCATTACCTTGTCCTCTGGCCATTTCACCACAAGCAGCAGATTCTTACAGCAGTTAATAAAGTTAAACACATTCTCCACAGACAGGCACAAAAAAATTAACGCAGTACTTTAGCAAATTTGGACATTGCAATCGGTATACTCTTTAAACTGTGTCCTTGGCGCGGTCTGATTTTTCCTGTTTGTGGGTATAATTTAGTTGTTACCCTGGTCCCCCGCTCTTGGCCTGTGACCAGGGCACCAGTAATAATAACCCTGTTCGTAGCACCGATTGTTGCGGGGAAAATCACCAGTCTCAGAGTCAGAATAGGGGTTCAATGACAGAGTTTATTGCCCAAAGAAATACCGGAGTTCGGTGGAGAGAAGGACACCAACAGCAAAGAAACATCTTGTGATACATTAGGTCAGCGATGAGATTATTGTTTTTGTACATGGTTCGTTTTTACTAATCTTTGCAGAATCATTGAAAGTTTCGATTCTGTCTTTCTCAATTCCAGAACAGCCTTTGTTAATTTCTGTGTGGTCATTGTCATTTCTAGTGTAGAACTGGAAGTTAGAAGAGCGATTACAGCAGGCCTGGCTGTTACCATTTCGTATCAAGTTGTTAGTATTTACGTAAGAGAGGTTGGCTGGAACCAAACACTTTGGCGGGCAAAGTTCATTATCATGTATATTCTCTCCACCACCCGCCTTAAATAAATCAAGTGCATTGTGCTGGCATTCCGGCGGCCTCAAGCAGTGTCTATATCTGTTCTGCTATTGTCTCCATGTTGTGATCCATCAGCTGTCTTATGTGTCAGGTTGGCCAGCTGATGATGCAGTGGCCATCTTGTGTGTCCGTGTGCCTCGTGTCATCTTGCTCTTTGCCATATCCCTCTTCAAGCCCATGTAGCGATTGATGCAATTGAGTGGCTGGTTTGGAGATTTTAAGGTCCAAGTAAGTGTCAAACATATTACATTGAATCTGGAGTCACATGTAGGCCAAACCAGTTGAGAATGACAGATTTCCCTCCCCAAACAATTTTAGCGTTACAGGTGAGTTTTTCGGTCATCAACGATGAATTAATAGTTTTGTTAGATCCTTCATTCTGTATAATGTATTGAATTAAAGTTTCATGATTTACCGTGATGGGATTCAAATCTAAGATCTCGGTCATTTTCTCGGTATCTGGATTAACGTCTGGGGATAATATCCTCCGGCCACCGCCTCCCTAGCAAATCCAAACAAAAACAATGACAATAGTTTCGTTGCTGTTATCATGACTGAATTACAGAAAATTGAGGATTTATGTTGTTAATTACTTCTTTACAGATTGGAACTGTCAGTGTTGCAGGTTTCTCCGACTGTGCAGAGATGATTAACAGCCATGCTAACAAACTGAGGGGAGGATCGCATTTTCAACATTGAGCGTATGTGCCAAGCATGCACAGATCTGACTTGTTCCTGTCATTAGAATGTCAGTTGAGGTTCTTCAGATAGTTGTCTCGGGTTTGAATGGTTAACTGTTGCATTTATTCATGGAGACCTGAAAGTCTGGTGATCCCACACTTCGTGAGGTATGGTGATGGTATTTACAGTGTATCTGGGTCTGCTGCATGGCTACCACGTGGAGTAGGAGATGCAAAGAAGTGAAGCTGCATCAACAGGGAGGGGTAAGACACTGCACTACCCTCGCTGAAATTCCAGGGATATTTTCTGATGTTGTCTCTATTCCAGATGCAAAATGTTATACTAGTTTGTTTCAACATTGAGGAGATCACAGAGCGTCCTTCACCATGACCTGCAGTGTCTCACAGGGAGAGGATATTGCTGACACTGGCCATATAGTGAACTGGTTTGCTTTTCGAACTTGCAGGCAGGAGTGCCTGACAGATCCATCATGTACCAGTGGCTGCTCAGCCATGTCAGGTAAATACGTTGCTGTAGTCTCCAAAGAGGAAGCAAAAGCATACCTTCCTAGACTCTTAAGGAACAAGGTGACTGGTGAATTTGAGGAACTGCAGGATCTTTGAATTAATAAAAGGAAATACTTTTGTTATGAGCCAGGCCGAACATCCTAAAAACATGTCAAGAAGGTAGCCCAGAACCTTTTTATTTTCCAATTTTGTTAAACCAAATATTCCAGGAGCGACACAGCTGGTCAAAGAACACGGTTTTAAACAAAAGAGAATTCATTTGCGCATTAAGAAAACAAAACCAAATTTAGCATAACATTACCATTCGAAAACCGAACGGACAGGCAAGCACAATTTAACAAAGAGCCGTTCCTATTTTCCTGCAACATTCCATAAATGCAATCGTTGGCAAAAAAGGTTATTTCAATTCTTGTTACATTCAAACGAGAATGCAGCAGTGGCAGTACGAGTACTGGAAGAAATCTCAACTGCTGGAACACAATTTGTCCTTTGTAACGATAACACAGCATTCAATTATCGAAATTTTGGATCACCCAAACAAAAATGCAAGATCCTGATCTTTGTCTAAGCTGCTTTTTTCTACATGCATTTGTCTGGCATACGATCATCTGAACGAAATGCGCCCCGCCCGTTTCATTCGGACAACTGAGTTTCCTCTGTACCTGGGTGACAGTTTGGAGTTCTGCCTAATGTGGTTGAAACGCCAATGGAAAATCAAGGAACTGATCGGATGGATATCCTGCGGTGTTTCCTGACTGCGTGGTAAGAAGACCACAAAGTCATCAATTGAATTAGAAGTAGAAGTCAAAGAACACAGATGAGTAAGTTAAAGTAGAATTATTAGATGCCATGTTTGAATGAATGGTTGCGACAAAACAGGAATCGGTGAAGGACCACGGAAATTAATTTAGGACAATTGTTGAGTCAGAATTTGAAGCCCACATGTTTGGATTATGTGTTGAATTTTCTGGAATGCTTAAATAAAGAGGGGAAGTTTGCTAGATAGCACTTAAAATCATCACAGCAAATGTTGAATCAGAAAACAAACAAGAAATTTAAAACTTGCAATTTTGCTAATGGTGTTAAAGTGTTTTTTATAGCAAGTTTCTGTGAGCAGCTTCAACTAGAAAGGAAATTGAGTGTGGTGAACTATTTGATCATGTTATTAAGTCGAAAATGTGCATATTCACATTAAATTAAAAAGTGTTTTTAGACGTTTAAAGTAAAATTAAAGTACGGACGCAGCAACTTGAACAGAACAGCTAAGAGTCGGGCTATTCCAACGTAGATACGAGTAGCAGAAGGTTGTTAGATAGATAGCTGAACTTTTCTTGCTGTTTTTACAGAAATTGGAATTTAACAAATTTTGGTTTAATTGTGCTCAGGATACTAAAACACATTCGAGTTTGAAATTATCATTTTGACAACATCAAAACAATGTATTCGAACGACAACTGGGGTGTTAAAAACGCGGGCATGTTGAAAACTTATTAGGACAACTGTCAGCGATCAGCTGAGCAAGTGACAGAGAGCCAGAGAGCAAATAGCCCATCCGAAACTTGCTCTCAAATAAATGTTTTAAAAAAAACATGGCTTTCATGTTACCTTTTTTCCTGTAAAACATACCCGCAGTAACAAGAAAGAAGAAGATCCAAGAGATGAGCAGATGGAAGAGTGAAGACAGCAGAGAAGACTGAAACTATTTCTTGAGATTAATTTAATGTAATGCCTAATAAGAAATTCTTGGGAAAGCACGTCAATAGGATTGTGTTCGGTTAAGTGATAGAATATTCGGTCTGTTAATCGTTTTGTTTCGTGTTCACTATTAGAGTTACAAAAATGAATTCTTTAATTTTCTTTAAACAGTAAAGTTAGGAGTTCTCTGTCATTCCCTCACACTTAGTCATTCCCTCCTAGATTATGAGGTAAGGCGCGATTTTCTGAGTGTTTGGTTTAAATTAACAGAAGAGTTCAGCATCTGTGTCGTAACAATAAGGAGTTTCAACGGTTAGAACTCTCACAGAATGTGAATATGGGCAAAAGGTGTTTTAATAGGGAAGGAAAACAAAATAGAGCGTGTGTATTAATCTAATTATGCGTAATGTAGATGCAGGAAATGCTGTTTCAATTTTTGAACGTCCTTATCGACTTAAAGTTGGCCAAGGCTTAAAAAGGATACCGAACGAACGATCTCAGAAAGCATAATTTAAGACAGTTTTAGTGACTACAGCTCACCCATAGTAATGGTCCCAAAACCAGATTGTTTCCAGTGTTTATGTTTGTACTATCGTAAATTTAATACCATTACAAAGTCTGATGCACATCTGATTCCAGGTTTGGAATAGTGTATTGAGAATATACGACAACCAACACATATTTCCAAGTTGGATTGACTCAGATGATATCTCAGGATCCCTTATCCAAAAGAGTGAAGACAATTTCGACTCTCATAACACCAAAAGGACGCTAAAAGTTTAATGTCATGCCATTTGGTATGAAAACTGTGCCAGGCATATTTTAAAGATGAGCCCGTAAATTGATTTCTCGATTGGCCAAGTGTGTGTTAACCATTGACAACCTCGTGTTTTTTCATCCGACATGAAAGGAACATCAGCAGAATTTGTTGGAATTTTTCAATTGACTTTGGGAGGCAAGCTGAGTAATAAAGCTGGATAAGAGTGAATTCACCAAAGTTCAAATCACCTTTCTGGATGATGTTACCGGACCTGGGTAATTGGTCAGTTTCCCATACTTTCGTGGAAAAGAATACTGCTACAGTCATTGTGATTGAAGAGGTTTCATTGGAATGTCCCGAACAATTTTAGTGTTGTGGCTGTTCCACTCACTGAATTATTGAAGAAGTGTGGAAAGTTTCAATGGATATTAGACTGTCAGAAGATACAGCCTGAAAGCTTTGTTAACCACAGCTCCAATATTAGCCGCACCGAATTATAGAAAGCCATCCGAGGTGGCTTTGGATTCAAGTAATATGGGTGTTGTTGCAGTACTCTTCCAGGAAGAGAACTTAGACAGACCTATCGAATATTTCTCCAGGAAATTGAATATTGATCATCAGAAATATTCACAGTTGACAAGGATATCTTGAACTTGCTGTTGGCGTTAGAACACTTCAAGAGGGAGTGTTGCTGAACAAAGAGACCTTGGAGTGCATGTGCATAGCTCCTTGAAAGTGGAATCGCAGGTAGATAGCATAGTGAAGAAGGCGTTTGGTATGCATTCCTTTATTGTTCAGGAGTTGGGAGGTCATGTTGTGGCTGTACAGGACATTGGTTAGGCCACTGTTGGAATATTGCGTGCAATTCTGGTCTCCTTCCTATTGGAAAGATGTTGTGAAATTTGAAAGGGTTCAGAAAAGATTTACAAGGATGTTGCCAGGGTTGGAGGATCTGAGCTACAGGGAGAGACTGAACAGGCTGGGGCTGTTTTACCTAGAGTGTCGGAAGCTGAGGGGAGACCTCATAGATGTTTACAAAATTATGAGGGGCATGGATAGGATAAATAGACAAAGTCATTTCCCTGGGGTCGGGGAGTACAAAACTAGAGGGCATAAGTTTAGGGTGAGAGGGGAAAGATACAAAAAAGACCTAAGGGGCAACTTTTTTATGCAGAGGGTAGTACGTGTATGAAATGAGCTGCCAGACGATGGGGTGGAGGCTGGTACAATTGCAACATTTAACAGGCATTTGGATGGCTTTATGAATAGGGAGGGTTTGGAGGGATATGGGCCGAGTGCTGGCAGGTTGGACTAGATTGGGTTGGGATATCTGATCGGCATGGACAGTTTGGACGGACGGGTCTGTTTCCATCCTGTATATCTCTATGACTCTATGACTCTATCTATACCACCAGTAAAGTGTCGGAATCAAATTCATGTTGTTATGAAATTGAATGAGTGAATGTTCACTTTAAGATAGATTGGATTCCCGACAGAATGGAAACAGGCCTTCAGCCCAAGAAGTCCATACTGACCCTCCGAAGAGTAATTCACCCAGATACATTCCGCTAATCTACATTTACACCTGACCTCGTACCGAAAAACTAATTGTAGTTTCTTAATTTTAAAGTAAATTTGAAAGTCGGCGACAGCTGCCAGAACATAACGGCCAGGAGATGGACTGTTTCAAAATAAATCCATGCTGCAAATGACTGTTGAATTGATACCTGACTTTTGGTTGCTATTTTACCAACAATTCAAATTTAACCAATTACTTTATATTATGCTTTAATATCAAAACTAATTTGAGTTGGAATTTATTATTTTGACCACAAATGACCAAAGATAGGGAACGATGTTATTATGAAAATATGGTCAGAAAATAACTGTCATCGAACAGCAGAGCAATGACGGTAGTACTGTAAAGCTAAGTCGTCATCTAAAATTTTGATGTCAAAGAAAAAAGAAGGCACTCTCTCGATCAAATAGTACTTTTTTCCTGTACAAGAAGCAAACATAAAGTGATGAAGACCCAGTGAGATTAGCACATGCATGATTGAAGACAGTGGAGAAGACAGAGCCTGAACTTGAGATTAATTTAATGTAATATGTAATAACTGTGTTGATGGAACCGTATGTTGTTATGAGTGTGTTCAATTAAGGAAAAACATTTTAGGTTTGTTAACAGTTTTGTTAATTGTTCGCTATTAGAGATGGAAAATAAATTGTTAATATTCTTTAGATAGTGAATATTAGGAGTTCCTTGTCATTACAACCTATTTTAATAGACTACAATAAGAGGTGTGTTAGGTTTCAACTAAGAGGGATTCCACCTCCGTGTCAAAACAATATACTGAGCATAATCTATTAATGCTCTTAGAAATTCTTACGGACAAAAGTTCCAGACTATTCAGATGGTGTTTGTTGTTACATCCATTCAATTTGCATATTTGTACACGTGGCAGGTCTACCAAATGTACTTGCCGATGCATTACCAAGACTTGGATGAAACAACGTTAGCGTTCATTGGCAGGAGAAAGCAGATTGAAACAGAATGTAATAGTGAATGTTTTCATTGCCAGCGTCAGTGTAATGTATATACACTGTAGCATTCTGACAGAGTATGATTAATAGATTTAAAATGAAGCCATGTTTGGATATTGTCAATCTATTAATTTCATGGAGGAAGGTATAACTATGCTGTCACTTTAACAAGATTATTGTGTCCTTGACATCTATGAATAGAAGTCGTAAAGATAGAGTAGACAAGCATGTAGAAATCAAGTGAGGGCTGCAGATGGTGGAGACCAGAGTCGGTGAGAGTGGTGCAGTCAAAGCACAGCCCGTAGGCCATCATCTGAGGAACAGGAGAGTCGATGTTTCGAAGATAATCTCTTCATCATAAATGAGAGGTGACCCAAATGGCTGAGCGATATCTGGGATGGTTTGGGGCTGGGAGGATGGGAGTTGGGAATGCAATAATTAGATGAAGGTGCAAGCGAAGTTGATAGAATGGAAAGGGGTGTTGATATGTGGGAAGGAATATTGACAGGTAAGACGGTTCAATAAGGCAATGCCGAGTTCGGTCATTGGGTCTGAAATAAGGTAGGGGAAGGGAAAATGATCCGGTGTGATTGGAGGGTCCCAATGGGGAATATGAGGTCTTGTTCCTGCAGATATCGCCTGGCAAATGTTTGGACGGTGGAGGAGACCCGGAATTGTATGTTCTTGGACGAGTCCGGGGGTAATTAACGTATTCAGCACCAGGGTGGTGGGTTTCTTTAGTGCATGTGTCCGAGAGATATTCTCTGAAATGCTTTGCAAGTTGATGTCCTGTCACCCCAATGCAGAGGAGACCAAATTGAGACCAATGGATGAAAGTAGATTGTGGATGTGGAAGTACAGATACATTTCTGTCCGATGTGAAAGGGCCTTGGATCGAGGTGAGGGGGTAGTGTGGGTGCTGGTCTTGCACTTCTTGTGGTGTCCTTGCAAGTTGCTAGGAGTGGAGGCTTTGTTCACGGAGGGAATTGTTCCATCATGACTCAAAGTGACGTGTGGAAGAGAACATATCTCTCGTGGTGGAGAAAGAGACTTGTTTATGATGGCGGGGGAGTGGGCAGATCTCCCAGCTCAGGTTTCCAACTTGTTTGGCTTTACTGTAGCAGTCATAACATGATGGAGCCTAGAGAAATGTTGTAATTTTCAGTAAATAATAAGTCTGTGACTTTTGTTTATCCGCAATCTCTCTTTGGATGTTATTCACTCCTGCCTGGAAGAATGTCTGCTTAAGTTTACCATGCCCTATTGGAATGGATACTTCGTGGTTGTTACAATATCAAGTTGGTTAAGTTGGCAATATCAAGTTGGTATAGTGAAGTAATTATTAAATTCCATTTTTTGTGTGTGTTTCAGTTGTAGTGCAAATAATTTCTGTTTGATTAATGCCAAGTGTATGATAACAGAATATCTGCTTCACATCTGCCTTCACAATAAGAAAATCGTTAGTGTCTAGGCGAACTTTTATAAATATTATAAGGACTTGTTAAATCTGCAACGCTATGAGAAAAGGAAAGATTATTGCATTGACACTTGGAGTATGGACCAGCCCATATTATGTCAAAAAAGATGCATATGCAGACATACACGCACGTGCACGCACGCACAGACACGGCACAGCCACAGACATATGCGCACATGTCTGAAGACAAGCAGAAAAGAAAAAATTCTCTATGGACCATCAGCTTCAAGGAAATTCGTTCAAACAATAAGTAAAGTCGAGAAAATAGGAAAAAACATGATTTTTCCAAATACCACTGATGTGCTTCTGCTCACATGATCTGATGGGTATGTCATTTATTCCAGGGAAAGTAGGATTTTACTGAATTTCCTTTTTCTTTAGCAGGGATGAGACTCAACCAATAATCGTCCAGAAATGCTAATATTTACTGAGAGAGTTTTAGCACTCATGCATTGTTGTGTGGAGGAACAAAGAAAAAGATGGAGCAACAGGCCGTTGCTCCTCACTGGAAGGAATAAAGTGAAACATATTTGAAAGTTTGCAATGACATCATGATTTTTCAGTTCAGAGAATCATCGTTACACAGAATACATCAAATGTCGTCTCAGTATTTCCCTGTACAGACGCAGGAAAACATCGCAATAATTATATTTGATAGCCTTTGTTTGAAACAACATAATGCCATATACTTTCCTGACCTTTTGCTGCATCTGCGGACTAAATTAATGAGATTAATGTACCAGGAAGCACCGACCTCTCTGTCCCATTGAGTTCTGTGATCTTTCTCCACTTAAGTCGTTTCCTGTTTTATTCTTATGTAACAGCATGATCCTCCCATAACCCACGTTATACTGTTTCAGCTGAAGGTTTGAACACGAGCTTCCCTTTCCATATCCATTGCAACCTCTCTACCTCCACTGCACATCTTATTAAATGACTATCTTGTTGGGTGAACACACTGAATCCAATTCGATCAGTCCCTTTAGTCAAACCAATACAGATTACAAATCGTTGATTACCTCAAACTAATTGATCCCTGAGGCACACTTTCCAATATAGCTTTACTACCTGAAAATAAACATTCACCCCTGCTGACTGCTGTCAATCTCCTGTTCCTATTTAGTAGCCTGGAAAGGTTGCACGGCATCGTCCTGTGCTGTGTAATATTCTCAAGGGGCTGAATACTTCGTTCTTTAGAAGGGCGGAATGATTTCCTCCCGTCTCATTGGAACGATCCTGCTTGGCCGAGTGGTGCCTTCCTCTCCCTTTTAAAAGGATGTCGTGGGGTTGAGTCACAGAGCAATACATTGATCAGGAGCAGCTGTTGCCTATTCGGTCCCTCGTGCCATCTGCGTCATTCAGAACGCTCATTCTTTGCGTGATTGTGCGTGAATACTCATTCCTGTCTATTCCCAATAAACATTGATTCTCTTGTGCATCAAAAATCTGTGAAAGTCAACCTTGAATATTTTCAATAACCCAGTCTTCACTTCTCTTTGGAGACAAAAACATCACAGATCACACAACCCGTAGGCCCCACACTCTTAATTTATGTTCCCCTCAAGCCAATCACCACTCTTTAGAGATACAAGGAAATAAAAAACAATTAGGAGCAGAACTTGACCAGTCAATCCCTCAAAACTGCCCACATTCCATTAAGTCCCTTCAAACAAATACATAACAAACGCAGCCTCCACTGAACCAGTGGGAAGATAATGAACGATACCAGGAGATTGGAAGATAGGAAAAAATTGGAGCCGAATCACGCAATTCGATCAATCTATATAGCTTAATCCCATTTTCCTGAATCCTCCAACTGGCCTGTGAACCTCTTAATAATGGAAAACGTATATATATATATATATATATATATATATATATATATATATATATATATATATATGTGTGTGTGTATATATATCCCATAAGGTAACACTGCTGAGGCCACATGTGTTTGCGTGTGCGAGTGTTCACACATATGTGCTTGCATGTAAGTTTCCATACTTGTGTTTGTGCATCTCTGTTTGTTAATCCTTTCTGGTTCAGATTTGAGAGGTTGGAGGATGTGGTTTAACCCTATATGTTTGTTAATAGAGTTCTGGTTTGAATGTCAGGCTTCCCATACGTGTCTTTATTTGGTCTGTCCCAACATCGACGTCCCAGTCGAACTGGTGACGCATTTTGCCCGTGTGCATACTTTGTCATGTCTTTATGTAGCTAGTTGGTGTTCATGATGGTAGCTTTCCTGTCAGTCTGTCCAATGTAGTGTTTGTTGCAGTCCTTGAATCGTATTATGTGATTGACGTTCGGTCTGATGTTTCATTGTGATGGTCAGTTTCTGAACTGCCATGATGCCTCGTTGCTAGACTAGCCTGGTTGTCATCTCTGAGATAGAATTGATGCATGACAAAGTGGCTCGAGTCTCTGTTTGCGTTGTGTCTTCTTGTTTCAGTATGTTCTGATGAAAATGGTAATGTACGCTTATTGGGTATTTGTTCTTCCTGAATACAGTTTACAGGTATTTTTCCTCAGCTTCTATTTCCTCGCTGCTGAAGTGTTTGTGGCAGGTTTAAATCGTGTCATGATGCAGCTCCGTTTGTACTTGTTGGGTCATTGCTCCTGACTCTCCATTGGTTCATCTGTGACGTCGAGGAAAGCGAGTCTGTTATCGCTCTCTTCCTCTTTCGTGAACTTTATACCAGTACAAGTGTTGATTGTGTATTTGTGGTTTTTTCAATAATTTGTTGCATTTCATGATGGCAAAGGTGTCATGAAAATAGTGGATCCAAAGTCTGGGCTGGAGCTTGGAAAGGGCTGTGTGTTCTCACCTCAGCATAAGGTCTTCTGATAAAAGTCATGACATCGCTGATCCCACAGATGTCCTATTTATTTGATTGATGCTCTCAGCTTTAACAGTGAAGTGGGTTCTGATGCACACTCCACTAGCTTGAGGATGTTGCCTTTGTTGACAGAATTGGTGCTGTTAGGCGTTTGTGCCTTTGGTTCCTCGAGCAGTAAGCCCAATATTAGTTTGGCGAGGATGGTGTTCCTTGGTGTGAACACAGTCATCACGTCGAAGGAAACCATGACCTCATTGCCCTTTGCCTTGGTGTTATTGAGAATATTCAAGAATTTCTGGATGTTGTAGATGGAGTGTGTTGAGACTTCAAACTATGTGTTTCAGTTTGCACTGCATTCCATGTGCTCGTCTGTATGTCCGTGTACCAGGAATTGGGACTATGACTCGTGTGGGTAATCGTGTTGAATGGAATTGTTTATGTACCTTCAGTAATCTGTAGAAATGAGGTATATTGAATATTTCGGATTTCATGCTTTGGAGATATGTCTTGTCAATTTCACTTGTCTTGCAACGTTTCCTCAGGGAAGCAGTAAAACGGTTTCCTAGCTATGGAGACTAGTCCAGCGCCACCTCCTGACAGGTATCGGTAACTGGGAGTAGTGAGTTTATTTTTTCATAATATTGTGTTCTGTACTGAATAATGGTCATGTTCCCAATATCTGCCGGTAGTATTATAATCTTTGTCCCTTTCCTGAGTCGTTGAGGACTGCCTTTTCCAGTGTGCTGAGGTGTTCACTTTTTTCATTCTGTTTAGTATTGGTGCTAAAGTTTGTCTGATTGGTTGTTGTGTTTCGTCCATCAGTGTGTTGATTTTCCGATTGAATTCCAGTACTGCAAGGAAGTCTCTTTTATCCATGGTTGAAATTCATCATTCGTAAGGACGGTTTTGTTGATGTTTACATTTTCAAACCTCTCAGAAACAAAACCAGAAATCGTATCACTAGCGAAATTCACAGTTAAAGCCCAGTGCCTTCCAATTTTGTCGTACTGCAAGTAGCAACCTTCCTTTTCCTACATGTCTGACGCCATTGGCGGCCCGTTCAAGGAAGTGCAAGTTGGCTTTGGGGCAAATTAATCTTCTGTTAAGATGCACCGTTAGTCCTGAAGGGGATTCCTTAACACCTATGCACGTCTAACCATCTTTCTCGGCTTCTGGAGAGTATTGCTATGCTTCCCTTATGTCCTTGACGACATTTAAAGTAATTGTTTCTACTTCTGCTTCGGAGCTTGTGGAACCGATTCAGTGGGAGTTAAAGCTGCTGCTATAGCAGCTTTGTGATGACGAGCATTTCCTCTGGTGATTGGGTCATTTTAGGCGGTAGAAGTGGCACACTTTATTAAAGCTTAAGTGGGAAGGGAGCATAATAACTGAAATGGATTGCTGATGATCGGAGCATGCTGCAAGGGTCTTCCAGAAGAGGTAATAAACCCTTTTTATGTCGACAGGGTTTCAAAATCATGTACCACTCTAAGGGCATATATTGAGTCAGTATAAATCTAAACCGAGTTTATTTTTTGTCAAAACCATACAGATGCAGCCTGCTAGGGCAGCACGGTGGCTCAGTGTCTAGCACCGCTGCCTCTCAGCACCAGGGATCAGGGTTTATTTCCTACCTTAGGCGACTGTCTGTGTGGAGCTTGCGTATTCTCCCGAACTTTTTATAGGTTTCCTCTGGGTGCTCCAGTGTCCTCCCACATTCCCAAGATGCGCAGGTCAAGTGAACTAGCAGTGCTAAATTGCCCATACTTTCAAGTTCATTAATCAGGGGCAAATATAGGGTTGGGGAATGGGTCTGCTAGATTATTCTTTGGATGATCGGTGTGGACTTGCTGGGCGAAAGGGTCTGTTCCCATACTGTAGGGATTCTAATCCAATCTTCTTCTAATGGCTCTGGTAAAGCCAAGCAGTTCGGTCAACTGCACAGAATACCTTACGGGCAGCACAGTGGATTCAAGGCTTTCAGAATGTGTGTATATCATATAACCAGCGAGCATTTGGTGATCAGACAGCCGAAAATAGGAGCCCTCTTTGTAAAGGATCACGTCTGGGTTGTCTAAAGGAGTTTCAGAGAGTTCAGGCTGCGGGGTGACAAACTCTTGCACCTACATGGAAACACTAACGATCCTTTGCCGGGGAATCCTGTATAACAGGGAGAAGTCTGGCAGGGTTTAAAGCGGAGTGTGCTAAAGCATAAGATTGTGATAAAGTAGGACGCCCTCATAGCTAGTTGTCCTTGACACCGTAAAATGCTCAGTCGCTGCACAATTAATCATGAGGTACACCAGGTACAACAAAAGAGGAACAGAAACTGCACAAGGATAATCCAATACAATAGGGGTGGACCTTTCTACCATTACAGCGGAAACCACCACATCTACAAACAGGCCGGCATTGCCCTTCCCATATAATAAAACAAAAATATAGGGCGCTGGAGATCCCCATTCATTTGTGTTAGAATACAAAACGCATATCCGTTCTATTCATTAACACAAACCTGAAACTGTTGCATATAGTCAAGGATGCCCACAACAGGCGCTGAGGTTAAGCACTGTTGTGATTCCTGAAAGGCCTGTGCCATTTCCGGTGTCCACTTCACCTGGGTCAACTTGTTTGGTGAGCATGCTTGTCGGAGAGATGCATCAATAACTCTATAGTCTGATATTTAATGACTGCAGTAATTCATCATGCACAAAACAGACAAAGGAACAGTTCATGTACAGGACGCGGGAGTAGAGATGTTAACGTTGGCTACCATGTGATCTTAAGCTGGTGTTATGAGACTGTATGACAGGTGGAGTCCAAATATTGCACAGTCTTTTGGGTGAGCTGCAGCTTTTCAATAGAGTACTTATGTCCATCCTGGAGCCAGAAAACAGAGGAATGCAACATTTTCATCGATGCAGGCATCTGGGTTGGGAGGTTCCTAATAAGAAATCAGCATAAGGAACCAAGATGCTTTTAGATGGTAGGTGGAGGTAATTAAGAGTACGTTGTGCCACAGAGACATGTGCAGTGGAGCTGTCCATGTGCCATTTTCGAAGCAGTATGCATGTATTTTGATGGCCACAGCAAGTAAAACCGAGAAGTTATTGGCTGTCTATTGACAATTTAATGGAGAAAAAGGCCAAGCAGAGGTCCATCACAGAAGAAGAAGTGGCAGGAGCAGAAAGGACAGTAAGGATGGCATTGGCATATTTCAACACTATGAGGAGCGGAGGACAACAATGGCATTGACACCCCTCAAGTCTTGCCTAAATCTCCACCATCAAGGTTTTCCGGTCGTAGGAATATGGAGGATAGGGGTATTGTGGGGATGAATGATCGACTTGAGAATTCATTGCTGTAGGAGGGAATGAACAACTCATTTTACATCGTCTTTTGCAGCTGGTGACAAGTTGTATGCTTTAAAAATGGCCCAATTTCACAGTGGCCGCATAAGGCTGTGCTTGTCAATGGAGTGCATCATTGGATTTCAACGATTATGGCTCAATAGTGAGTGATTAGGGGCTGCCATGGGGGTTGTGGCGGTGGTGTCTGTAATGTAAAGGTCGCTTCTTTGAATGAATAAAAACAACGCAAGCAAAACTCTTCCTACTCTCAGAGGGAAATTGTATTGCACCTGGATCCGGAGGGTGCAGTGGTGTAAATTCCTTCGGCAAACTGTGGATTTTGTATCGCACGGGCCCCAGATCCTTTGGATGCCAAGGGGATTTAATAGTGTTTAAAACCTGAAGAAATGAGACAGGTTTATTTCAGAATAGCGGTCGTTGTTTGCCACCGAGCCAAATAAAAGTGGCTAATCCTTCATTTCCAACGTAATAAAATCCAGTCAATGTCACTTTGGAAGGCAGATTGAGGAAATAGTGGAATAAGCTGTATCAGAGTCAAGGAGGCAAGCTGCAGTGCATGTAAGCTTGCACACAAAGCAGCTAGTCTGAATGATCTCGCGAAGGTTGGTGATTGCAGACGGCAGAGGATCATGCAAGAGAAAGAAGGGATGACAAGAGCAGGTCGAGTTTCCCCAGAAGTTTCATGCATAAAGGGAAAGAGTTGGAGAGGAAGGAGGCAGAAGAGCAAACCTGGAAGACTATTAAATGGGGTTATTGGAGGCAGTGAGCTCCAAGTTGAGGCTCTGTGGCGACCATTGGATGGTGGCATTTAGTTTGCAGCTGAGAAGGCCAACCACACAGGAAAGGAAAATTATGCCAGTGTCGGAGAACGTCGACGGACTGACGATGAGAAATGTTTTGGGGGGCAGAGAGAGATGTACAATCAAGGACACTCCAGCAACACCTACCGTGGAAACTGTGTTGGAATGAGAGCAAGTGGCTCTGGAGTTCAACAAAACTGAGACGATATGACCAACAGCTCAATGCCCATTCTGGCGCTTTCCAATGGTGAGGGAAAGAGTCATACCTAAGCAGCCTGCAAAATCTTCATTATGAGGTACACCTATACCTTAATGTTAGACCATAAGACATAGGAGCGGAAGTAAGGCCATTCGGCCCATCGGGTCCATCCGCCATTCAATCATGGCTGATGGGCATTTCAACTCCACTTACCCGCATTCTCCCCGTAGCCCTTAATTCCTTGTGACATCAATAATTTATCAATTTCTGCCTTGAAGACATTTAGCGTCCCAGCCTCCACTGCACTCTGTGGCAATGAATTCCACAGGCCCACCACTCTCTGGCTGAAGAAATATCTTCGCATTTCTGTTCTGAATTTACCCCCTCTAATTCTAAGGCTATGTCCACGGGTCCTAATCTCCTCGCCTAACGGAGACCATTTTCTAGCGTCCACCCTCTCCAAGCCATGTATTATCTTGTAAGTTTCTATTAGATCTCCCATTAATCTTCTGAACTCCAATGAATACAATCCCAGACCCTCAACCGTTCCTCATATGTTAGACCTACCATTCCAGAGATCATTCATGTGAATCTCCGCTGGACACGTTCCAGTGCCAGTTTGTCCTTCCTAAGGTGTGTTGTGGGGTAAAGTGTCGTGACGTGTCAACGTGACCTGTAGGGCTGTCGCTGTGGGGACGTTTGGTGTTGCTGCTTCAAAACTGTTGATGAAAACTGGACCTGCATCCTCGCACACGGTGGCCAAAATTCCAAAATGCTCTGCATCTGTCTCTGCTTTAGACCCCCTGTTGCTGTCCCTGTCCCCGGCTTTGTCCTTGATTCCATGCATGTGTTTATCGGGAGTAAGCCTCCCTTTCCTGCTTCTCATCGAAAAGACCCTGTCTCTCCATATGGGTAAGGGCAGCGAAGAGGCGATCCCAGTTCATGGATTGCCTTTTGAGTTTATGAGATTTCAAAGTCGGGCTTGGTTGGCTGCAGAAAATTGACAAGCATCTGGACAGCAAACCGATGATTAACTGAGGGGGTTGCCAGCAGACAATTCGTGTACTTCATTAAAGCGAGCAAGGAAAACAAGTAAAGGCTCATTTGCTTTTTGCAGACAGTCTCTAACATTGTCAAAGTCCGCCTGTTGCCGTGCAGACGTCATAATGGCAGACTTATCAGTCATCTCAAGCTAACTTGTTGCAGTGGCTCCGACAGTCCACTGTGACATGACGAATACTAGAGAGCCTTTCATTGCGGCCCATTGCGTTCCCTAAGCCAGATGCATGAGAGTCTGGTGATAGATATTTGAGCCGATAAGGGACGTATTGACCCACGGCACAGACATCAGGATGATCCCAAGGCATATCGAGAGGCATATTGCCGATCATTACTCAATGAAACTGATATGTGGGTTGTTCCATCTTTGAGTTTGAGAGTGTGTTTAGCTGGTGTTAGACGTGGAGGTGACAGTGGGATGGGATTCTTTGTGGTCTCGGTCACCAGTGTCGCTTCCCGACCCCCTTGTTGTTCGTGGGAGAGTGGTTCCAAGAGGGATTATCAGGGTTTGAGACAGTGAAAACTAGAGGACGAGAAGCGACGAAAGCAACAATTTCATCCATAGGAGGGTCATGGTCGGTGTGGGGACAAGAATTTTAGGATACTGAGGGTTTATAAGGTGGTGAGGCGTGAGGGGGCAGAAGGTGAAAGGTGGTTGGTGGCAGACAGCTTTCTTTATTATTACGGAGCTGATGGCCTTTCACAAGTTCTTTAAAATTATCGAAACATGGGAGCATGTAATCAGTGTCCCAAGAAGGTTTGCCATACCCACCCTCAATGTTTGTCGTGCAGTAATCAACGTTTTCAATTTTACAAGATACTTTATTGGCCATTTGCCATGGGATCACTCGAATAGGTCGGAATTGAAAAGAAAAACATATTGAATCTCATCTGTCTCCTTCCAAATAATAATGGGAAGTGACCCTGCTGTCACCAGGTTGTCTTCTACCTTACCTTTGCATCAAACGCTTTTCCCTTGGTGCTCCTGCGTTTTCTTGGAGTGGAAAAAAATGAACGTGGGCCATCCATCTCAGCGGGGCATGATTTTCTTATCGGCTGGAGAAATTTATAAGTTATTGACAACATTGTCACTTCCTCAATTCGAAAGTGTAAATCTTCAAACCGCGGAGAAATGAACAACAAGCACACAAAGATAGAAAAACATTTGCAACATTCTCAAATTCTCAAAGTCAACTTTAGTGATTATCGTTCTACAGCAGTGAAATTTCCAATCCCAACTGGTCACAGCGTCTTTCCAAAACTTGTGTCACCCTGTCGACTCAGTTTAGGATCACGCAGACAACCACTTTTTACTGGAGGTTTGCTTGGAACCCGTAATTAAGTGATCTTGCCGACTACACTGGATTGTTGAATAAATTCTTCGGATTCAGAAATTGTGCATTGATAAACTTTATTGCAGGATATCATAAGGAGAACATCTTTCCTTAGTACTACCGTGTCCTATTCCAAAGCTTTCCAGATCGCCACAGATTTACATAGTACACCAAATTCTGAGCTGACAGTAACTCAGTCAGACACAGAACCACAAGATAGTCACAACATGGCCTACGTGGCTATACCCTATGCAGAGTCCGGGATGAGCCTTGCCTGAGACTACATAATAAAATTATTCTTCCAAGACCTTGTTGCAATTCATATCCCAGGTATAATGTATACCCTTTGGTAGTGTCTGCCTGAGGTGCAGTTTTGCTTGTAAGGTGGCTGCAGATGAAGAAGTCATGAATTATTTGAGGAAAGCAGTAGCTATGTGGGAAAATCAGAGTGTTCTCGCTTACCAGGCGAATCCCGGTGTAAGGTAATAACAATATCATGACTGACTAAATGGCCGCATGCAAGCATACCAGTAAGGACTACGTACACACATCTATCACAACAAACCAAGACCGATAAGTAACAACGGGGGCAGACAACCAACCCTTCACCAGAGGCTCACTGCTGGTTGTGACTAACATGGTGACGAAATCCTTGAGAACAAATATACCAGCTCAGCGAGGAATCTTTCAATGTGATCCACAACCTGCGCTACAAATCTTCCACAAAATCACTTTTTAATGTGTATTACAAAGCATTGCAAGTTAAACGGTGTGGGAAAAACAACAATCTCATCTCCATACAAAAAAGGTCACTCGGAAATGTATGAATACGACTCTTAAAACTACGTGCCAGTGAGAATGCCCAAAGACATATCAGTTCTACATTGCAGAGGAAGCAGACATTCCCTTCCAAATGCCTTCTCCACCATGAGGGAAAATTTCAAATATTCCTACACCAGCCTAGTGTGTGTGCGCATGTGTTGATGGTTCTCTTAGTTTGGATGCTTTTGTGAGCTGCTGGCCTCCCACACTCCTTCCCAGACTGAATCCCATTTCTGCAGTGGCTTGTGAAGGCCAGATGCAGGAGTCACTGCATCACTTTACCTACTACAGAGACAGACACACTTACCACGCACACAAAGGCACACGGTGACATATTTAACTAAAAAATACGGACGTATGATTACAAACACACAGGTGCACACAGAGATATATTCGGCACATGCACACATACAAAGTGCAATACACACACAGATATGGACAGGGAAAATACAGGCACAAAAATACACAAAAAAACAAATCGATACAAACATGCAGAGACAAATGCAGACTCACATTGTGTAGTCAACATGGTGTTCTGCGTGTGTGATCATGCCTCACAGGTTCGTTTGAGTTATTTGATCAAGGGAACAGAAAGTTTGATGAGGGAACAGTATTTTGCAGTCTTTCTGGATTTGAATGATTTCTTCGATAAGTTTCCACATGGTGGGCTGTTCTGGAAAGTTTGATCTCATGGAATTCAGGGAGAGTTGGGCAAATCGATAAACAGCTCGCTTGATGGTAGGAAACAGTAGGTAATAATGGAAGGATGCCTGCCAAACTGGAGATCTGTGACTAGTGGAGTACATCAGCGGTCGGTTTTGGCCGCATTGCTGTTTGTTTTCTATATCATTAATTTGGATGAGAACGAGCAATACATAATTAATAAGTTTGAAGAAGACATTAAACAATGCAGTACATGTGTATCGTTTCCAGTAAGGAAAACTATCAGAAATTGCAGTAGAATCTTGATCTTTTGGTAGGTGGGCGGACAAAGGGTAAATGGAGTTTACTAAAGATAAATGTTGGATCTATATTTTTGAAAGTCAATTCAAGGGAGGAGTTTCATGTTGAATGTGCAGACCTTAAGGTGTGTTGTCGAATTGTGAGACATTGAGATAAAGGTGCACCGTTGTCTGAAAGTGGAGTCACAGGTAGACAGGGAATGAAGAAGACTTTTGGCACCCTGGCATCCATCAGTCAGAGCAATGAGTAGAGAAGCTGGGATGTTAATTTATAGGATTGCAGGACGTTGGTGAGGCCATACTTTCATTACCGAGTTCATTTTTGGCCACCTTGCTATAGGTAGGATGTTACTAAACAGCAAATAGTGAGAAGAAATTTACAAGGCTGTTTCCAAGATTCAAGTAACTCAGTTATGGGGAGGGGTTGTACACCCCAGGTCTTGTTTCATTAGCGTCTAGGACAATGAGGTGTATCTCACAGAAACGTATAAGATCTTGAGAGTCAATGATCGAGTGAATGTATTTTGATATTTCCCCAGGCTTGGTAAATCAATTTCTCGAGAGTGAATGGTTATGGTTAGAGGGGAGATAATAAAAGGAAACCTGAGGGCAAACTTCTTTAAACAGAGGATTAGTACACATCGAGTATGAGCTGCCAATGGACATGGTTGAGGCAGGTACATGAACAACTTTTCAAAGGAATTTGAACAAATTCACGCACAGGAATGGTTTAGACGGATTGGTGCCTTTTTAGCGGAAATGGGGTTATTCGAATGGCAGGTCTCTGTGCTGTCGGATGCTATGGCTCAATACGGTATGCGGGACATTTATTCAAACCACAGATTCAACAATGAGCTGGGTTGTGAGATTAGATGAAGCTCATTGCGGCAGGTGGTGTGGCCTCCTGTGGGTAGAAAATGGCAAACCCATTCTTCTGGATCCGCGTCCCGCTGTCAGCAAATTGTGGTGTAATTGCCCTTATCTGCCATGCTCAGGGTAAACTGCAGTAGAGCTGCGGGTTAAGAAACGTGACAGTGTCCCTAGTATTATCTTTTTCAAAAACATGCCGCAATGCTAGGGTTCACAGATTACCCAAATATCTGGACGAAGGTGATTTCTTCCAGCCGTGATGTGTGGGAGAATTGGGTTGGCACTGAATAAGAGTCACCCATCGGGTGGGGTGGGTACTTAATGAATTGAGTTAGAGAAGTGAGTATCAGGAATCGAGTTCGGCCTTGTTTCGACGATCCCTCTGTCACACTCAATGGAAATGGCACTGAGACAACTTAGCATTAGATTCAGCGCAATGAGTCAATGGTCCTGTGGACCCCACTCCAAGTTACAAAGCTGCAGAACAAATGTTCATTTAATGTTCTCCATTAGCTAAACTCATACCAAGATCCCGTTCACCCAACTTTCCTTGGAACACTGACCCATTTTTCAAGATGCTTAAAAATGACTTAATTTCAGAATTTTTAAACTTGTGATCTTCCATGAAATTGTCTCTCAAACTTTCTTTCTCTTTTATTCTTACGAAATCCTTTTATTTGTTGGTATTTAAACAGATTGCCCTGGCATCTCCTTCTAGCAGTGAGTTTCACACCCAGAACACCAGCTGTCATGTTACAATGTAGATATGGATCATTAAGCGAATGTGAACTGTCACATCCAGTATGGGCTCCAAGTGTTATCATGGTAGGCAGCGAAGACACACACAGATTTCCCGACCAAAGCACTGCGGTGGCATAAGTAGCATTACAGCGGAGAGGATAACTGCTTCTGATTTTCAAATCAATTCACAGCTTCCCATACTGGACAGATATCTTGTTCACGTTTTCAGAACAAGTCACCGTTGTGGCTTGCACAGCTCCACATGCCAGACAGATCGTGTTGTCCGGTTTACAAATCAATGTACTGCTCCCAAAATTGAAAGGGTAGGTAGTGGACTTGTGATCCCTGCACAGTGGATGGATTGCACTGTGCAGTACACCAGACTGGTCTGCACAGTGTTCCATGTTGAACAAATATCTCATTTGGGCTCGTAATTTTCCAGGCTCGATCTGTGAGGTACATTGAGTAACTGATGTAGCTCCAGCTCAGACCATTCCGCTATCAAAACCTGTCCTTCTGCAAACTATTGTCCAGTAAGTATGTATCCAAATGAAACTTGTATATATGCCATTCTTGCTATGGACTAAAGCAGACCCTCTGAAAACATACTTAGAAAGAAGACTCTACCCGAATATTATCTCGATTTAAAGGTAAATGTGAGGTGCTGTGTTTCAGATGTGATTCGATTGGTCAAAATATTCGAGATTAAGCAAATCACAATTCATTTAAACACTGAAGCCAAAATTCAACAAACGTTAGATGAACTTGGAATAACTTATTTAAATAGGAAAACGTAATTGAATAACAGGTTATTTAGCAACTAAACCAAAGCTGTTGCAATATGGTAACAAACGACAAATGCACACTTGTCAAAAAAACCCGAGAAAGTAGACGTTTTTATATGCAGTTCTCCAATCCAAGGGGAAAGAACATCAAAAGGCAATTCTAAGAGATATCAAAGAGAGAAAGTGTGCAGCGGCCGGGAGAGATTTGGTGCATTCCGACCCTGCTGAGTTTCCAGCATTATCTGCCGAAAGGAGAATCCTGGTTCTGTGAGAGCTTTACCATTTGTCCACCGAAGACGACCAACACGACAAAGTATCCAGGATGGGCCACAATAATCATAAGGAATATACTTTATCTACAAAACCCACGCCGTTATTGTAGCCTCTCATAAATGACTATGCTCCCAGAAGCTGTTAAATGTTGGTGGAGTTTTTTTGAAGTGAAACAAATAACTGAACAAAAGCATGCAGCAGGCGTAGTAATCAGAACCAAACAGGTTCGGAAGCCAGAAAACTTCCGACTCTGCAAAATGCAGTAAATTCATCGAGCTTGTCAAGAGAAAGCATCATCTCTTCTCAACTGTAAGCTTGCATTTGGAGATATGCCATAAGCCCAATTGCCAGCAGTACCAACATCTCAAACAGACCAATTATTACTCTGATAGAAAAGGGTTGTAGTGATAGGGGTTAAATGGAAGTGCTTGCCCAGTGATTGTGGCTAATATCATTCTCCTTGGATCCTGACCTTTTCACTGGAGGGATTCTTTTTCACTCATTAAGAGGCTTCTTTTAACTTATTAAACCATAATATCAGAGACGGCGTCAGCTTCAACAGGATTGGGATCGGTAGCTCCAGAGAGAGGGATCAGAAGAGAATCATAAAACAATATACTGGAATGTTTCAACAATTGACTCGAATCTGAGATCAATCGATTGGAATGTTCCAGTAATTGATCCAAATCTGAGAACAATTGACTGGAATGTTGCAACAATGGTCAGGAGTGAATCCTTGATTCTTTACTATGCTCCTCAGAATTGAGCATGGTTAGACTTGCATATAAGAGTTGTACTGATGATTGTTCAGGCGGGCTAGTGTCCACTTCTTGCTATTGTTGGTGTTCCTGTTAAGTCTATCTCTGTCAATTATATAATTTATTGTGAATGCTGTTGCTATTAATGTTATTTCTAATTAGCGAATACATAGAATATTATCTTCAGTTTCAGTCACAAACTCCATTTCATTTTCATGATTTTCAGTCTCCTCAGTCATAAACATCGATAATTGAACTAGACAGCTGAAAACCACGAGCCTTCCTTTTCCCCTGAACTGTCTTCTGTCTCTGCATCGTCTCCGTCATCAAACCAGCCTACACTCACCACTATAATATTCCCAATGTCTAGCAATGTCTCCGTGTTGCTGAATTAGCCATCATCTGCATCTTTGCTATCTTGAGACTACATGGCTCCAGCTCTCTTCTCATCACTCTTCGAGTTACAAGTACTTTAGCTTGAAATGTATTATTGTCTCTGCAGTTACTTCAGAACAGGAATCGGCATCATAGTAATAAGGTCACTGGACGGGTAATTACAACATAGGAAATAGAACAATACAGCGCTTCAGCTCTCGATGTTGCAGCGACCCTTGAACTAATCCAAGCTCATCACCCTACATTGGCCAATCGTCATGCATATGCTTATCAACGCACTGTTGAATTACCCATAATTTGGCTGAGCTAACAACATTGGCAGGCAGGGCATTTCACGCCCTTACCACACTCTGCGGAATGAACTTGCCCTTAACATTTGTCTTAAATTATCATCCTTCAATTTGATGCTGTGCCCCCTCGTAAAAGCAGATGTTATCATTCTAGGAAAAGCAGTCTCACTGTCTATCCTATCTAATCCTCTGATCTTATTCTATGTTTGTATTAAATCGCGTCATAGACTTATTCCCTCCAATGAGAACAGATCCAATCTCCTGAAACTTTCCCCATTCGACTTTCGCTTCAGACAAACATCCTGGTCAATCTACTTTTCACCTTTTCTAATGCGTCCACATCCTTCCTTTAATGGGGCAATGTATGTTTATGGACACCAAGACCCCTTCACAAATCCACACTACCAAAAATCTTTTCATTGACCGGGTATTCTGCCTTCCTGTTATTGTTTCCGAAGCGAATCACTGCATATTTCTCTGAACTGAACTTCATTTGCCACCTTGCAGCCCAGTTTTGCAGTTTATACAACTCTCTCCATACTGCAACATTCTTCTACACTGTCCACTACTCCACTGACTTTAGTAGCATCTGCAAACTTACTAACCCACCCACTTACGTCCGCGTCCAACTTGTTTATGAAAATGACAACCAGCAATGTTCCCAAAACAGATCATTGTGGCACACTATCACTAACCGGACTTCAGGCTGAATGTTTTACATCAATCACCACTCGTTGCTTTCTCACAGAAAGCAAGCTTCGCATCCAAACGGATAAATCACCTTCAATCACACGTCTCCACATTTTCTCCAGTAACCTACCATGCTGAACCTTATCAAAGGCTTACTGATGTCCATGTACAGCACTTCAATTACGCTCACCCCATCCACGTGCTTGGTCACTTTCTCAAAAAAAAAGTGTGGTTTGTGAGGCACGAAATGTCCTTGACGATTCCATGTTGACTATTTCCAGTCAAATTACTGCTGCTAGATAATGATAAATTCTATCTCTTATACTCCTTTCGAAAACTTGTTCTACAAAAGACGTAAGTCTCACCAGTTTATAAATACCTGGGTTAATCTACTGCCCCTCTTGAACAAAGGCACAATACTTGCAAACCTTCAGTCCTCGGGTTGTAAACCTGTAGACAATGAGGACTCAAAGATCAAGTCCATCTCCTTCCTCCCTTCCCAGAGAATTCTCATAAAAATCCCATTCCACCCAGGGGAGTTACCTACTTTCAAACCTTCTAGAACTGCAAACTTACTGACCTCAATCATTTCGCGTTTGATAGCCCCGTATCTCAGTCTTCTCCTGGACAATATTCTCCCTTTCATGAGTGAAAGCAGATGAGTAATATTCGTTTACCACCTCTCCAATCTTCACGGATTCCACACTGAACTTTCCACTTCTGTCTGAGACAGGACCTATTTCTACGTTCGTCATCCTTTTCTTTCCTTACACAGCTGCAGGAAACTTCAGCGTTCGCCTTCTATTCTACCAGCTAAAGACGGCTCATGTCCACTCCTTGCTCTTAACTCTCTCTGAAAATCCTTTCGAGCTACACTGTAACTCTCCATCGCCTCATCTGAAGCATCTCACCCCAATGTCATATAAGGTTCTCTCTTCCGCTTAAGAAGAGATATTATTTCTTTCGTAAACCACGATACCCTTAACTTATCACTCCTCCTTGCCTGACAGAAATTTAGCTATCAAAGACATGCAAGATATTTTCCTTAAACCAGCTACATATTTCGATTGTCCCCATCGCCTGCAAATTGCTGTCCCATTCTATGCCTTCTATACCAAGCCGAATCGCATTATAGTTACCCTTCCCCATCTATAAGCCTTGACCTTTGGCATGTCGCTATCCCTTTCTATCACTGAACTAAACGTAACTGAATCATGAGTACTTCTCCAAAGAAATCACCCACCATTAAATAAAACACCTGGCCTGGTTTATTTCCCAGTATCAAATCCAGTTTGGCTTCACCTCATGTCGCTGCTTCGATTTGGTGTGTCTTGCAACCCTCCACACACATTGGACAAAAAGTGATTCGTAATAGATTTGCCAATCTTTTATTCCACACTAGTGGAACTTGGCGGAGGCCCATAAAAAACTCCCAGCAGCGTGACCTGTCCTCTCCTGTTTCTATCCTCAGCACATACCACCCAGGAGAGGAGTCCTCGTCAAAAGTACTTTCAGCCACGTTATACCGTCTCGGAAAAAGTAAGCCACACCTTCCCCTCTTTTACCACCTTCCCCCATTTAATGACAGATCTAAACCCTGGAACATGCAGTATTCATTGCTGGCCTTGCTCTATCCATGTCTCAATTTTTCCTACGGCATCGAAGTCCCAGGTACCTATCCATGGTACAATCTCACTACCTTATTCTGGATACACATAACATTGAAGTAGACACACTTCTAAACAGCTTGCTCTCTTAAAGCACACTCTTGTGATCGTGAAGTCCTGTCTATGTCCTCCTTACTCTCATTCACCTGTGCACTGGAACTACAACACAGCTTCCAAACCCCCTGCTAAGCTATTTAAACCTACCTCAATAGCACAAGCAAATTTCTCACCTAGGATATTAGTACTGCTTTGATTCAAATGAAGAAATCCACCCTCTTGTTACATCCGTGCAGCCACGTCTTCAGCTGATATCACTCCTTGCTCTTTGCCTCACTAACATGTGGTACATTTAAAATTCCGGACGTATCAATTCTGTTCGTTCTCGCTATTACCTTCCACACTTGCTCCCTGAAATCCTGCCAAACAGCCCTATCGCTCATTCTACTTGTGTCGTTGGTGCGGATGCAGACCACGACCTGGGGCTGTTCACCCTCTCCCTTCAGGCCGCCAAAGGCACGATCCGAGACATCGTAGAGCCTTGCACCTGGAAGACAACACCCCAGCCGTGAGTCTGTTTGGTTCCCAAAAAACCTGCTATCTGACTGTCTCACTATTTGGTCTCCAGTGACTAACACTGTCCTCTTTTCTCCCCTTCCCTTCTGTGCAACAGTATGCCCATGCTAAGTCATCCCCTCCAACAGTATTCAAAATGGTATACTTGCTTTTTTTCAGGGAACCGACCACAAAATATCCCCGGCATAGACAGTTTACACCTTCAAACTGTTACCCAGTTTTCTTCGTGCCTACAAGCAACGACTTCCATGTAACTCTAACCTATCAGAATCTCTGCCTCCCGAATGTTCCGAAGTTCATCCAGCTCCCGCTTCAGTTCCCAGACACCGTCTTTGAGGTGCAAAATGTGGGTTCACTTCCTGCAGATGCGAATGGATAGGGCACTAATGGCATCCCTCACATCAAACATATGCAGAAGGAACATTCCTCTCCCTGCACTGTCATCTCTGCGAGTCCCCTTATCAGAAAGTTTAAAAAAAAAACGAAGTTGACATTACCTGATGTGTCCCTTGTATGTACGGTTAGAGGAGGTGGATTGGTGGGAGGTCCTGCAAGGGTAGAGGCTCGGTTTTAGGAAACACTCTCTGATATAGCTGACGGGAAAACGTCTCTCCTTTACCGGAAAGCTCTGCTTTCGTGCTGTCGTGGCAGATGTTTGACATAGTCTTTTAAAGCTGTAAATCAGTGACTCACCATTCCCGACAAGTCCCGGTCCAAGCTCCCTCTTTTGCTGCAACTGCCAGCTGAAATGAAGGGTTCCTATAGTCTAGGGAAGCGTTTGAAGTTTTAAATCAGTGACTCATCTTTCTTGACAGGTCCTAGTCCACCTCGAGCTCTTCCTATTGCTGGAAACTGAAATGGAGACCTTCGACCCTCAAGGTAAGTTTTCAAAGTTTTAAATCAGTAACTCACTTTTCCCGACAGGCCCGCTGGTCCAAGGACCCGCTCTTATTCCTGCTGGTAACTGAAATGGAGATCTCCGAAGCTCGAGATGTGCATGTAAAGATTTAAATCAGTGACTCACCTTTCCCGACAGGCCCGTGGTCCAATCTCCCGCTCTTCCTGCGGATGGCAAGTGAAATGGCATTGCAATTCAGAGACACAGGTTACAACTCCGAAGGGAGAATTTGAAATCCGACCACAGCCAGACAAATGTTGGAATGAACCAAAATTTCACTGATAGAAACCAGAGGGCTTATTTTCATTATTTTACAGACAGCCTTTCGTAAAGAACCTGAACGTTTTGCCAACTCTGGACTACGTGTGGCTTCAGACTAATAACGAAATGGTTGACTTGACAAATGACCTCATGGTAAATTGCAATTCGTCATGGACGGCAAATGCTGCCCTTCCCAACGATGTTGACATGTTGTGAAACAACAAAACTAAAGATGAAATAATCCATGGAACTGTGGAAGCTGGAGAACCTAAATAAGATTCTCCATCATCTCACAGTGTTCGAGAATCTCAGCAGTTACGGCAATCTCGCACGAGAAACACAGATAACATTTCGAGTCCAGTGACCCTACATCAGAATTGAAAGCAAAACGTTATCATTTATGCTGGTATCGGGATGGTTGGTTTACATGAGGGCAGGGAAGGAGACGGTCTGTGGAATTGAATGGATGGAGAAATGGCCCGAAAGAGGAAAAACAAAACGAACGTCAAGGAAAGGGATTGCTGATGAACTGGAAGGAAAATAAATTGGTGGTTGTTCTAACAGAATCGCTTTTCCCATATTACTGAATATCACGTGCATTTAAGTTAGTCCCTGTTTAAAGTGAGTCATCTTGCGTCTGTCTCTCCTCTCCGAGTGTTGTGATCAACCCCATCGAGATTGCTGAAGATGCCGTTACAAATGCTGAGATGCAGAGAAAGGTAAAGTTCCATTGTCAATTGCTACAACTGTGTAGAGACCTAAAGGCGTTTCAAGCAGGAGGAGAAAATGAGGAGAGGCAAGTATTTTCATCATTGAGTTGGTGAGGCATTTGACCTGCTCCTTTCATTGGAAATTCTGCGTAATTTCTGTGGGCGATTTTATCCGGTTTATGTTTGCAGCTGCTGTGTGGAATCAGAGAGACTCGAGTGTTCAGTGACCCAATTCTGGACACTGCATTTAGTTTTTATCTGTGTCCATGGGAAACAAATGGAGCCAAAATTTGCAGAAGGGGACCTCAGTAACAGAGAGGAGCAGAGCACTGCAATTTCCTCTCTGGGCTTTCCAGGAATATTGTTCTGAGCTGGATCTTAGCTTGTTGCAAAGTGTGAACCCAGTCTGTTTGAAAAATAAGGTGGTAACACAGCTCTGTCCTCTCCTTCAGTCTAACTTGCAGCCGCACGCCACGGCAGACGCATGCTGAAACTCAGATGAAGCGTACAGTTTCTGGTCTGGAACTTTCCAGGCAGGAGGAAGTGACATATGCATCATCTGCAAATTGCATTCCTCCAGTGTAGCTACTCTCTGACAGAAGCCACCTACCCGCTGACAACCAATACATCTATCTCCAAAGAGGAAGGTAGAGGAAAATAAATGTGGAAACAGAGTGACTGGCGAAAACGTGGAACTGTGGAAAACTAGAATTCATAAAAAGAATGCCTTTGAAAATCAGATTAATTTGAAGAGTGGTAAATTGCTGTATAAGTTGAGCTACGTCTCCACAGTATTGAATAGGGGGAAATAGAGCTAGTGACAAAAATACTGATTATTGATCAAAGCGATTTGATCCTGGAAATATCTTGAAGGCTGGGAAGCAGCCATGGTGGATTTAATTACTTAAAACATGAAGGAGAGCGAAAACAGAAAATTAAATAGTGGACAGTTTGATGTCAGCTGTGAGAAATATATTAGGACTATTTATAAGAAATATGACAACTGGACACTTAGGGAATAATGATAGGACTTGGTCGGGTAGGCCGAGATTCTGGAAAGGGAAAAGATCTGTGATAAACTTGCTGGACATTGTGTAAGTTGTCTGTTGTGACATCGACAAATCAGAACCAGTGGGAGTGCAGTATTTGGATTTTTAGAAGACATTTGACATGTTTGCACATAGTTGAGGAGAGAATTTATGAGTCTATGGGTGGGTAGGGGTGAAACATAACACATGAAATACAATTTGGGCAGTCAATCCTTCCCTGGGGAAATATCTTTGTCGATTGAGTCTTTCCATGCCTCTTAGTGTCTTGTATACCTCGACCAGGTCACCCCTCTTTCTCCTTCTCTCCAGAGAGAAATGTCCGAGCTTCGTCAACCTCACTTCATAATGCAAGCACTCCCGTCGAGGCAGCATCCTAGTGAACGTTCTTTGCACCCTCTCCAAAGCCTCTGTATCTTTCCTATAGTAGAGCACTCAGAACTGGACGCAATATTCCAAGTGTGGTCTCTCCAGGGACTTGTGGCAAAGACTCGCAGCTCTTAAATCCGATCCCCCTGTTAATGAAAGCCAAAACGCGACATGCTTGCTTAACAATCCTATTCACTTGGGTGGCATCGTTGAAGGTTCTATGTGCTTGAACACCAAGATCCCGCTCTTCCTCCACACTGCAAAGAATCCTGTCTTTAATCCTATATTCAGCATTCGTATTCCACCTTCCGAAATGATCACTTTACATTTATCCAGTTTGAACTCCATCTGCCATTTCTTTGCCCAACTCGTCATCCTGCCTTCGTAACGCTGCAGCCTGCAACAGCCCTCGATACTATCGACGACACCTCCAATCTTTGTGTCATCTGCAAATTTACTGACCCACCCCCCAAACTACTCATCCAAGTCATTTATTTAAAAAAAATCTACGAAGAGCAGAGGTCCAAGAACAGGGCTTGCTGGAACCCACTCAACACTGACATCCAGGCAGCATATTTTCCATCTACCGTCACTCTCTGCCTTCTGTCAACCAACCAATTCTGAATCCAGATATCCAAATATCCCTGTATCCAAGACTTCCTGACTTTATGAATGAGTCTATCACGGGGAACCTGATCAAATGACTTGCCGAGTCCATAGACACTACATCCACTGCTTGACCTTCATAGATCTGACAGGTCACCTCCTCAAAGAACGCAACAAGTTTTGTGAGGCATAACCGGCCCGTCACAATGCCATGAACACTGCCTTTACTCACGCCATCCTTTGCCACAATATTCATAAATTCTATCCCTCAGAATTCTTATCAAAACTTTGCATACCACAGATGTAAGATCGACTAATCTGTAATTGGACGAGATTTCCGTATTAACCCTTTTGAAAAGAGGAACAACATTCAGCTCCTTCCAATCCTGCAGTACGACTCTTCAGTGGAGAATGAGGAGGCAAAGATCCTCTCCAGCGCTTAGCAATCTCCTTTCTCGCTTTATTAGGATGAGCAGCTTAGGATGAATTTGGTCTGGCACTGGGCACTTACAAATCTTAACGTTTGGTACAGTTTCCAGCGCATCAACTTCATCAATCTTGATCTGCTAAAGCCGTATCCCAGCTCCTCAACGTTCTCATTCACAAAAATGTCTCTTTCTTTCGTGAAAACCAAAGCAAAAAACAACTCTTGTAGGGTTTTCCCTAACTGCTCAGACCGCACGCACAAGTTCCCTACGCTATGCCTGATCAGGTCTACCTACTCACTGATCTTTCCCTTATTTCTCAGGCATGAGTAAAATACCTTTGGGTTCTCCCGAATTCTTCCTACCAAGCCGTTTCCGTGCCGCGTCCTAGCTCTCCTCAGTCCATTTGTAAGCTCCTTGTAGCAAGCCTGTAATCCTCTAAAGCTGTGCTAGACCCTTGTTTCCTCCACCTTACGTAATCTGCCTTCTTCCTTTTGAAGAGAAGCTCCTCTGTTCTCATCATCCAAGGTTCCTTTATCTTACCCCTTCTTAAGTGTCTAAGAGCAAACGTTCGTGCATCACTTGGAACAACAGCTCCTAAACAATCTCCACATGTCTGCTCTGCCCTTTTAGTTAGACAACTGCTAGCATAATGTATTTCCCTACCCCTGTCTGATGGCGTCATAATTTCCTTTTCCACAATAAAGTATCTTCCCTCCGGAACAGCTCCTATCCCTCTCCAAGGCTATGGTATATGTGAGGCAGTTGATAGATTTTTTAGATTTTAGATTACTTACAGTGTGGAAACAAGCCCTTCTGCCCAACAAGTCCACACCGCCCCGCCGAAGCGCAACCCACCCATACCCCTAACCTAACACTACGGGCAATTTAGCATGGCCAATTCACGTGACCTGCACATCTTTGAACTGTGAGATGAAACCGGAGCACCACGCAGTTACGGGGAGAACGTGCAACCTCCACACAGTCAGTCGCCTGAGGCGGGAATTGAATCCGGGTCTCTGACGCTGTGAGGCAGCAGTGCTAACCACTGTGCCACCGTGCCGCCCACTGTCACTGTTGCCAAAATGTTCTCCCACTGTGAGATCTGACACCTGTCCTGGAACATTGCTGAGCATCAAATCCAAAATGGCCTCTGCTATCGTCGATCTGTCTACATACTGAGTAAGGAAACCCTCCTGAACACACTGACAAAAACGGCTCCATCCATACCATCTGCATTAAAGAGGTTCCAATCGATATTGGGAAAGTTGAGATCACCCATAACAACAACCCTGCTAAATCTGCAATATTTCAACATCTGCCGGCATATGAGTTCAACAATCTCTCTACTTCTCTTAGGGGGTCTTTTGAAACCCACCCCCTCCAATGAGGTGGCTGTTCTCTTGCTGTTTCTACCTTCCACCCATACTGTCTCAGTAGACAAACCTTCCTCAGCAACCTTTGTTTCTGTAGCTGTGATGCACTCTCTGATTAGCAATGCTCGGGCTCCTCCTATTTTCCCACCCTCACTGTTCTTTTTAAACGTTCTAATCGTTGGAACATTAAACAGCCAATCAAACTCCCCTGTGATACCCACTTCTCCGTAATGGCCAAAACATCATAGCCCCAGTACTGATCCATGATCTAAGTTAGTCACACTTATTTCTGACACCCTTGCGTTAAAGCAGATACACTTTACCCGATCATTTCGTTTCATCGCGTGAGAAATCTTCCCAGCAGATTCTCTACATCCTGTCACTGTCCCATCTGCACCTGCCCTCATCTCAGATATGTAGCTCTGATGTCCAACCTCCAGCCAAACTAGTTTAAACCCTCCCGAAACACACGAGCAAATCTCCCATCCAGGACATTTTTGCCCCTACAGTTCAGATGCGAAACGTCCTTCATGTTCATGTCCAACCTTCCCCAGAAGGTATCTCAATGGTCTAGATATCTGAAGCCTTCCCTCCTGCACCAGCCTCAGACACGTGCTCAACTGCATTTGCTGACTGTTCCTCATCTCACTATCTCTTGGCAAAGGTAGAAAACCCGAGATCACTACTTTACTCGTCCTACTCTTCAGCCTCTAACCTAGCTCTCTGTAGTCACTTGTAAGCTCCTCATCCCTATCCTGGCTATAACAGTGGTGCCAATATGTAGCATCCGCAGCAATGATGTTCCAGGGCTGAGATGATTGATGCCCACTTATGATAATTTACTTCTCTTCAGTTATGAATGACTCTGAATAGTTGAGAGTGTACAATTGACTCATTAAGTCCATTTTGCTCAGGATCCTTGATGTCATCGACAGTCAAGTACTGCTTTGATATTAGAAACAGTCTGTCTTTTTAGATTAGATTACTTACAGTGTGGAAACAGGCCCTTCGGCCCAACAAGTCCACACCGACCGGCCGAAGCGCAACCCACCCATTCCCCTACATTTACCCCTTTACCTAACACTACAGGCAATTTAGCATGGCCAATTCACCTGACCTGAACATCCTTGGACTGTGGGAGGAAGCCGGAGCATCCGGAGGAAACCCACGCAGACACGGGGAGAATGTGCAAACTCCACACAGTCAGTCGCCTGAGTAGGGAATTGAACCCGGGTCTCTGACGCTGTGAGGCAGCGCTAACCACTGTGCCACCGTGCCACCCACATCTCTTATCTGCGCACGTGCAGTCACCTCTTTCTCTCATATCGATAGGTCATGGCATAGAAGCAGGGAATGTTTTCTTCAAACAGAGAGTAAAAAATGCCAGGGATTCTGTTTTTCACAGAGTTGGGAAGCTAGATCACGAAGAGTATTTATGGGGAAATGTGTGGATGACGAACTTTAGAGAATTGAGGGCCATGACGAAATGCGAATTGAAGATGATTTGAGTCTGAGAGCAAATCAGCCGTGATCATTTCGAAAGGCAAGGCAGATTTGGGAGGAAACGACCTGCTCCTGAGTCTGATGTTTTCAATTTATGTTCCTGGAATTTTAACAGTTTTTACTTTTCAGAAAACTCTGTTATGGAATGTTGCACTCAGGGAGGTTAGAGGATTTTGTGAGCCATCTCTGGGTGACGTATGGGGGACTTCATTCACAGAAACATGATCTGCAACATGGAAAACAAATGAAGCACAAGTTGCAGAGAGAGCAAGATTTTCGAGAGATGAAAGACCTCGTTTATACATCATATTTTTTCAAACCACCCGAAGCATGTACGACAGCCTTGAGGGACTGAATAGTCTCCACTGTTCCTGTGCACCAAGTTATTGGAGGAAATGACCTCTGACTGTTCTTCGCTGGCAGGTTGAGTAGTCGAATCGAACATCGGTACATTGGACTGAGGAGCAGGAGTGGGGCATGATACACTTCGAGCTTTCTCAAACATGCATGAAAATCGTGGCTGATCTGGTTTTGGTCTCAGCCGCATTTTCCTATCAGTATCACATGACTTGATTAACATGTCACGTGATTGACTTACCAGAAAGGCACTACAAACTTCCAGTGAAGAGAATTCCGACTTGAATTGCCCGATTAGAATTTCTCCTTATCCGTCTTATCAGCCACAGAGCATGTAAACAGACCCATTCCTCTGTGCCAAACGTATATCCTAATCTGATCCAGTCCCATTTGCCAGCGTTCGGCCCCTCTAAAGCCTTCACATTCATGTATCCATCGAGGTGCCTTTTCAATGTTGTCATTGTCCCAGCTTTCACCACTTCCTCTAACAGGCAAATCCATACAAGCACCACCCTCCATACATGCAACAAAATTATGCCCCGAAGGCACCTGTAAAACGTTTCCCCCTCACTGCAATACTTTCTTTTATGTGTGTGAAATCCCCAGCCCTGGGAAAATAAAGCCCTTGGCTACTCATAGCATTAATTTCCCTCATGACTTTATGAAGCTCTATAATGTCACCTCTCAGACTCCATTAATCCATGGAGAAATTATGACACACCTTGCGTTAAAGCAGATACACTTTACCCGATCATTTCGTTTCATCGCGTGAGAAACCTTCCCAGCAGATTCTCTACATCCTGTCACTGTCCCATCAGTCTTAGAAAACCATCAGTCTTCCATCCTCTCTCTTCACCTCGAACCCTCCAGTCCCAGCAACATCCTTGGAATTTTTTTCTGCACTGTCTCAATGTTAACAATATCGTTTGTATAGCAGAGTCAGCCGAAATAAATGCAGTATTGTAAATGTGGCCTCACTAACGTCCTGTTCAGGCGGAATATGACCTCACAAGTCCCATATTCAATGCACTGACTAATATGGGCATGATACCAAACGCGTTCTTCACCACCCTGCCGAAATGCGACTTCAGCTTCAAGTAACGACGAGATTACAACCTTTTCTTCAATAGCACTCCTCAGGTGCCAACATTAATTCTATAAGTTGCACTCCTCAGGTGCCAACATTAATTCTATAAGTTCTGCCCTGTTTCACCTTACCAAAATTCAACACCCCACATTTATCTAAATCAAGATTAATCTGCACCTCTGAAAAAATGCCCTGAAGTCATCCAAGTTAATAGAGCATAGAAAATTGAACAACACACGACAGAATAGGCCCTTTTGCCCTTGATGCTGAGCCAGACTTTTATCCTACTTTAAGTTTAAACTAACCTGCATAGCCTTCATTGTACTAACTTCCATATGCCGATCCAAGTGTCTTTTAAATGTCCCTAATCTATCTAACTCTACTATGTCATCTGGCAGCCAGACTCCATGCAAACACCAGTCCCGGTGTAAAGAATCTACCCTTTAAATCTCTCCTAAACGTTCCACCAATTACCTTTAAGTTGTGCCAATCGTGATAGTCATTTCCACAAATCTAAAAGGTGTATAGGTCTCGACTCTATCCTTTGCTTCTCAACATTTTGTCTACCTCGATCACGTCACCTATTATCCTGTTTCGTTCTGATAAGAAAGGCCCAAGCGCCCACAAACTCTCTTCAAAAACCTGCCTTCCACTCCAGCAGCAGCCAGGTAAATCTCATCTGCATCCTCTATTATGCTTCCAAAACTTTCCTATAATAATGCGACCAGAACTAAACACAAAGGTCCAAGTTCTCCACTGTTCACTACATCATCGATTTTCAAGTCTGTTGCAACCGTATCAACCATGCACACATTCACATCAAAGTCACTTCCATAAATGATGAAATCAGTGGTCACAACACTGATCATTGCGCAACACTGCTAGACAGAGGTCTGCAGTGTGATAAGCAATTCTCTACCGCAACACACTGTCTCCCACCTACAATACAATGTTGTAGATAATTGGCTTGCTCATCCAGGATCCATTTAATAGTTAGCCTTACTGAATTGCTTTCCATGAAGAGCTTTGTCGAACGTTTTGCTGAAGTCTAAATGGGTAACGTCTACCACACTGCCTTCTTAAATTTTCTTTGTTACCTCTACAAAAAACACATTCATGCTCGTGAGACACAATTTCCCATTGACAAAACCATATCTCACATCACTCTTTGCATCTGAAAATACATGTGCATCATATTTTCGGAATCCCCTACAACACCATACACAACAACGATGTCAGAGTCACCGGTCCATAGTTCACTGAGTGCTCAGGTCACTAATTCCTTTTCTAGTCTCTCTCCACTATATGACACAACAAATGTTAAATGTAACCAACTTGGTGATATGACCAATATTATTGCACCGAGACGGAGTCAGGATCAGTGTTATGAACAAGTCAGGCATGTATCTCTAATCTGCTTAAATTAACAAATTCATGACTAAAATAATGTTAAACAAACTACGACGGAGAGATCAATGATAAACAGTTTAGATATTGGAAACATGGACATCGATGTTCCTTTTCTAAAACAACGGACACATGTACATGCTTGATGAAAAACTGATAAACCAAATCTGTGTGGAGCGTTAACTTAAAGAACTTCGGCCAAATATGAGGTGAACTGATGGTGAAACGAAAAATGAGAGATTGTCCAAAATATTGTCCAGTTTACCAAGGTATTCCGCTCTAACATATTGCGAGCAATGGGATTTCCTCCTGGATCAGTTAGATTTGGATAAATTCTCTTTTGCTTCAAGCAATACAGAGATACGAACACTCATCAGAAATTCTCCATGCGTGCCTGAGTGTTTTTAGCTCGTACACATTGCTTGAAACAGGACTGCGGACAGAGAGGGGAAGCAGTAGGCCGTTCTTTTTCAGGAATGTTTAGTTTCCTCACTCTCTGAGTTGAAACACACAATAATGTTATTGAACCCCAAACTAGACTATGTGTGATCTCCTTGAACATTGTCGGAACTGTATGACTTCAGCACATTCCCTGCTGCATGTTGGTGCATTATTGCTGCCGTTGTACACAGAGTCGTTTCCGCAGCAAGGATAGTCCCAAGAAGGCATGTTTATATGCGCCTATGTAATCTAAAAGTAAAGCTTTTAACGGCTTCACAGTATCTTTCTGAAAATGAATGTGTGTTATTCTTAAATTACTTCGCCAATTTTATTCTCCCGACAAGAGGAAATGTCCATTAAGTATTCATTAACTAAACTCTCCTCAAGATCTTATATGGTCAAGTACAACATCTGTCATTCTTGGCCTACACTGTTAATCCTTCATAACATAACATCTTCATCCCAAGACTGAATAAAAAGAAACACCTTTGAATAAAATTATGTCTTTTTTCATTTCAGTTTTGGTGATTAAAAAAGACTCCACACAATACATCAGATGTGGTCTTAGGAATCCGTAGTGCAGAAGCAGTAAAACATCGTTTAGATCATACTCAACTGCGTTTTCAAGAAACAGCGTCATTCCATTTTTCTTCCAAACCACTTGGAGCTTCTGCAGACTACTTGATAAGGTTCATATACCAGGATACAGACATCCTCTGTACCAGCGAGATCTGCAATCTCTCTCCAGTTATATAATTTACGTTTTAATTTATAATTTCCCCAAAACACAAAATTCACATTGCCACATTTTACTCAAAATGTTTACTCACTGCACTCCCCTGTCTGTATCCCACTCCAGTTGATTTGTCTCCAGATACAATCTTATTGAATGACTATCCTGGTCATCCTGGAGCTAACCGAACTGCAACACATTCAGCCCCTTCATCCAAATCATTAGTCGAGATTATAATATGTTGATGACCTCACAATGATCTCTGCAAAAATCCCACTAGTTGCAGCTTTCCAAACTGAAAAAAATAATTGATTATCTTTACTTTGTATTTCCTGTTAGCTAACCAGGTCTCCCCTGTTCCTGTGTTGTTTCGTAAAAAGATATACGGCATATTCCTGTACTATGCAATGTAATCAAAGTGCTCAACGAGTATATTATTTTCCCACCTAACTACGTAGTTGGCCAGAATGATCTACTCCTGTCTCTTTAAAAAGGATCTTGGCTGGCCTAATGTGATCTTCCTCTTCCGCTGTAACAGACTTCATAGGTTGCAGTGAGAGAATACCACATGTGTAGGAGCAACAGTTTTCCATTTCACCTCTCGAACCTGCTGCACAATTTAGAAACATCTGATCGGATCTCATTGTGGCTGAACACTGCTTTCTTTACTGTTGCCAATCAATATTAGCTCTCCCGTCTTTCAAAGCATTGAGGTCTTCACTGTTCCCTGGGGATGAGGTCACAACAGACAGCACAGTCCGATGGAGAATGAAAGTTCTTCGCATCAATAGTAAGTAGTTGACCTCTAAATTTTAAAGTCTGTTAAGCTCACAGCAAGTCAGTTTTTATTTGAGAAATATTTGCACAACAAATATGAACAGACGTACACTATTCAGTCCCTCAAAACTATCCTAAATTTCATTGACCCAGTCCAGTCGGGTATTTCTCAAACAAAACCTCCACTGCTTAGTTGTAATGACATTTCTAATAACTTTCGTCGTGAGCAAAAGATATTGGAGCAGAATTACATCATTTCTGACCATCAAGTCTACCTGCCTTTTTGTTCCTGGCTGATATGCATGTCCATACAATTCTCCTGCCATTTTACCATAAGCCTTGAATTATGTACTAATTACAATTGTACCTGATTCTGTCTCAAAGACAAGATTGGACCCATGTTTCTGAATGTCTGTATGTGTGTGGGTTTGTCTTTATCTGCTAATTTCAGGAGACAGAGAATTGTCATGGTTCCAGAGGGTCTTAATGTTTTTCCCTGATTGGAGGTTTGTGAACAGCATTATTCGTGCACGATTCACTTTCGTTTGCATTTATAACAATGATTAAGATGAAAGCACGGAAGGTTTGATTCGCAAATCTGCAGATGACGCCCACATTATTTGCGTTTTGAACAGTAAAGAAGGTTCTCCAAATTTGCAAAGAGACCTGAATCAATTGGATCAAGGAGTCATAGCATTGTGCAGCATGAAACAGACTTAAACCTGTATGACGATATCACCCCTCAGACTAACTCATACATAATGACCAGATACAATAAATTGATCTAATTCCATTTGCCAGCAATTGGCCCATTTCCCTCAAAACCTTCCCTTTTCGTGCATCCATTCAGATGCCATTAAAAGTCTGTAATTTTACCAGCTTCTTGCACTTCCTCTTACACTATTGTGCACACGCACACCCTTTGCGTGCAATAGTTGCCCTTTTTTCAAAGGTTTACCCGACCCTGAAGAAAATAAATTGTCTATTCAAACTATCTTTTCCCCTTATGATTTTAGAAACCCCTACAAAGTAAAATTTGACTCCGATAAACTGCTGTGCTTTCTGCCATCCCGGGCCTTAATTTTGAAATTGTAAACTGACAACTCTTACTTCTCGATCAAGTTACAATTCTAAAATAATTTTAATCAACATGTTTAGAAATATTGTGGAACAGTTCTGGGTGACATGAATCTAAACGTTTGTGTCCAGAGATAGGGACACTACCACCACATGGCAATAACTCCTAAAGCTCCAACATTATTCTCTAGTTTTTGTTCATCAACCTGTTCTGACATGGGCGCGACCCATTTCACAAGACCAACGCTGTGAGCAGATTTTGGGTCACATTTAAATTGCTCGTATTTAGTTCAGTATTGAGTTGTTAAAATCTCATTAACTTTAGTGAAAGTTGCAGGAAACATTATTCATTGTGAATCAGATGTAAGGTATGTGCCTCAACTGTAGGATGTTGAGTGCATGTAACCTGTCATCGAGGAAAACCATGAATTTATTTAATTTCTTGGCTACGATTTCCAGCTCAAACAGATATTATCTGTACTCTGAAATAATATGGAATGAAATCCTGCAGACACACGTTGCGCTTGGAAAAATCTCGAATATATATAACAAACAACGAAAGAGCACTTTTTCTGGCCCCAAGCACCAGTGACTATTACCCGCCTATAACGTGTGACTGTCCTATTCCCAAAACCACTTGTTTGGTAAAAAGTGGGCTGATTACTTTCCAGCCTCTCCTCACTACTGTCTGGTTCTGCCGACCAAGCCTTCCTCCTCCTTCTGCCCGCATACAGCAAACTAAGCTCAGGGTCTTTGTGGTAACCAAGGGCAAATTTTGTTGATATCCTGGAAAGGGGAGGTTCTTTTAAATGTGAAGACAGAGTGTGTTTGAGGCCAGGAGGTGGGGAGCAAATAATATCGCTATAGTGTAATTTGGAAAATGAAATGTACTGCAGTTTTGCAAAACAAAACAAGGGGAGGCCGTATTCAATTAAAATTCGGAACTTTGGTAGTGTTGTATAACAGAGGCCCAGCGTTGAGGTACAAACGTTTGATGTTTGTGTCACATTCCTATGAGATGTTGAAAAAGGCATTTAGATTTAGATTACATTACAGTGTGGAAACAGGCCCTTCGGCCCAACAAGTCCACTCCGATCCGCCGAAGTGCAACCCACCCATACCCCTACATTTACCCCTTACCTAACACTACGGGCAATTTAGTATGGCCAATTCACCTGACCTGCACATCTTTGGACTGTGAGGAGGAAACCGGAGCACCCAGGGGAAACCCACTCAGACACGGGGAGAATGTGCAAACTCCACACAGTCATTCGCCTGAGTCGGGAATTGAACCCGGGTCTCTGGCGCTGCGAGGCAGCAGTGCTAACCACTGGGTCACCGTGCCGCCCTCATTTAGCGCGCTTGCCGACATTGCTCAGACCGTTGTGCACATGAGCTGGATCGCTATTTCGCGGTTATAAAGGACGTATGTGAGGCCTCTTCTGGATTATTGTGCCCTGTTCTGGTCGCCCTGTCATAAGAAGGATGTTATCAAGCTGGGTAAGAACAGATTAACCCGGATGTTGAGTTTTAAAAGCAGCCTGGATAGCCTGGGACTGTTGAAACAGAGCGGAGGAGGTTAGGGATGATAGTATTGAGGTATCTGAAATCATAAGGAATATATATGAGGTGAATGACATGTTTATTTTGCCCAGGATGAGGGATTTCAAGTCGTGGTGGAATTTTGTAAAGTAAAGGGAGAATGTTTTACAAAACACCCGAGGGCATGTCTTTTTAGTAGATGGTTATTCGTATGGAATGAACTTCCAGACGAAGTGGTGAATGCAGGTGCAGTGAACATGTTTAAAATACATATCAACAAAACCTTCAAGTGATTGTTGGAAAAATTTTAGAACAAGTGCAAGCGGGTGGGGTTAGTTTAGTTTGCGATTATGGACTGTGACGAAGCTCGTCCTTTCTGAAAGTTACTGTGTCCTTGATTATTTTTTCAGAGAAGAGGTAATGTGCCCGGCTCCGACGAGAGAGGGTTTGGATTGTTTATTGAGGCAGACATTGTTTACACCTAACAGATAATGCCTCTGGCATAAGATTTTCATATCTTAGAGAAAACATTCTCATCAAAAGGAAGTAAACAGCTAGCTGCGTAGCTAGCCTTTATTTAGATCAGTCAATTCAGTTCAGCTGCTGTTTGTGTGAGAAGATGTCACTCTCTCTCCGTTTCTGTTTTCAAAGCCTGTATGACTTTCTTTCTTTTTCTTTTTGTTTTAAAAGGTATTTGTTGAAATTGTCAGTATTCCAGTTGTTCTTTTTGTTTCATTCCATAGTTTTGTAATTAAATTCTGTTAAAAAAAACTAACTAAATCGGCTGACCGGCTAATTCTATCGAGGGAAAACCTCTGTACATTTATAAAGCAAACATGAACATTCGTGTTTGAGCCACATGCTCAAAAATGTTTTTAAGATTCTGGCCAGCTCCATAACAGAAATGCTTGAACTGGTTGGATCGTACTGTTTGTTTCTGTGCTGCATGATATAAAGTATGTCGTATGTCAATGCATGTATCTGCGTGTTTCTGTCCGTGTTTATGTCTACCTATGTGTGTAAATATGTCACTGTGTACTCCTCTGTGTGTGTGCACGTGGATGTGAATGTTATGTCTGTCCTCCATTAGTGTGTGAATTTGTATTTGTTTATCGATTTCCGATTCGCTGCACAATACGAAATCGTTTGGTTTGAGGGTGAAAACCTGGTCTCCCTTGCCCTCTGCCTGTCCTTCCTTTGTTTAAATTGAGACAATGTCACAAACTGTTGGTCTGTTTTACGACATTTCAAGCATTTCGCACAAGTAATCTTACTTGTAAGAGTAAGTCAGTGAACATTATAAGTTGCAGAAAGTGCAATGAAATTCATCTTACCTTCATACAAAGTTGCTCACTCGGAGTCGTTTTTATATAATTCAATTGGAAATATGCTTCAGTGTGGACACTGTGTGTCACGAGTATTGCCCAAAGACAAAGCATTTCTATATTGCAGAGGGAGCAGGAGCACAGACATTTCTCCATCTGAAGGTGATCCAATCTGAAGGCCTCAGTACCACGACAATGCTCTCCATGCCAAGTGTGTGTGTGTGTGTGTGTGTGTGTGTGTGTGTGTGTTTGTGTGTGAGAGACAGAGAAAGTGTGTGCGTCTGTGTGTCAGATTTTGCAAGTTTGAGAGAGTGATAGAGAGGGTTTATGTGTGCGTCTGTGTGTGCGCGCGCGCATATCTATTGAAGCTGTAATCAATTTAAATGGTGCTGTGAGCAGCTGCCCTCATTCTGTCACTCCCAGATTTGGTAGAAATCTATGATCGTTTTCACCCTTCGCCACTCCTATACAGTAACGTGAGAAAAAGGTGGAGATTTCCAACAACGGAAAGCTCAGCATGTGCGGCTGTATCTGTGGAGAGAAATGAAACTTATCATTTCGGGTCGAGTGACGATTCCTCAGAATTCATGTATCAATGGAAACACCCGAGAGATTGACGGACCGGCCCAAAATAGATGCACACACGTGAATACAGAGACATAGTGACAGTCACTTAAACACTGACAAAAAACAGCGACATGTAGATTTTTTCAGTACTTCTGTTGCTCTATATTGACCTTGCCAATATTTCATAGACTCTTTCTGGTGTATGTCAATGTTTCAGTCTGTCTGTGGGGAATTTATCAGTATTGCACTTTCTCACAATATTAAGTGCATTAGCATTTCTGTGTGGAGTGCAACTCTATGAAAATCTTAATGTATGTCGAGAACAAATCTGGAAGAATTGGAAAGTGCGTGGAGGTCAGCGTGGAACAACAACAGAACAGCTACAAGTTGGTGTAGTGTTCAGATAATTGCCAGAGGAGGAACAGTGTAAGGAAATGTACTGTGTTAGAAAGAACATTGAAAGATAATATAAGGTAACGTTTACTGTTATAAAGATGGTTCAGGAGAAACCCCCCACACCCTCCTATGTATATGAACACAGATTACCGAAAATGTCAGGAAAAGTCGGAAAAACTAATTCATCGAACACCAACAATGTGAAAGCAGGTCCTTCAGTCCAACAAGTCTACACCGACCTTCCAAAGCTTAACCCAACCAGACCCATTTTCCTACCCTATCTTACGATAATTACCCCTGATGAACCCCTAACGTACCTGAACACCATGGACAATTTCGCATGGCCAATAGATCAAGTCTGCACATCTTTGGCATGTGGGAGAAAACCGGAACACTCGGAGGAAAGACACGCAGACGCGTGGAGAATGTGCAAAATCCAAACAGACAGTATCCCGAGACTGGAATTGAACATGGGTCCCTGACGCTGCGATGTTTCAGCGCCAACCAAAGAGCTACCATGCGTAAGCCTCGCAGATTGGCAGTAGGAGATTCGGGAGAAAGCCTCCGTGCTCCCTTCTTTGGAGTTGGTGGAGACGATATGTTGTGAGCCCACATTCCTGCGCCCAAGATTCTATTTGCACCGGCCTGATACAAAAGGGAGGTGGCATCAGGGCCAGCGCTTCTAACTTGTGCCGGGCGGAAACAGAATTGACAGTGGGTTGAAAGTCAGAATTGCCCTTCACTGAACATTTCTCGTCTCATGGTTGGTGGGTCGTTGATATTACAGAATCTGCCATAGGAGTCATCTCGATTCTCTCTGGCTTGTGTCAGGATCCTCACCACCTGTCCGAGGTCCGGCTGTGTTGAAATGGTTTTGGGAATTCCACAACCCGATATTTCCCTTTCTGTTCTGAAATGAGAGAAATGGAGGGAGGGAGTGACGGTGAGAACGAGTATTCCTGCTGTTCGTGCTGGTGTTTGTAGATGGGAAATGTTGAGGCGTCCTGAGTGTGTCTCCTCAAAGTTTAAAATCCATGTAGCATTATTTGTATGGGATTATGATGGAGGGTCTAAGAGAGAGAGAGACAGACAGGCAGACAGAGAAAATGGGAGTGAGAGAGAGGGAGAGAGAGCCGGAGAAAACGTTGCATGCAGCAGTGAGATTGATGAAGCACGAGCATTGTTGGGGTTCGGTGCTATAAAAGATATACAGTGAATGTGAGGGAGCAGGGAGAAAATGCTGACACTTATCCTGACAGAGCAGGGAGGGTTAGTTATGCTTGTTCTGATTTTATTGACAGGGTATTAAAGCAGAGGCGAATATTCGATGACGTAATGGATGGGACAATCCCACTGGAATTCAACGAGTAGAAAACCATGGTATGTGTTAATAAGTTGAGTTCGACATGATAACAGCATAACATTAACTCAGCCTCGTGCAGGTGATCCCTCTGTCACACTCAAAGAAATTGACACTGATACTGTTATTGTTAGTTTCAGCCCAGTGAGTCGAAGACACTGTTCACACTACTCCCAGTTACATAGCTGTAGAACAAGTGTTTATTGAAAACTCACCATTGACTGATATCTCACCAATATCCCGTTTACATATCATTCTCTGAAATATTAGCCCATGTTGCAGAATGCTGGAGAAATGTGTGTATTTAAGCATTCTGAAATCTTACCAAGGCATTGTCTCTAATTCTCCCCATCGCTACTGATACCGAAACCCTGTTGACTGTTGGTATTTCAGCTGATTCCACCGACATCTCTCTGCGGCAGTAGCTTTCACATTCACATTGTCATGACCCAATGGAGATTTGGATCTGTGAGCGGATAAAAGTTGCACACGCAGTCAATGCAACATTGGCTGTCAATTTCCCAGGCTGGACTTTGATCTTAGAGAGTGTTACTGCGCAATTCAGTGGTGGTGTACACATCTATGCTGGGACAATCAGTGTTCCAGGTTTACAGATCAACGCACTGGAGTGGTGTGCACAGCTCCCCATCCTGGTCAGATAAATACCCGATGTTTATTGGTGAATGGACTGCACAGCTCTCCTCTCTGGCTAAATAGTTAGTTGGAGATTAGACTGCTCTGCACAGTACTCTATTCTGAACAGATATCTCATCTTGGTTTATGTCGTCTGCGCTATTTAATAAGGTGGATTGAGAATGTAATAAAACTCACCATTTCAGTTGACCTGGCAATATCATTATTTCATGTTCTAATTCTTGTGATTAGACCCTACAAATTCTGACGCCTCCGGCTAGTTCCATCCCGCACTGTATTCTGATCGTCCTGCAATGTGTTAATCAAGTAATTATCCAGTTTTAACATGAAAACTGTCCTGAATCTTTCCCTGGTCTTTGGTGTGGCTTATCCTGTTGCATCGATTTCCACCGTTAACAACCTCAGATTCCATGAAATTAAAAAAATTGCCTTGTATTTTCCTACACGTCTAAATGTCCTGCTCGTTGATGCAGGTTGGACAGGGGGTTTCACCAGCTTTGCGACATGTCTTTGTAATTTGTTCTATGGCTGACCACTGAACGCCTGTATTTGTCATTCTGTGCTGATCATGCGTTCAGTAACAGGAGGAATCCCTTCGACTCCTATGGATGCATACAGGCTTTTAACTTGGAATTAAATGGCATTTCATTTCATTCTGGTCTTGGGAATTTCGTGGAAATGCTGGGGATGGTTTCCGAAAGGTTACAGTTTAAGATGTGTTGGAGATGTTGGAAGACCAGTGGATTTGCTGACGCACAATGAATGAGTCGTGGTGACTGTAGTTTCAGCCTCTGGGTATCACCTAGATCGAAATTTGTGCATGAATCAAGGCCCCATTGTAATTTGAGGCAACTTTCTTGACTGTCATTTTTTAATTTGTAACCGATTTTGGTGTCATCTGCAAATTTACTCGACATTCCTCCAATGTTCAGAGCTGAATCATAGATAAAATGACAAAAAGTAGAGTGCAAACACTGATCATTGTTACACACCCCTGATCACGAGCTACCAGTCCGAAAAGAAACACTCCACCGTAACTTTTATCTCCTGCCTTCGAGCCAAAGATTGTACAAATAACTATTTCGCACTTTTTGCGATGGGATCATGCTGTTCAAATCGGTCCACCCTATGGAACCATGTTGAACACGTTACTTACGTCCTAATAGACAAGGACCCCCATTGTGTGTGTGTGTGTGTGTGTGTGTGTGTGTGTGTGTGTGTGTGTGTGTGTGTGTGTGTGTGTGTGTGTGTGTGTGTGTGTGTGTGTGTGTGTGTGTTGTGTGTGTGTGTGTGTGTGTGTGTGTGTGTGGGTGGGTGTGTGTGTGTGTGTGTGTGTGTGTGTGTGTGTGTGTGTGTGTGTTTTACATACCCACGTGCATGATTTCCCATATACACACCACTGTCTTTGTGAGAGAGTTACACATCAGGTCCCTTTGAGATCTTTACCCTTTCATCTTAATCCAATAGAATCTAGTTTTGGACTCCTCTACCCTGAGGAAAAGCTGGTGACTTTTGATATGTTCGATTTCCACCATGACCTTATTAAAATGTATAAGATCACCCATTGAGCCTTACAACTCAAGAGAGAGAAACCACGCAGCCTACGCTTATGACTCAAAAACTTCAGTCTAATGCGTTGACAGCAATTTCCAATTTTTGGAACATTTCCAGTTTAATAACATCCTTCCCAAAGCAGGATAACCAGACTTGTACACATTTCACCAAAAGTCATTTTGCTATTATCTTGTACAGCAGTAACACGGTGTATAAATGCTTGTAGTCGATGTTCTCATTCACAAATCCAGGTACGACAAATGCTTTCTTCACTGGCCTGTTTATCCGTCACCCTACTTTCAAGAATATATGTACCGGCACTCGTGGGTCTTGCTGCTCGTCAGAACTCCCCACTTCCTTTCCCTTATCATTGTAAATCCTGTCTTGGTTTGTCTAACAAACTGCAGCACCACACGTTTATGTGTTTGAGCCTCCACCTTCTACTCATCGAAACACTAGTCCAGTTTTTCAAGACATTATTGTACTCGTCGATAACCTTGATCAAGGTTAATTACACTATCAATGTTGGTGTCACCTAACTATCCATGCTTCCTCAGTTCTCAGCTAATTGATTTCTATGAATAGTAAACAATAGTGGACCTTGCACCGGTCCTTGTGACTGGTTTTCATGGTCTTCCAGTTGGAGCAACCAATCTGTTTTGTCACCTCCGGTCTGCTACTGTCAAGCCAACTTTCGATTCAATTGGCTATTCCTGATCCAATGTGATCTACCCTTACTAAGCAGTCGACCATGTGGTGGCTTGTCGGTGGCCTTGCTGAGGTCCATGCAGATATTATCTGCCATTCTGCCTTAATCTATGTCTTTGTCCACTCCTTACACACTCAATCAAGTTTGTGCCAATGCGTTTCCTGCGCAGAAAACAATGCTGATTATCCACAACCTCTCTTTGCCTTTCCAAATACATTTAAGTCCTGTCACTGACATCAGACTTAACGTCCTGGAATTCCCTGGTTTTCCCTCGCAGTGGTTCTTAATTAGTGACAAAACAGTACCCAGCCTCAAGTTTACAACCACATAACACATGGCTTACAATAATACAAATATCTCTGCTCGGGCCACCTCAATTCATTGCCTAGTTTCCCATATTGCCCTGGGACAAACTGAATCTGGTTCCCTGGATTAATGGACCTTAAAGCATTTTCAGGTCTCCAGCAGCTCCTCTTCTGTAATGTGAACTCTTTTGAAAACATTGCTATTTATTTTCCCGAAGCTCCTGCTTGCCCATGCCGTCTTCCACAGTAAATACTCACATGAAAGTTTCATTTAAGATATCAAAATCTCCACTGGTTCTACAGATAGAAGAAATAAGTGGCCCTATTCTCCCCGTAATTATTTATTTTGCCGCTAATATGCTTTCAGATTATCTTTGAATTCTTCTTTAACTTATCTGCTATTGCCATGTCACGTCCCGTTTAAGACTGATTTATTTCCCTTGTTTCGAAACGGAGGTAATCCTATCTGTTAACTATACAGAAACACAGAATTATCGCCTCGCCTTACTTCAATATCTGTTGAAATATGAGTGATGGAGAAATCCAAAATTACACGATATAATAACATAAGTTTTTTTAACTCTAAAAGTGAACGTTGAACAATAACTGATGATAACTCTAAACTCATCTTTCTCTTAAGTCGCTGCCTCAGTTCTATAACACTATGTTCTCCCAATAAAACACTTATTAAAATTACATCAATGTAATTTCAATGCTACACAATCGCTGTATTCTTCCGCATCTTCAGACTTCCAGCTGACGATCTCCCAACGTCATCTTCTTTCTTTTTACTGTGCTTATCTTTTAAATGGAAAGATACTTTATTAGAGAGTGTTTCCCAATGGCTTGAAAAGAAATATGCTAGATGAACAATTAGCGCCCTCCCTCTATGGCAGTTGCTCTCTAACCAGTTTTCAAAGTGGCCTCATTCCAACACACACAACATCATCTCTTTTGTTCAGCGAAATGTTGCATATTTCCAATATTTTCAATTTTCCAGCCGTCTAGTCATATTCCTAGGTGCTTGTTTCTCTCATTTCAGAATGGCATTCTATCTGTCTTTATTGTGCAGTACATGCCTCCAAATTCATGACACCATCTTAAGTGTATTCATCCACCCGCTTTAGTTTCAAGGTATTGACTGATCCTCCTTTTTGTTCTTGTACGGAGCCTTTTTACCTCCAGTTATCCAGTGTTCCCTACTCCTGCCATTCTTGCCCTTCACACTGAGAGGAACATGCTAGCCCTGAACACTCATGATCTCACTGTTGAAGTAACGTCATTGCCAGATTTCTTGACACCTGCAAAATACCTCTCCCTGTGGATGAGGACAACACAGACAGCATACCCGGAAGGAGAAAATGACACGTTTATCTCAATACGGGACCCCTGATATTTAAATCACTTTAACTTCACACCAAACCACCACCTCTTTTGAAGCAAAAGAATACAATGATTACGGACAGAAATGGTCAATTTAGGCCCTCAATCTTATCCCATACTATCATTGACACTCCAATGAAACATTCAGCAACTTTGCCTAACACTGCATTCACGGGAGACATTTCAAGATATCTTAACACCAGCACAGCACAAAAAAAAAATCGGAATTCTGTCGTTGGGTCCACCAGGTCTGCTCTACTGTTGGATCATGGCTGATATGTTTCTCAAAATGAAAGCATTCTGAATGGTGCAGCAGGCTCGATGGGCTGAAAGAATTTTGAAGGATTAACAGATTTGGCCTGAGAATGATTAGATGAACTACATTTTAGCAAGAATCCCAGATATGTTTCCTCCCACGAACGTATCTAGCGCTATGCACAATTTCGCAAGGCCAATTCACTTGACCTGCGCATCTTTTAGAATGTGAGAGGAAACCAGAGCACCTGGAAGAAAACCACACAGACACAGGGACAATGTGCAAACTCCACACAAACTCCACTCCTGCCTTCTATCCATGACTTCATCACCTTGTAAATGTGATTTACATTTCTCAATATGTGTCCTAAAGACACCAATGTCTCGTTGTGACTGTACGTTTATGTCAGCATTTGTCCATGTGTTTATGATTGCGTGCATGTGTATATGTATTTGTGTTTGTCTGTGTCTTGCTCTGTGTGCCTCATGTGTGCATGAATGTATGATTGTGTGCATTTGTGTGTCTGCATGTATGTGTTTTTGCCTGTGTGCCGCTGTATAAATCTCTGTGTGCCTCCATGTGTATAAGCACCAGTCTGTTGTTTTTGTATTTTGATTCCTCAATGTGCATATCTCAGTGTCTGCATCTCAGTCTAGATATGTCTCTGAGATTTTGAACTGAATTTTTTTTAAATGGAGACTAATCTGTTTGTCATGTTTCTGGTTGAAATGATGCAATGTTATTTGTTGGATGCCCCCCGACGTTACTTCAAAAGGCACGGAATGTTTTTATTTAAAACTCACAAGTTTGACGACAAACTCTTCAACTGACTTCACGTGATGAAGGAGCAGTGTTCTGAAAGCTTATGAATTCATATAAACGGGAGGGACAACAACCTAGTGTCATGTGATTTTTGGCATTGTCCACTTTGATCCAACAACGGCAGCTCCACATATTGATGCTTTTTTAAATCAAAGAATGTGAATCTTTCGCTCTTCAAAGAATTTGTTTGGAGACTCCGAGAAGATTTGTTGGATTCCGTCAAATGTTTCCCTGAGATATTAGCAGAATGAGACGAATACGCCCATTGCTGACCTGCATGCTTCTGTTAGTTTTGTTTCAGAACTTTTGAATCCATTGTCACTGAAAACTTGTAAAAGTGCTTTAAAAAGGACTTTAGAAAAAGCGCTTTAACATTTATCTTGATTTCTTCAAAAATGCTTCATCGGAAAACAAGCTCGTCCTTAAGCAGATAATCCCTCTATCACACTCAATGAAATTGACACTGAGACATATTATTGTCACATTCAAACCAGTGAAACAAAGACACTGCTGAACCCACTCCCAGTTATAAAGCTGCAAAGCTCATCCAAAACTCTCCATCATCTGAACTCACACTAATATTCGCTCATCATTCCTGGAAATACTAGCACATGTTGCAGGATGCTGTTGAAATATCTTCATAGGACCATAAGACCACAAGATACAGGACTGGAAGCAAGGTCATTAGGCCCATCGAGTCCACACCGTCATTTAATCATGGCTGGTGGATGTTCCAATTCCACTGACCTACACTGTCCCCGTAAACATAATTCCTTGCGACGTCAAGAATTTATCAAACTCTGTCTTGAAGGCACTCAACATCCCGGCCTCCACTCCGCTCTGAGGCAATGAATTCCACAGGTCTACCATTCGCTGGCTGAAGAAACGTCTTCTCATTTCCGTTCTAATTTCATATCTCTGATTTTAAGGCAGTGCCTACGGGTACTAGACTCCCCACCTAACGGAAACAACTTCCCAGCATCCACCCATTCTAAACCATGCATTATCTTGTACGTTTCTATTAGATCTCCCCTCAACCTTCAAAACTCCAATGCATACAATCCCAGGATCCTCAGCTGATCATCTTACGTTAGGCATACCATTCCAGGGATAATCCATGTGAATCTCCACTGCACATGTTCCAGTTCCAGAAGGCCCTTCCTGACGTGTGGGGCCCAAAATTCGACACAGTGTTTTCAATGGGGCTTAAGGAGAGCTTTCTAAAGTCTTAACATCACATCACTGCTTTTACATTCCAATCCTCTTGAGATAAATGACAACATTTCACTTGCTTTCTCAACCTGAAAATCAATCTTTAGAGAATCCTGAACTAGCTCTCCACGATCCCTTTGTACTTTGTCTTTATGAGTTTTCTCACTTTTTAAAAAATGGTCCATGCCTGCATTCTTTTTTTTCCAAAATGCAAGACGTCGCACTTGCTCATGTTGAATTTCATCAACTTGGACGACTCACTGACTGAATCTTTCTGCAGCCTCCCCACCACCTCAGTACTACCTGCCTGTCCGACTAACATCGTCATAATGGCCACAGTCCCTTCATCCAGATTATTAATATTTCAAGTGAACAGCTGCGGCCCCAACACAGAACTCTGCGGGGACCCCACTTGTCACCAGCTGCCATTCCGAAAAAGAACCGCTTGTCCCAACACTCTGCCTTTTGTCGGTTAGCCAATTCTCAATCCATGCCAGTAGTTCACCTCGAACAACATGGGCACTCACATTACTGAGCAGCCTCCCGCGAGACATCTTATCAAAGGCCTTTTGAAAGTCGAGATAGATAACATGCACTGCTCTGAACTACTTGTTACCTCTTGAAACACTTCTAACAGATTTGTCAGGCATGATCTCACCTCACTAAATCCATGCTGACTTCTTCTAATCCGACCCTGCACTTCCAAGAATTTAGGAATCCATTCCTTAATGATGGTTTCGAGACATTTACCACCAGATGATGGTAGGCTAATCGGCCTATAAATTTCCATTTTTTCTCCTGATCCTTTCTTGAACAAGAGGGTTACAACAACGATTTTCCAATCATCTGCGACTTTCCCTGACACCAATGATTGTTGAAAGAGCACAGTCAGCATCCCCGCTATTTGCTCAGCCACGTCTCTCATAACTCTATGGTGAAGTCCATCAGGGCCAGGAGATGTATTGTTTTTTTTTTGACCTTTTAGCTTTTCTAGCACTTTCTCTTTTGTAATGGTTACCATACTCAACTCTGACCCCTGACTTTCCTTTATAGTTGGGATATTACTCATGTCTTCCACTGTGAAGACTGACACAAAGTACTTTTTAAGTTCTTTAGCTATTTCCTTATCTCCCAGCACTGGCCTTCCAGCATCAAATTAGTTTGTCCCAATTTCTACTTCTGCCTCTCATGCGTTTATTTTTAATTTATAAGAATCTTTTACCCTAAGTTCTAACATTACTGGCACGTTTCCCTTCATATTTGACACTCTCTTTGCTTATTTCTCTCTTTGTTATGCTCTACTTGTTTTTGTAGTCTTCCAAATCTTCTGATTTCCCAGTGCTGTTGGCAGCTTGATAGCCTCTCTCTTTGTGTTTGATGAATTTCCTGACTTCCATTATCAGCCATGGCTGTCTAACCCCTCCCCAGATAATGTTTCTTTTCTTTCGATGAACATCTGTATTGTGTCCTCACTTACAACCAGAAACTCTTGCCATAGTTGTTCAAACGTCTTCTCAACTGGGCGCTGCTTCCAGTCGATTTTCATCAGTTCCTCCCTCATGCCGCTACAATTGCCTTAATTTAACTGTAACACCATTTCACCGGATTTTGACTTCTCTCTTTCAAACTGCAGACTAAACTCTACCATACAATGATAGCTGCCTCGAAAGTGTTCCCTAACTTGAAAATCTTGTATAAAGTGCGGCTCATTACATAGACCTAAGCCCAGAATCGTATACTCCCTTGTGGGTTCCATCACAAGCTGTTACAAAAAGCCATTGTGTAAGCATTCCATGAATTCCCTTTCTTTGGATTCACCGACAACATTAATCACGCAGCCTACCTGTATATTGAATTTCCTCGTGATCACCATGATCTTGCCTTTCTGACATGTCAGATCTATTTCCTGCTACATCTTGCATCTCTGGTGCTGACCACTACTGTGAGGTCTGTACCTTAGTCCCATTATGTTTTTATTTGCCTTTGTGATACATCAACCCCGCCCACACTGAGTCCCCATCATCTGACACTATGCCATTCAGTGCCATAGTTTTATTCTCATTCTTAGCTAACAAGCCGATCCCTTCAATTCAGCATTCTGATTCATGTGGACTCAAGCGTCCCATCCCACTGTCTTCCTATCTCCACCTCTCCATTTCGAAGAGCTCTGCAAACTATAACATGTGATCTTTGCCTTACTCACTAAGGATCACTACATAAACTGCACAAGGTCTTAACCAGGCCTCACTTCTATTCACAAGTCATGGAATGTGACTGTGACGTTCTTAATTCCAAAGAGCATCATTTGATTTCATAAAAACTATTTAGATTTACAAACGCAGAAACGTCTTTCGCTTTCTCTGATACGGATACCTACCAATAACCATTCAGTAAGTCCAATATTGTGATATATAAGGCTTGCCCAACATTCTCTCTGCAGGCCTCAACGCTTGGTATTGAATAGGCGTTGCGGTATTAAATTTCCAATAGCCCTCACTAAAAGCACTGATTCCCATCCGGTTTGGTAACTAACACGATTGGCGAACAAAACTCCAACTGACTTATTTCGATGAAGTCTTTGTTACGCAACGTACCCTTTCCTTCTGGAATTGCGTGGCTTTGAGTGGATTCAGCCTTTAGTGGTGTTGTTGTACAGGACTAGCATTTTCGAATTTCACCTCATGCACAATAGTTTAGACTTTCCATTCTATTCCTGCATAAAGCCTCATACTACCACAACAAACATTTCAACTCGTTGTTTTAATTTTCTGAGGCAGATAGCTCAGTCTCCTATCCGATTTTTCTCCAATACATTCGAGGGACTGAATGGTATCCTTAAAATCCAGTAAAGCCAGCTCAAGGTGCTGAATGAGCTCCTCCTTTTACTATGTCAGTGTGCAGTGTACAGCAGGTACTGTTACATGAATGTTGCGTTTTAACAGCAGAAGATTGAATGTTGTTCAGGTCTTATTGCACGTGGACACAGACACTTTCAAGAACTGAGGGGGATATATTGTTCTGAACATTGTGTAGTATTAAGTGACCATTCCCACTTCTGGTCTTATGACGGGGTTCAGGTGAGGGGGTAGGGCAGGGAGACATTGATTGCAGCAGATAAAGATTTTTGTGCTGAGGAAGCTACACTGAGGATCTCCGGCAGAGATATCCCAGTACTGACATAATGAACATCGACGAGTCACAAAAATCGTCCTTCGCGCTATGACTGACTGCAAACAGTGGAAAAATTATGCTGATTCCCATTATGTCCAATTTTGTCTAGTTCCTTGATGTCAGCCTCAGGCAATCACCAACTGGATATCAGGGGCAGTCACCCTTACCTCAGCCGTTGTGTTCACCTCTTTGTTCGTATCACTGGGTCATGATGTAGGAGCAGAGACGATTTTCTATACGCAGACAACAGGGAATATCACAAGTTCTCTGTTCCAGACTATTATAGGCGCTATATCACTGAAAATACTTGAAATGGAACGAGTTGTATGTTGACCTGGCAGAGAGTTGACGGCAATGAAGATTTGGGCATTAAAGTAGATTTGGAGCTGCAGCAGATCAGTCATGATCATATTGAAGGACACGGGGAACTTGGGAGAAAGGGCGAACCACCTGCTCCTATTCCTAACGTTCCTTTTTTTGTTACTGGAAAGTTAGTATTTATTATTTTCCTGGAAGTCCTATTATTGAATGCTGCAGTCAGTGAGACCAGAGATTTTGCGAACCATCCCTGTGTCATGTATGAGACCTGTATTCACAGGGAATCTGCGTCGGCAACTTCACAAACATTGGAAACACACGTTGCAGAGAGGGGATGCTCAGTATAGAGAGACGAGGGCCTTCTTTCATGCCCAGTCTAAGTTTGCCAATTACATTTTCCAGACTGCTTCAAATTGTGTGTGACAGTCTTGAGCGACTGAATGTTCACCTCTTTTGTCGTGCAGCAGATTATGAGTATGTGACCTCCAGCCGCTCCTGTCTATCATGTTTCAGGTGCTGAATTGAAGTAAAGGACACAGGAGTGAGGAGCAGTAGTGGGTCATTTCAGACTTTGAGCTTTGTTCCCCGGTCACAAAGATTGTGGATGATCTGGTTGTGGTCTCAGCCCCAATCTCCGTTCTAAATCACATTATCAATGATTCATTTCCATGTCAAGTATTTAAGTAACTCAGTCTGGAACACAATAGAACGTGGATCCAACAAAAACTACTGGAGGAAATACTTCCCGCTACAAAGTCCATTTTAGAATTTCTCCTCATCCGTCTTATGAATCAGAGTGTTGTACAGCACGCAAACAGACCCTTTAGTCCAACGTCTCCATACTGAACAGTTACCCTGTCTGACCATGTCTGATGTGCCAGCATTTGGTTCATATACCTCTAAAGTCTTCCTGTTGATGTAACTATACAAATGCACTTTAAATGTATAGTTTTACCCGCCTTCACTATTTCTTATGAACGCACTTTCCAAAGATGTTCTTCTCATTGATTAAATAAATGCTCCCTATGATTACTTCTTAAACTTTCACCTCCTCACGTTCAACCTATGCCCTCTAGGATTTGACCCCCTCTTCCCTGAGAAAAAAGAAAAAAAATGACCTTGTCTGTTCAGACTATCCATGATGTTATAAATCTCTATAATCTCCACTTCCCCTCCCACAGTCCGGGGTGAATAACCTCCAACTATTTGAACTCTCCCTTTAGTCCAAACTCTTCATTCCTGGAATATACTTATCAATTATTTTTAAACCATCTCAAGTTTAACAACATCTTTCCAGTAGCAGAGTGAAACCGAATATTACGTAGATTTCTTAAAGTGGCCTGACTAATGTAATTCCAGGTGCAATATGACACACCAACTGCTATACTCAATGCTTTGACCGATTGGACCACTCTTACAAAAAATGCTGTTAATCATCCTGTATACCTACGATTCCACTTTCATGGGAAGCGCTCCTGCACACCGAGGTCTCTGTTCAGCAACATTTCCCAGGACCCTAACATTAAGCGTTTCAGTCCTTCCTTGACTTGCATTACCTAAACGCCGCACGCCACATTTAGTCCTTGGCCGATCATCCCATTTGATCCTCGTCCCGTTGTACTCTGAGATAATCATCTACAACGTCCATGGCACCATTTTTGATGTAATTTTTAAAATTACTAACCATGCTTCTAATATTGACATTCAAATCCTTCATATAAATAATGAAATTCCTGGAACACGGCATTGATTCCTGCGGCACATATCTGGCCACACGCTTCCGGTCTGAAAAATAACCCACGAGCATCAACTCAATGTTGTATACAATTGGCTATCTCCCGCGGATGCAATGTGACCAATCCTTACTAATCAATCGACCATTCGGACACTTAAGAACAACTTTCTGAAGTCCAGAGGGACAACGTCTGTCACAATTCTGTAAATCTTCTTTGTCATCTTTTCAAAATTCTCATTCAAGAAAATGATACATGATTTCGACTGCACAAAGACATATAGATTATCCATAATCATTCCTTACCTTTACAAATGTATAGAAAGCCTATTCCTTTGAACAACTACACAGCACGGTCGTCAGGCTCACCAGTCTATAGTTCTTTGGCTGCTCAGGTCACTGTTTTCTCCACTGGCACATCAAATTCTAAGAGTAATCAATTTGGTGATGTTGGCGATGATTTAGATCTCAAACTGGTTCAAGGTCAGTTATAGAAACAAGGCAGACTAGTTTATTTAAATTGCTCAGAAAGCAGGTTTATGACAAAAAGTTACTCAAACTATAATAAAAACATTGAAAGAGATGCTGTTCAGATATTGCAAAGATGTAATCGATAGATTCCTTTCTAAAATTCTGTGCAGCACACATGCACACACACGAGCGCAAGTACACACACACGCGTGCACACAAAGACGTACACATACACACGTACACACACGTACACACACATACACACGTTTGATGACTAACTGCAAAACACTATATCTGCAGGTCTAACTTGAAGGAACTTTCTCCAAATATTATCTGAACTCATGACGAAAGTAAAAATTGTGAGATTGTCCAAAATGTCACTTTGCTTCTGATATTACTCTGTTCACACCAACTGCTAGCAATGGGATTACTTCCTGGAACAGTCATATATGGCTAAATTCCCTTTGTTTCAGGCAGTTGGAGATTTCAATTCATTTTGTTCAGGAATCTTCCATAATTGGTAAAGATACTGATGAACGTTTAGTTAGATTACGCATATTGCTGAAATGAAGAACAAGGAAGAGCGTGCAATCGGTGGTTGTTTCGAATGAAGGTTACATTTTCTCCCACTCTGATTTGAATCACCCGGTAATGCTATCCTACCCTAACCGAACCATATGAGCTCTCCTTGAACATTGTCTGAAATACGATTCCATCACCTTCCCTGCTCCATATCGGCGCATTGATGCTGCAATTGTATACAGAGTCATTTCCTGAGAAGTAAATGGTCCTCGTTGGTTCGGATAATTGGTTTCTATGTGCCTGCGTAATTTAAAAATTAACTGTTAATTATCTTCATAGTATCCGTGTGACAGCTAATGCAACTTATTTTTTCCCAAATACTGACGCTGGCGCAAAGCTTTACCAGGTCGGACAACATCCAGATACCGTTTAAATGTTATGTTTGTAGCAGCCTCCAGAGATTAATTTGGCAGCTTTTTCCATATGCACACCACCCTCTCATGGGAAGGTTTCTCCTGAGTTCCCTTTTATATTTTTCCCCTCTCACTTAAAACCTATGCCCTTTATTTTTGAACTCCCCTATCCTGGGGAAAAGACCTTGACTATGTACCTTGCCATATCCCTCATGACTTTGCAAAAATTAGAAGATGCGAAAATGACTCAAATCAATACGAATATCTGTTCTCTCGGCCATCCCAGGCCTAAATTATGATAATCAATAAGGACGCCTCATCGTTCTCGATGAAATCGCAATTCTAAAATGATTATAATTAATTTATTTAGACATATAACGAAACACCTATGTGGGGTTTGAAACTAGACCTTTGGGACCAGAGGTAGGGACACGGCCAACACACGAAGAAGACGTGAAAGGGCAACATTATTCTCCTTCGTGTTTGTTCATCAGACTGTTTAGTCATGCTATGACACATAGCTGCAACAGGCAGGGCTTGAATCCAGACTAACTGGTCCAGAGCTCTGGACACGATCACAAATTTCAGGGACAGGCATCAAAAACGGAGTTCTGGCTCAGGGGCCAAGTCGCTACCCACTAAATAAAAATTAAAACCGTGCTCAGATTTTGAATCACATTTTAAGTGCGAACTTTCGGCTTCCTATGGGTTCATTAAAATCTGGTTAACGTTACTGAATTGCACGAAAATTATTTAATTGTTAAATAAATGCATGACATTTGTCTCAACTGTCATAGAGCATAGAACATTACAGTGCAGTACAGGCCCTCCGGCCCTCGATGTTGCGCCGACCTGTCATACCAAACTGAAGCCCATCTAACCTACACTATTCCATGTACGTCCATATGCTTGTCCAATGACGACTTAAATGCACTTAAAGTTGGCGAAACTACACCCGTTGATGGCAAAGCATTCCATACCCTTACTCCTCTCTGAGTAAAGAAACTACCTCTGACATCTGTCCTATACCTATCAACCCTCAAATTAAAGCTGTGCCCCCTCGTTTTCGCAGCCACCAGACTTGGGAAAAAAAGCTCTTGCTGTCCACCCTATCTAACCCTCTGATTATTTTATATATCTCTATTACATCACTTCTCAACCTTCTTCTCTCTAACGAATATTGAGTTCATGTGTTTTGGAAACGAGATAAACTATTAACATCTTTAATTGTTTGGTTTTAGTTTTCAGCCTAAGTGACTATCATCTTTAGATTATTGTATTAGGGAAAGTAATCCTGCAGACAAACTTTGTTGTCTGAAGGATCTCGAAAACTATTACTAACGAATACCCGAGATGAAAAAAGTGCATTACTTCTGGCCCCAAAATACTGACCATTATGTCCTGCATCAAAAATGTCCTGTCCTTTTCCAAATACCATGAAATGATACAACGAAGTTGAAGAATTTCCAGCCTCCCCTGCCCACTGACTGGGTCTGCAATCCACCCGGCTCCTCTTCCTGTCAGAACAAGTCCAACAAAGTTCAGTATCTTCGTGAAATCAAGGCCGGTGTGTGCAGGGGAAAGGGACGGTCGTTTAAAAATGATCAGGGGTGTTGAGAGAGCCGTCATATCATTCTCTTGGCTGAGGAGTGGCTTGGATTAATTTTGATTAACGAGAGTTTTTTGACTTTGGTAAAACAAACACGAGATCGAAATATACAATTAAATGGTAGCATTTGGTAGTAGTTTAGAACAATTCTAGGCCGTTAGGTATAATTCTTTAAAGTTTACATCACATACAGATAGAAGGCTTAGAAAGACGTTTAACACGCTTATTAATCTTGCCTTCATTCCTCAAACGTTTGAGTAGTTGAGTTTGGCCGTCATGTTTGAGGCCTCTTCTGGAATGCTGTCGCGAGTGCTTGTCGCTCTGTTAGGAGAAGGATATTATTAATCTGGAAAGGGTTCAGAACAGATGAAGTAGTGTGTTGCTGGGACTGGAGATAATGAGATACAAAGAGAGGATGGATCGTCTGGGAGGTGCTTTCGTGGAGGACTCAGAGGTTGAGGGGTGAACTTGCAGAGGTCTTGCAAAATGATGAGGGGTACACCTAAGGTGAATGATAGATGTCGTTTCTCACTGATGGAAGATTCCAACACCAGATTCCAACAACATGGGGGAATTATTCTGCAAAAGGAATGTCCTGCATGATGAACGAACGCGCAGTGTACACGAATATGAATTGAATTTGGACGCTCTTGTGAGCAGCTGCCCTCTCTCAATGCCTTTCCCCCCTACCACTGCCTGTGCAATGGCGTATGGATGGCAGCAGAGTGTGGGAGAGCATCATCCCAAGTTCAAAAAAGGATGTCAGACCAGACACACACACACACACACACACACAGACACACACACACACACACACACACACACACACACACACACACACACACACACACACACACACACACACACACACACACACACACACACACACACACACACACACACACACACACACACACACACCCATGACAGGATTTTAAATGGTCTGTCGTTTGTCAAGATTTCATTTGCTGTGTCAGCTGCGTGCCACGATTTCTGTTGCTCCATTGGCATCTCGTCATTATTTGACTCGCTCCGTGGGACGATGTCATAATTTCACTTGCTGACACTGGTGAGTGTAGCACAATTTCAGTTGTTTCATGGGAAGTGAAAATCTATGAAAAGCTCAGCGCTTGTAGATGACATCAAATCTGGAGGAATTAAAATGTATTGGAGAGCAGTGGGGAACACCAACAGGATAGTAACATTTGTTGCAGTGTTTACGTATGTGGCAGTTGAAGATCAGTATAGAGCATTCGCAGTTGATACAGTTGCATAAGAAGAACATTAAAAGACAATATGGAACAAGCCATAACATTATAAATCAGATGCAGGGGGCCTGACTGTGTCCAAGCACAAATTATAGAAGATGTCAGGACAAGTGGGGAGAGCAATAAACATCGCAGTTTAGTTTCACTATCTGAGCTGTTCACAGGAGGAGGTGTCGAATGGATCCTCCGTGCCTTCTTCCAGACATTTAGCGCAAATGAAGTGTTGTGAGCCCAACAGCCTGCCCAGTGAGTGCGTGCAGATTCCATTAGTAACAGCTTGACACAAAGGGAGATAGTTTTTTGGCCAGTGATTCTAAGTTTTGCTGAAGAAAACGGTTCGACAGTGGGTTTAAATGGAGAATTGCCCTTCATTGAACAGAGCTCCTTACTCGTTTGGAAGAATTGCAATATGTTGTAGGACAGTGAGGAACTCCAATAGGACAGCGTCAATTGGTGGCATGTTCAGGAAATCACAAATGAAGATCAATGCGTAACAATGTGAGGTGATACGCTTTCGTAGGAAGAACGGTTTGCATGAAGGGCTTATGGTCGAAACATCGATTCTCCTGTTCCTTGAATGCTGCCTGACCGGTTTTGCTGTTGCACCACTACACTCTTCGACTCTGATCTCCAGCATCTGCAGTCCACAAATTCTCCTCGATTGGTGTGACGTGGATATATCAGAATCTCTGCGTGAGTTTTTCCTGTCCTCATCAACACATACCAGGTTTCTCCCCTCTCAGCGGTTGGGCGAAGGTGAGAGATTGGATGTCAGTCACTCTACCATACGACCTGCCCCTTTCTGTCCGACTTCAGGCTGTTTCTCCTCGAATATGAGAAAGGGAGAGCGGGAGTGAGGGTGGGAGTGGTCGCTCTGCTGTTAGTGTTTGTGTAGGTGGGTGGGAAATGATGAGCTGTCCGAAACTATTCAATGCACAGGATTGAAACCATGCTGTATTATTAGTGAATGGGTATACTGGAGGATGGAGAGAGAGAGAAAGAGAGAGAGAGAGAGAGTGAGGGAGAGAGAGAGAGACGGTGCTGCATGCAGCATTGAGAGTGGTGGAGTGTGACCCTTGCTCAGGGCTAGACGCTATACTGATATACAGTGAGTGTGAGGGAGCAGGAGGAATACATTGACACTGATCCTGGCAGAACGCGGAAGATCATTTTTACTTTTGTATTTCTGTAAATTTCTTAAAACCACTGGAGGCTGCTCTGAACTGGGTGGCGATCACAGACCATGCTCGGTTGGTCTGTTTATTTTGACTCATCTTGGAGGACAATTGTCCTCCTCTGTACTCGCCCATCCACCAGTATTCCCCGTGCACCTGTCGGCAAATTGTAGTGCCTCCTTCTCCTGCCAATCTCATTATAATCTGTGCAGGGCAGCTCCAAACGGAGAAAGCTCGACCCCGTGCCCATTGGCATTTAATAAAACTGCAGTAGTGCCAGGGATCAGGCAATATAAATGGACGTTCGGGCAAGTATCTCCAGCCATGATGCGTGGGAGAAACGGACTGGCATTGAATGAGAGGGGTACCTTGGCGTGGGGAAAATAGTTAATGAGGTAAGTTCGATAAGATGGCACTGGCAAACCAGCTCAACCTCGAGTCAGAGTGAATGCTCCAGGGCAGTCTGTGTCACAAACTCCAGTAATCTCAGTGCCTTTCAGTAACATATTGCCTTCCATTCTTCCTTTAACAAATTGACATGTTCACGTTCAGTTACATTTGATATTGCTGCCAAACTATTATTAATTGCTGTAATCTACCTGTATCCATTACTGACAATTTGTCTTAGTGTCATCGCCAAATATTGTTACAGCACAGTTGCACCACTCCTCCAAATCATTGTTTTTGATTGTAAATCGCTGAGGAACCTGCAGTGGCTACTGTGCCACTCCACTCATGACATTCTGCCAAACTGGTATAGACTTATTTATCCCGAATGTTACTTCTTCTTTGATAAGCAGTCCTCGCTCATTCCTATGGAGCACATATGAAGGGTTGGTTAAGAATGAGAGGCATCAGTCGGCAACTCAGCCCCTCTCACCTGCCCAGCATTTAATACAATCACGACTGACGTCATGTCCGCCTGATTTCCACTTTCCTGCCAGATCTCCATCACCCTTCATTTTCTCAATATCCCAGCATGAACTGCACTCTCGGACACAGATTCACAACCATTTTAGAGAGATACGTTCAATTCACCCGGTTTTAAACCTGCTATGACCCATCTTAAAACTATACTCTGTTTTTCTAGATTGCCCCCATGAGGAATATCCACTCCACATCTACTTTGTAAAGCACGTTTAGCATCTATCAGACCTCAATGCGATTTGCCCTCATTCATCTAAACATGAGTCAGAATTGGCCCGAACGTTTCAACTTCTCTTCAGTGGACAAATACTTCACATCTGGGATCGATCTAGTGAACCTTTGCTGAACCGCCTCCAGTGATACTTTATTCGTCCTGTTAAATTATGCCCCAGGAAACCGAAAAAATATCGAATTTGAATTTTACTGTTTTGACACCATCAAATGAATGAGACAATCCAATGCTTTGGGGTATAAAAAGCAGACATTTTCGACAATTAGCTAGAGAAAGAGCACGACCTGCCATTGTCATACAGATTACCTACAACCATTCTCTATGAAAGGTGCCTTTTTCTCACATGAAAATTGGTGACAGTGGAAGACTGAAGACGACCCAGGGGAATCTACCAACAGAGGATGGCAGCAGCAGTCTGATTTTGAAAGTTGATTTGTTGTTCATTTTAATAGGGACTTGATTGGATCAGTATATTGTTATAGCGTGGGAGTTACATAGCATTTTTAAGAGAAAGGATGTTTAGAGTTATGAGTAGCAGTTGTTTATGTTTCTCGTATGTGGCTAAAAATAAAATTGTTATTTTTTCTTTAAATAGGAGAATTTTGAGTAGTTGTGTGGCACTCATATTTGAACAGATTACAACGCAAGGTGAACTTTCCTGTGTGTTTAGTTTCATTAGCACAAGAGATGGTTAACTATAACTATATATTCAGCACTGAGCTAGAGGTCAGGCCAGTTTGGAATTAGCGTTGTGCCATCAGAATACCTAATTGAAAACTTTAATGACAAAGAAATTTTAAGTGTAGCATTCACAGTAAATTGAATTTCATTTAAAGTCTAAATCCAAAACACTTGCCGTTTTATTTTGAAATCATGGGTATGGAGGTCGTTAGAGCGTGGCTCTCATGACGCCAAGGAAATGGATTCAATCTCCAGACTGACCAAACATGGCGCTGAGGTTTGCAAGTGATCGACGTTTGTACTATCAAAGTTGGCCATTGTTTGAGGATGGACGGTGGCTCAGTGTTGAGCACTGCTGCTTCACAGCGCAAGGGACAACGGCTCCATTCTGTTCATGGGCAACTGTCAGTCTGGAGGTTTGTACATGCAACCAGTGTCTGCTTCGGTTTCCTTTAACGATGCAAAGATGTACAGGATAGATACATTAGCCTTGCTTACTTGCCCAATGTGTTCAGGGATGCGTAGCTGAGGTGCATTAGTCTGGGGTAAATATAGTGTAATATGTTAGGACAACCGGTCTGGGTGTGGTTGTCTTCAGAGTGTCAGTGTGGTCTTGACGTACTGAAGGGCCTTTTTCCACACTGTAGTGATTCTGTATTCTGCATAAACCTGAGTCATGCAACCATGAAAGCATGAGGGGCAAGTTGTCTTCAGTGACTTGGGAAAGCACGTGAAAACGATTTCGTGAAATGCAGACAATGTCTGTTATTGTTCGAAACACTGTAAAGTTAACAGTATTCATATATCGTCCAAGGTTCAAACAGCAAATTGGTAATGTTAACAACATTTAATTATTGCATTAGATTGAAGGAAACGGATTATAAATATGCCAGATATTCTGTTAAGTTATTGAATCAGAGACATCAAGGACCAGCAAACAAGGACCAAGAAAATCAAAAAGAGTACAGGAATGCAAACTGACAAAAAAAAAGGTTGTTGCAAATCTCTTACACTGTTGAAAAGAAAATACATGTAAGGTCAAATGTGGAACATTGAATGTGTGGGCAGGATATTTTATTGCAGAGAACAGAGAAATTACATGGAAATTAAACAGTTACATTGCATCCGTCTTCATGGACGAAGATCCATACGAAACACAAACTAACTCTGGGAATAAGTTTAACTAAAGACTGAAATCATTCACTTCAGTAACGAGGTCAAATTTAAAATCAGAACTGGATATGTCTGATGAATCAGATGTAATTCATATGAGCATTTCATTGGAAGTGGAAATAGATATACTGTCTGCATGTGGGATCATTCCATTGTTTCCAAAACATTCTGCAAAGGCAGAAATGCATTCCAATGGAAGATGTTCAATGAAATTCATAAAATTAGGAAGGGAAGAGGAGGAAGACTGAAAAACTATCGACTAATTAACTTGTACGAAAGAATAGGCAATCTGTTGTAATCTGTTAGAAAGGATTCGCCATTGCATATTTAGAAAGGAAAATCAAAATCTTAGAGATTAATAATGCATTTACGAAAGGAAAATCAGAATTGAACCTTTTTCTGGAATGGATTGAAGATGTTTCTTGTAGACAAATGAAATGGAGAACTAATCGTTTCGACTGATACTAAGGATGATTCATTTTAAGTGTTCAAACAGCGAGATAGTAGAAAAACCAAAACTGAACAATCTTGGGAAGAACATATGCAAATGAAAATGTAGAAATCAGGTTGACTTTTTCTGGAAGTCACAATATCAAGACGTCCTGCAGTGGTTGCACGGAGTGGTGGTATGACTATACCGGGAGTATTGAGTAGAATTTTGGTGTCCCAATCCAAGAAAGAATATAATGACTACAGAGAAAATTCAATGTTCATTTTCCATATTAATCCCTCAGATGGCAAGTTTGTCGGATGAGAAAACTCTGCCTGTGTTCTGTCATGCGTAAAAGAATGAAAGGTGATCGCAGTGAAACTTCAAAAATTCTCACGGGGGACTGTCTAACATAGGGGCATGGAGAAGTGCTGGCAAATAAAATTAAGGAGTTTCACAAGATTTTCCACAAGTACATCAAGTGGAATTGAATAACCAGGAAATACTTAGAGCCCATTAGAAGCCAAGCAGCAATCTGCGTGTGAAGCTGGACAACATTGATAAATGGTAACATGAGGGATGTGTATCTGTTTTACTGGAGAGGAGGATGCAGGTACATAATTCGAGAAGATGGACTGGGAAGTTCTTGAACAAATTGATATGACAAGAACAGAGATTGAGGTTCTGGCTTGTTTAAAATTACATAAATCTCCAGGTCCTATGAGTTGTATCTCAGGATGTTGTGGGAAATGAGCGAAAAAAAAGCATTATCCAAATTATTAAATAGAAGCTGGCCACCATGGAGGTGCTAGACGACTGGAGAACAGTTACTCTGTTCGTACTTTGCAGGAAGGGTGGCGAAGATAGAGCAGGGAACGAGAGACCAGTTAGTATCAGATCAGTGTTAAGGGAAGTATTCGGGAAAATAGGGAGGGGGAAAATTGATCTTCGTAAAGTAAGGTAATGATTGAGCACGTATAATCAGCATGGCTCCATCAGTTGTAAGCCACACCGACGGAATTTGTTTGAATTTTTCGATGAAGTTGTTTCTACAGCATTTCAGTAAGGCCTTTGACAAAGTCACACATGGGATAAAATAAGCAAAACCTCACAGTATCAAGGGTAAATTGGCAAATTATATCCAACGTTGTCTTAGTGGTTAGAGACAGAGAGCAGTGGCAAAAGGATGTTTGTTTGCCTGGAGACCCGTGTCCGGTGGTGTCCCGTAGGAATCAGTGCTGCGTCCATTATTACTTATGGTATTCATAAATGAAGTAGATGTGAAGGTAGATGAGCGTGGTAAGTACGTTTGTGCCTGACACAAAGATTGGCCAGGTGGCTGGCAGTGAGGAGGATGTTCTTACGTTACTGGAAGATATCAATCGAATGCTCACATGGGCAGATGCATGGCACGTCGAATGCACATTGGAAGAAGGAACCAGAAAGTAGAGTACACAACGATTGGCAGCATCTAGAATGCTTAGAGGGTCTAAGCAGAGCTGGAAGGTTCATTTTCAGACGTTTCGCTACCATACTCGGTAACATATTCAGTGACCTCTGGTCGAAGCACTGCTGATGATTCCTGCATTCTACTTATATGTTTGGGTATTTTTGGGTTGGTGATGTCATTTCTGGTGGTTACGAAATTTCCTATGGTGATATCATTTCCTGTTCCTTTACTCTCGGGATGGTCAATCATGTCAAAGTCAAAATGCTTTGATAGAGTTCCAGCTGGAAAGCCGTACTTCTAGGAATTCTCGTGAGTGTCTGTTTGGCTTGACTAGGATGGATGTTTTGACCCAGTCGAAGTGGCGTACTTCCTCATCTGTATGTAAGGATACTTGTGAGAAAGGGTCATGTCGTTTTCTGGTTAGTTGACGTTCATGTATCATGGTGGCTAGTTTTCTGCCTGTTTGTCCAACGTACTGTTTGTCCCAGACCTTGCACGGAATTTTGTCAATGACAATAGACAAAATGATATGCAAGGACTGAAACAAACTCTACATTGGACAAACAGGCAAAAACCTAGTCACCAGGATACATGAAAATCAACTAGCCACAAAACGACATGACCCTCTGTCACTGGTATCCTTACATACAGACGAGGAAGGGCATCACTTCGACTGGGCCAACTATCCATCCTCGGACAAGCCAAATAGAGACATGCACAAGAATTCCTAGAAGCCTGGCATTACAACCAGAACTCTATCAACAAATACATCGACTTGGACCCGATTTCGCAACCTGAGAAAAAGAAAAGGAAACTGCATCACCACAAGAAACGACAACATCATAGGAAATGATATCATCATAGGAAATGACATAACCACAAGAAATGGCATCACCAATCCAAAAATCCCAAGCATATAAATGTAATGCAGGAATCATCAGCAGTGCTTCGTCCTGAAGCTTACTGAAGATGTTCTCTAGTATTGTGATGAAACGTCTGAAAATTAATCATCCAGTTCAGTGAACAAACGTGCATCAAGAACTTCAACCCGAGCTACAAATCTTCTCAAAACTGGCTTGCTTAGAGTGTGCTATTCCACAGATTTCTGAATGTTACTGGACTGATTAATAGAGATGTTAAAGAGGTAATGGGGACTGTACGTATCGTCTTTATTAATCGAGGCATAGATTCTAAAGCTATACAGGACTTTGGTTTGCCCACAGATTGATTACTGCGTGCAGCTCTGGGAACCACGTTACTGGAAGGATGATATGACTGTGTTGGAGGGGGTGCAGAGGAGATTCACCGATATGTTCCCTGCGATGGAGCATATCATCTATGAAGAAAGGTTAGATAAGATTGGGTCAGCCTTAGATCAGAGAAGGCTGAGGGCACATGTTCCAGAAGTGTAAGATTACGAGCAACATGGGCAGTATGTTCCTTTTTGTCAAAGTGCCAAGAACACGGGAGAATACTTTTAAAGTGAAGGAATTGAGAGTTAGACAGGATTCGACGATTGTTTTTCACCTCCATGGTGTTGGGTAATGTGATGTTTTTCCAGTGAGGGAAGATGTTATTTGTAACCTCACAGTCATTATGAAAGTACTTGGTCGAGCACTTGAAGTACCATAACATTCACGGCTGAGGGCGTTGAATAAGGAATGATGCTTCTGAGGTTATGCTTTTGTGTTTGTATGTTTGTGGAATGTTAATATCTAAGCAGCATAAGACAGGAATTGATTGCTTTCTGGAGAGTACATAAACGCAGATGAAAAGTGTCACCTGTCATAGATTCTAACTGTGTAAGAACAGGAAAGCTAAGAGAAAACATTGCAGCTTCCCCGCAGTGTGAAAGCGGAGAATGGACATATAGAACGGAGAAATGTCAGAACTATGGAGAAAGAAAACCAAAATACATCTTTCCAGCAATACACAAAAAATAAAACAGTCTGCTAAGAAAAGGGGAATCGAATGGAATTAGTAGACAAACATTTTGGGAGAAAATTAATGCAATTAGTGGGCATAAACAAAATCAACATCTATTTATGACATGAGAATTATACTTGAGAAACCGACTGGTAGATAAATTATGGAGAAGTAATGGACGAAATGCATTTGGATTTTTAGAAAGATGCTTGTTAAAGTCTCGAGCCTCGTGTACAAAATTAAATTTTATAGGATTGAGGCATTGTGAGCGAGCTTTGAGAAGATTTGTAGCTTAGGTTATGGGTCTAGGTTTAATTTGCTTGCTGAACTGGAATGTTCATTTTCAGACGTTTCGTCACCATACTGGTTAACATCATCAATGGGCCTCCTTTGAAGCAGTGATGTTATATCATGCTTTCTATTTACATTGGTGATGCTATTTCCTGTTCTTTTTCTCAGATGGTATAAATGCGGTCCAAATCGATTTGTTTGTTGATAGACTTCCGGTTAGAATGTCATGCTTCGAAGAATTCTCATGCGTGTCTGTTTGGTTTGTCCAAGGATGGATGTGTCGCTCCAGTCAAAGTGGTATCCTTCCTCGTCTGCAATGACTCTATCTACCAACCCCTGAGAAAGAGAACAGGAAATTACATTTCCAACACAGGAAATGACATCACCCTAGTATGATGATGAAACGGCTGAAAACGAACATTCAATTTCAGAGTTAAAACTTACATACAGAGAGACATTGTGAACAAAAACAAAATAGCGTGTTTTTGGAGGGGGAGGCACATCAGAAGGCGCAGGGATCATTGCTTGAGAACCAGCTACCCATAATGCATATCAAACATTTTTTTAAGGAATCAATTTCACTTTTTTCCGTTCTGATTAAGACACTGAACGATGTCGGATTGTGAGTGGGTGAGGAAGATGTGAAAAACATTTTCAAAGTGTTTCAAACAAATGGAGTGAAAGGGCACATTAGTGGCAAGTGAAGAGCAATGTGTACAAATATGACGCTGTGCCTCTTAAGAGGAAAAAATAGAACGACAGGCTCCCATTTGAAAAGGGATTGTTTAAACAAATGTTACTCGACTTACGCTCCCCTTTGGGTTTTTTCCTTCTGCACAGTCCTCCGAGGTCCATGAATAGCAGTGGGTTCGGAAACTATCAGTCAATACTGTGAATGGCATTGGCACGCTGAGCAGTGTAGATAGGCCGACCAAGTGTGGAGCTATGACATTGAAAAGAATCTGGGCCTCCTTGTACACCACTCACTGAAAGTAATATTGCAGGAACAGAAAGCAGTTAAGAAGATAAATGGTGTGTTCACCTTGACATCAATGGGATTTGAGTACGGGAGAAAGGCTGTCTTACATTAGTTGCTCAGAAACTTGGTGAGACTCCATCGTGAACAATATGCAGTGTTATGAGCAGTTTTCGTCTCCTTACCTATTAAAGAAAACTATATTTACATTGAGAGAGTGCAGCGAAGGATAACCGGAATCATCTCTAGGATGGAAGGACTGCTGTGTGACCAAAGTTTGGGTCGACTGGGGCTGTATTCCATGTGGTTTATGAAAATGAGTGGAGATTTCAGTGAAATATATAAAGTCTTGACAAAGCGAGACTGGTGAGAAGCAGGGATGATACTTTCTCAAAGAACATTGATATGCAGGGATTTTCGATTATATAAGACTGGGATGTTTGTGGAACACTCTCCTCGAGTAAGTTTTCTTTTAAATAATTGTGACTGGATGTGGCAGGCCTGCAGATCGTAAATCACATTTCTTGGCCATGAAAAAGTTTGCATCCTCTATCAGCTCTGCTGTTTGAAATGCAACCAGTTAACTGCTGTGGTAGTAACCAGTTGTCATCAGATTTAGGTCCACGCAGCTCTTTCTCTGAGATGTTTATGGGCACTCATCACTTACAGTGTGGAAACAGGCCCTTCCGCCCAATAAGTCCATCCAGACGCTCTGAAGAGCAACTCAGCCAGATCCATTCCCCTACATTTACCCCTTAACCCAGCTCTATGGGCAATTTAGCATCGCTAATGCACCTGACCTGCACATCTTTGTGATTGTGGCAGGAAACCCACGCATACACGGGGAGAATGCGCAAACTCCACACAGACAGTCACCCGAGGCCGGAATCGAACCTGGAACCCTGCTGATGTGAGGCAGCAGCACTAACCATTAATCCACTGTGCCGCGCGCATTTGATGCTTGATGATGATGGTATGCTGATGGAACATCCCAGGCAAAACGCCAAAGATTGTCGGTGCTAATTCAGAGGCTGCTGTGATCTTCAGCACCAGTGCTCACTGAAAATATTTAAAGAGGACTTTTGACTTGGAAAGAAGTGAGGGCAATGAAGAATTTGTGGTGAAAGAGGAGTTGTTGTGTGATTGACTCCTAGAGTCATACAATATGCAAACAGATCCTTCGACCCAACTCGTTCATGCTCACCAAGCTTGTTCAACTAAACTGGTACTATTTGTCTGCGTTTGCCACATAGCCCTATAAGACTTCCCTTTTCATATACTGGTGTTAAAAAATTGTATTGCTACTCGCCTCTGTGCCATTCTCTGTCAGGGCCAGCTGCCACTTAGATATATTTTAAACCTCCCCCCCTCAACTTAAAGCTGTGCCTTCTGGCTTTGAAGACCTCTATTCTCGGGAAGAAAAAAAAAATAATCGCTAGTCACCCTGTGCATGCCACTCATGATGTTAGAAACCTGTGGAAAGTAACCCATTTGCGTCCTTCGCAAAAAAAAGCCCGGCTATCTGGCATGCTCTGATATCGCAAATCTTCCAGTCTCTGTCACACCATTTTCAATACTTCTGCACGTTTTCGAGTTTATAACATCCTTCCTCGAGCAGGGCGAGAAGAATTGTACTCAGTACTGCAACTGTGGCCTTACAATTATCATGTGCAGCCGCAACACGGTGCCCCAATTCAAATACTCAATACTATGATCGATGAAAGTCGCCAAGCCTAAGATTTTCTTCGTTGCCCTATTTACCTGTGATTCAACTTCGAACGACTATGCACCTGCACTCTTGGGAGACTGTTTGAGAACATCCCCAAGGCCCTACCGTCAACTGTGGAAATCCTGTCCAACAAAATGCCACACAGTTATCTGCATCAAGCTCCATCTGTCATTCGTCGATCCATTGGCCCAGTTGATCAAATCTCGTTGTCCTCTTAGAAGACTTTCTTCATTGTCGACTACACTAACGATCTGGTGTCGCCTACAAAACCAAATATCCATGCTTCCTCTATTCTCATTAAAATCATTTACAAAAGTAATCAAAATCAGTGGACCAACAGTACCAGTCCTTGTGTCATGATGTGGAGATGCTGGTATTGGCCTGGGGTGTACAAAGTTAAAACGACACATTACCAATTTACAGCCCATCAAGTTTAATTGGAAGCACTAGCTTTCGGAGAGCTTATGCTTCACAACTGCCTGATGAAGGACCAGCCTCCGAAAGCTAGTGCTTCCAATTCAACCTGTTGGATTATAACCTGGTGTTTGTACTTTTTAACAATATAAAAGAATGCGTTTTCTTCAAATATTGGAATTTGGGAGTTCTCTGTCACTCATACTTTAACGGTTTACTGAAAAAAGGTGAGTCTTTCTTGGTGTTTGGTTTAATTTAAAGAAAGCTTTTTCCACCGTGTCATAACAGTATTGGGGCTCAGGTCCGTAATTAGGACATGTTTAGACAGATCCAGATTGAGGATTCGAAAGATTTGATAGATTTGAGGTACGAAATATCCCAGCAGACACAACCACTTGCCAATTACAGTCTGAGAGAATTAAATAAAAGATAGATGAGAGAATTTGTTTAATTTCGGTTCCTTTTGGGTAATTAAATTAAAAGTGAGAGCAATGGCTCTTAAAGGAACTGAACAGGTTCAGGGATTTGAAGTTGATTCCAAAATTTGCCAAGATTTGGAGTTGCCCAGTGTTGTACTGGGGTGTACAAAGTTAAAAATTACACAATACCAGATTGTAGTCCAACAGGTTTAATTGGAAGCACACTAGCTTTCGGAGTGTCGCTCATTCGTCATGTGATAATGAAGGGCTCAATCCTAGAACCTAGAGAATTTATAGCAAAAATTTACTGTGTGATGTAACTGAAATTATACATTGGAAAATTGATTGTCTGTTGAGCCTTTCATCTGTAAGAATACCATGATGGTTTCACTTCGTTCATTTGTAAATCACAAAAGCTTTTTTTTAAAAGTTGCATTCTCAGGTTAGCTGTTAACAATGGTGATAGCCAGACAAATGTTGTAGGTGTTATCCCCCTGTTTTCTCTGTCTATGCTACGATGTTTAGATTGATTCTAATCTAAAAAGTGAGGTAACGGATTTTTACATGAATTCATGCAGTTTTTGAGCTCAGAGTTCTACATGAATGGATGCAGTTTTTGAGAAAAGTACAATGTAAACCTGCAAGTACAAATTCCCCCCACAAAATGTATGTGTGTATGTGGGTCTTTGTCTGTCCGTGTGTGTGTCTGTCTGCGTTGGTGCTCAAGGATGCCCTCACAAGAACGGGGTACGATGCCCAACTCATTGACCGCCAGTTCCCACGTGCCACAGCAAGGAAACGTAATGACCTCCTCAGGAGACAGGGTACCCTTCGTTGTTCAGTATTTCCCCGGAGCTGAAAAAACTATGCCATGTTCTTCGTGACCTGCAACACATTGTCAATGAAGATGAGCAGCACACCAAGACCTTCCCCAACCATCCACTACTTGCCTTTAAACAACCGCCAAATGTTTAAACAGATCATTGTTCGTAGCAAGCTGACCAGCTCTCAGGACAACTCCATACAACCCTGTCACGTTAGGCGCTGCAAGACGTGTCAGTGTGGACATAGATACCACCATTACGCGTGGGGACACTTCCCACTTTGTACATGGCAGGTACTCATGTGACTCAGCCAACGTTGTCTATATTATACATTGCAGTCAAGGATGTCCGGAGGCATGGTACATTGGGGAAACCGAGCAAAGGCTCCGACAATGGATGAATGGGTACCAACAATAAACAGACAGGAGGGCTCCCTCCCAGATGGGGAACACTTCAGTGGTCCAGGACATTCAACCACGGACCTTCGGGTGATGATCCTCCAAGGCGGACGTCGGGACAGGCAGCAGCGAAAAGTGGCTGAGCAGAGGCTGATAGCTAAGTTTGGTACGCATACGGAGGGCCTTAATCGGGACCATGGTTTCATGTCACATTACAGGTGACCACCATTGCACTATAAACGCACACAGATACTCCTACACACACACACACACACACACTCACACACACACACACACACACACACACAGGCACTCCTGTACACACACATACAAGGACACACATGCACACAGAGACGCACACACAGACACCCACACACATCCTTGCCGACACACACAATCCAACACTCACACATGCACCCCCTCACAGACTTAAGACACTCTACACTCACTACACACGCATATAAGATAATCAGATGGTTAGATAGGGTGGAGAATAGAGCATCTATCCTTGAATGACAATGGCTAGGAAAGCTTGACATTGAGAATTAATAACTGCAGATGCTGGAAACCAGATTCTGCAGTTATTAATCAGGTGAAGGGCTTTTGCCCGAAACGTCGATTTTGCCTGTCCTCGGATGCTGCCTGAATTGCTGTGCTCTTCCAGCACCACTGATCCAGAATCCATTGAGAATTAATAGCCATAGGGAAGATTTCAGAGAGGATTTATTTACTGAGAGTGTAGCAGGGGCGAGGAACACCCTGCCTGCAACAGTTGCAGACTCGCCAACCGTAAGGGCATTTATATAGCCATTCGACAGACATACGGACGAAAATAAAATAGTGTGGTTTAGATGGGCTTGAGATTGGTTTCACAGTTCGGTGCAACATCATGGTCCAAAGGGCCTATACTTCGCTGTAATGTTCTATGTTCTAACTCTACTGCAGTTGTCTGTTTCTCCAATACACATTTCACCTCTGTCTTTCTCTCTCTTTTTTCATTTCTCTATCTTCTACATCCATTTCTCTCAATTGTAATTTATTTCTTTTCTAACTTTACTGCACTTATTGGTTTCTCTGACACACCAAAGTGATTGAGGAATTCCCTCAGGATTTCAGCCTCCCGTCTCTCATTCTTTCTTCGTAAGACCTTCGCTGCAAACCACTCAACACACTAGTAAGTCTCCTCTGAACCGTTTCCAAAGCTTCCACATCCTTCCTACAATGCGGTGACCAGAATTGTATGCAATACTACAAGTGCGGCTAGACCAGAGTTCTGTTTAGTTGCAGCATGACCTCCTAAAGTCAATTTTTCTACTGATAAAAGCTAAAACACTATATGCCTTCTTAAAAATAATCTATCAACCTGGGTGGCAACTTTCTTCGACCTATGTACATCAACACCGAGATCTCTCTGCTGAACTATAATACCGACGTGAATCACCTCACACCTCTCCGCATTGAACCTTATTTGCCTCATCTCAGCTCAGCTCTGCTGTTCATTTACGTCCCTCTGTAAACTACATCAGCCTTTTGCACTTTTGGTAACTCTACCCACCTTAGGTGTCAAATACAAATTAACTAACCGGTTCTTCAACACACTCGTCCAGGTCGATAATTAAAATAACTGACAGAAGTGGACCCAGAACAGATTCTTGCGGTACACCACGTGTAACTGAACTCGAAATTGAACATTTCCCTTCAACCATCACCCTCTGTCTTCTTTTAGCTAGCCAATTTCTGATCCAAACCGCTAAATCACCACCAACCCCACCCCTCCGTATTTTGTGCAATAGCCTACCGTGCGGAAACTTGCCAAACGATTTACTGAAATCCATATACACCACAGGACTCGCTTTACCCTCATTTAACTGTTTGGTCAACTTCTCAAAGTACTCAATAAGGTTTGTAAGGCACGACCTTCCCTTTATAAACCTTGTTGACGATCCAAAACCAACTTATTCCATTCTAGATGATTAAAAATCCTATCTATTATAAACTTTTCCAATGCCTTACCCACAATCGAAGTAAGGCTGACTGGTCTATAATTACCAGGATTGTCTGTACTCCTCTACTTGAACAAGGGAACAATCTTTTCTATCTTCCAGTCTTCTTGCACTATTCCTGTATGCAATGACGACATAAACTCAAAGCCAAAGTCTCTTCAATGTCCTCCCTGCCTTCCAAGAGAATCGTAGGATATATCCCATTCGGCACAAGGGTCATCTACATTATTACAATTTACATGATTCCAATACCTCATCCTTGTGAACCTCAATCTAGTAACTAATATTTCAGTATTCTCGTCGACAACATTGCCTTTTTCCTGTGTGAGTATTGATGAAATCTATTCATTTAGCGCTTCTCCTAACTCCACTCACTCCATGCAAATCTTCGCACAACGATGTTTGATTGGCCCTAATCTGATTCGAGACATTATTTTTATTCCTGATATACCAACAGAGAGCCTTAGGGTTTTAGAACATAGAACAGTACAGCACAGAACAGGCCCTTCAGCCCACGATGTTGTGCCGATCACTGATCCTCATATATGCACCCTTAAATTTCTGTGACCATATGCATGTCCAGCAGTCTCTTAAATGTTCCCACTGACCTTGCTTCCACAACTGCTGCTGGCAACGCATTCCATGCTCTCATAACTCTCTGTGTAAAGAACCCGCCTCTGACATCCCCTCTATACCTTCCTCCAACCAGTTAAAACTAGGACCCCTCGTGTTAGTCATTTCTGCCCTGGGAAATAGTCTCTGGCTATCGACTCTATCTATGTCTCTCATTATCTTGTATACCTCAATTAAGTTGGCTCTCGTCCTCCTTTTCTCCAATGAAAAAAGTCCGAGATCAATCAACATCTCTTCATAAGATAAGCCCTCCAGTCCAGGCATCATCCTGGTAAACCTCCTCTGAACCCGCTCCAAAGCATCCACATCTTTCTTATAATAGGGCGACCAGAATTGGACGCAGTATTCCAAGTGCGGTCGAACCAAAGTTTTATAGAACTGCAACAAGATCTCACGACTCTTAAACTCAATCCCCCTGTTAATGAAAGCCAAAACACCATATGCTTTCTTAACAACCCTGTCCACTTGGTGGCCATTTTAAGGGATCTATGCATCTGCACACCAAGATCCCTCTGTTCCTCCACATTGCCAAGAATCCTATCCTTAATCCTGTACTCAGCTTTCAAATTCGACTTTCCAAAATGCATCACCTCGCATTTATCCAGGTCGAACTCCAACTGCCGCCTCTCAGCCCATTTCTGCATCCTGTCAATGTCCCGCTGCAGCCTACAAAAGCCCTCTATACTGTCAACGATACCTCCAACCTTTGTATCGTCTGCAAACTTGCTGACCCATCCTTCAATTCCCTCAATCAAGTCATTAATAAAAATTACAAGCAGTAGAGGCCCAAGGACAGAGCCCTGTGGAACACCACTCACCACAGACTTCCAGGAAGAATATTTTCCTTCTACTACCACTCGCTGTTTTCTGTTGGCCAGCCACTTCTGTATCCAGACAGCTAAATTCCGTTGTATCCCATTCCTCCTGACCTTCTGAATGAGCCTACCATGGGGAACCTTATCAAATGCCTGCTGAAGTTCATACAATCCACATGCGCAACTCGACCCTCATCAACGTTTTTAGTCACATCTTCAAAGAACTCGATAAGGTTTGTGCGGCACGACCTGCCCCTCACAAAGCCGTGTTGACTGCATTTAATCAAGCCATTCTCTTCCAGATGGTCATAAATCCTAAACCTCAGAATCCTTTCGAAAACCTTGCTGACGACAGATGTAAGACTTTTTTCCCCTCGGTCCTATCCACCAATGACTTCTCATTTCCACTCCTGTCTCTTCTAACTCTGTTTTTCAATCTTTCCTGACTAACATGTAAGACGCAAGTGAACTAACTGAGACTTCATATCTCATCCTAACAGAAGCCTTCTTTTACCTCTTGACAAGAGATTCAATTTCTTTTGGAAACCAAAGCTCCCGCATGTGACAACTTTCGCCCTGCCTGAAAGGTAAATGCATTTCAGGGCCTGCAGTCACTGTTACTTGAATAAGCTCGACATTTCAATCCTCTGCATTCGAAATCTGGACTCATCGCATCGTAATTGCATTTCCCAGCTAAAACCCTTGCTGGGTAATATATACCTATCCACTTCCATCCATAAATTAAACTTAAACCGAATTGTGGTCAGTATCACCCAGGTCCTCACCTACCTCCACATCTAACACCCGGCCAGCTTCATTGCACGGTACCAAATCTCATGTGAGCTCACCGCTTGATGTCCTGCCTATATACAGTGTCAGAAAAGCTTTAATTACAAAGGAGGAAAATTCAGTGAGAAGATAAATAAAGGGAGAGAGAGAAGAAAGAAAGAGAAGGAGGAAAAAGAAAGGGTGAGAATGTTCTTCGCTGAGCAAAGAAGGAAAGAAGAATAAGGAAGAGAGAGGACGAATGAGAGAAGAAAGTGTGAGAGAAGTATCGAGAAAAGAAAGATAAAAGGTGAGAGAATTTGAACTTTTGAAGTTGTGACTTAGTCAAGATCGTCATATTAACAGGATGGAGATGAAGAGAGCAAGTAGTCATAGAAATAAACGAGTGAAAACACAGCTACATTTTGATGGGAAATATGTCAAACATTTCTTCATATCCTTTGAGAAAAAAGGCTCGGAAGATGGAGTGGTCAGAAGACTTGTGGGTAATCACAGTCTGGACTAAGCTGGTAAGCAGGGCTAGTGAGATATTTACAGTCTCTAACGTAAGAGATCAATGTATGTGCACTCTTTCTGAAGTGTTACCCGAGAGAAAGTAGTTTGCGAGATCGATGGACATGTATTTTCGTTTCCCTGGCTAGGTTTGGCTGGAAGTGTGAATTCAAGACTGGGGAAGTAACAGAGATCGTCCTTATCTCACCAACCTTCAGCGTCTCTGCCTGTATTCCAGAGGAAGGGCTTTTTCCCGAAACGTCGATTTTACTGGTCCTCGGATGCTGCCTGAACTGCTGTGCTCTTCAAACACCACTAATCCAGAATCTAGTTTCCAGCATCTGCAGTCATTGTTTTTTTTTTATCTAGAGATCGTGATTGACAGAGTGTCACTTCCAAGAATATCGTTTATTCTTGGGAACGATTTCGGAGGATTCAAATTGGCAGTGATACATGTTGTTGTGCAGAAGGCAAAGAAAGACGAGGGGGCTGATGAGTTAAAAGAAAAATACGCAAGACTGCTTACAGACTGTGGAGCAACAATATCCCACTGGCAAAAGTCACAGCATGAACCAAAAACAAAAGAGAAAGATGAAAGAGTTGAGGGTCAGTAAGAGAACATCTTGTTTGACGTATCGGTGCAGATAATGTCTGAACAGGCAGAGAGTTTGGCAGAAGTATTTGGTCCCGAAAGGCTAATAACTTTCAGCAGAAAAACGTGACATATGTGTGTGTGCGTGTTCATGCATACTCAGAAAAGGATTCAGCGAACATTGCTGAGGGTTATTATCTTAGTCTTCGAATCCTAATACAAAAAATGTATGCCACCGCAGGTTAGTGCAGAGGGAAAAGTGGCAGAAGTGCAACAGGCTGTGTTGCTGGTAGCACGCTGACAGGAACTGTAAGGGGAAGCATGTGAACTAACTGTAGGAGGCTAAGGTACAAAAGCATTTGTATCAACCTAGAATCCACAAGAATGTGATTAACATTTGCCGTATATGTCATGGATGCACAATAGTACATAAGCCACGAGCAGATAAAAAAAGGAACTTTGTTGTAAATTCCCGCATTAGAAGAAAATTTCACGTGACTGATGATTGATTGTGCAAGTCGCCTTCCGAAAACTATATGTAGGCAGCAGTTCTTGCTCACCATAATGGATGGGTGTACCAGATTTCTGGAGGCAATTCCATTATGGGGTAATGAGGCAAAAAGCCTGGTAGAGGAAATTGTAGATTTTTACACAGGATTTGGGGCTACCCAGACAGCAAGTGTCTAATTTTCTTGTTCGGTTGTTTAAGGAAGCCATGGATAACTTTGACATGCAGTACTTTAAGTTAAATGGGACTCATTCTGAATGCCAAGAAGCTTTGAAAAGGAAGCATAAGAACCTGAAGACGATGTTGAGAGCATACTGTCAGGAGTAGCTGACTGATTGGTATAAAGGTACGACATTCGTTTTGTTTGCCATGAGAGATGCCCCAAAGGAATGTATTCAGTTTAAACCTGTTGATTTGATATCTGAACATGAAATGGGAGGGATATTGAAATTAATCAAAGACAAATAGAAACTACCAAACTCGGAAATATCACAATTAGATTATGTACCTTAGGTGATAGAGAGATTAAATCGGGGGCGTGAGATAGTGAAACAGCAACTGAAGAGGGCACAGCATAAAATGAAGCAAGTGGCAGGTAATACTCTGAAAATCGGACGTTTTCGCGTGGAGATTATAAATTAATATTGTGACAAGTAGTCAGAGATCCTTTCAAAGCCAGGTATAGAGGTCGTTATCAAACTGAGAAAAAAAGTTGAGTCAGGTGAACTAGTTGGTAAATATGCTGCATCGGAAAAAAAAAAGCTGCATTGTATATGCCATGTGAAGATGTTGAAATCTTATTAGATGAGAGAAAATAGTTAGTTACTGCCCCGCAGAGTGGCAAATCAAATCCAAATGTCATGGAGTTTAATGTGCCTCAAAACACGTTAAACAATAAGGAAGCCCTTGAGGAGTGGGAGAATTCAGTATCTCATTAGCAAAACTCCCAGTTGAAACATTTGTTGTAGCAGTATGAGGACATATGCAGGAATAAGATGTGGAGGACTAACGCTATTTTTCATGACAACGAAATAAGGAATCCCGTTAAGTTCAAACCACGCTCCGAAAAGCTTAATCCTTCCAAACCCAAAAAGGTCCAAAAGAAATTTGATGTGATGCTCAACGAAGATATCATCGAACTGAATCAAGCGAATGGAGTTCGTCGATCGTGTTAGTTCCAAATTCTGACGGGACTCAACCATTTTGTGTCGACAATCGGAAGGTCAACTTATTTACAAAATCAGTCTCATGCCCAATATCCAGATTGGAGGGTTGCATAGAGAATATTGTTCGAAAACAATCTTGGACTTGCAGCGTGTATATTGGCAGGTACATTTATCGGAGAATTGAAATCGGCTATATCAATTCAAAATGGTGCCATTTGGAAGGAAGATCGCATCAGCCACATTCTGAATACTCATGAACGGAGCTGTGGCTGGGTTAACAAACTGTTAAGTGTGACAGAGATGTTTGAATGACTAAGAGAAGCAAAACTGGCAAATTCGTTAAAGAAAACAAAATTTGCAAAGGCAGAGGTGACATTCTTGGTTAATAACATCGGACATCGTAGGTTGACCCCAAGGTAACCAACGACGAAGGCCATAGAGAAATTTCCAAGATCAACGTCGAATAAAGAGGTTCTTCGATTTTTGGGACTAAGCGGATTCTAATGGAACTTTGTTCCAAACATCAGCAACATCGTGGCACCACAAACAGATTGACTTAAGAAAAACACAAACTTTAAGTGGACAGGATAAGGCCAGGTCGAATTTGCCAAGTTAAAAGCAGTATTAAACACCATACCTGTTTTACCGACACAAAATATTTTGAAACGTTTCAAACTTGCAATCGGTAGGACTTGTAGCTATACTGCTACGGAAAGATGATGATAGAATTGGACAACCAATTGGCTACTTTTCAATGAAACTCAAGACCCACCACAAAAAATGCTCTACCATCCAAAAAAGAATGATTGAGTTTCATATTGGACTTGCAATATTTTTGTCTTTTGTGATGAACAATGCGTTGGTATAGTTGTGTGCACGGATCACATTCATCTTACATTTTAGGAATGACTTAAAGACAAGAATATTGGAGTGTTTCGTTGTGGAGTCTTCTGTTACAGATGTTTAAGTTACAAATTACACATGTTGCGAGTCGTAAGAATGTGATAGCAAATGCGCTATCACTGATTTAAAAGTTAACATGGAGATAACACTGAATAGATACCAATGTCATATGTTGCGGAAAACAATACAAACTTAGATTAATGTCCGATGTATATCACTGAAATGGAGTAAAGAAACAGGAAAAAACATGAAGCCACCTTTTCATTATGATTGTTCCTTTTTTAATGGGGGGATCTATTATGATGTTCATGTTTTGTAATGCATCTTTAAGTCAGAGTGTATGCTGTTTGCACTGTGAGGTTGCAGGCCCCCGTCATATGACTGCCCAGCAGTCTCAGAGGGTACCAGAAAATTCAATAGTTGGAACATTTAGCTATGAAAGAAATACGTGAATTTTGGTCGCTACATTGATATCCGTTCGAATTTAACTAATCAGTTCAAATTATGCACAAGATGCTAAAACCTAATCGATTTCAAACTTTCTGTTTTACCAACATCGAACCAATGAAATGATCCATTGTTTGGGGTATACAGAAGCAGGCATTTTGAGAGTTGACCAGAGATACACACTGCCATTTCCAAAGGAACTGCTAGCGAAACACTCTCGATCAAACGTGCCTTTTTTCACATGAAACATCTTTTTTGCAAAAGACTGAAGGCGACCCAGGGAGATCTATAGCCAAAAGAACATAGGCAGCGGAGATAACTGACACTCTGTGGTTTTTCAAATTCTGTTCATGCAATATTAATACGGGTTATCCTTGGAACTGCATATTAGATTAGATTACATTACAGTGTGGAAACAGGCCCTTCGGCCCAACAAGTCCATACCGACCCGCCGAAGCGCAACCCACCCATACCCCTACATTTACCCCTTACCTAACACTACGGGCAATTTTGCATGGCCAATTCACCTGACCTGCACATCTTTGGACTGTGGGAGGAAACCGGAGCACCCGGAGGAAACCCAGGCAGACACAGGGAGAACGTGCAAACTCCACACAGTCAGTCGCCTGAGGCGGGAATAGAACCCGGGTATCAGGCACTGTGAGGCAGCAGTGCTAACCACTGTGCCACCATGCCGCCCACCACTGTGCCACCGTGCCGCCCACATATTGTTACAGAGTTGGAGACAGATCACATGTATTTAAGAGAAAGGATGCTAAGAATTGCAAAAAATAATCTTGTTTCATGTTAACCTTTCGAGTTAAAGAATAAATTGATATGCTCGTTAAATAGTCGATTGAGGGAGTCCTCTGTCACTCATTCTTTAATGATCACAAGACAAGGTGAGCTTTTTTTTTGGTTTGATTAGCAGAAGGTTTTACTGCAGTGCTTTAACAATTGATCAAAGCACTGATGTAAACTGCACAGTGTTAAAATCTGGGCAGGTTGCCAGGTTGACTGAGCAGACCTTGCTCTCTGCAATGCTCTGTGCATAAGAGATATCTCATGTGGGTTAATGGTGTTTACACACGTGTTGTGAGGTGGATTAAGAATGCAATATAACTAACCACTTCAGGTGATCTGGCAATGTCTTTATATTATCTTCTTATTCTTGTGATTATGCCCTCCATATTTCACTGCATTAACGTTACAGTGTGACCATGCAGAGTGCAGCATTTGGTGAATATTTATTATGCTAGCAGCAGCCACAGCCTCATCATTTCGAAGCAGTCAGCCATTCTCATCGTCTTGGTGTCTCCCCACAGGAAGAAAGGATGGCCTCTCGGATACAGGCCAATCCCTTTGACACATGGCTCAAAACACCCACCAGCACACCACTCCCCACGGCCAATCAACGATATCAAAATATCGTGCTGAGAGCAATGGGGCCACTGTGAACATCAGGAAACAGACCACCAGGGAAATGGAGCCACACTTCCGATGTCTGAATGGGTTAAAGTGAGCCTCCAGTACGCACTATGGCCCTATAATCTCTCTCCTTCTTATGTAAACACTGCCTTTTATTTTTACCTGAAAAAAAATCACAGGTTCGTAGTGATCCACGTTATATTCAATCTGTGAAACTGTCCGTTGATTATCCATTTACCGATTCTCTACTCCCCCCCTCCCCCCTCCACTCGGTGACTTCATTTTCTGCCTATATTAATGCCATTGATTAACTCAGTTATTGTTTGTTCAAGTTAACGAAACCTTTGATACAGGTTTCAAATCGTTGAGAACATAGCATTGGTCAGTGTGTCACTGTGTTCAGTAATTTCTGATGAACTGATAAAGATTAATTTATTCACAATTTATCCTTTTTTCCAGCTCATTAACCAGTCCTCCGCGCATTCCTGTTTAGCTGCTTTGACAGGCTGAATGCTCCCTTCATTTCCTGAGAGATAAAAATCTGCTACAATTGCTGAGCAACATCCGCAACTGTATGAATGGCCTCATTGTACTCTTTTTTTGAAACTCTTAATGTATCGAATAGACTGCTTCAGTACATGTGTACTTATGAATGGTGTTGAACATTCTCCAATTATCAGTGATCAGCACACTTCTAAGTTTATTACCTTCTATAAGGTCATTGGTGATGCCACTACTGATGACCCAGAGTGTCTCTTGGATACCCAGTTTCCAGTTGCACCGTCATTTAGAAGTACGGTTGACTTCGCAGGAGCTGGTGCCATATAACATAGTGCACGGTATCTTCAGTATGAGGCTGAGATTTCCCGTCCGCCAGCATTGTGTCCTGGGTGCTCCTACAGATAAGTCTGTGACAAGTATGTTCATGAAAATGTTTTTGTCTTGTTGGTTCACCTATCAAATACCGCTGTCTGGCTGCTGTACATTTGATTCCTCGCCCTGCGCCTTCAGTGGTGGGGCTGTGGAGACTTTTTTCTTGTGTTTTATTACACGTTTTTGTAAGTAATTCAGAACGAACCGTTTATTATTTCCCACTCCAATTCTTTTAATAAATCTCTGAATGCTGAGGCACATTTGAAAATCACACTGGATCCTCAATCAAACAATTAACTTTGCCTCTAGGCTGATGTATAATTTGTTTTGTTTTCCTTCCTCATAGTTAACGTAGTGACGATCTACATTCTGCTTTATAAAGACTGTGGATTGTCCCCATGTGTCAGACGTTACCAGGTGACCATGACAATGGGGGATCTACTGGTGATTGTCCTCGATCTCATATTGAGACACATTCCCATTGTTTATGAGGAAAAGTTTTATTTCCTGCTGTCCATCCCCGTATGTAATATCCACGCCATCCTGCTTTATGCTGCCACTGACTGTTCTGTCTGGTTCACCGTCACTTTCACTGTTGATCGGTTTGTGGCCATATGCTGCTCGGACCTAAAACTTAACTATTGCAGTGAACAAACTGCAGCTGTAGTTCTGGGAATAGTGACAGTGCTGAGCTGTTTAAAGAACATTTTCGGGTATTTTTTGCTCTCACCTCATTATCGACGATGGAACGAGCCGTGGTTTTGTGATGTAGCAGAGGCTGTTCGATCATCCCGTGTCTGGGTCACCATCGAATCCCTCCACCACATTCTTACCCCGGCTCTCCCATTTCTCCTGATTCTGGTCCTCAACGTTTTCACCATCAGACACATTTATGTGACCAGTAGAACCCGCAGGAGACTCTGGGCTCAGACTAATGGGGACATTCAGCCTGACACAGAAATGAAATATCGAAAAAAAGCCATAATTTTACTGTTTGTGATCTCAGCCAATTTCATTTTATTATGGTCAATGTTAATGTTATATTCTATATGGAACCGGTTGCGGTATGTTTTGTATACCCCTATGTATCTAGATTGGTATGTGCAGGAATTTGGCTTCATGCTGCAGCTCCTCAGTTGCTGCACAAACACTTTAATTTATGCTGTGACCCAGAGTAAGTTCAGACAGCAGCTGAAAATTGTGCTGAAATATCCCTTTTCCAAAATTCACCAAACAATCAAATTCACTGATTAATCAAGCCATTCAGTATTTTTTCATTTCAATTCAGTGGTGTCAGCAATGAAGCAGCCTGTTGCCATCAATACAGACTGACAGTAATGCTGGTTTGTCCCACGGGAGTTTACAGGGACACATTTCAATGTTTCTCTCAACTCAGCGGCCAGTGAGAAAAGGCATCATCCCACTAGTTGTACCTACCATATCAATTCGTAAACAATAAAAATGCTCATTAAAAAGTATCATACAGCAGTGTGAACGATATTGTTGTTTGTCTTTGTGTTGAAGAAGCTGAGCTGGAGACAGGCAGAGTCAGTCCCAATCCCTATTCATCAGTGAACTGAAGGGGACAGGAACCGAACTCAGGACTTGCATGAAAGTCACTCTGTGCTTGCTTTCAGCTCTGGGTCACCCGCTCTGACCAGGCATTCAGCACAATTAATCTCTCTCCCTTTGTCCCCCTCTGTTGATATCTCCCTCACACTCTCACACTGACTCTCTCCAACTCCTCCTCCTCCTGTTTGCAGACTCTATTTCACAATAACTCCTTTCCCCATTTCCCTTCAATCTCTTTCCGTCTTGGACTCTCTCCTTCCCAAACTCCCTCTCTCTAAACCTCTTTTCCTTCAATCCTCCAAATAATCTCAGGATTAATACAAGTGTCGCATGCTGGCCATGGTAGACATGGATGAATTAGCAGGATGAATACGTGGCTTGTGGGAGGTTGCAAGAGGGAGTGGTTCAGATTTGTGGGCATTGGGAACGGGTATGAGGAAGGTCGGACTATTACAAATTGGATGGTGTACACCTGAACCAGACTGGAACTAATGTCCTTTGGGGACATTTTGCTACTGCTGTTGGGGAGGGTTTAAACTAATGTGGCAGGTAGCTGGGAACCAGAAGAAAAGGTTAGTAAACAGTAAGGTGGAAACTCGAGACTGGAAGTATTATGCAAATAGCATTACCAAAGGAAAGTGTAGGCAGAGAGCAGATTAACACAACCGAACTGTTGGTCTGAAGTGCATATGCTTTAATGCAATAGTGGGTAAGGCAGACGAACTTCGGGCTTGGAGTGGTGCATGGGAATATGACGTTATTGCGATCACCGAGACTTGATTGAAGGAAGAGCATGATTGGCAACCAAATGTTCCAGGATATAGATGATTCAAACAGGGCAGGGATAGAATTAAATGGGGGAGGTGGAATTGTATTCCTGGTCAGGGATGATATCACGGTTGTGCTAAAGGAGGACATTATGGTGGACATGAGCAGTGAGGCATTATGTGTACAGCTGAGAAATAAGAAGGGTGCAGTTACATTGTTGGGGCTGTACGACAGGCCTCCCAACAGTGAGCGCGAGGTAGAAGAAAAAATAGGGACTGCTGGCAGATGTTGAAGTGGGGGATTTCTTTGGGAATAATGACCACAAATCTGTAAGTTTTAGAATACTCGCAGACAAAGATGGAAGTGGTCCGAAGGGAAGCGTACTAAACTGGGATAAGGCCAACTGTAACAAAATTTGGCAGGATCTGGGAAATGTGGAATAAGGGCAGCTTTTTGAAGTGAGGTCCACATTTGATATGTGGGAGGCTTTCAAAGACATGTAGAATATAGTGCAGGATAGGCATTTCCCTTTGAAAACAATAGATAGGAAAAGCAAGATTTGTGAACCGCGGATGACAGGAGAAATCGTACGACAAGCCAAGAGGAAAAGAGAAGTGTACATAAGGTTCAGACAGTTAAGAATAGAAAGGGCCTTAGAGGAATATCGAGAGAGTAGGATCAATTTTAAACGAGTAATCAAGCGAGCTAAAATGGGTCACGAAATAACTTTAGTGAGCAGGATAGAGGAGAGTCACAGTGCCTATTTTCATATAAAAGAAGCAAGCAGGTAACAAGAGGAAGGGTTGTTCCAGTAAGGGATGAGGACGGAAGGTTGTGTGACGAACGTGGAAAATGGGAGAACTTCTCAATGATTACTTTGTATCAGTTTTCACTGAGGAGAGGGACATGATGAATGTTGAGATTAGAGATAGAGGTTTGTTGACATGAGGAGGGAAGACGTGTTGGTAGGCCAAAGGATATTAAGCTGGACAAATCCTCAAAACTGTTTGGGAACTATCCCAGATTCATTAGGGAGGAGAGAGAGAAAAAAGCTGTGGCCCTAAAATTTGTCTTTGTAGCAGTCTTAAACACAGGTGAAATATCGGAGGACTGGAGAGTTGTTAATGTTGTCCCCGTACAAGAAGGGTGATAGGGATATTTCAGGTAACTACAGACCAGTGCACCTGACGTCAATGATGGGAAAATTGCTGGAGAAGCTACTGAGGAAAAAACTCTGTTATATTTGGAAGAGAATGGGCTAATCAGTGGTAGGCAACATGGTTTTGTGAGGGGGATAGTGCCTTACCAACTTAATGGAGTACTTTGAGGAAGTGACCATGTTGATAGATGAAGGAAGGGCTGTAGATGTCAAATACATGGACTTTATTAAGGCATTTGATCATGTTCCCATGATTAACTAATGGAGAAAGTGAAGTCACATGGTGTTCAGGGTGCTCCAGCTCAGTGGAAAAAGACTGGTTGTGCAACAGCAGACAGAGAGGAGAAGTTCTCGAAATGGAGAAAGGTGACCTGTGATGTTCCACAGGGATTATTTCTTTGAACACTGTTGTCTGTGATATAAATAAATGATGTGGATGAGGGCTTCGGTGGTCTGATGAGGACGCTTACAGGTGACACGATCATTAATGGAGTAGCGAAAAGCAGAGGGAATTGTCAAAGAAAACAGGAGAACATGGATAGAGTGGAGAGTTCAGCAGAGGACTGGCAGATGGAGTTCAATCCGGCAAATGTGAGGTGATGCATTTTGGAAGGTCTACTTCTAGAGAGAAATATACAGCACACGGAAGAGCCTCAGGAATAGTTGATCAGCAGAGAGATCTGGAAGTTCAGATCCATTGTACCGTGTAGGGAATTCACTGGGAGCGTTTCACAGGTCAGTGTTCAGGGCATGGGGTGTGAAAGTGCGTGAAGGTGGGATCGTGTGCGGGGGTATAGGCGTGACAGTGTGGAAGTGTGCGGGTAGTGAGTATAGCAAAGCAAGAGTGGGCAGGGAAGTGAGCGAGACGGTCTCGCTGTATGGAGGAGTGAGAATGACAGTGGAGATGTGTGAAAGGGACTGAGGGTGACAGTGGGGGAGTGAGAGGGCGAGTAAGCGTGCCAGTAAAGGAGGGTTACTGGGAATGAGTGTGACAGTGTGTGAGTGTGCAGTGAACTTAGTATGACGGTGGGAGCACATGGGAAGGAGTGTGCATGACGAAGGAGAAGTGTGCCGAGGTGTGAGAGTCATGGTGTGGGAGTGTGCGAGGGAAGCAGCGTGGAGATGAGAAAGTGTGCGCGTGAGTGAGCGTGACGGTGGGGGAGTGAAAGACAAAGTGAGCGTGACGGTGATGGAGGCAGTGGGGCAGTGAGCATGATGTTGGGGAAAAGTGTGCAGGAGTGTATGTGATGGTGGCTCAGTGTGCAGGCGTTTGGGTGTGGTGGTGTGGGTGTCAGTGAATGAGTGTACAGGGGAGTTTGTGGAAGAGTGAGCATGACAATGGGGGAGTGTGGGGTCGAGTAACAGTAACAGTGGGGAAACGTGCAGGGGGATGTGTGCGGGATTGTGACTGATGATGGGTATTCACGAAGTGAAAGTCAGGGTGCCTGAGAAACTTTGAAGGAGTGAGGGGGAATGTGAGGGACTGAGACTGAAAGAGACTGACTGTTGCAATGGGTGACTAAGAGGGATGTCGTGAGTTGGAGTGATCAGTTGGAACCGAAAGCGTGCGGCTAAAGCAAGACTGGGAGAGAGCGAGGAACAGGTGGAGGGAACAAAATCGTGAGGGAGTAGAGAACGACTAAGATAGCGAGACTGGAATGGAGGGGCACGAGGCTGGGAGGGAGGGAGCAACCAAGCGAGACCGTGCAGGAAGGAGCCAGCGAGCAAGACAGGGAGGGAAGAAGGGAAGGATTGAGCCCGATTGGGAGGGAGGGGCGTGGACTAGCAAGATGGAGAGGGAGAGAGGCAGCGAAACGAGACGGGACTGAGTCAGTAAGATTGGGATGGACAGAAGGAGAAATGAGGCGGCGAGAATGGAAGGGTGGGAGAGAGTGAGCGAGTGAGTCTAGGAGGGAGGGAGGGAACAAGTGAGGCAGCGAGATTGGGCGGGAGGCAGGGAGCGAACGAGACCAAAAAGGTTGGAGAGAGGCAGCATCGAGCAACGCCAGGAAGGAGAAGGGAGGGAACGAGCATGACCGGGAAGGAGACAGGAAAGCTACAAGTGACCGACTGCGACTGGGAGGGAAGGAATTAATGAGATCTGCGTGCAAGGAGGGGGTGAGCGTAGCGTGCGGTGGGAAGGGTGTAAGAGCTGGCAAGACCAGGAGGGAGAGAGTGATTGAGACCGAGAGGAAGTGAGGCCAGGAGGTTTGGAGAAGTGAGATGGTGAGAGGAGTAAGGAGAAGTTATTGAGCCAGAACTGGAGGGTGGAAGTGTGACTGGGACGGTCAAAGGAAGTGAGCACGTCCGGGAAGAAGGCAGAAAAAAAGCAAGCGAGACCATGAGGAAGGAAGAGATCGCGTGAGCAAGAGTGAGCAGGAAGGAGGGAGTAAGTTTAAGCGTGAGCGATTAAGACTGGAAGGAGGGTGTGAATGATACTGAAAGGGAGAGAGGGATGTATGGAAGTTGCGAGCGAAGGATGAAGGGACGGAGCGAGCAAGCAAGTGAATCCGGGAGTGAGGGGCCAAGGGAGGGTTCAAGCGAGCCTGGAGGAATGGAGGGAGCTATTAAGACAGGGAGGGATTGTGCGAGTGAGCGAGGTGCTCAGGAGGTTAGAAAGGGATAGTCTAGGGACACCAGCATGGAGGATGTGAGGGAGACTGAGACCGAGTGAGGGAAGGAGGGAAGGAGCTCAGGATGACGGGAAGAAGGGAGGGAAAGACGGAGCAACGGGCCAGAAGGGTGGGGAGGATAAAGCAAGGAGACAATGAGGGAGGAAGCGAGTGAGACTGGGGGTGGCCAGGAGCGAACATACGAGTCTGTGAGTGAGGCAGGGGCGAGAGAGCGATTTAGACTACGCAGTTGGGAGCTAACGAGCCTGAGGAGGAATTAGGGAGTGAGCAAGCGTCCAGGGAAACGGGAAGGAGGTAGCGAGCGAGACCGGGAGGGAGGGTGGGAGTGAGCGAGCAAGTCCAGGAAGGAGAGAGCCAGTGAGTGATACCAAAAGGGATGAAGGTAGGGAGCGCTCGGGAAGATGAGAACGGGAAGGAGGAGGGAGAGCATAACTAAGTGAGATCAGACGAGAGGGAGGGAGAAGGCGAGAGAGACCGGGAGGGAAGGACAGATGGATCAAGCGAGTGAGACTAGGAGAGAGGGTGGAAGTGAGCATGAATGGGAGGAAGTGATAGAGCAAGTCAGTGAGACTGGGCAGAAGGGTTGGCGCTGTGAGCCAGCGAGAACAGGAAGGAGTTTGGGTGTGAGACAAGTAGGGAATGAGCGTGCGAGTAAATGGCACCAGGACGAAGGGAGGAAGCGAGACTGAGAGTGAGTGAGTAAGGTCAGGAGGGAATGAGCCTGGGATGAAGGGAGGGAAGGAATGAGCGAGTGAATCTGAGAGGGGCGGAGGGAGGGAGCGAGCGTGAAGGGAGAGAGAGTGCTAGCTGGGAGGGAGGGAGGGAGCAAGCAAGCCAAGGAGGGATGATGTAAGTGAGCGATCACATCCAGGATGGAGACAGAGACCAGGAGAGATGGGGAGTGGATGAGTAAGTGATACCAGATAGGAGGGAGGGAAAAGGCGAGCGAGACCGGCAGAAACGACAGATGGAGAAATTGAGTGAGACCAGGAAAAGACATGGAGAGAGCAAGAACAAGAGCAAGGGATGGAGCAAATGAGTGAGAACAGGTGGAGAGTAAGCGCGAGTGAGCCAGCGAAGATGTCATGGAGGGAGGATGTGAGATGAAAAGAGAGGTAGCGTATGAGTAAATGGCACATGGAGAGAGGGAGGAATCAAGTGCCCAAGAGAGACGGGGAAGGAGGGAACGAATAAGTGGGACTAGGTGAGAGAGTATGGGTGAGTTAACGAGACTGGGAGTGTGAGAAGGAGAAGTGAGTGTGACAGATCAGGAGGGAGCTAGCAAGCAAAAGGAACCCGAAAGGCAGAGACTGAACAAGTGACACCTGGCGGGATGATGTGAGCGAGCGAGACCAGCTGTGAAGCAATGAGGGCAGAAGTGAGTGAGACTGGAAGGGAGGCAGGGTGGGGGCGCTTGATCGAAAGCAGTTGGGTGGGGATGAACAAGCAAGACCAGCAGTGAAGGAAGTAGAGAGGAAGTGAGGAGGGGGAAATGAAGGGAGACCAGAAGGGAGGAAGGGAGGGAGGCAGTGATTGAGCGGCACCAGAAAGGAGGGACAAAGCGAGTGAGCAAGACTGGGAGGGTAGTTGGGAGTGAGCGAGATTATGAACGAGGGAGTGTGCGAGACCAGGAGGAAGGGGGAAGGGAGGGTGTGGAAAAGTGATCGAGACCTGGAGGGAAAGAGCAAAACTGGGATAGTGGGAGTCAGGTACCAAGCAAGCATGATTGGGTGGGAGGGTGGGAGGAAGCGAGTGGGACTGGGAGGGAGGCAGTGATCAAGCGAGCATCTGAGTGAGGGTGGGTGCAAGCGAGCGGTTTTGAGTGCGCAGGAGGGAGCTAACGAGCCTGAGGAGGACGAAGGGAGTGATCAAGCAACCAAGAAAATGGGAAGGAGGCAGCGAGCGCGTCCTGAATGGAGAGAGGTGGAGTGAGTACGATCTGTATGGAGTGTGAGAGACAACGAGCGGAGATGTGGAGAGAAAGTTCTAATCACTGACTTAGCAATCAAGCCTAGGATGGGGGGGGGGGGGGGCGGGAGTTACTGTTATGAAGTTGAAGACGTGTACTGTATTTTAAAGAGAGAGTGAGGGCTGTTTGTTCTTGTGACTGACTAGCAGTCTCAGAGTATAATGGAAAATTGAATGTAAGCAACATTTGGCTTCGAATGAAGTACTTGACTTTTCTTTGCTATGTTTTTATTTCGAGTTGAACCAATCAGTTTACATCATGCAATGGAAAACTTAAAGCAAATCGAATTTGAGTTTTGCTGTTTTGACAACATTGAACCAATGGTGGATAAAAGAATCCGGCATTTTGAGAGTTAATCAGCTACAGTGCGACCAACGACGATCATCGGAGTAAACGCAAGCCAACACTTTCAAACAAAGGTACCTTTTCCATACGAAACGTCTTTGCAGAAAAAGACCAATAATTAACCAAGGAGATCTGCAGCTGAAAGAAGACAAACTCTGACGCTAACAGCTGCTCAATGGTTTTGAAAATTAATTGGATTTTTTTTAATAGGAGCTTTATTGGGATCATAATGTTTGTAGATTGGGAGGTAGGAAACAAACCTATAAGAAAAGTTAGGCTCAGCCTTATAAATGATTTCTGTTTAATGTTATGACACAGGGTAAACCATTCTGCTAATTTCAATCTCACTTTGCCTCGTAACCTGTTAAAGTATGAATGACAAAGAACTACCAAATTCCACACTATTTTCAGATAAAAAGTAACAATTTATTCTTGACTCCAAGAAACACAAAGAAATTAAAACTATTGCCTGAACTCTAATCCTCCATTGACTGATCAATTTATTTACCTCCCACTGGACAAAAAAAGTACTGATCGAATATAAAAACCCGATTAAATTGAACAAGATAAATTAAATATCATTCTTCCCCTGCGACCGCTATCTGTACTGTCCTGGGCCTTTTCTTTGGTCTTCGATTTCACAAATTTCACATGAAAAGGTACCTTTCAGAGAGAGATTTTGCAGACCATATATTCGTCGATGACGCTCTCGATAATTGTTCAAAATGTCAGATTATATGTATCCCACGACATTAGACCGTTTCATTGTTTGATGTAATTCTAAACAATAAAATTGAAATTCGATTGGATTTTTGTATCTTGGAACATAATTTCAAGTAATTCGTCGAATTCAGATTTGTTGTGTAACCTGGGATCTGGGGAGTTCACTGTCACACAGACTTTAATCGATTATCAGTCATGGGGTGATTTTCTGGGGGTTTGGTTTAAATAGCAAAAGTTTCCACTGCCATGTAATAACATTGAGTGAGGGAGACCATGAGGGATTGGTCGGGTTGGCACGAATTGGTTGGCACGGGTGGGATTTGTACGGTGTGAGGAAAGAAGGATCTAGTGAACCTGGGAGGGTGGAATGGAACGAGGGTTTCCAGGAAGGTGGTAGCAAGTGCTGGAAAGGGGACGGGGCGTGAGGGAGAAACGAGACCAGGAGGGAGGAATGCAGTGCCCGAGTGAGATCAGGAGGGTGGAAGGAGTGCACAAGACGAGGAGTGAGTGAGTGATCAAGCAAGCGAGACTGGAAGGGCGGGCGGAAGGGAGAGATCACACTTGCGAAGGGAGGGAGTAAGATAGCAAGGCCAGGAGGGAAGGAGTGAGCAAGCGAGGTGGGTGATTTGGGGAAAACAGCGAGCAAGTCCAGTAGAGAACGAGGGAATTAGCTGGATATCAATACCCGGAGGGAAAGAGCGAGCGAGCAGGATGGGTGGGGTGGAGGGGGGCTGTGCCCAAACGAAACTGAGCGGGAGGGAGAAAGGGTGGGAGACCAGCAGGGAGTGGGGTTGGCAGTGAGCAAGTAAAACCTGGAGGGAAGAAGGGTTGAGCAATTGAGTGAGAACGGGGGGAGAGCGACCGAGGCTAGGTGGGAGGAAGGGAGGGAGGGTGCAAATAAGGAAGACTTAGCAATAGGAGCAAGCGAGCGAGTCTGAGGGGAAGTGATGAAACGAGCGAGATTGTGAGCCCAGGTGGGCGAAATCGAAAGATCCAGGGAGCCAGGAGGGAGGGAAGGAGCCAGCAAGCGAGACCAGGAGGGAGGGTGAGAGAATGCAAGATAGTGAGGGAGAGCGGGTGCGAACGAGCGCCGAAGAACTTGAGGGGAAAGCATGGAGAGAGCAAGCAAGACTTTGTAACAGGATAAGAATGTGTGAGTGAGACTGGGAGGGTTGGAAAAAACAAGGAAGAATAGGATGGATTGACCAAACTATCGAACGAGATAGGGAGAGAACAGGCGAGCATGCAAGCCCGAGAGGGAGGGTTGGGGAGTGCAAGCGAGACTGGGAGGGAAGGAGCTAGCCAGCCAGCGAGCGAACAAGCCGAGAGAGAGGGAGGGAGTTAGTATTATGAAGTTGAGAGTGTGTACAGTAAGTTTAAGAGCGAGGAAACTAAAACAGAAAGGCGTGGCAGGGAAGGAGTGATCGAGAGAGACAGTGAGGGAGTGAGGCAACCAATGAGATAGACGTGGAGGAAGAGAAGGAGTGCGTTGGAGCACGTGGACGTGACAGAGTGGGAGGGAGCGAGAACAAGATGGAAGTGGAATGAGTGAGGGAGATTGAGATGGAAGGAGCGAGTGAGCAAGCCCAAGTTGGAAGGAATGAAGGAACGAGTGTGAGAGACTGAGAGAGGGTGAGTGATTGAGTGAGGGAGACAGTGAGAGACAGAGGGAGGGAGTCAGTCAGAACAAATGGTGGGAGGGTACGAATGATCAAGACCAGGAGTGAGTGAATGAGCTAATGTGGGAGACCCAGTGGAAGGGAGGGAGAGTGAGACTGAGAGGTTGAGAAAGAGGGAGCGTGTGAGTGAGACCAAGGGGGAGGGAGACAGTGACCGAATGGTATATAGAGAGTGAGTGATTAAAACGGAGGAAGGGAGAGAGCAAGACCAAGAGGGATGGTGGAAATAATTGAGACAGAGTAGAAGGGAGTGCGTAATGGAGATTCTTTGGAAGTACTGAGTGAGCGAGACACAGAGGAAGGGAGGGAGAAAAACTGAGGATGTGTGCAAATGAACCTGACTGAGAAAGTAATCAAGTGTGACAGATGAATACAGAGGAAGACAGATGAAGTGACTGAATGAGACCGTGAGGGAGGCTGAGTTCAGCGCGCCAAAGTGAGCGAGTGGGACCAACAGGAGAGATAGAGGAACCGTGTTGGTGCAACCAAGAGGGAACAAGTGAGTGAGCCAGCTAGACCGAGAGGGATGGAGCGATGATCAGGAGCGAACAGGATAGAGTGGGTAGGACATGAATGGAGGACATGATGGAGCTCCTTAGTGAAGGACTGAGTGAGGAAGACCGAAAAAGTAAGAGGGAGCGAGACCGAGAGGGTGGGTGCAAGTGACCCTGGTCATGAAAGGGAGCGAGTGATCCAGAATGAGATGGAAGGAGTGAGTGAACAAGACCGTCAGGGAGGTAGCATGCAAACCAACCCAAGAGGGAGGGAGTCACTAAGGGAGACCAAGAATGAGAGAGCGAGAATGAGTGGAATTACTGAAAATGAGCGAGATTGAATGGGAACAAGTACGTGAACCAGACCAATCGGGAAGGAAGAAGAGAGCGAGTTAGCATCACAGAGAGGGAGGGCGGGGTCGAGTGAGCAATAGCAAAAGGGAATGAGCGGGCGCAACTGGGAAGGTGGGAGGCAGCGAGGGAGCAAGAAACAGAGGAAAGAGTGAGTGAGTGTCCAAAACCGAGATCGAGGGAGAGAGTGAGTGAGTGAGACTGAACGGGATGGAGAGAGCAAGTGAGCGAGACCAGGAGGGAGTGACAGAGTGAGCCTTATAAAGTTAGAGGATGGAAGAGAGGTAGAGAGTGACGGAGACCGAGAGGAAGGAGAAAGGTGTCAGTGAGCTAGATCGAGAGGGAAAGAGCGAGGGGGTGAGTGAGCAAGGTGGGGAGGGAGGCAGCAATCGAGAACGGCAGGGAGGCAGGGACGGCATGAAAGAGCGTGACAAAAACTAATGGAGTTAGTGAACGATACTGAGGGATGAATGGAGGGACTGAGACTGAAATGTATGGAGCATGTGAACGAAATTGAGAGGAAGGTATGGAGCAAGTGAGCGAGACCACCTGGGAGGGATGGAGTGAGAGAGCGAGACAGAGTGCTTGACAGGAAGTGAGTGAGAGAGAACGAGAGAGAGAGACAATAAGTGAGACTGAGATGGAGGTACTGAGTGAGCAACTGAGCACGACTACGAGTGTGGAAAGGAATGTGTCTTTGAGACCAAGAAGCAGGGATGGAACGTGGGAGCAAGACTAAGAGGAGGCAAAAATGGAGTACGTGAGATTTTCTGATAGTGAGGGAAATAGGTGGCGAGTGGTGAGATGGAGATTGAGGGAACAAGTGAGCGATACTGAGAGGGAGGGAAGGATCAGCGAAGGAGGGTGATGAAGCGGGGGGGACTAAGTGAGTGCAGTCAGGATGAGTGGAGAGAACAAGAGGGCGTATTGGGAGTGATTGAGACTGAGCAGAAGCAAGTGAGTAAATGAGACTAGGTGGGAAGGAGGGCGAAAATGAGCGAGCATCATCAAGAGGGAGAGCTGGGAGAGTGAACAAGAGCGAGAGGGAGTCAGCGAGTGAGACAGAGAGGGAGAGAGGAAGCAAACCTGAGATAGATGGTGAGAGCGATTGAGTGAGAACAAGAGAGAGTGAACAATGTTGAAAGATGGAGCCAGAATGAGTGAGTGAGCGAGACCGGGCAGGAGGGAGCAAGTGAGTAAAACCGATAGGGAGGGAAAGTAGGCCAGACCGACAGGGAGTGACTGACTAATCGAGACAGAGTGAGAGTTACTGAGAAAAAGATTGAGGGATGAATTCAAGGAAACCAAGAGTGCTGGAGTACCTGATTGAGAACATGAGGGAGGGTGGAAGCGATACTAAGAGAGAGAGGGAATGATTGAGACTGGGTGAGAAGGGTAAGTGAGCAAGACTGAGAGAGGGAGAGAGCGAGTGAGCAAGACGGAAACAGAGGGATCAAGTGAATGAGACTGCTCAGGAGGGGTCGTGAGAGCAAGACCAAGATGGAGGGAGATATTGAACAAAACTGAGACGGACGGACCGAGAATGAGAGAGAGGAAGAGTGAGTGAACAATCAAGTAAGTGAGACTGAGCAGGATGGAAGGAGTGAGCGAGTGTGCATGAACGTGGCAATGGGTGGCGATTGCGCAAGGTCGAGAGGGACAGCACGAGTGAAACCAAGTGGGATCGAGAATGTGAGCAAAACCAGGATAGAAGGAGGGTGCGAGTGAGTGAGGCAGAAAGGGTGTGAGAGACGGAGCGAAAGAGCAATGGAGCAATGGAGCGAGTGAGCAATACTGAGGATGAAGGGAGGCCGCGAGACCAAAAGGGACAGAGCGCATGAGCGAGATCAAGAATATGGGATGGAGCAAGACAACAAAACCGAGAATGAGCGAGTGAGTGAGAGAGCGGGACGGAGCGGATGGGAGCGAGCAAGACAGAATGGGAGAGTGTGACATTGCGAGTCCAACAAGAGATGACTTGAGTGCATGGGACTGATTGGCTGAGAGTGAACGAGAATGAGATGGAGAGAATGAGTAAGACCAAAAGGTAGAGATGGACTGAAAGCAATCAGAAGGGAGAGAGGGAGGGAAGGAGGGAGTGAGAAATACCAAGATGGTAGGAGTGATGGATTGAAACCAAGAAAATGGGAGGGACTGAGCGAGACCAAAAGGGAGGGTGAGAGAGCGAGATTGGCAGAGTGTGTGTGAGTGAAAACAAGAGGGAGGGAGCAAGTGAGCAAGACCAACAGTGAGTGATGGGTGAGTGGAACAGAGATGGAGTGAGCGATGGAGACTGAAAGCGAAAGAGTGATCTAAACAGATCGGGAGAGGATGAGTGACACTGAGAGAGAGAGAGTCAGAGAGAGTGGGCGAGTCCAGGAGCGCGGACAGAAAGAAGTATGCCGAGTAGGGAGGGAGGAAGTGATCGAGACTAAAAGGGAGGGAGTGATGGAATGAAACAAGTGCCAGTGAGAGAGTCAGTGAGTTCGTGAGGAAGGAAAAGACTGAGCGATACAGAGAGGGAATTTTTGATAATAAGAGTGAAATGGGGAGTGAGGGAGACCGAGTGGGGGTAGGTGAGTGAGAGCAACAGGGAGGGAGGAAGCGACACCAAGAGAGAGGGAATGAGCGAGACCGAACGGGAGTGAGTGACTGAGTGAGAATGAGAGGGAAGGAAGGAATGAGCGAAACCGAGAGATATTGAGTTTGTAAATGAGACCAAGAGGGAATGAGTAAGCGAGACCAAGAGGGAGAGTTAGAGTGAGTGATCGAGGGCAGGGACAAGGGTGGTAAGGAATGAGTGAGAAATATCGAGAGGGAAGGAGAGATTTATCAAGACCGAGAGGAAGGGAGAGATGGAGCGATACAGAGAGGGAGTGACCGTGAGCGAGATCGAGGGAGGGCATGAAGGAGACCGAGATGGTGGGAGATGGGGAGTTAGACCAGGAATGTGGGAAGAATTTTTCGATTCTCTTTGGTGGGGAAGAGAAGAAACATTCTGTCAACTGATTCATTAATGCATGATCACTGGAATTTCCGCAGAAACAGAAGTTACATTTAAGTTGCTCTGCACTCTTTGCAATTGGTGCCCACAACAATTATTTACGGTGTGGACGTCTCAATCAAAACTAATTTCAAAATGTCTCAACTGTTTATGTTCCCAACTGGCGTAAGGTGGCATTTTAAAGCAGATATGAATTTTATAAGAATGGACAATCTGGGCACCGGTAATATCAAGATCAAAATGCTTGGTGTTCACTTGACAATAAATGGACTTTGTCAAATTTCGCCTCAGTGGGATTTAAGATGGATAAGCAGCATAGTCATCCGTCATAGATATGTACAGACCCTTCAATCCAACTCGTTCATGCCGACCAGATATCCCAACCTAATCTAGTACTATTTGCCAGCAGTTGGTCCACATCCCTCTAAACCATACCTGCTCATATACTCATCTAACTGTCTTTAAAATGTTGTAGTTGGACCCGCCTCCACCACTTCATCTGGTTGCACATTCCATACACTTGCCCCCTCTGTCTGAAAAAAATGACCGTTATGTCCCGTTTATATCATTTCCCTCTAAGCTTAAGTTTGTGATCTCTACTTCCGAACTCCCTCACCACGGGGGAAAAAATGCCTATTCATCCCATCTAAGCCCTCCTCAGCGTTCAACACTCCAGAGAAAACATCCTCTCCCTATAACTCATATTCTGCAAACTTGGCAACATCCTTGTAATACTTTCCTGAACAATTTTAAGTTTCATAACATTATTCCGATAGGAAGGAGACCAGTGTTGCAAACAATGTTCCAAAAGTGGCCAAGCAAACGTCCTGTGCAACCACAACATGACCAATAAATGAAAACATACTAAACGCCTTCTTCACTATCCTATCTAACTGCCACTCTACATTCAAGGAGAGATGAACCTGCAGTCCAAGGTCGCTTTGTTCAGCAACATTCCCTAGGTCCATACGAATAAGTGGATAGGTCCCGCTGAAATTTGCATTCCCACAATGCAGTACCTCACATAATGAAAATTAAACCCCATCTGCTACTGCTCAGCCCATTGGCCCATCTGATCGAGATCATGTAATAATTTGAGCTAGCCTTCTTCGCTGTGCACTACCCCTCCAATGTTGGTGTCATCTACACACTTACTAACTATACCTTCTATGCTCGTGTCGAAATCGAATAGAAAATGATAAAAGGTAGTAAACCCAGCACCAATCCTTGTGGCACACCACTGGTCACAGGCCCCCAGTCTGGAAGGCATCACTTCAGCACTGCCCTCTGTCTTCTATCTTAAAGCAAGTTCTGTATCCAAATCGCTTTTATCCCCATAAACCTTGCTAACCAGTGTCCTATGGAGAAACTTGTCGAATCCCTAACTGAAGTTCATGCACATCACGTAAATCTCTTTGTCTTCATCAGTCTTATTTGTTACCTTGTCAAAAAAAAACCATCAAGTTCATGACACGTGATTTCCCACTCACAAAGTCCAGTTGACCATCCCTAATCAATCCTTGCATATCCAAATGCATGTAAATCCTCTCCCTTAGGATTCCCTCCAATAACTTTCCAAACACCGACGTCAGGCTCACTGTTCTGTAGTTCCCTGGCTCGTGCTTAACTCTTTTCTTAAATAATGATATCACTTCAGCTAACATCCAGTCTTCTGGCACCTCACCTATAACTATCAATGATAGACATATCTCAGCAAGGGCCCAGCAATCGCTTTCATAATTTCCCACAGAATTCCGGGGTTCACCTGATCAGGACCAGAGGTTTTATCCACCTTTATGCATTTCAATACATCCAGCACTTCCACCTCTGTAATATCACATTTTCAAGATGACCTCATCTATTTCCCCACATTCTTTTTCTTCCTTGTCCTTCTCCCAGTAAACACTGCTGCAAAATAATCGTTTAGAGTCTCTTCCACACAAAGGCTGCCTTGCTGATCTTTCATGGGCCCCAATCCTCTCCCTCATTACCCTTATATCTTTAATGCATTTGGTGAAATAGAATAGTTTGTATTTTCCTTAATTCTATTTGCCAAAGCTATCTCATGTCCACTTTTGCCCTCCTGATTTCCGTCTTAAATATACTCCTACTGCCTTTATACTCTTTTAAGTTTACACTCGTGTCTATACCTGATGTATGCTTCCTTTTGAACTCACAGAAACAAAGTCAACCAAGGAAATGTCGTATTTGGAGATTTCCAGAAGTCAGGGACATTTAAGAAACATTAAGCATACAGTTGGAAGGAGAGATGGAGCTGCATGGAGTGTTACGGGCAGGAAACAAAAAAAAAAACTGAAATTGGATTTAGTCTGATTATTGACACACTGGGGAATAAATAGCTAGAAACCATGCAATGTGCCATATAAATAGATTTTACCACTTTAAAGAAACGCTAATAACAAGGGAGTTGGATAAGGAAAATCTGGACGAAATTAGCCAAGGCGTGTTTGAAACATGAAGTGCTGATCACAATATTCGTAAACTTCGATGATAACCTGCCAAAAATAAGTGATCCCTGGTGTTCAAATTATAATTGAGGAACTAGTCAGAGAGAGTTTGCATTATCTTTTAATCCACAGAAAACACTGACTACCTCAGATGCATTAAATTGTTTTCTTGCCTTAGTGAGAGGCCTTTGAGATTCCTTATACAAACTCTGCTAATACTGTGCAGAATGCTGCAATGAATGAGGTTTGCTTGGTCTCTGACCCAGGGTCTGCCTGAGCAGCGAACGTTAACTCCACAAGATACGAGTCCTCGAGCTGTTACTAATCCAACTTCACTAGACAGATGAAATATAAGATTAAGTGGAAACACTGTGAATTCAATAGTTGTGTATTTTAATCACAATTGTGGGGTAATAAGTTTTGCTACATTGTTGAATTACTAAATGCATCTTTGCGATTTTCATTGACATGAATTAACAATGTCCTTCAGTGCAAGTGAAATATTTACCACGTGATGTTCTGTTGATGGTATTGAATGAAATTGATTCATGTCCCACCGCACAAAAGAAAGAAGCACCACTGGTCTAGTCCTCTGTTGTAGTGGATAACAGGCTATACATGAAGAAGGAGGTGTTGTCAATCTTTGCCATCACCTCGGTTACTTGTAATTACTGGAATCCACCGGGTTGTCATTGTTTGTGTACTGGACAAATACCTATTGGGAAGAGAAAACTCTGAGTGGAGACCTCCGTTGTTGGCAGGAGGACAGACGCTGATGGCACCAGTGGATTCATCGCGACAGAATGTTTGACACAAATATAAATCAACAATAAAAATCCAGAATCAATATTGATAATTCACTAACTATTAAAATATGCCTCTTTTTAAATTTTGGGATATATTCACTTTCATTTCCGACAGGAGCAGAAGGCTATCCATGTATTCATTAAATTAACTGAAGAGCTTAATTTGGAAGACATCTCTATGTTTCCAGTTCACAACATTTTCATTCTGTCCATTTGTCATTGCTGATGTCTACGTCATAATCTATGCTTCTTCCCAACTTCCCTGACTTGATCATCATAGAATATCCATTGTTCTGTCTATTTCTTAATCAGGTACTAAGCAATCCTGCCAACAGATGCATCATTAATACTTCCAACGGTCATTGGTCATTACCAAGCAAAACATGCCATTGATGTAGGTGGATCTAATTTACACATTGAATATTTCGTGCTTTACACTCACCGCTCACCTTTTCTCCTTGCAAATGGAGTCTCTCAGAGGAGTCGGTACATACTGGTGACCCACCACACATTCAAAATCAATGGCACTCAGTCAGGCTTCAGTATAATATCTAACCTGCTGATCGAGCAGTCTAGAGTCTCCAGGTTGGTCAGCATTCTATCATTTTAGAGGCTTTCTTTCTTGTATCCAGGTGACATTGACCTGAAAATGAAGGATGGAGGCAATGCAGGGAAGCATCACCATCACCTCCAAAAAACCTATTCGACAAGTGGCGGTAGGATATTAACTGTGTAATCGTGGCCCTCGGTAACTCTCAAAATGGTCTAAAAGATCTGATGCCAACTTTCTCGAGCTCCCTCTAATTGTGGATGACACACACTGGATATCTGCGGTATATCTAAGCTATCCAAAGCATCTTTAAGCAGACTAGCAGCAAACATTTCAGACACGGTCCAACTGAATCTCTCTGGGTAAACCATATCGTGACAGAAGGCTACTAACTCCTCTAACACCTTTTTTTGCCGTGGTACTCCGGACTGGAAATGCCTTAGAATATCTTGTAGATACATCCATTATGGTTAACAAGTACTGGTTCCCAATTTCAATTCTGTGTCGGGGATTGGCACAATCAATTATATCCTGTGTGAAAGAATCTTCACATGCGAGAATTGACAACAATTTACTGGTTGCTTTACTGTTTAGCTACCATTTGGCATTCATGACATGTACGGCAAAAAGCTAACGACATCGTTGTACATTCCAGGCCAATAAAATATTTTTGTACTTGAGCCTGAGTATTTTGTACCTCTAGGTGACGTCCGACAGATAGTTCATGTGCTACTTGTCACTACTCCTGTCTGGACACTGCCAGCAAGGCAATCTGGTGCACTTCCGCCTATTTCCCGTCTGCAATAACCTACGTGATCTCCATTTCCGCCTGAGGATTCTTTGTTTCAGATAATAACCCCCGGAGTATTTTCTGCCTCCTTTACTGATTACGCATCCACCTATAAGTCTTTTATTATCTTGCCTTGCTGCTGCAATTCCCTTCGCCATTCAGGACTAAACATGACTTTCTGATCCTCTGGCTGTTCAGGATTTCCCTGCACCATTTCATCAAACAGTGTGTGCGCTAACTGAGTCCCATACTCCTCCATTTTCTCTTTACGTTTTGCTTCGTGATGCGACTCATGATAATGGGATCGAGTTTTTGAAAATACCAGGATTAATTTTTAACTTCTCAGTTTCTTGGTCTTCCTGGGTTTCTCCACAACAAGAAGTGTCATAGAACACAGAACATAGAAAATTACAGCACAGTACAGGCCTTTTGGCCCTCGATGTTGCGCCGATCCAAGCCCACCTAACCTATACTAGCCCACTATCCTCCATTTGCCTATCCAATGCCCGTTTAAATGCCCATAAAGAGGGAGAATCCACCACTGCAACTGGCAGGGAATTCCATGAATTCACGACTCGCTGTGTCACTCCCACCTTGGATCCTGTCAAATCATTCCAAATACAAACTGAATTCCCGGAACTGTCACTCAGTCAATCACTCCCGATGTAACTTCCCAATCCTGAGTTGGAACTCCGAACTGATCTTACAAAGGTGAACACTACATCTCTGTCCATCTATCCCACAAATTACCACACTCTCGGGTAACAGAACGGAAAGAGTTCATCCCTTATCACAAGTGACTGGTTAGATCCTGCATCTTTTAAATTATAATTTATTGTCCTCCCTGTTCATTTTGAGTACAATTTAACCACAGTTACGAATTCTTTATGGAGACAAGGTAGTAACTCCATATCCTGCCTCTCTTGCAGTTCATCGGTGATTCTTGGGTCTCCTTTACTGCCTTCACCAATTTCAATGGCTTATCATTTTGACAACATATTATCACAGAGTGCTTTTCTTCAACAACCATAACTGTGACTTTTTGTATCTCACTTTGCCACAGTGCAATCACCTGAGGACTTACACTTCCTTCCCACCAGCATGGGCTTCTTTTCATTCCTGTGATAAATTATTTCCAGTGTTCGCTACTCTTTGATTCGTAGAGTAGGATCACCACTTCTCCCACATTATATCCATCACGGGATGAAATTCTGGCCAGAAGCTTGTCTTCTGCACCATAATGTATTCATCTGCTAAATCTGTGGCCCTTCTCACTTCCTGAAGTTTCAGTTCCGCCACGTGAATGTCTAGTATCTCTAGAAGTCAGTTTTTAAACTCCTCCAGCAGAATTCTCTCTCGTATAGCCTCTAGAGTTTATATATTTTTAATGCACGCACCCATCTATGAAATGACTATTCTTAATTCTTTCAAACGCAATGTAAGTCTGATTTGATTCCTTCTTTGTGTTTCCGAACCGCTGTTTATATGATTCTTATACCAATTCTTAAGAACTTAAAACAGCCTGTTAAACTCTTCATGGTCGCTTGACCCCACATCTGATAGCACGGTAAACACGTCACTGGCTCTGCCTACCAGTTTAATCTAAACTAGCATTACACATACATCATCAGACCACTCCATCTGGTTAGCCATTTTTTTTCATATGAATGAAGAAGGCTTCAACATCTTTCTTATCAAAACGTGGCAGAGTTTTGCCATACTTGTGTATCCACTGCCTTCTCTTTTAATATCCGTCCTGTTAATTTAAGCTTTGCTGATGAAGTCGCGACTGCTCAAGATCAAATTCTCTCTCTTTTTAGTCAGTGAAGAACTCGCTCTCTCTTTGTCCGCTCTCTCTCGCTTCCTCTATCTCTCTTTTATCTTTCTTTATCTCTCTCTTCCTTCTCTCTCTCTCTCTCTTTGCTCAGCTAAGATTTTCTTTTTCTATCTCTCTTTTATACCCCGCTTTCTCTGTTTAACTTTTCACTCCGTTTTCCTCAATTGTAATTTAGGTTTTTCTACCTCTACTACACTTGTATGTATCTCTGACACACGTACGTGTTTGCATAATTCCCTTTCAATTTCAGCTTTAACTTTGTATTGGTTAAACCCAAATCTACCTTATTTGCTAATTCTCAAAGTATAGCCATTATCTTTCCCTCTAAACTTTATTGTGAAATTTGAGAACAATCTCCAAAAACCACAAAGCTCTTCAGCAATTTGAAGAGACATTTCTCTCACTTTTATTTTAATCAACTACCAGTCACCGAAAGTAAGCACATTGCCTCGCTGATGCTTTATTTAAAGATCTGGGACATTTATGTACAAGTGTTTCTAACTGCTTGGGCGAATTTGAATTTGTCTTGTATCCAGGCAAACAGCTGATCCATTGCTGGAGCACATATTAAAATGTAACTTCTCTAGAACTCTTTGTGCTTCTCTTAGTCCTCTACTGGCTTACAAATCATGATTTGGAGGAACTTAATAAAGATCAGTCCACTTCTCAACCTTCATAACAGTGGGTACAGAAATCATGGATAATTGTTGTGATGTACTTTCAGAAATATGATAAGTGACGTGATGTTCCGCGTTGTCTTGTTGGGTGAAGAGTACTTACATTTCCAGAATAGATCAAATGTATGCCAAACTGTTGAGCGATGCAAAGGATGAAACAGATGGGTCGTTGACAATAATTTATTGTTCCCGTCTGGCTACAAGGTTTGTGCCAAATGAATGTACATCAGCCAGTCTAATTGTAATTATATGACAGGGGAAGGGGAAAAAAAAACCCAATGAAACCACAGGCCAGTCAAGCACCGATCAGGGGTAGGGAAACTATTGGAACTATTGAAGAGCGGAATTAATCTTCATTTGGAGGGTCATTCAACAATTCTCAATATGACTTTTTTGTGGGCAATTCATGCCTAAGCAAATAGATAGTTGTTTTCTAAGAGATAACATGGTGTATAGATTATCGCAAAGACCAAAGCCAATGGGATTTGAGTTAAATTAAGAAACCGATATTGCGTGTCTTTGATTGGTATGTCCCTGTCTGGCAGGGAGGAAGTGATAAGGTAGGGGGACCGTGGTTTACTACTGAAGAAGATGGAGGCTTGCATGTTGATGAGGCAAGATGGTACAGATGAGGCGATGGAAAGTTACAGATTAGCAACGAAGGTTATAAAGAGACAGTTAAGAAGAACAAAGAAAGGACACGAGTAGTCTTTAGCAAATAGAATAGAGGAGAACCCTAAAGCTTTCTATATGTATGTGAGGAATAAAAGGATGATTAGGGTATGAATAGTGCCAATTAAAATCAGAAGTGGCGAGTTGAGTGTGGACACACTAGAGATCGAAGAGGTGCTAAGTAAACATTTCTCATCGGTTTTCGTTCAGGAAAAATGAGAATACTGTGGAGGAGAAGAATGAGATACGAGATATTATACTAGAAATGATCGAGGTTAGTTACAGACCGGTGGTATAAATTCTCGAAGAGTGAAGGTAGACAAGTCCACTGAGACAGATGGGATTTATCCGAGAATTCTCTAGGAAGCTAGGGAGGATATAACAGAGCCTTTGGATTTGATATTTGAGTCGTCATTGTCTACAGGTTTAGTAACAGAAGACTGGAGGATTACAAATGTGTGCCCTTGTTCAAGAAGGGCAGAAGAGATGACCCAGGTAATTATAGACCTGGGAGCCTTACCTCTGTTGAAGGACAGGTTTTGGAAATGATAATGAGATACGATTTATAATCATCTAGCAAGCAACAATTTGATATCAGATAGTCAACATGGTTTCTTCAAGGGCCGGTGGTGTCTCACAAACCTCATTAAGTTTTTGAGAATGTGACCAAGCATGTAGATGAGAGTAGGGCAGTTGATGTAGTATACATGGACTTCAGTAAAGCCTTTGATAAGGTTCCATATGGTAGGCTGCTGGAGAAAATGCAGAGGCACGGAATTGAGAGTGATTTTGCAGTTTGGATTAGAAACTGGCATTCTGAAAGAAGACAGCGAGTGCTGGTTGATGGAAAATATTCAGTATGGAGTCCAGTCACTTGTGGTGTGCCACAAGGATCTGTTTTGGGACCACTGCTGTTTATAATTTTTATAAATGACTTAGAAGCAGGCATAGGTGGATGCATTTGTAACTTTGCAGATGACACTAAAGTCAGTGGAGTAGTGGACAGTTTGGAAGAATGTTACAGGTTGCGGGGGACTTGGATAAGCTGCAGAATTGAGCTGTGAGGTGGCAGATGGAGCTCAATGCAGCTAAATATGAGGTGACGCACTTTGGGAAGAATAGCAGGAAGGCAGAGTACTAGGTCAATGGATAGATTCTTGATAGTGTGGATGTGCAGAGGGAACTTGGAGTCCATGTGCATAGATCCCTGAAAATTGCCACCCAGGTGGATAGTGCTCCTAAGAAGGCATAAGATGTATTAGGTTTCATTGGTCGAGGGATTGAATTCTGGAACCGCAATATCATGCTACAACTATACAAAACGCTGGTGCGGCCACACTTAGAATATTGTGTACAGTTCTGGTCGCCCCATTACAGGAACGATGTGGAAGCATTGCAACAGATGCACAGGAGATTTACCAGCAAGTTGCCTGGTCTGGAGGAAAGGCTGAGAGACTTGGGGCTGTTCTCATTGGAAAGAAGAAGGCGAAGGGTGCATTTGATAGAGACATACAAGATGATCAGAAAATTAGATAGGGTAGACAGTGAAATACGTTTTCTCGGAATACGACGTCTGCTTATACGAGGTGACATACCTAAAAATTGAGGGGTCATAGATTTAAGACAGATGTCAGAGGTAGGGTCTTTATGCAGAAAGTGGTAAGGGCGTGAAATGCCCTACCTGTTAATTTTGTCAACTCGTCCACATTAGGGAGATTTAAAGAATCCTTAGATAAACACTTGGATGATTTGGGGATAGTGTGGGGGGACGAGCTGAGAATAGTTCACAGGTCGGCGCAACATCATGGGCCAAAGGCACTGTCCAACGCTGTATTGTTCTATGTTGTATGTTCTATGTTCTAAATAAACGAATTGGATCCAGAACTGACTGAGTGGCAGATAGCAGAAGATAATATACATAGGATGTTATTGTGATTTGAAATCTTTGTCTTGTTGCATTCTGCAGAGATCACTGCTGATTTTCTTGTTATTGCTCTTGAATACAAATGGTTTAAACTGGAATGCAGGAGGGTTGACATTTAACCTTACAGATGAATGAAAAATTGCCATGTTGGTAAGTAGTGAGCATGATAGCTTTTGATTGCAGGAGTTTAAAGAAGGGTTGGCCATATGAGATGAGGAGTGGCAAATGAAAGTCATTTTTGATAAGCAGAATGTGATGCATTTGCTCGGAATATACCACGAGGTATTACTTTTTGAATTTGGAACCTTGGAAATGACTGAGGATTTATATTGTACATGCCCACTGTTCCCTTACCGCACTTAGACAGGTCGATGAAGAGGCGAAGGGAGTGTGTAGAGTATTTGCTTTCATTATCCGAGACGTTGAGGTTATGAGTATTGAGAATATTCTGAAATTACTGCAACTTTATTTAGGCCACACTGAAGTATGTTTTGCAATTTAGGACTGCACTTTATCGAAAGACTGATTTTACACTGAAGGCAGCATTAATGATATTTGTCAGATTTTTTGCATGGGCTGAAGGGTTTTAGTTATAATATGAGATAAAACAGACTGGAGTTTTCCTTGGATCAGAGGAGAATGATGTCGAATATGGTTGAGATGTTTGGAATTATGGTCGGCCTAGACAGGGTTAACAGGACGAACCCTTTCCCATTGATGGAGCGATCAATGCCTCAGGAGCATTGGGTTAATTTAAGTGCAGGGGGTTGAGAATGGATCTCAGTGGAAAGCAAAATCAAATAGAGGTTCATGTGAATGTGGAGCTCAGTGCCTGTGTGTCATGTAAAGACATAGACGTTCACAATATGAAGCATTTTGGTGCATAATTGCAACGGCAAGTCCACAAAGCAATGGATCAAGTGCTGGCATATTAGATTGGAAGAGTTAGGTGGCTGTTACTGATAGGCATGACTGGTTGGGCCGAATGGCATTTTCTGTGCCGTTTTCCTCTATACTTCTGTGTGAAGTGTTATTAATAATGCCTGATATATGCTCATCACAGATGTTTCACTTGTCTCTATTCCCACAACACTTGCCAACACATGGCCTTACAGTGTTCTTGAGCGTCTCGCTGTGTTGAACCTCATAGTAGATTTCGCTAGAATCTACCTCAGACTTTGTCACGGATAACTCGCTTCTCAGGTTGTAAAGGCATTTTTTTGTTTCTCAATGATGGGAAAGTTTTCAATCCAGTCTTCATTGGTTTCCCGCATTCCTTCCAGGTCAATATGGTGACGTCTGGGATATAGTCTTTATCCAAAAAACAAAAGATCAGAGAACCGTTGGTGTTGTGTTGCTGACAGGAGGAGATTAGCCAATAAAGTGTGGGAAGAGATGGTGTAGCTAGGATACAATCAGCAATTGTGTAAGTTAGATTCTGTGAAGTAGACCTTATTAGATATTCAAATGTCTCATCAGTGGTAAACGAATCCCCGTTTGTTCCCGCTAAAATCTATAGCATAAATTGAGTTTATTTTTGTTTCCTGTGAGTTGTTGACTTTGATCTATTGCTTTCCTCTTCAGAACCATGCCCTCTACCTTGACGATTACCATAGAATTTAGGAATATGTCATGCTGATCCCATCAGCAGTTACTGTTTGAAAATCTCGCCAATTGTCACTTTCATTGGATTGCACGTGAACAGCATTGAAGTTTCACAAAAGACAAACTAAAGGAAGTGCGAAGGCTGGAAATAAAAAACGAATACAGAACTTCATGTAAAAAATAAAAACCACCGACTGGCAACACCTGTGGCGAGAAATCAGAGTGATCGTTTCAAGTCCAGTGACTCTTCCTCACTTTTGTCAATGTAAGTCAAAATGTTTTCCTTCGGAAGAAGGTCAATGCACCCATTGGGTGCACTCAATGGGTTATCACACCCATTGTTTAGAAATTGAAATTTCCAATTCACAATTATCTAAATTCTGGAGTCCTCTGAAAAACGTAGGATCATTAAGTTACAGCTAACTGAGGTGAGCATTTACAGAATAATGGATTAAAAAATCAACAAATATTCCTCAATTTCAATAACTATTCAGCTGACAATGCAGTTCACTGCCAAATTTCTAATCTCTCAGACTAATCATCGCTCTCACTCTATGTCTGCACCTGAATTTCCACTCCCATTTAAAACCCCTACAATCCTACACACCCATTTACTCCTGGAATACACGACCCTATCACAAGGCAGTAACACACATCCCAGACAATCTATATTCCAGATGAAATTGTAATCTCGATTCATTTCACTCAATTCCACTCCCGCCATCCTGCAGCTGGTCCGTGGTAAACCTGATCTTGACCCCTGGCACTATAATTTTCCCAACTCCTGACAGGTCCCGACTCACCCAGACATGAACTCAGAGCTTCATCACGGATCTCTAATTTTACCCAGTTAACCTGTGCACACTGCACCGTAGCTCCCTTCCCATCAATCCTTTAGCACCTGCCACTTCACCAGACTCTGAGCTCTGCATTTTGTTAGCATATCCAAGTGCCAGTTCATTGCAATCGCCTCCAACTATCGAAGCAGCCCAGTGCCCTACCAACCTCTCAACTGACCAGCTTGACAGTCGACTGTCTTGCTGCATTTCTGCTCAAACTACCCCACAAATATCAAGCTCAACTATCTCAAATTAGTCTTGCCACCAATAACATTTGCTTTAATTCTGCCCTGCCAGATAACCTGCATGCAAGCTTACCCAGCAGCCACACAACACCTCACAACCTCTCAGCTCAATCTTGACCATATTGACTCTCTATCCTCTCGCGTGCTCACCACTTTTAAAGTTCGAAACTATTCCACCGTAAAGTAATCAAGTCATAAAGTCATATACCGCAGAAACAGATCCTTCCACCCAGCTCCTCCATGTCCAAGGAAATTCTGAAATGAAACTAATTACATTTTCCTGTGTTTGGCCCATGTCCATCCAGTTCTGCCCAATTCCTGTACCTGTCCAAACGTCTTTTAAATGTGATAACATCTCTACATTTTCTACCTCCTCTGGCAGTACATTCCAAAGTCCATGACAGTGGAAACACCATGTCCCAATGCCTGTACACAGTGCTCTGACCAATGAAGGCATGAGTGCCAAACACCTTTTTCAACACGCTAGCTGTTTCAGATGCCACTTTCAAGGTCTCTCTGTTCGACAACACCACCCAATGCCATGTTATTAACTCTGTAAGAATGTATGGGTATGAACCCCCAGGTCCCTCCGTTCGACAACACAACACAGAGCCCTGCCATTAACTCTAATTTGTGAGCTGATTTGTCTTCCCAAAATTCAACACGTCATAATCAATTAAGTTAATGTCCATCTGCCCCTCCGTAATCCATTGTTACAGACGATCAGGTTTTCTTTGTACTTTAGATAACATTGGCAGCCAGTTATAGCACCAATTTTGGTATAATATGCAAACGTACCAAACATGCTCCATTCATTGTTTTCATAGCTTAAAATCTGCTTGTGCCCTGCTTAGCTTTTTTTCTGACAAAACCATTATTGCATTCAAACATTCAAAAATATTATTTCCTTCGTTTAGTCATTTCATGATTTGACCTCAATCAATTTCTGTGGCACAGAATTCTAAAAATGCACCATTCCTTAATTGAACAGTAACCAATCGGGTCGATTTTATCAGTCGATGGAAAGACTGTCAAGCAGCAAGAGTTATGATGATCTCATGACAGGAATAGTACTCGAAAAGGGCCTAGGTGCCTTCTTCAGATTCTAATGTGGATGTTCACCGGTTCCTTTGGTAGCATTAAAACAATACTGTGATATTTGAGTACAAAGGCATACATGCAAGTAAATGCTTCGTCTGAAAAGTTTTCTTCAAATCACACACGAAGTTGACTTGCAACTATTCCACTGCACATTTATGCTTTCTGGATCACAATCAGGGGACTCACTTCCTAACAGCACTGTAAACATGCTAATACCACATGAATTTAGCAATTTAAGCAGGTTCATGATGACCAGTTTCTCAAAAATAGGTAACAAGTCTGACACTTCCCCACCTATCTCGACATTCAAAAATATATTCGAAGAATATAAAATGATTTGAGGCACATCTGTGTCCACACAAAAAATGACGTGCTAAATAGATTCCTTCTAATTATGTTTTCACTAAACTAACAGAACGATTTCTTCATGATATAATGGGAATGAAGTTTTCTTCACTTTTAACCCGGCAATCATACATTATAATTCCCTGAAATAAAGAAATATGGTCTCAGATTAATTGTATTTGACGATTGGGATATTGACATTGTCAGAGGTTTAAAAGTTATTTTCACGAGCAATTAGTTACAGTATAATTGTGTCACTTTAAATACTCACAGAAATATCTCTCGGAAACCGTGTCTCACTTTGTTCTGTGCAGTTGAATCATTAAATTTGGGATACTTTTTTGTTGTTAATCAAAGGTGTTAAAGTGATTAGACCAAAGGTAGGCATATGGAGTTAGTTCGCAGATGCACAATGATCTAATTAAGTGGTGGTGAATTTCGAGGTATTGAATGAACTACTGCTGCTCCAATCTTCCTATTATTGTGTCAAACGTTAGGCTAGCATTTCCTATTGAAATATTTCAAAAAATTAATAGTGTAACACATTCTTTCAAAATTCTAGATGACTGGCAGCTCCTATAGAGAGAAAGTAAGGTTAACATTAACAGTGACCCTTCTTCAGCTTTTGGCAGAAGAATTCCCACCTGTTTAGTGAAACTTTGATTAAATTTGTTTTTGACATGTATTGGAAAAGGCTTCTTAGCAGAGGTACTAGCTGATCTGAAATATCAATTGAAGACCATTTAAAAATGTATCATCATCTGATGCAAATGTTAGATTCAGTGGAACACTCTTACTGGACAGTCAATTCACGGACAACCATTGTTTGATATAAATTCAAACAACCCTCAGATAATCTCATTAAATTGCGTCAGAAGGTAGTCATCCTGGATTAGCCATAAAGGATATTGATAGAACAGCAAGTCAAACGCCGTAATTTATTTGAGGAGTTACTCCAATAACCCTATCTAGCAATGCCCAAACGCGTATGAACAAATATTGATACGGAAAGAAAAGCTGTTCAAGCGCAAATTTCTGTCCACTATCCAATGGGCACCAACCGTTTGAAGAGAATTCACAGGCCTCTATGCTTGGAATACCACTAACACCCAAATAACTCAACACGTGCGTTTTTTCTGCCGAATTATCCCGATTAGAGATGCAGCAGGTTATATGTGAAGGAAGTCCACCTGTCTCAGAGTAAGAGACTGCATCACAACAAACATGAAAACAGTGAACTCGACACTATAACAGATAACAAGACAAATTGATTGATAGTGTTTCAACCATGTTAATCAATATCTCCTTTCAGCAATCATGGACTGTTCCAGAATGTTTACATGATGAAAGTAGCATTTGAACAATTATGCAAGGGCACTTTGATAGCAAATACGAATTTCTCGAACTCCATGGGAACCATAGAAGAAGAAAACAAGGTACTGTGTTGCAATAAATTCACTGTCCCTGGATTTCAACATGGAACTCCCCTCCTCTGAGCCCTGTTCGTGTTGCTGCACCAGATGGTCTAGTTACTTTGTAAGAGATTAAAATCGTTTGAAATATATTATTATCTTTGCCAGCAACATTAAAATCTGACGGTGGATGCTCAAACAATACTATGCAAAACAATTTCTGATTCAGCATTGTGCCACTGAGCATGTGACGGACAATTGAGGCACAACACAATATGGCACGTATTTCCCTCTGTCTCACTCATTCAAATACCCGTTGTTGCTAACTACTGATATTAAAACTCTTGCAACTTGATTTTGTTGTTACTGAAGTGTTTGTTCTGATTGTAGCAATTTAGTCACGGATTTCAATTCTGAGACGCCAGAAAGAAAATGGTTTTGAAGCACAAGATTAAATTGAGCTGTCTCAGATTCATTTGTTCGGACAGTACGATTTACAAATGGTCAAAAGGGTTGACAAGAACAGTCAGCGATAACACAAAAACAAAACGTACCGCAGTCTTGATACTAGCAAATACATCTGCTCAGTTCGCTACGACAGATTTATTTACTATAATTTTATGTTCATATTTGGAACTAAACGAAGGATAAGTGCTAATGCAAACAGAAATCTTTTCCTACTGAACAAAGATAAACATCAGTTTAAAAACTTAGTAAGTCATTCTAATTAGCAAAATTACTGATGTGTGACATTTCGCCCATTTTAAGCACAGCTTCAGACAAAATAGATTTTTCTCTAATTTATTTTTACATATTCTTAAAACATTTCCTGAACTTGGAGATTTTGCACGCACAGCACTAAACCAATACTGCTTTCCATTGTTGAACCGCATTTCTGTTGAACAAATTCGGGCAAGCATTTACTATCAGGTTTGGTTTACAATGACAAGTTAATTTTCTTGTTAGCTGCTTTTTAATGAACGATGATATTTTTAAAATATGAGTTGAAGATTGCGTCTGTCGGAGGTTTCCACTTGAAATTATGATTGAATAAATGATCGTCACAATTGACTAATGTGAGCAGTTTCCTTCAGATTGCTACATTGCAATAATCGGTCAAGTATATTAACTAAGTTAAACATTATTCTATTCTCAGCATTTGAATATCAACATGCTGTCCTATGCAAAGTTCCTATCTTCTGCAAATTTTAGATTAAATTCCCTACGGAGTAGAAACAGGCTCTTTGGCCCAACCAGACCACACCGATCCTCTGAAAAGTAATCCACCCAGACCCATTTCCCCCTGACAAATGTACTTAACACTATGGGCAATTTAGCATGGCCAATTCACTCGACCTGCACATCTTTGGACTGTAGGAGGAAACTGGAGCACCCGGAGAAAACCCACGCAGTGACGGGAAGAATGTGCCAACTCCACACAGACAGTCGCCTGAGCCTGGAAACGAACCTGGCATCGTGAGGCAGCAGTGCTAACCACCGAGACACCGCGCCACCCTAAATCTATGAACTTTTCGTCCGTCTGAACCCACGGATATAAAATATGTTCTCTGCATTCGCAGCAGATATTCCCTTGTAAAATCTATGAGACGATTACTTTTATTAGTTTGAAATCTAGCCATGGTCACATAACACACAACAGCGGTTGTTTTCTAATAAACGACGCTTCAGTTGATACGTTGTTGCAAAATGTAACTCCATTTATTTAAAACACACAGATTGGGAGCACGTAAAGTACTGTGTGGATTAAATCAATTAGTTAAAATGATATTTTTATTTCTGGTCATCATTGACATAATAATTATTAAATTCAAGTTACTTGTTAAACTGATCAATGCAAAGACATTGATCTGTTCTTCATCGAAATATTTTGAGCAGAATTTATAAATCATCCTTCCCAATGATCTCTTCAAGCCAGAAAGCATGGGTGTACTGTCTATCAAAAGTCAAAGGTGATTCTCGATTAAATATATCAGAGTCATTGCGTTTTTGTTCAATACCAAGAAGTATTGTATTTTTGAAGTTCTGTTTATGACTCTCTGTGACTTTCAACAGATCTTGTTGTTGCAAGTAGATGATTGAATTCTGAATTTGGAATGTAAACAATGCATGAGGATAAATCACAATTATTAATTCTATGTAGAAATACAGTCCTAAGTTATCTGTTTTCGCCTCATTTCCAAAATCTTTGCGACATGCCTTTCATTTTATCTTAGGCTTCAGGAAAGTTCAACATGGATGCAGTTTGTAGAGGATAGGGAAACTGGAACTTTTCGCTGTCACCAACCATGTAAACAGTACACGGTTGAAACCAGAAACAGCTACTCAAATATAACAATCTTCATGTTGTCCAAGCACATTCTCTCCTCAACAGAACAAGGATCGTTACAACAAAACACAATGGAACAACGGTGTGTTTGCGGAAAAACTGGCTCTACAAACATTTTCAACAGAAACACGGTTGAGTCGGTTATAGAGAGACATAGATATGCGAAAGAACTAGAATGAGAGGCGGCACATGGTTACCATGTTATGGGAAATACATGGAATCTCTGGAAAGAGTTCAGAGGAGATGTACTCGGATACTTCCTGGTATGGAGGGAAGGACTTACGAGGAAAGTTTGAGAGACTTGAGATAATTTTCATCGGAGAGGAAAGGTGAAGAGGTGATTTAATTGAGTCTTATAAAAACACTAGAGAGTTAAATACATTGGAAAGTGAGAGCCTTTGTACTCGGATAATGATGGCTAGCTTGGGGGGACATAGCTTTAAAATGAGGGGGTGATAGATATTGGACAGATGTCAGAGATACTTTCCTTATTCAGAGAGTAATAGGGACGTGGAAAGCACTGCCTACAACAGTATTCGACATGCCTACTTTAAAGCATTTAAATGGTCATTCAATAGGCATATGGATGAGAATGGAAAAGTTTACGTCAGGTGGACTTCAGATTGGTTCGACAGGACGGCGTAACATCGACGGCTGAAGGGCCTTTACTGTGCTGCAATTTTCTATGTTACATGTTGTAAATAAAAATTGATATTCAATATGACTTTGAGATCGTACACGGCAATGACCTTACAATAATTGTTGTATGGAGCCATACTTCCTCATTTATAACTCTTACAGATTTGGACAATTATTAGATATTTCGTATGAACAACAATTAAATTTGAAAAATAATGAGATATCTCATCTTGATATTTGACTAAGCAATGTGTCGAAATGAGGAGTAATTATTGTAATGAAAAGAAATTGGAGTTCTCTGATTTTTGTAAGGCTGCGATTACTGTGGTCTTCCAACTGAGCAACGATTTGATATTTACAATGAATGTTGGAAGAGAATTCATTGTTCCTTTATTGGAATGCAAAGAGCTTGACAAACAGGTTTTAATATTGTTGCATTGGTGCTCGGAGACAATCGATGAAATGCAGAAAAAAATGCCCTGTTACAAAGTTTAACTTAAAGTGGTTGTGATAATCGCAATACCAATAACTTGACACTTGATTTTAGAATCCTGACAGAAAAATTTGATTCAAGATATTCAGCAATAATTTAACATAATTCGTTTTGTTGAAAACGAAGGCAATGCGAACGTTATATATTTTAATGCATTAATACGCCTCTGCAGTCATAACTACTTAATTACAATAATTTTTTTGTCGTGATCAATGTTTGGACTTTACTGTCAGAATTAGGAAGAAAGTAAATAAAGCGCGAAAGTGAGTATTATTGTTCGCAACAGATGGAGTCAATGATGTTTGGTACAAAAATAAATTATTTTACTTGTGTGAAAATGTGAATTGAAACTAATGTTGGCATAAAAAACTCAATATTTTCAAAGTGATATTTTTCTTATAATGAATGGAAATGTAACTTTTTTGGAGGGCACATGACTTGAAACAGGAAACCGTATTATTGTGACATTTGACCTGAGGGCTACTTCTCTTTCCCCCAATGTAATCTTATGAATAGTTCGAAATTTAGTGTTAGTTCAATTGAAGAAGCAATAGATGAAACTCCATTGTTCCCTTGCACGCAAAAAACTAACAAACATAAAATACTTTTAACATGAAAATCGTATCACTATGAATGTAATCGTTTGAAACACAATAAATGCTTTATTGAATTGAAAGGTAATCATAGCTGCAGCAGTGTTTCCCCCTGACAGAGAATAAAGTCTCAGGAAGCAGGCAGCAGACAGGCAAGTGGGCAGCACGGTTGCCTCGTGGTTAGCACTGCGGCCTCACAGCGCCAGAGATCCGGGTTCAATTCTCGCCTCCAGCCACTGTCTGCGTGGAATTTGCACGTTCTCACCATGCCTCCGTGGGTTTGCTCTGGTTTTTCCCAACAGTTCAAAAATGTGCAGGTTAGGTGAGTTGCCTGCGCTAAATTGCCCATAGTGTTAGGTCAAGGGGCATGGGTCTGTGAGGACTTGGTGGGCTGAAGGGCCTGTTTATACACTGTAAATAATCTAATCTAATATGCTTACTCATGCTGCTGGGATCGTACATCGAGGCCAACATTGGAAAGGAGATTCATGACGGTGCTTTTCTGCAATATCTGATTTACCATGGTAACGTGCAATATGGTTACAATACTTCCCTCCTTTTGCATGCACACAATCCTGGAAAACACATAATCAGAGGTAAGCAGCCTCATGGATAGCCCCTGGTTCCCATTGTCTCATGGTGTTTAACAGGTAGCATAGTCTCAAGACATTGGGTCTTCGTCCACGTCTTTTTCGTTATGTTACAAACATATGGACGTACAGTGTTTTTTTTTTGGCAAGGATTTTTTTTCGTTCAAATATATCGGCTGTTCAAGAATTCTCGCTCGTCTGCCTTTTTTTCTTTTACAGAACATTCATTTATACTTCACATATCTTTCGTTGGAATCGGTATTTCAAGACATGCATCAGAATTCAGATGAAAATGAGAAGCAATTAAGGAGTTCTTCCGTGAGTGGAAATGTTGCAAATAAATTTACAGTGACAAGTTGCAATTTCGCTGTGATGAGGCAGAAAAGTATTTTGAATAGAAATGATCAGAAAATGATTATAATTACAGTTGGTCTAAACCCAATCACACTTTTTAAAAACAATATTAATACTGAAAACCTGTTTGAAAACATCAACAACAGGGCTACCAACACCTCTTGTGGTTAGAATTCTTGTTCATTCGAAGTAAAGAATAAATACTGATTTGAGCAACCAGTATCGTGTGAAATTACTGAACTAAAACATAGAACATAGAACATAAACAACTACAGCACAGAACAGGCCCTTTGGCCCACGATGTTGTGCTGAGACTTAATTCTAATGTAAACTATGGTAACTTACGCACCCCTCAACTCACAGCTATCCATGTGCATGTCCGGCACTCGCTTAAAAGTCACCAATGACTGCTTCCACCACCACAGCTGGCAAAGCATTCCACGCATTCACATCTCACAGAGAAAAGAACCTACCTCTGACATCCCCTTTATTTCCTCCTACTAATATTTTCAAACTATGACTTCTTGTACCAGTCAATCTTGTCCTGGGGTAAAGTCTCTGGCTATTGACTCTTTCTTTTACACTCATGATTTTGTACACCTCGATCAGGTCTCCTCTCTTCCTCCTTCTCTCAAGAGAGAAAAGTCCAAGATTATTCAACCTTTCTTCATAAGGCAAGCTCTCCTGTCCAGGCAGCATCCTGGTAAAGCTTCTTTTCACACTCTCCAAAGCCTCTGTATCTTTCCGACAGTAGGTTGACCAGAACTGGACACAATATTCCAAGTGTGGTCTCAACAGGGATTTATAGAGCTGCCGCAAAACCTCCTGGCTCTTAAACTCGATTCCCCGTTAATGAAAGCCAAAACACCATATGCTTTCCTGACAGTCCTATCCATTGGGTGGCAAGTTTGAGGGATCTATGCACTTGCACACCCAGATCCTTCTGTTTCTCCACACTGCCAAGAATCCTGTCTTTAACCCTATATTCAGCATTCGAGTTTGACCTTCCAAAATGCATCACTTCGCATTTATCCAGGTTGAACTCCATCAGCCCAGCTCTGCATCATGTCCATGTCGCTCTGCGGCCTTCAGTAGTCCTCTATCCTATCGACGACACCTCCAACCTTTGTGTCATCTGCAAATTTACCTCCTCATTCCAGTCATTTATAAACATTACAAAGAGCAGAGGCCCAAAACAGAGCCCTTTAGGACCACACTCAACAATGTCCTGCAGTCAGAATACTTTCCATCTACAAACACTCACTGTCTCCTCTCAGCCAGCCACTTCCTAATCGAGATAGCCAAATCTCCCTGTATCTCATACTTCCTGACTTCATGAATGAGCCTTCCATGGGGAGCCCTATCAAATGCCTTGTTGAAGTCCATATACACCACATCCACTGTTAAACCGTCATCGACCTGTCTTGACACATCTTCAAAGAACTCAATAAGATTCGTGAGGCATGACCTGCCCCTCACAAAGCCATGCTGACTGCCTTTAATCACTCTATGCTTTGCCAAATAGTCATAAATCCTATCACTCAGAATTCTTTCCAAATCTTTACTGACAACTGGTGTAAGACTGACTGGTCTGCAATTGTTTGGTGTTTCCCTATTACACTTCTTGAAAAGAGGGACAACATTCACCTGCTTCTGATCCTCCGATACCACTCCTGTGGACATTGAGGAGGCAAATATTCTCGCCAGCGGCTCAGCAACCTCCTTTCTCGCTTTCTGGAGCAGTCTAGGATAAATCTGGTCTGGCCCTGGGGACTTTTCAATCTTAATGTTTTCCAAAATTTCTAGCACATCAACTTCATTAATCTTGATCTGGTCAAGTCTATGTCCCAGCTCCTCTAAGTTTTGATTTACAGCAAGTTCCCTTTCCGTTTTGAAAACCGAAGCAAAAAACTCATTTCGGGCTTCCCCTATCTGCTCAGACACCACGCACATGTTCCCTCCACTATTCTAGATGGGTCCTACTTTTCCCTGATCATTCTCTTATTCCTCACGTATGAGTAAAATGCCATTGGGTTTTCCCTAATCCTTTTTGCCAAGCCTTTTTCGTGCCCCCTCCTGGCTCTCCTCAGTTCTTTTCTGACCTCCTTTCGAGCAAGCCTGTAATTCTCTAAAGCTGTGCTGTATCTTTGCTTCCTCCACTTTATGTAAGCTGCCTTCTTCCTTTTGACAAAAGTTCCATTGTTCTCATCGTCCAAGGATCCTTAATCTTAACCCTTCTTACCTGTCTCAGATTAACAAATTTGTGCATCACTCGCAACAACTGCTCCTTAAATCGTCTGCACATGTCTGCTGTGCCCTCTCTGTGGAATAATTGCTACCAGTCTGTACTTACCAACTCCTGTTTGATAGCGTCATAATTTCATTTTCCCGAATGAAATATCTTCCCTCGGTAACTGCTCCTTTCACTCTCCACGGCTATGCTAAATGTGAGGCAGTTTTGATCACTTTCTCCGAGGTGGTCTCCCACTGCGAGATCTGACATCTCTTCTGGTTCATTGCCGAGCACCAAATCCAAAATGCCCTCTCCCCTTGTCGGTCTGTCTGCATACTGAGTAAGGAAACCGGCCTGAAGACATCTGACACAAACAGCTCCATCCAAACCATCTGCACTTAGGATGTTCCAGTCGATATTGGGAAAGTTGAAATCACCTATAACAACAACCCTGCTACTTTTGCATTTTTCCAGAATCTGCATGTCGATGACATCTTCAATCTCTCGACTGCTATTAGGTGGTCTGTAGAAAACCCCCAATACAGTGGCTGTTCCTTTACTGTTCCTAACGTCCACCAATACTGATTCAGTAGACAAATCCTCTTAACCAACCTTCGTTTCTGTATCTGTGATGCACTCTCTGATTAGCAATGCTGCGCCCGATTCTCTTTTTCCACCCTCCCTATTCTTTTTAACCGCTCTAAACCCTAGAACCATTCCGGCCCCTGTGACATCGTAGCCCCAAGTACTGATCCATGATCTATGTTCATCACTCTAATTTCGGACACTCCTTGCATTAATGCAGACACATTTCAACCGATCCCTTTTTTCATCGCGTGAGAAACCTTCCTGATCGATTCAATAGATTCTGCCATTGTCCCGTCTGCAACTGACCCCCCTCTCAGACATGTGGCTCTGATTCCCAAGCCCTGCCAAACGAGTTTAAACCTTCGTGAATCACATGAGCTAATCTACCTCCCAGGACACCTGTGCCCATTCAGGTCAGGTGCAACCCGTCCTTCATGTACTGGTTACCGCCCTTGCATTTATTGGAGAGAATTGCAAACAGACGTTGAACGTTCTATTGCACTAATGTAAAACAATATACTTGCTCAGGTTAATAAACTAAACAACATTTATGTGGTGTTTACGACCTACATGTGCCTTTATGTATCATATTTTGTGTTAGCATTTTTTTCAAAAGTGCAAGTTATGTGCATTAGTCCGAGGTAAGTGTAGAGTACGAGAGCAGGGGAATATCTCTGGGTTACTCTTCAGAGGGTCGGTGTCTACTTGTTGGGCCAAATGAACTGCTTCCACATCGTAAGGTTTCTATGATTCGATGATTTCATGTTTTGAGAATAGACTGATAACTGAGTACAATAGATATTAATTAAAGTCAACAAATGTTTTTACTTTAGTAGAATAGCTCAGCGAAACGCATTTAAACCAACACCCAAGAAGTGAGATATGTCAGAGATAATCAAATTCAGTTTACAAATGAACACAGTCAGATAATTTAAAAGCATGCCAAACTTATATTCGACATGAAGAAGTAAATGGAAAATAACAACAAATTTCTGACAATTCATAAACAGGCAATAATGAGAAATTTAATTTGATCAAAGCACATAACAATACTTAGATGTATTGCAAGATTTCATCACAAACGTAAATAATCAGCCGACCAATGAATAATATGAAGTGACATTCGGTTATTTTACCAAAGAGAAATTAGAAGTTTTTTATGTCATCTTTACAACACAAGAGAATATGAAATTATGTATTTGAAATATTTGAACTAAGTTCTTTCAAAAAACATCTCTGAGCATTCTTTCTTCGATTCTTTCACCTTTAGGACTGTAGTAATTTCAACTATATTGTAAGGAATGTAGCACCAGAAGAATTGGTTGCATGCTTTATTAGTGACGTGAAGAAACCAAGTAGCCAATATTTGATCATTGTAATGAAGAATAGATTGAAGAATATCTCATGTTGCATTGAAAAGTAGTTCAGTCTACACTCAGATATTTTCAAATGAATATTCAAAGCTGTTCTGACACATCTTTGTTGAAGATGTGAACTGAATTCATTCTTCCTGGTTTAGTAGTACAGACATTACCAGAGTTCCACAAGAACACATCATAATGCTCCCAAACTGGAACGGCAGAACTACCGTGACATACTCACTGTGGAAACTCAGATGAAGATTATTTTAATATTTGAAATTGGAATTTATTGCATATTTCCAATGTGTAATGAACTGACAAACGAAATTATGGATTAGCAGCATTTGTAAAGATGTGTAGCTCTCGATGATGATAAGTATGTAAGTTAACTCCTGAGCTTAAAGGTGCGTTTTCAGACGTATCATCAGCATACCAGGGAACATCATCAGCAAGAGTCTTCAGTGAAGCGCTGGTAGTGAGTCCAGCCTCCATTGAGAGGTCTTGGTTTTTTAAGGTGGGTGATGTCATTTCAGGTTCCTTAAATTTCTTTTCAAGTGAAGGTGAATGGGATCGAAATGATTGTTTATTGACGGCGTTCTGGTTCTAATGCAATGTCTTGAATAATTCGCGTGTGTGTATTTCTCCCACCTGTCCTACGATGTGTGTTTTGCATCATTCAAAGCGGTGTTATTCTTTGTCTGCATGGATAGAATCTAGTGATATTTGGTTCTTGGCCAGTTGGTGTTCATGTATTATGCTAGCAAGATTCCTGCTACATTTCCCGATGTAGTTTTTTTTTATAGCTATTCCATGGAATCTTGTAAATGAAGTCAGATTTGCTGGGAGTATATAATGGATGCTTTATGTACATCACTCGCTGCCTAAGTGTGTCGGTATGTTTGTAGGCTACCATAACGCCAAGGAGTCTGAATACTCTGAAAGTCATTTCTGATGTGTCTTTGATGTACGGCAATGTGGTTACAGTTTTTGGAATCATTGGGGCTGCTTTCTTCTGCTTTTTTCTGAGCAATTGGTAGATTGCGCTAATTGGGCAGCCATTTTTCTTTAAAAGTTTGTTTAGATATTTTTCTTTTGCTTTTTGTAGCTTTTCGGTGCTGTGCTGTACATCGTTGAAATAATGTATTGACGCAGCTCCGTTTGTGGGTGTGGGGAAGATTGCTTCTGATGTCAAGTATTTGGTCGATGTTGGTTTCGATCCCATCTCTGTTCCCTTGAAAAAAACCGGAAATGACATAATCCACGTTAAGAAACTAACACCTACAAATAGAGAGGGGGGACACACCACCAGCCCTTCTCTGGGGACTCTGTCTGACAGAGTTACCTGGTATGATGACGAAACGTCTGAAAAAAACCTTCAAGCTCAGCAAGCAATAATACGTACGAATTACTAACTTGTGCTGATGATGTCACGAATCAACAACGACCTTATTTAAATATGAATCTCATGATTACTCATGGAAAGAAAAACATCATTGTTGTTTGATCATTGTGCATTGATGAACACAATACAACAAAACAACTCCATATGTTCAAATCAGTTTGTCACAACATAAAAAACAACATTAAAATGACCTTGTAGCAAAAGTGAATAACAAAATAGAGTTATTAATCATTCGATATGTGTATTCATCTGAAGACATTTTCGTGCTGTTGAAAACATATTCAACAATTCCTGTGAGCAGTTCATGAAACAATGGAGATGCTAATTCGTTTCGCTCTACTTTAAAAAACGTCACAAGAAGAGAAACATAATAAAATTAATCCAACTGTCTTTCGAGATAAATTAATAAATGATGTTCACTGCTGTGCACTGCAATAACTCCACATTATTTTACGCATTGAGCCATAATCCCAAAGTTACTTCCTGTACTGAAATGATCAACTATTAAATGAACAGCAACAATCGCACTATCAAAATTGTAGCAGTAAACTTAACATTAATGAGAAATCGCATTTTGTTATACGACTGAGCAATGTGCAGAAATGAACAGGAATTATTGCAATGCAAAATAGTCACAATTAACTGAATTTTAAAGATTTTGAGATTGGTGCGATGATTCAGATGAGCAAACATCAGGCATTTACACTGAGTGTTGAATGGGAAATCGTTTGTTTAAACTTAATATGAATTTGTTGCGAACAAAAAAAGAGAAGTTATTCTAGTTTGTTGTTTACTTCGACAAGCACAGTAAATGTTCCAGTCTTGAACATCCTTCACATGCCAGGGATTCTCCCCTGAAAAAAATCTGATTTTTATATTGTAACATTTTTACTATGAAACAATGAATTTAATTGAATTGTGAATCTCACTATGCTTGTTAAAAAGTCTAATATAAATAATTGCGCAATTATTGTAATTACAATGACTTGATAATTAATGTTGTAACCTGAACTAATAAATCGATTCGGTGTTTTAAAAGCACTTTGCTGTGATTTTGATTGGTTATTCATTAAGATCGTTGAGGAGAAAGTGAGGTCTGCAGATGCTGGAGATCAGAGCTGAAAATGTGTTGCTGGAACAGCGCAGACAGGTCAGGCAGCATCCAAGGAACAGGAGAATCGATGTTTCGGGCATAAGCCCTTTTTGAGGAAGGGCTTATGCCAGAAACGTCCATTCTCCTGTTCCCTGGATGCTGCCTGACCTGCTGCGCTGTTCCAGCAATACATTTTCAGCGCTATTCATTAAGATCGGGAAACTAAGGAATAAAATATAGCAAGCCGCCCCAAGGATTGACAAAAGTGAACCATTCAGTCATAAATGAGGAGAATTATATTTGTCTCAGAAATACAGGTGATTAAAAAAAATCTCCATCCACCGATTTGCTTGTAGAAACATATGTTTTTAACTGATGTACTTGTTGTTATGATCTATGCTTAAAACAGTTGCGTCAGAAATAGCAAGGAAATGAGTAGATCGTGAAAGTGATTATTACAGTGAATTTAAAATACGTCGAGTTTTCACAAGTTTATGACATTGATCAATAATTTTGGTGTAAACTGAAAAAAAATGATATGTCCAAAATAGTTTTTCTCTCATATCATATATATATATTTTTAAGAAAAGCATCCTTTCGCAATGTGCACGATTTCAAAAATCAAACAGTTGCTTTATGCAACACATCAGTTGAAGATTGTTTTCGCTTTTCAAAAAAGTGCAGGACGTTCAAGACTGGAACATTTAGTGTGCTTATTGAATTAAACAATAAAACTGACATAACTTCTTTTTTTATACACAACAAATTCATATGAAGGTTAAGGAACTAATCGCATTTAAATTATGAAGGTCTTAGAATAATTATTTGAAACAGTGAATGTTTTTTTTTTGAATTTAAATATAAACAAAGCAATTCGAATGGAATTCCACTATTAAAATAAAGATCAACCAGGATTCCACTATGAAAATAAAAGTGTGTATTTGCTGATTGGGAATCTCCACAGTGCTATATGTTTACATCTGTAGAAGTATTGGGTCTTAATTGTACACTTCAATCTGGACGTTTTGGATTTGAATAATTATTAAACATTACATGCTGGCAACAATTCAGGTGGTAAAAATGTCATTACAAATCTTTTTAATGATGAGTAATTTTATGTTGCGATGTAACTTTGTAAGCTGTTGAAAGAAACAGGAATTATTGAACTGCAAAGACATCAGGCATATCTTGGAGTAGAAGGCTGAATATTAATTCCATAATTAATGTGCGTATTCAAATGTGAAATGATCACATATTAACTATGAGTGTGGGATATGAAACCAGTGGTCGTTTTGTAGGTGTGTTGAACTGCAATAAATAGTCAGTATTTCATTGCACTATTAGAAGGGAATAATGGATTTAATGAAATATGAATTTCACGATGCTTGTTGCAAAGAATAGAATTAGAATTAGAATACCAAAAAAAATCACAATTTGATTATTGTAATGACATGAATTGATAATTAATGTTCCAGCTCTGACGACTTAAATGATTCAATTTTTCTTGACGAGCTTGCTCTGATGTTGATTAGATTATTTTTTAAGATCAGTGAACTGAGAATAAAAATGCTTGTACGACAGGTTGAAAGAACACCTCAGACATTCAGTGTTTAAAAATTAGTAATATTTTATCATTCAAAATTTTCAACGGAACAAATTTCTCTTTTCTGTCTCTCTGCTTTTCTTCTGAAGAAAAATACTTTATAATTATAACAACGTTGTTTCATCAATTTTTAGTTATTTGTGTCAAAATACAGAAGAAAATAAGTTGATAAGCAAAATGTGAATTACAGAGTAAATGTCAATGACAGTTGGACAGCAAGGGGTCTCAATATTTGTTCTGAACAACCAGGTAAATAGGTTAATGAAAATAAGTCCAAATTGCTTGCAACTATTGATGTACAGAGTCTGAATTATAATTTTGCTGTGATCATTCGACTGGAGCATTCGTTGAAAATTTGGAAATATTTGGGACTACCAACTTCTAGCATTCATTGAACGTGATCGAATCCAAATATTTGCTGTGGTTATTGAGATCAAGAAAAATATCTTACTTCAGTAGAGTGTTCTACTAAATAGTAATAAAATAGCCTTGAACTTCGTCATGCCGTTCTTCTGGAGAAAAAAAATCATTTATAATACACATACCCCGTTTTTTCTCAATATTTCGATATTTGGATCAGAATTACAAAGAAAACGAGGGGGAAAACGAGTATTTTCGTAAAATAAAGAAAAAAATGTCTTTCATTTATGGTGGCAACTTTCAATTATTCTCTTAATAAGCAGATAAAGATTTTTAATGCCCATGCGCTCAAAATGCTTACACCTATATTTGTTCTAAAGCAAAAGTAAAACCACTTTGCGATATTTCAACAGAAAACCTGTTGGAAAAGCTGCTACAAATCAGCACCGTGAATACCTTTAACAAACGTGTTGTTAGCATCTTCAGCCATGTGTAATGAGGTATGATTTCGGGACAAATTACAGAAATGGAATATAAGAAATCGATTCAATTTATTGGTTGGAATATTCACCAAATGTCGATAGTGGTTTTTGCTTTCAGGAACACTAAGATACTTTCTCAGTTTATTCTCATGAACAGTAATTAAATTAGCAGGAAGACTTGTGTGTACTTCCGCATGCAAGTGTTTTATGAGCATTGTATAAATTACATTGGCATATTTTCTGCAATTATGAAGGTGCTAACAATATGGTGGTTTAGGTTGTAAATAAAGTCATTCAAAACAAAACAGAATTCCTTTGTGAAATTAACTTAAAAAATAATATGCTATATATGACATAAATGCAAAATCGATTTTTAAGTGCACATCCTCCAATATTTTCAAAGGTTTTTGTTTAAAAAAATAACGTTCAATTTGGTTAAGGGAGTGGAAAAAATAAACTCAACTGTTAGATCATTCATCAATTGAACTAAATAAGCAGTAACTTATTTTAGTGAAAGACATAACAATAATGAGATGAATTGCAATGTTTAGTTAATTGTATTATAAAGATGATGTAAAGGGCAATAGGAAAGAGCAGTTGTGTCATTTTACTGAAGGGGAAATCTATGTTTATTAATCTTTGTCAGAATAAAGAGAGACGATTTTGTAGGTGAGGTGTTGTGATACACAATACTGATGCGTTTTCAGAATTAATTTCACAGAGTAAACAATACTTGAACATTGATGAGATGATTGAAAGTAAAATCCTCTTGCTCAACGCATAGATAATAATGGAAAGCAGTGAGATATTTTGAACAAAAAGAAACACGAATTGTATTTCTGAGTTATCTTAAATTTTACACCAACAACTCCCTCAAATTTCAAATTTCTAAACTTTATAATGAGACACTTGCTTTTATTTATGACCTGTAAACAATGAATTGCATACTCTGTGATTATTGGAATGAAAAACAGACAGAAGCAGATCCAATGCTGGATTGAAAAGTAATTCAGTCACCACCTAGATATCTTTGAATCATCGCCATTGTAAGTGAGAACGGAACCCACACCTCCTGTTCTTGCCGAAGAGAAACTACCAGAGTTCCACAGGAGCCTTTCGTTCTGTTCCCAACCAGGAAGAGTGGGAGAGCAGTCACATGCTTACTGTGGTCACTGAAATGCAAGCTAATCCGTGTTCATTGCAAAAATTGGACGGGGAATGAATTAGTATGTTTCTGTGTGTAATGGGCTGAAAATGAAATAGTTAATCACAATAATGATGATACAAAACAGAAGAGGTCTTAATGAAAAATCAATTCATGTTAATTAAACGAAACATAGATAGATGATTCATGCGCTTATTGAAAATTCACAAAAAATACAACTGTTCAATATGTTTAAAGCCGTATTTACTCTGAAAAAAAAATGATTGGAATGTTTGGCAGCATGAGAGAATCAGTAAAAAAACGATCATTTAATGTGAATATTCAGCAGGAGACAATTTCACTTCCTTCCACAGAAACACAACTTCCAACAATGCAAAAATTTCTGTGGTGTGTCATGGAACCCGCAAAAGGGTTTTAATTCCATTTTGCGATCTTAAAAGATGACATGACTTTTAACAAATTTTGTCACGTTTAAAATGGTCTGCTCTTATTATGATCAGCGACAAAATAAATGTGAATCGTGAAGTGAAATTTGATCAAATAAATGCAATTCTTTTTCCAAAGTGAAAATAAAATGCGTATTCAAAATGTATGTGAGTTTGTGTACTCCAATTTCATCACGTTAGTTCATGGACTAAGTCATAATTACACATTTATAATACATTTTACTGAACTGAACAATTATTGGATATTCTCAACGTTTACGTTTTCAAAGTTCTATTAGTGCACTTCGAAGAATAAGAGACTAAATCATGCTTTAAAATTGTGCAATGTGTGGAAAAGAAGAGAGATTATTGCAGTGAAATGCCATTACATGGCTCTGAATTCATAAGGCTGAAATTAGTGTGATGGTGAAATGAGCAAAAGCTAGATCTTTGTGATGAGCGTTAGATTGGACATCATTAATTTCATTGTGACAGATGACCTGAATAACGAATTTTTATATTGCAGTATTGCTACAATGGATTAAATTAAAGATTTATTTAAATTAAAAGGTGAACCTCACTGTACACGTTGGAAAGGCAAACTTAACTTATCCTGCAACCATTGTTAAAGTAATGAATCGATAATTAGTGTTGTAATCTGAACAAACAAGTTGATTAAACATTAAAAACAACTTCCTCTGATGTTGATTGGATGTACATTAAGATCAGCAAACTGAACAATAAATTATGATTATGGATTGAAGAAAAAGTAGCCAATCAGTAATTAATGAACACAATTTAACTTTGCTCAAACATGCAGACGATGCAAAAATATGTATTTCTTTGTGTTGGGTTACTTGTAGAGACATTTATTTTTAAGTTAGGAATTCTTTTTATCCTGATCAATTCTGAAATATTTGTGTCAGAATGAGGTAAATAAAAAGAGGAGAGTCAAAGTGAGTGTCGCAGTGACCACAAGATACAGCTAACGATATTTGGTGGAAAAATCAATTGTTATAATTTTCTGACTGTTGAATGTTGATAAATGCTATTACAGTAAAACTGAAAATAAATTCTACATTAACGAAGCAGTGTTTTCTTCTTATAAGAACTGAAAATAAAACTAATTTTGCATCGCACAAGATTTAAAGGAATAATCATTTAATGTGGTAATCATTTAATAATGGCATGGCGTGGCATACTGACTCAGTGGTTAGCACGACTGTTTCACCGCAGCAGAGGCCCAGGTTCAACTCCAGCCTCGGGCGACTGTCTATATGGAATTTGCATTCGCCCCGTGTCTGCTTTGTTTTCCTCTGGATGTTCTATTTCCGTCCAACAATCCAAACATGTGCAGATCAAGTGAGTTGGCAATGCTAAAATGCCCATATTGGTCGCCGAATTAGTTCGGGGTTGTGGGTCTCGGTGGGTTATTCGTTCGTGGATCGGTGTGTGCTTCTTGTGCCAAATGGCCTGTTTCTACACTGCAGGAATGTAACCTAATCTGAAGACTACTTTTCTTTTTTTAACGTACGACATCACAGAACTCAATATTTCTTGCCTTTGTTGAACTGAACAACAAATGTATGGAACTTCAAGTCTCGCAAAAAAAAAACAAAGGGAACTTCGAACATTTTCACTGCAGCCAACTGATGCATGTTACTGTTTCGTTGAGTTAAGAAAGATTTCTGCTTGATCAATTTATTCTAGTTTTGTGCAAATTTCAAATGCCCAATTTTCCAATAATCTTCATTTGACTTCAGTGGATAATTAGCATATAATTCACTTTTGTAATAACAACTAAGTAATACTTAATATTAATCGTTTATCACATAAAATGATTATATATTTTCAAGTGGTTTACACTGGCATTAGTTAGATCCAAGTGAAGATTGATAAACTCAGAATTAAAATGAAATGGCATGGTTTTGGAATTTTACGAAGTGTTTACGAGAAGGAATTGTTTTTCATTCCAATATATAGTCTGTTAAGTAATTCTGTCTGTTCGTTTCCTCGTGCAGAACACTCATTTGTAATGCATATAGATTTTTATTATGATCAATAGTGAGACATTTGTATCAGAATGAGGTTAAAAATAAGGAGCAATTAATATTGGTATTTTAGTGAGTGAAAGACACAGCGAATTAAAATTACAGTAGCAACTTTCAGTATTTGCTCTGAGTACGCAGTTAAATATTTTTAATGGTTAGGACCTCAAAATATTTGCATCTATGGTTGCACTTAGGCAAGTTGCACATTTCCGTGTGCTATTTGAGTTGAAAGATGCTTTGAAAACTTGTTAAAAATGGGAAACATTAAAATCTCGATCATTGAGCTGTTGTATCCTTGACAATCGAACTATACGTTGATTCAATGGTTGATTCAGGGGCCTCAGTTCGATTCGTGATTTGGATGACTGCCTCTGTGGTTGTTGCACATTCCCCTGATTCTGCAGGAGCTTCTTTTGGGTGCTATGGTAACCTCCCATAATCCAAAGGTTTGCAGGTTTGGTGATTTGGCCAGGCTAAATTGACCACAGTGTTCGTTTATATGCAGGTTAGGCGCAATATAGTGGGGTAAATCCTGCATAGTTAGCGATTGGTTCTGGGTGGTTTCTCTTCAGAGGGATGGTGTTGACTCGATAGGCCGAAGGACCTGTTTACATACCTCAGCGATTCTATGGGTGTGTAATAAAATAAAGTTTTTACTTTCAGCAACAGGAATTTAATGTAATTACTGAACTAAATACAAGATATCGTTGTATTTTTGCAAGCAATGACCACCAAATGTTTCCTTGAGTTATTGCTCTCAAGAGCAATCAGATACTTACACAGATTACATGATGGATCAGGAATTATAGAATTACATCAGTGCAAAGACATACCATTCGGTTCAACAAGTGCACAACATCACTCCAAAGATCATCCCACCCAGGTATATCTTTTTCTGATCTCTGTAACCCTGATTACCTTGGCTAACGCATCTACATAGACATGAAGATATTTGTGTGTTTTTATCTGCAATACGACTTAGCAAGGCGAGGATTGGGGAGAGAGGGGAGTTGAACACGTGGCTACAGGAATCGTGCAGAAGGTAGGGTTTCGGATACCTGGACAATTGAAGCAGATTAGGGATAGGTCGTATCTCAACAAACAGGATGGTATACACATGAACCGTGGGGATGGGTTAATTGCTAATGCACTTCCGGATGGTTTAAACTAATTCAGTACGGGGATGGGAACGTAGTTCCTGTGTCTGGAGGATTGAGAAGAGTGAGATCAGAAATATCGTTTCAAGGATGTAGGTTTGCTCGCTGAGCTGTAGGTTTGATATCCAGACCAGCTATAGGTTTGATAACCTTGCAAATATCATTTCAAGTTCGCATGAGTGAACCGGTAAGCAAGAATTGAGTCTACTTCATTGCCTGTAGCATCCTGAATAAGGTGGGTGAACTTGAAGCTTGAGTTAGTACCTGGAATTCAATGTTGTAGCCATTTCGGAGATGTGGATAGAGCAGAGACAGGAATGGCTGTTGCAGTTTCCGGGATTTAGATGTTTCAGTGAGAATATTGAAGATGATAAAAGAGGGAAAGTTGGGACATTGTTCGACATGGATGCTATTAAGGTGGCAGAAGTGACGTTTGAAGGCTCCTCTACAGACGTTGTATTGGCAGAGGTTAGGTTTGGGAAAGGAGAGGTCACCCTGTTGGGAGTTTTCTGCAGCCCTCCCAATAGTTCCAGAGATGTCGAGGAAAGGACAGCAAAGATGCGTGAGAATATGAGTGAGAGTAACAGTAACAGTTGTTTTGGGGTCGTTAACTTTCCAAATCCTGACTGGAAATATTGCAGTTTGAGTAATTTAGATGGGTTGGTTTTGGCCCTTTGTTTACAGCAGGGCTTCCTGAAACAGTGTGCAGACATGCGAGGCCAGATTGGATTTGGCACTAGGAAATGAACCCAGCCAGGTGTTAGATTTGGATGGAGGTGAGCACAATTCTGTTATCTTTACTTTAGCGATTGAAGTGGATAAGCGTATATCACTGAGCAAGATTTGTACTTGCAGAAAAGGCAATTCTAATGTGATGAGGCAAAATTTAGTTTGAATAGTAGGGGGAAGGAAACTACAAGGGATGGGCATATTTGAAATGTGGAGCTTATTCAAGGATCAGATTCCGTGTATACTTGATAAGTATGTATCTTTCAGGAATGTTGCCTCAGGGTGATAGGGTTGCTAAGAAGGCAGACAGTGCGTTAGCTTTTATTGGTAGAGGGATTGAGTTTCAGAGACAGGTGGTCATGTTGCACCTGTACAATACTTTGGTGCGGCCACACCTGTAGCATTCCAAACAGTTCTAGATGCTGAATGATAAGAGAATGTGGAATCTTTGGAAAGGTTTCAGAGGCGATTTACTAGGATGTTGATCAGAATGGAAGTAAAGTCTTATGAAGAAATTCTGAGGGACTAGAGGCTGTTTTCGTTCGAGACAAGAAGGATGATCTGTGACGGAGTCGAGACATATGAGATAATCAGAGGGTTAGATAGGCTGGACAATGAGAACCTTTTTCCTCGGATGGTAATGGCTATCACGAGGTTACATATCTTTACATTGAGGTCTGATACATCTAGGACAGATATCAGAGATATTTCCTTTCCTCAGAAAAGATTAGTGGCGTGCATCACCCTGCCTGCAACCGGAGTAGACTCTTTCAGGGCATTCAAATGATCATTGGGAAAACATATGGGGAAAATATAATAGTGTAGGATGGATTGGCTTCAGATTGGTTGCACGGGTCAGTATAAAGTCGAGGGCAGAAGGGCCTGTCCTGAGTTGTAATGTTCGATGTTCTATGTTCCAGTTTTTGGGAGCATCGATTTCAATAATACGGTTTGATTTTCAGTGATGTAGCAAAGGATTGCTAATTGGATGTTAAAGATCTTATTTAAAGTCAACAAATGATTGAAATTCACTAGTTCCTCAGTGAAACATGCTTAAACAATAATGTAACAAGTGAGATATAAGAGAGCTATGCAAAGCTTATTTTCAAATAAATACCCTGGAATATTTTGAAAGCATCTCAATGTTACACTCGAAATGGACTGTTGAACGGAAAAATAAAAACAATATTCTGACAATTCACAACAGTTTAAAAAATCACCTTGATCAAAGGACAGTGATGTTTCGAAGAATCACAACATTTTGTTCCAAAGTAGGTAATCAGTTGAATGACGAATGTTATTCAGAGTGATTGTTATTCAGAGCTAACATCAGAAGTGATGTTAGCTCTGTATACTGAAGAAGAAATCGACTTTATATCAAGTTTATAGCACGAGAGAATGAAGCTTTGCGTGTTTCAATTGTTTGAACTTGTCCCATTGGAACAAAAATATGATAAATATCATTACATTCACATTTTAATCTTTAATTCTGCAATACTCTCAAATATTCCTCATGATTGTGAGGAATACTTTTCTTGGTATCCTGACAATAATAAATGGCAGGTTGTTTGATTATTGGAATGAATAACAGATTTAAGCAGATGTAACGTTGCATTGAAAAGCAATTCAGTCTATGCTTGGAATTCTTCAAATCAACGTTAAGAGCTGTGACAGGCTGAATAAAAAATTGGCTGACCCATAGAAGGCAGAGAGTGATAGTACATGGAAAGTGTACATTTTGGAGTACAGTGACCAGTTGTGTTCTCTTCTGGGATCTGAGGCATAGATAGAGTGGATAGCCAGAAATATGTTTATCTCGGGCGGAATTGCTTATCACTGAGAGACATATTTTTTGCAGTGATTGGACAAGCCATTAGGGGAGATGCCAGAGGTAAGTTCTTTACACAGACAGTGATGGGTGCGTGGAATGCACAGCCAGCGGTGGTCGTAGAGTTTAATACATTGGGGAAATCTAAGCTATTCTTCGATAGGCTCATGTATTATCGTAAAATGAAGGGCACATACGTTAGTTTTGCCTTTGAAGAGGATAACAGGTGGGCACAACATCGAGGGAAGAAGGCCCTTATAGTGCTGTATTGTTCTGGACATTTATTATATATTAGCAACAAATACATTTTCAAAATTCTATTAACGAATTTAAGAATAATGATAAATCTCACTTGTTACTTGATTGGTACATGTGCAGAAATAAACAGGAATTATTGCAGGCAAAATTAATTGGAGATTTGTAATTTGAAAAGGCTGAGACTACTGTGATCATTCCACTGAGCAAAATTCAGATTTTTACAATGAGTGTTGCATCAGAAATAATTGAAGCTTTTACAGGTGTGTTGATTTGAAATAAAATGGAGTATTATATTGCAGTATTGGTACCTACAGCGATGGATTAAATTCAAGTATGAACTTCACTGAACTTGTTCGCAACATAAGTTAAAATATTTTGGAATGATTGTAATGCTAATGACTTTGCATTGCTGTTGGCATCCTGAAGAAAGGAATATATCAATTGTCCTAAGAGTCAATAAGTTAAATTAAAATGTGAACCTCTTTATTCTTGTTAGCATTATTCACTTAAAATAGTATGCAATTATTATAATAGTAGTGTCTTGATAATTAATGCTGGAATATAACATAGAACAGTACAGCACAGCACAGACCATTTAACCCACGATGCTGTGACAAGGATCTACACCGAAACTGCACACGCCCCAATTTAGTTACGTTCATGTGCTTGTCCTGCAGTCGCTTCAATGTTCCTAACGTCTCTGATCTCTACTTCACCCGCCGGCAGTTCCATGAACCCACCAATCTCTGTGCAAATACTCTTTGTTTGACATCTCTCCTCTACCTTCCTCCAATCACGTTAACATTATGAACCCTCGTGACATCCATTTCTGACCTGGGGAAAGGTTTCTGGCTATCGAATCTAATCATGTCTCTCATTACCGTCCACACCTCCATTAAGTTAGCTCGCTTCCTTCTCTCCAGTGTGAAATGCCCGAGCATAAGATAATTTTATCAATCCAGGAAATATCCTGATAAATTTCCTCTGGACCAAAACAAATAAATTGATTCAATATTTAGGATGCACTTTGCTCTGACATTTATTAGCTATTTATTAAGATCCATAAGCTGAGGGACAAAACATAATAGCTCACTTGATGGACTGAAGAAAACAAAGAGACTGATTATTGAACAGGATTGTTTTTGTTCAAAAAATGTAGTTGATGCAAGAAATATTTTCCATTGATTTTCCTCTCGAGACATGTATTTTTTATCTTTTGTAATTGTTATCATAATAAAATGCTTCGACATTCGTGTCAGGCACTGCAAAAGGGAAAGGGAGAGAGAAAGAAAAAATCAATGGAAAGGAAAGGAACTGGCGAACAGAGACGCTTGAACGGCACTGTCTTAACTTACCACCAAATTAATGAGAGTGCTGTCTCGCAGACGAGTCGAACAACAGCCTGACACAATCATACTCATAGAATCATGACTTCCAATGTCACAGATTCCATCATCACCATCATTGGTTTCACAATCAGAGCAGACTCAGAAGAGGTGGAAGCACAGTGAGATAGAGTAAAGAGCGTGTTGTTCCGGGAGTTCACAACATAGTCTCTGGACGCCAAGAAGGATCATGGATTCAGGTTAAAGACGGGCAAGGAAACTTTCTCCTTCCTGACCTGATAAATCAGTACACCTCCATAGTGAAGAAGGGCTCATGCCCTTCCTAAAGAAGGGCTCGTGCTCGAAACATCGATTCTCCTGCTCTTTGGATGCTGCCAGACATGCCGCGCTTTTCCAGCAACACATTTTCAGCTCTGACCACCAGCATCTGCAGTCCTCACTTTCTCCTCCATAGTGAACAGCACTTGAAAAAAACATTGAGGAGAGCATGTGAAAGAAATTTGTTTGGGTGGAGGATTTCAATATTCTCCCCGAATAGTGGCACGGCAACAGTACTACTGACAGAGCTGGCCAATTTCTGAAGGACATAGCTGCTAGATTGGGTCCGTGGCAGATGAGGAATGGACCAATGAGTGAAAGAAAAATATACCTGATCTTATCCTTATCAAAATGCCAAAAGCAGGTGGTTCGTTCCACGACAATATCGCGAAGAATGACCACTGCACCGTTCTTGTGAAAACGAAGTCCCACCTTCATAGACAGTGCAGCAGGGCATGCCAGTAGGAGAACCAGGCATACATGAAGAAGAAATGTTAACTTGGTGAAACCGTAACACAGCAGAAAATCATGTCAAACAGCATAAGCATCCAGTAATATATCGAGATAAGCAGTCGCACAACGAACACATCAGGTGTGAGTTTTGAATTTGTGTCACATGCAGTCATGAATGGTGGTGGACAATTTAACAACTCACTCGAAGAGGAGGCATAAAAAAATCCCACCGTCAACGATGGACTACTCAGTACAAATGATAAGGCTGATGATTTCTGGGTTGTATAGTGCTAAATGTCCAAGGATAAACAATCCAATCGAAATTCAGGTAGATGGGCAGAGGTGGTGAGGTTTCCTGATTATTCAGAAATGAAATTAAATCAATAGGAATGAATGAAGTTGTGTCAGATCTTGTGGAATTGGTGTGTGTAGATTTTAGGTTAAAAATGGGCGTTGTGTACAGACCTCCAAGTAACAGGATTTGGGGCCGAAGATACAACAATAGATAGAAAAAGATAGAAAGGCAATCATACAGTGATCGGGGGGATTTCAATAGGCAGGGAGACTGGAAAGTCAGGTTGGTACTGGATGGGAAGAAAATGAATTTGTGGAATGTCTTCAAGATGACCGTTTCGAGAAGCTTGCTGTGGAGCCCAGCATTTATGGGAAATTGCATTTATGAATGTAACGTAGTTCAATGAGGCAGACTTGATAAGGGAGCTCAACGTTATCGAACCCTGAGCTGGCAGTGATTATAAAATGATAAAATTGACTCTGCAGTTTTGGAGGGAGAAGGTGAAATCAGTTGTAACCGTATTACAGTTGAATACACCGAGGCATGAGGGAGGAACTGGGTAGATATGACTGGGTAGCAAGAAAGCCTAGCAGGAAAGACAGTGGAACAGCAGCAATAGGAGTTTCTGGGAATAATCCGGGCGAAAATTCATCGCAAGGCGAAAAAACATACTGGAAGGAGGATAAGGTAACCATGGATGATAGGAAAGTCAAGGACAGCAGAAAAGCAAAAAAGAAAGCATATCATTCAGCAAAGGGCAATGGGAAAACAGAGGATTGGGAAGCTCACAAAGGCCAATGGAGGACAATCAAGAAAGAAATAATGTGGAAGACGTTTAAGTGCAAGGGAACACTATGCAGTAACATAACGAAAATATAAGGGTGCCTTTCGATATATAAAGATGAAAAGAGAGGCAAAAGTAGACATTTGGCGGCTTCAAAACGACGCTGGATAATTAGCAATGTGCAACAAAGGAATAGCTAGGGAACTGAGCGGGTATTGTGCGTCGGTCTTCAAGGTGGGAGACACGAGTAATATCACAAAATTTCAAGACACTCTGCTGAGTATGTTGAAGTAATCAAGGAGACGGTTCTGGAAAATTATTGGAAAGTCCAAAAATGGATATATCATTTGGATCAGATGGGCTAAAACCCACAGTTCCGAAGCCAATATCTGAAGAGATAGTGGAGATTTACTGGTGATCCTTCAGTTAATACTGGAGTCAGGGAGTGTCCCAGAGGACAGGAAAATCGCTAAAATGCTGCTTTTGTTTATGAAGGGAGTAAGGAAAAAGATAGGAAAGTATAGGCTGCTCAGTCAGACCTCAGTCGTCAGTAAGATTTTGGAGTCCATTGTGAAGGATGAGATTTATTGGAAATGCATAGCAAAATTGAGTAAGGTTAACATGTTTTCAGAAAGGGAAGGTCAAAGCTGACAAATCTGTTAGAATTCATTGACGAGGTCACGAGAAATTCGACCATGGATAGCCAATGGATTTCCAGAAGGCTTTTGATAGTGCACCACACAGCAGGGTGCTGAGTAAGATAAGTGTACATGGTGTTAAAGTCGAGATATGAGCATACTTAGAAGCGTGGCTCTCTGGCAGAAGGCAGAGAGTGGGGATAAATAAAGTCATTGACAGTATTGAACTCGGTGACCAGTAGTGCTCCAAAGGGGTCAGTATTGGGACCATTACACTTTATTTTATACATTACCGATACTGATGAAGGATCCACTAACATTCTGGCTTAGTTTGAAAATGATGCAAAAATAGGTAGAGTGGCAGATAGTATTGAGGAGGCAACGGAAGGAATTGGACCGGTTAGGAGAGTGGGCAATGAAGTGGCATCTGAAATAGAACGTGGGAAAGTGAGATTTCCTGCACTTTAGGAGGATGTATAGAGGCATGGATTATTTTCGAAATGCAGAGAAATTCCAGATTTCTCTTAAGGTACACTTGCAGGTTGAGTTAATAGTGATGGGCAAATGGAATGTTGTTATTAATCTCGACAGTATTAGAATATAAATGCAGGGATTACATGTGAAACGTTACAAAGCTCTGGTTAGACCATATTTAGAGTGCTGTGAGCAATATTAGGCCCCATACCCCAGAAAGTTTTTATTGATCCTAGAGCAGGTCAAGCAGCAGTTCACGTGAATGATCTCAGGAACCAAAGACTTAACATACGAGGAATATTTTCAAGACACTGGGTCTGTACTCAATGGAGTTTAGAAGGATGAGGAGAATCTGATAGAAACCTACAGAAAACTGAATGGCCTGGACAGAGCGGATATTGCGAAGATGATTTCATTGGTAGGAGATACTTGGATCCAAAAGTACATACATAGAATAATCGGAAGACCTTTTCGAACAATGTTCAGGAGAAATGTTTTTTCAATTAGAAAGTGGTGAATGTGTGGAATTCATTGCCACTGAAGGCGTTGGAGTGAAGGTCATTGAGTATATTTAAAATCGAGCAAGATACGTTCTTGATTGTCAAGGGCAGCAAAAGTTACAGGGTGAAAGCGGAAAAATGGGATTCAGAAAATAATCAGCCATGATTGAGTGACGGAGCAGAGTCGGTGGGTTGAAAGGCTTAATTTCTGGTCCTAAGCCTTATGGTCCTTTACAGCAACCTTCAGACAAAAATGTTAAGTGGATGATCCATCTCAGCCTCCTCCTATGGTCACCGGCGTCACAGATGAATGCCTTCAGCAAATTTAATCCACTCCACGTGATAACAAGGAACGTCTGGAGGCATTGCATACTGGTAATGCTCCTCTGCCGAACAAAGTTCCGTCAATAATACTGAATACCTGTGCTCCAGAACCTGCCGCTCCGCTCGCCATGCTGACCAAGTGCAGCTACAACACTGGCATCTAATCCACAATATGGAAAATTGCCCAGTATACCTTGTGCAGAAAAAGCCGGACAAATCCGACCCAGCCCCATCAGTCCACGATCAATCATCAGTAAAGGGCTGGACGTTGTAATCATCAGTGATATCGAGTAACACCTGTTCAGCAATAACTTTCTCAGTGACGCCCATTTCAGATTTTGACAAGGCGACTCAGCTCCTGACCTCATTACAGCCTTGGGTCAAGCATTTATGTAGAGGTGAACACCAGAGGTGAGGTGAGAGCAGCAGTCCTTGACGTCAGACTGTGGTATTAAGGAGTCCGAGGACAACTGGAACCAATGAGCATCGGGTGCATACACTCCAGCGTTTGGAGTCTTACCTCTTACATAGGAAGATGGTTTTGGTCGATGAAGTTCAGTCATCTCAACTCCAGGATATCTTTGCAGGAGTTTCTCAGTGTCAGTGTCATAGCCCAACTATCAATGGCTGCTTCATTGATGATCTTCAACCTATAATAATGTTAGAAGTGGGGATATTCACCGATGATTGCACAAAGTTCAACACCATTCTCGACTCCTCAGATATTGAAGCAGTCAATGTCAAACTGCAACAATGTCAAACTGCAAGTATTCAAACTTGGGCTGACACGTGACAAGTAACATGCCTACACATTGCCAAACAAATGCCGGCTATGGGCGTCACAAATAGAAAATAATCTAACCACATCCCTTGGCATTCAGCCTTGTTACCAATACTGAATCACCCATTATCAACATCCTTGGGGTTATCATTGATCAGAAACTTAATTGTATTTGCCGCATAAACACATTGCCTTCAAGAGTAACTCATCTCCTGACCTCCGAAAGGCTGTCCAACATTCGTAACGCACAAGTCTGGAGTGTGATAGAACGCTCCTCACTTGCGTGGCTGAGTGCAGTTCCAACAACTCTCAAGAAATTTGACACCATCCAGTACAAATCATGCTTGATTACCCCTACAGCCACATGTATCCACTCGTTCCACCACTAATGCTCAGTGGCAGGAGGATGTACAATCTACAAGATGTTATGCAAAATTGACTGAGACGCTCCGGCAGCACCTTCCAAGCTCACGACCACATCCGACTGGACGGACAAGGAGAGCAGATGCATTGAAAGACCACTACCTTCAACTTCTCCTCCAAGCCATTCAACATCCTGACTTGGAAATGTACCGCCATTCCTTCACTGTCGCGGGGTCCAAATTCTAGAAAGCCCTCACAAGCATAATTGTGGGACAAACGACAGCAGGTGGATTCCTGTGGTTCAAGAAGCTAGCTCACCTTCCTAAGGGCAAATAAGGATGGGCAATGAAGGTTGGCGCAGCTAGTATCATCCACAACTAACAAAAACAATATTTAAAATGTCCACAAAATTATGGACTGCTTCCCACTGCCCTAAATGCCATCTCTGCCTCTTCTTATTGAGAAATATAAAAGAATCTCACCATGCTTTTCCCATCTTCGCCTTACTTTCGAACGCCCAGTGTTCACCCCAACCCTCACTTCTACCAACGAACAGCACTTGCAACACACAGCAGCTCTTCTGTTTACTTTGTCAGTAGTTTTAATTTACTCGTTGTTTCAATTACAATGCAATCTCCACAAATAGACCAAGTGCCATATAGGTTAAAATAATTTTGCAAATAGCGTTTCGTAATCTCCGTCTCTCCTTCCTTTAGGTTAGAGGAGGGTTGCAGAGATGGAAACACGACAGTAATGCTAGTTGTATGTAATACAGAGAGACAGATAAGCTTGCCCGTCTCTTGTTGACTCTTAGACATCACACAGTGAAGCAACACGTGCACTGCACCACTCATATAAAAAAATTCAACTTCACTCACATCCGCCATGCCAAAGGAAAATGTGGATCGTTTGGACAAGCTGTGTTTGTTTCAGCTAGAATTGGCGACACTGTGGTTTGACAAGACTGAAGTGTCTATGATGGTTTGTTAAAGTGGATGTGGAAGGGACGTTTCCTCTTGTGGGACATTCATGAATTAGAGAGAACTGTTTTAAAATTGTGTTCAGCCTTTCGGGGCAGAGATGAGAATATTTGCCTCCTCTCCGAGGGTTGCGCAACTTTGGAATCCTCTGCCCCAGAAAGTGGGCTCATTGAATACTTTTAAGACACAGGTTGATATTTTTTTTTTAATGGTCATTGGGGGGAGATGGAATCCACATCACGAATAGTTGAGGAACGATCTTATTGATTAATGTTGCAAGCGCGTGAGGCTGAATGGTCAACTTCTGCATCTTTCACGCGTGATCACAGGGCAGTGAACTCTGCTTAAAATTAATTCACTGAATGAATGCGCCACTGGATAGAGCAGCATTTATTACCCAAAGGGTAGTTAACAACTAACCACATTGCTATAGTTCAGGAGTATCATGTGGGCAAGAGCAGGTAGAAATGGACACTTGCTTCCTCGGAGGACAACAGTGGACCAGATGTGTTTTTCCTGACAATCGACAATGGTTTCATTGTCATCAATGGACTCATAATACGAGATTTTTATTAAACTCACATTCCACATGTACCATGGTGATATTCAAACCAGTGTCCCGAGAAAATTACTTAGCCTGCAGGTAAACATTTCAGTGATGCTATCACCAGGCCGTTACCGATCTTCAATGGGACAGATTTAAGAATGGAAGCCAACATCCTGAACAAACAGGTCGATATTACGCAGAGCTTAAAGGATGAATGATAATTGAAGGGGATAATCAAAAAACTTAACAAGCTTAGGTTCATGACAACTGAAACTAATACTTAAATTTCATTCACAAAGTCAGGATGTCTGGTATACAAGGAGATTTGGCTATCTGGATTCAGGATTGGCTGGCTGAGAGGAGGCAGAGAGTGGTTGTAGATGGAAAGTATTTTGCCTGGAGGTCCATGTTGAGTGGGGTCCCGCAGGGCTCTGTTTTTGGGACTCTGCTCTTTGTAATTTTATAAATGACTTGGATGAGGAGGTTGAGGGATGGGTTAGTAAATTTGCAGATGACACAAAAGTTGGAGGTGTTGTCGATGGTGGAGAGGACTATGGAATGCTGCAGCGCCACATAGACAGAATACAGATCTGGGCTGCTAAATGACAAATAAGAGTTCAATCTGGATAAATGTGATGTGATGCATTTTGGAAGATCGAACTCGAATGCTGAATAGAGGAGTAAAGACAGGATTCTTGGCAGTGTGGAGGAACAAAAGAATCTGGCTGTGCAAGTACATAGATCCCTCAAAGTTGCCACCCAATGGATAGGACTGGCAAGAAGGCATATGGTGTTTTGGCTTTCATTGACGGGGGATCGAGGTTAAGAGCCACGAGGTTTTCCTGCAGCTCTACAAGTCCCTGGTGAGACTACACTTGGAATATTGTGTCCAGTTCTAGTCGGCCTTCTATAGGAAAGTTACAGAGGCTTTGGAGAGGGTGCAAAGAAGGTTTATCAGGATGCCGCCTGGAGTGGATGCCTTGCCTTATGAAGAAGGGTTGAATAATCTCGAACTTTTCATTCTGAAGAGAAGGAAGAAGAGAGTCGACCTGATAGAGGTGTACAATACAATGAAATAGATAGAATCAATAGCCAGAGACTTTTCCCCAGGGCAGTATCGACTGGTACGAGGAGATATAGTTTGAAGATATTAAGAGGAAGGTATACAGGAGACGTCAGAGGTAGGTTCTTTACGCAGAGAGTTGTGAATGCATGTAATGAGTTTCTAGCGGTGGTGGGCACATTTAAGCGACTGCGAGATATGCACATGGATCGCACTGAGTTGTGGGGTGCATAGGTTAAGTTACTACATTTTACATTAGGATTGGCACAAAGTGGCCTTTCTTTGTCGTACTTTTCTATGTTCTATGTAATACCACCAACAGGGAGGAGAATAAAATGAGTAATTTTCAAGCAGCAAGAATTGGATAAGTGCAGATAACTCGGGAGGTGTTGAACTGTAGATGTAGGATCTGATGCGCTAACTGATTGATTTAAAAGCAGTGAAATAACGTTTGAAATTATCTTTCTCAACATAATGTAGGTCAGGTTCAAACCTTCGGGACATGCTGTAAGCACACACATAGTAGAATTTAAGATGATCATCGGTATATGGCGGCGGTATGTGGGAGACAAGCTGAGATTGTATTGGAATAGTCAGAGAGAGAGCGAACAAATGCTGGACAGGTGGTTTCAGCAGCAGGTGAACTGAGGCCGAGCTAAGGCAGTTTAAAATGGGAAAGTGACCATCATCTGAGAGAACAGAGAAACTGATCCATAAGCCTGAAATTGACGATCACGGAGCAGTCAGTGAATAAATCACAAGTGAATGGAAACATTGCCCAGAGGTTGTTTCTGTCACATTCAACATAACCAGGAAATGAAAAATGATGAATTAGCCGAATACAAGCTCACTACTTGTTTGAGTCGAAATCTTTCAATGCTCAGTTACTGAACATTACTGATGCACAGAATATTCTAATCTGCTGAAGGGAACCTCACAGGATCAGAGTAAATGGAAAAAGCAAATAACATTATTGCCAGAGAAATAATAATACAACCGCTTGTTCAAAAACTACTCAGAACAAAGTTGTTGAATCCTCATCCAACTGGCATGCAACACAGGTACCGCCAGAATACGAGATAGAAACTGGAATTCTTTAGAAAAATACTTCACTGTTGATGATGTGTACTAGAAACTTAGATACTTCGAAAGCATTATCTGCCCAACCAAGAAAAGCTTTTGTGTTGTTCAGTGGCCGCCTGATTTGCAGAAAATTGAAACGTGATCGGGCACTCTCAGGTAAATTAAAATATTAGCAACAGTCCATCTCACACAACAGCATAGAACACGACAGATTCTGGTCTTTTGTTTCACGCAGCATTTTCCGATAACATAATTCCTGTCAACCTTTATATTGCTAATATTAGTGTATGCATTACGATCTCCTTTCCTAAATTCCCCAAAATGCACGCTGATTGTTGTCTTGAAAATTTATTTTAATTAGTCAATTGATAATCACAAATCCTTTCAAATCACCCTGAGCATAGAACAGCTTGCAAGGAAAAATGCCTTTGATGTCAGTACTGACGATCGTTATTTCAAGTTTCCAGTTCAATCGTATGTCTAAAAATGGTTTTGCTTCATTATTGGAGTAAAGCTGAAATTAAGGACTTATTTTTTTCTGATATCTTCCATTACTTTATGCCTTAATTACAATGATAGTTTGCAATCATTACACAAATGCAAGGTCTGTTACAATTCCTCACATATTATTCTCTTCATTCATTATCGTTGATTAATAGTAATTGTTTCACTGGGTGATCGAATTAATTACAGTTAAATAATAAAAGGACAATTTTCAGCTCTATAGGTATGTAAATTGAATGTGAAACTCAAGTAAAAACAAATTCTCATTTTGTTCTTTCGTACTGCAGAAATGACTTAATGTTACATTATTATCGAGTCATGAATCAAAGTAAATATTTTTACCTGCATAATTTAATAGGTACTCTGACTGTCGAAGTATTATCTGAAAACCCCTCTACCAAATTGCTCCTCTAACAACTGGAGGTGTAAGCAGGGTACTGCACAAGTCAGTTGTCAACTGTGTGGACCTGAAGTGACTGAGTAATTTTAACATGACTACTCTTTGATAGAGGGCAAGCACTATATTAGTCCCAACTGGAATTTACATTACCAAATGATCGAAGATGTAGATGTATGTTGGGCTTTGTTCAGCAGACAATAAAAAGACACAGTCTGCACCAGGGAGAGGTTGTGACCCACAGTAGCATGGTTAAGACCCGAAGAGAGTCTTCACCCGGGGATAGGGGCGTTGTGATTCACAGCTGGACAGTCAGGCCTGAGTATAGTCTTTACCAGGGAGGGGTTGCATCCCACAGCATGACGAATGGGTGAAAAGGTGACAGGCTAAGGAAGACCAAAAACAAAAGTGGCGGGAACGAGTTCTGAGTGAACGTGTTTCTCTGCTTGAATATCAGTGATGATTGGGGTGCTGCAGGCGTCGGTATTGGGCTCACAACTGTTCATGACATTTTGAAATGATGTGGATAAGGATAACGAGTATAACACATCCAATTTTGTTGTTGCCATTACATTGTGTGAAAAGGCAGGTTGTGCAGAGAGTTTGTACAAGTGAGTTAGATAGGTTAAGTGAGTGGGCAAACGTCTGACAGGTGGAGTAAGTTGATGTAAAATGTGAGGTTATCCAAATTGGAAGAAAACATCATATGTCAGAATGCTATGTAAATGATAAAAGATTGTAGCTTGCTGTTTTGCTGAGGTACTGAGGAGTACTCATCCATGAATCGCAATAAGTTCATTTTCTAGGCGCAATTTGTAATCAGGCAGACAAACGGAATATTTACTTTCATTGTTAGAAGGGTTGAATTTAAGACAGCAACGTTTTGCAGAAATTGAACAAGGTGTTGTTGAGGCTGCAGCTGTAGCATTGTACGTAGTTCTGTTCTCCTTACTTGAAGATGGATATCCAGGGTTTGGAGGCACTGCAGCGGATGTTCATCCGGTTTATTCTGTAGATGACAGGGTTACCCTCTGAGAAGAGGTAAAGGCGCCTGGGACTGTGCTCGCTAGAATTTAGAAGAATGAGTGAATATTACATAGAAACATACAAAATTCTGGAAGGGATAGATAAGACAGAGGGAGAAAAGTTGTTTTCGCTGGTGGCTGAGACGAGGATAGAGGACACAGCATCAAGATTTATTTGAGTAGATTTAGGTCAAAGATGAAGAGCAACTGCTTCTCCTAAAAAGTAGTGAAGCTATAGAATTTTATGCCCAAGGAAGCCTTAGAAGGCACCTTCATTGAATATATTCAAGGCACAGTTGTATGGGTTTGCATGAAGGTGGAAGGAATGGGGAGATGTCAGGGGTGGGCTCTTTACCCAGAGAGTGGTGGGGGTATGGAATGCGCTGCCTGTGGGAGTGGTAGAGTCAGAATCTTTGGTGACCTTTAAGCAGCAATTGGATAGGTACATGGATGGGTGCTTAAGCTAGGACAAATGTTCGGCACAGCATCGTGGGCCGAAGGGCCTGTTCTGTGCTGTATTGTTCTATGTTCTGTGTTCTATGATAGGGGAGTGAAGGGTATAATGCAGGGTAGGATGCGCTGAGATGATGGATAGATCAGCCATGATTTTAATGAACGATGGAGTAGGATCGATTTGCCAAATAGCCCACTTGTACTTCTACAATAATCGAAATCATGACAAAGGAAAGAGAACGAGGCCCAGATGGTGAGATCATGAAGCTGATAAGGAATGGATATGACCCAGTCGACCTGAAACAGGGGCAGAAAGCCTGGTGGGCAGGATAAGAAAACGATAGTTATGAGAAGGCGATTGTAATCCTGACAGTCTCGTCTCAGAATTAAGAGCAATGACATACAGGAACAAGTGAAGGCGGCGGTGCCTGAGAGGGTTGACTAATGTGGAAAGATTGAATAGACTGTTACCATACTCAATGCAATTTAGAAGAAAGGGGGTTTCGGGCAGGATAAAAAAAGTAAAATTCTGAAGGGAATAGATCAGATAGAAGCAGGGAGATTTTTTCCACTAGTGGATGTGACTACACAGCAGAACTTAAAACTAACGTGAGTCGATTCAAAATTGAGTTGAGCAGGACATATCAACAGCTGAAGGGTTGCAAATCTATGGAATTCCCTGCGCAGTGAAGCAGTTGAGCCTACCATATTGAATGGTTTCAAGGAAAACGCAGATTTGTGAAGGGTAAAATCATTAAGGGTTTGGTGACCAGGCGGAAAGGTCGACCTCAGGCCATGAAAATGTCAGTCTTGATCTTATTGAATGGTGGAGCAGGCTTTAGCGGCCAGGTGACATACTCCTACTTCTATTTGATAAATGTTCGCATTCCCACATTCCATGTGGCCCTTTCCCAGTGAATAGACTGACCCAATTAAATTTTGAAAGTTCTTGCCTTGTACCATCTGAATTGGCCATCGTCCAATTTAAGACTTTACCTTTTAGATCAGGTCTAATCTTTCCTATAGCTGTTTTAGAACTAGGTGAATGATCATAGAATCCCAACAGTGTGGAAGCAGGCCATTTGGCCCATCATATCCATCTGACCTCACAACTTCCTTCAACTCGACTGCACATCCGTGAACACTATGGGCAACTTAGCATCGTCAATCCACCTAAGCTGCACATCTTTGAACTGTTGATAGCAACTAGAGCATCCGAAAGAAAGCCACACAGACACAGGAAGAATGCCCCAACTCCACACAGACTGTCTGCCATGATTGGGATCAAACCCATGCCTCTGGTGTTGAGGCAGCATTGCCTTCATTGAGTCACAATACTGTGGGATGTTTGATGTTTGGATGCTTGGTGTCGATGCACGCCCTCACTGTTACGTCAATCACTCATCCTGGCTAACATCCCAAGAGAAGCGGAGGCAGTGGCTCGTGGCAATGTTAATCTAAAGATCCTGATAACGTTTTGGGAACATGGGTTCACATCCCACAACGGTAAACGGTGGAATTTGATTACAATAATTATCTGTAAATAAAAATCAATTGTTTCCCTTTTCGCAAGGAATCTGCCCTTGTAACCTGAGCTGGCCGACATGAGACTACAGTCCCATTGTAATTTGGTAGAATTTTAATTGCACTGTGGGCAATTTGGGAATGGCAATAAATGCTGGCCGAGCCAACGATACCACCATCCTGTGAATTAATAAGGAAAAACAGATCATGTTTTCGTTTTGGTATATCCGACAAACCGAATTTGAAAATGTTCTTGTGCACTCAACGAATACCTTTCCATCCATGCCCTTAAAAGTATGATAGAAGCAGTCTATGTTTTGAGCATTATAAATCGCTATCATTATAACCTTTTTATTCTCCCAGATAAGTTAGATATCCCTCAAAATTTACTTCACAATTTTCCACTGACTATTTTGGAGTAGTTGGGGCAGGGATAGTGGGAAGTGCAATCTGTAGAACAACCTGAAGAAGGTGATCATCCCTTTCTTGTTTCTCAGTTCCATTCAAATAACTTCACAAGACCTACTCCCACAAACATACTTCCTGATCACAACCATACGGCCATTCCTATCAAAACGACACTCACCCTTCTCTCTAGCGCCCCCTTCCAGCCTTCGTATAGCATGTATACCCAGGAGCTTGAAGCTTTCAGTCCTATCCATCCCTGAGTCAATTTTCTGTAATGCATATAATATTTCAGTCCCATGTTTCCATGCATGCTCTTTTTATGACAGTGGATAATATCCTTTTTAATTTTAAAACAAGCAACTCAGAAACGCAGTAATATGTGAAGATTCGATAGCCCTAAAACGAGTTAAAGTAAAACTTAACAACTTTATTTCTGAAAATATTACAAAGAATTATTAACTAACAACTCCTTCGTCTAATCTAACTTCTACCTTCCTTTCTGTAATACTATTCAGATAAAACTCCTGATTACGATTTACTAAACAAAACTTATCTCAAAACTAGGTAACTTTCGTTCTTATCTGTATTTCGGTCTCCTTGTCTTCTTCCTGTGGATTCCGATTCACAATTTACTGATTGACAAAGTTACTTCCAGAGAGTTATTTTCAGACAGTCTTTTAACACGATAGTGGCTTGGCAATTCTTCTCTCAAATGTTCAAATTTCCCCGATCTCATGACCCCAAAGCATCGGATTATGTCATTGGTTTTGGTTATTGTCCATATACTCAATTGATAATTGATTGGAGGTATTAATTCGACAGATTGGCCAAATTCGATTTTGTTATTTGTGGCACGGTGGCACAGTGGTTAGCACTGCTGCCTCACAGCGCCAGAAACCCGGGTTCAATTCCCGCCTCAGGCGACTGACTGTGTGGAGTTTGCACGTTCTCCCCGTGTCTGCGTGGGTTTTCTCCGAGTGCTCCGGTTTCCTCCCACAGTCCAAATATGTGCAGGTCAGGTGAATTGGCCATGCTAAATTGCCCGTAGTGTTAGGTAAGGGGTAAATGTAGGGGTATGGGTGGATTGCGCTTCGGCGGGGCGGTGTGGACTTGTTGGGCCGAAGGGCCTGTTTCCACACTGTAATCTAATCTAATCTCCAGGCGACCAGTTAAAGGAGTTGTTCAACCAAGTGTTGCACTAAATCATTTTCTGAACACTTGGTGCTGTCAGGTAGTTTTTCTTGCTGGCGTTTAACTCTCTAAAATGTACAGTGCAGACACGTCTTCATACCACCCGTAAGAAGTAAATGAACCATCGTAATGAAAAGTTGGCTGCATTTTATATATATAAAATCTCATCTAAACTCTATCAGGTAAAACCTAGATAACACATATGCGATTATATTCTTCTGACCCGCAACATGTATGATTTTAAAATTAAAATTCTGTAACATGAGTCTCCAACGAAATAGTCTTATATTCTTGTCATTAAAGCATTCTGAGAATGTAATCCGATTGTAAGCAATGTACATAAATGTCTCCGACACATAGTTCATGATATACACATTAAAATGTTATCAGGTTAGTAACAAACTCAGGAGTATTTGTTCGATTGTGGAGTATTTCGTCTGTTGACCTTCTTCGAAATGTAACCAACTGGCATTTCAATCCCACCCTCAGTTTCCTGGAGGAGTACAGCTTCAACTCCTATGTCACTCGCATCGATAGTTCTGTTAAAATATTTTTTGATAGTATGCTATATCTAAAACAGAGTTATTTGTTAATATGGGTTTTAAATGGTCTAAAACCGCCTGGCATTGTTCTGTCTACCGAAACTTGGTGTTTTTCTTCAGCAAACTGGTTAACGGCGCCAATAAATTACACAACAATATCGGAACAAACTTCCAATAGAATTCACTTTTTCTGAAGATGTGAAGCATATTTTTCTACGAGGTTGGCCGTGGAAGTTGCTCGATGGCCTTTGTCTTTGCATTCTTTGTGGTAAACCTTCCATAGCCGATGTTATCTTCCAAGACCTCCACCTCTGCTTTTGCGCAGTCCATTTTACTTAAGTTTATCACCAATTTTGCTTCGCGTAGTCATTCAAAGAACTCTGCCAACTGCACTGTGTGAGTTTTCCAGGATTTACGAAAGATCATCCAGATACACTGCGCGATTTTTTAACTGTGCCACACCTGTGCTCATGAGTCTTTGAAATGTGGCGGGTGCGTTCTTCATTCCAAAGGGCATCACTTTAAACTGATATCGCTCATTTGAGTTTACAAACGCAGATTTTTTTTGCGCTGTCTCTGATGAAGATACTTGCCAGTAACCACACATCAAGTCCAACTTAGTGATGTAACTGGCTTGTCCGACTTTCACTACACAGTTCTCCAATCTAGGAATCGGATACGAGTCCGATTTATTAATGGCGTTGATATTCCAATAATCCACACAGAATCGTTGAGCCCCATCCGCTTTGGGAACAAAGACGATAGGTGTTCTTCAATCGCTCTGGCTTGGTTCGATGATGTCCTTGTCTAAGATGGCCTCCACCTCCAGCTGGAGCTGGCTGATTTTGAGAGGATTAAGCTGACAGGAGTGTTGTTTTATCGGAGCCATACATGTACATCTAATTCGTGTACAAATGCATTAGTTCTCCCCATTCACTTCTCACCTCTGTTCTTATGATGCCATAAGGAAATTTTCAACAGCGTTCTGTTCTAATGAGGCAGATAGCTCAATAATCTATCGTACTCCTCAAGGTATTCTTCATTTTTAATGTATATTGAAGTACATCAAAATCCAACTCCTCTGGACTTGATTAGTCACTCCGCAAAGCAGTCACTAACACTTGTTTCTCGAGATCTTTCTCTAGCACTATACTGTTACAGCATGATAAGATGATATACTGAAATCTTTTATTTTCTATCTGATATATTTATGAAATGGTTCACTTCAATCAGCTTGTCCTCAATCTCATAGGGAACACTAAACCTGGATTTGAAGGTATATCCTATCACTGGTAACAGAACAAACAGCTCACCCCGTCGTGAAAACGTCTGAGTCTCAGAGCTTTTATCTGCAACCTGCTTCATTCCACGTTATACACTGTGTCGGTGTTGTTTAGCTAACTTACCTACTTGATTAATCTCCCCATCTTCTCCGATACATAGGCAAAGTGTGAGATCTCCGACTTTGTTCTTGTCAATTTTTCTTTAATTAATTTCAAAAGGTCTCTCACGGCAGACCCGAATATTAACTCAAATGGAGTTAACTGAGTAGATTCATTTGGGGAGATAGTGAGGTCTGCAGATGCTGGAGATCAGAGCTGAAAATGTGTTGCTGGAAAAGCGCAGCAGGTCAGGCAGCATCCAGGGAACAGGAGAATCGACGTTTCGGGCATAAGCCCTTCTTCAGGGCTTATACACGAAACGTCGATTCTCCTGTTCCCTGGATGCTGCCTGACATGCTGCGCTTTTCCAGCAACACATTTTCAGCCCTAGATTCATTTGCGGCATCGCTCATGGCAAACAATATGATTGGGATAGCTTCATCCCAATTATACGTGTATTCCTGACAGTATGCTCTCAAAGTTTGTGCGAAGATTTGTAGCTCGGGTGCTCGTTGTTGTGGTTCTGTTCGCCGAGCTGGAAGTTTTTGTTGCAAACGTTTCGTCCCCTGGCTAGGCGACATCATCAGTGCTTGGGAGCCTCCTGCGAAGCGCTTCTTTGATGTTTCCTCCGGTGTTTATAGTGGTCTGTCCCTGCCGCTTCCGGTTGTCAGTTTCAGCCGTCCGCTGTAGTGGTTGGTATATTGGTTCCAGGTCGATGTGTTTGTTGATGGAGTTTGTGGATGGCATTCATCCACGAACTCCATCAACAAACACATCGACCTGGACCCAATATACCAACAACTACAGTGGACAGCTGAAACTGACAACCGGAAGCGGCAGGGACAGACCACTTTAAACACCGGAGGAAACATCAAAGAAGCGCTGCGCAGGAGGTTACAAGTTCTGTATATTTCCGTTATCCACAACCTCCTGAAATAGCCTATCAGTAAAATTTGACCATTACTCTGACTGAATCTCTCTGGGTAGCCCACGCCATGCAAAAAAGCTAATTCTTCTCCACAACCTTTTTTTGCCTTGATAGTCCGGAAATTGCGTCCGGAAATCTGGGAGACACATCCATTACGGTCAACAATTACTGGTTCCCACTTTTAGTTCTCGGGAGGGGGCCGGCACAATCCGATATAACCCGCATGAAAGGTCCTTCAAAAGTGGCAATGGACAACAAAGTTGATTCATAACAAACGGAAGTCAGCTGCCTTTCCTGCCAGGTGTCTTGCATTGAAATAAATGCAGTGTAACTGGTCATTCCTCCCTTTTTATCTGCCTTTTCCTTGCTCATCTTAACTCTCTGACTGCTCAACTGCACCAGCCTCCAACTTATCTCATTTCTCGCTATCTCTTTTATTGTATCCCGACTCTCATACTGGTTTAATGCCTCCAGAGTAGCACTAACAAATCTCCCTCCCTTCCAATTCAACTGCAGTCCATCCTTTCTGTGCAGGAAAATTCTTTCCCAGGACAGATTCCAATGATCCAAAAATTTGAATAATTCTCCCCTGCACCATGTCCTTAGTCACGCTGTCATCTTTTCGAACCGCCTATTCCTATTCTCCCGAGCATGTGGTGCTGGGAGTACTCCAGATATTACTCCCTGGGAGGACCGACATTTGATTCTCCCGGGTAATTTGTTATCATGGCTCCTCAGAACTTCATTCTTTTCTAAGTTTGTGAGAAGATTTGTAGCTCGGGTGCTCGTTGCTGTGGTTCTCTTCGCCGAACTGCAAGTTTTTGTTGCAAACGTTTAGAAGATCGTATGAGGAAAGACTGAGACACTTGGGGCTGTTTTGATTAGAGAAAAGAAGGTTTAGGGGTGACTTGATTGAGGTGTACAAGATGATTAGGGGGTTAGATAGGGTTGACAGTGTGAACCTTTTCCCGCGTATGGAGTCGGGTATTACAAGGGGGCATAGCTTTAAATTAAGGGGGGGGGGGTAGATATAGGACTGAAGTTAGGGGTAGGTTCTTCACTCAGCGAGTCGTAAGTTCATGGAATACCCTGCCAGTAGCAGTGGTGGACTCTCCCTCTTTATGGGCATTTAAGCGGGCATTGGATAGGTATATGGAGGATAGTGGGTTAGTATAGGTTAGGTGGGCTTGGATCGGCGCAACATCGAGGGCCAAAGGGCCTGTACTGCGCTGTATTCTTCTATGTTCTATGTTCTATGTTCTATGTCTCCTGTCTAGGTGACATCCTCAGTGCTTGGGAGCCTCCTGTGAAGCGCTTCTCTGGTGTTGCATGGGATTGCAAGGACTGCACAAAACACTATATAGGACAAACAGGAAGACAGCTAAAGATCCGCATCCACGAACATCAACTAGCCACGAAACGACACGACCAGCTATCCCTAGTAGCCACACACGCAGACGACAAGCAACATGAATTTGACTGGGACAACACCACCATTATAGGGCAAGCGAAACAAAGAACAGCCAGGGAATTCCTAGAATCTTGGCACTCATCCACAAACTCCATCAACAAACACATAGACCTGGACCCAATATACCAGCCACTACAGCGGACAGCTGAAACTGACAACCGGAAGCGACAGGGACAGGCCACTATAAATGCCGGAGGAAACACCACAGAAGCACTTCACAAGAGGCTCCCAAGCACTGAGGATGTCACCCAGACAGGGGATGAAACGTTTGCAACATAAACTTCATTCTTTTCTCTTCCTATGTCATTTGTACCAATGTACAGTGTAGAACGGCATCCCACTGGCCATTCCCCTCTTTGGTATTGTTCTGAAACTTCACTAAGACAAATTTGCCTCTGGGACAAGGGAGGCACCACTCCCTTCTGAACTATCAGTCTCCGCTGCAGAAATGTGAGCTTGTGCCCCTAATTAGAGAGTCCCCTATCACCATCAATTGCTTGGAACCCAAAATACCTCTCATTATATTAGAGTTTGTCACAGTGTCAGTAACCTGGCTCTCGGTACTACATTCCCCTGAGATTCCATCACCCCGACATTATTCGAAAAAGCATACTTGTTTGAAATAGCGATATCAACTGGAGGCTCCTGCACGACCTGCCTTCTTCTCCTGCCTTTCCTCAATGTAACTCATTTCCCTAACGGTAACTGCAGTTTTCCCGACCTTCTTGAAACTGCCAAATACCACACCCCGTGTCTCCTATAGAGTCCTCATTGCCTTTAACTCCCGCTCCATCTGATCCATGCGATTTGTAACTACGCGTCCTGCAGAAAATCAGTATCATTAGAACTCCTGCATCCGACAAGAAAAAGACATCACTCTACGAAAGATCATCTCTGACCTTAAAATTCTACAGATCCAGAAAAACTCACAGATTAGCTACTCTGCAAAACACGACACGAGATAGATTAGTAACTATCTGTTGTATTGTTAAAAAAAGACCATAATATATGTACTTAAAAAAGAAAACCCTTAACTTACTCAACATTATATATTTACGAAAATATACCGGACTAAGCTTTATCGTTTAAGAGGCCTAAACCCACAGAGCTGATCGCCGACTGCGAGTATCCCCGAGAGTGGGGTGTCCTCGAAGGCAGCTTGAAATGTATTTTTTGTTTGTTTGATGTTCTCTTATCCCAACACCATTTCCAGAGAGGTTGAGAACTTATGAGCCAGTAACCTAGCAGAGTTCACTTCTCGGATTTATTTATTGGCCACCTTTCTCCGGCTCGGAAAAAGTTGTGGTGAACTGCCTTCCTGAAATGCTGCAGTCAGTCCCCTATAAATACACCAAAGCGTTTTCTGGTTGAAGGGCCTCCTCCAGGCTTGCAACCATCCCTATCTGTGTAATCCATCTCCGACTTCAAACCATCCTTGTCTCCATAATCCTCCTCCATCTTCACAAATCACTCTATTTTCTGCAATACCCTTCCACCTCACAACCCTCCCTATCTGTAGAATACGCCTCAATCTCAAAACCCTCCTTACCTCGTTTATTCCTCTCCAGCCTAACAACCCATTGTATCACTGTAATTCCCCGCCCCCCCCCCCCCCCACCCCCCCCCCAACTAGCCGTAGAACTTACATTATTTTTATACGATTTTCATTTTAATTCATTTCGGTTAATTAATCTCGAAAGTGTTAAAAACAAAAATAGAGTTTTACCCCCACCTCCCCACCCTCCACAAACGCATTTCTTTTAGCTGATCTTTTTAAGATTGTCGACACATAGATACCTCAGTGGGTAGTTCCTCAAATTATAAGGGATAAGGAGAGTTTTACTTTTAAACATTATTAAATCAAAAGGTATTCTTGCTGTGCAACAAAGCTGGAGACCCGGAAATGCTCTGGAAACCTTGATTTGAATCCCACTATGGCCGTTTATGGTATCTGAATTGAATAAAATCTGAAATGACAAGTCTAATGATGACCATGAAACCACTGTCGAGTGTTCAGAAAAGCGTGTTGGTTCACTAATGTTGTTTAGTGAAGTACATTGCAGTCTTTACTTGGTTTGGCCTACACATGACTCCAAACCATCAGCAATTCGTTTGACTCTCAGCTGCCATCTGGGTATTAAGCAATGAAGAATGAATGCTGGCCTGGCCAGTGATACCTATATACTCTGAATAAATGTACAGGTTATATATATATATATATATATATATATATATATATATATATATATATATATATATATAATAGATTAGTGCGTATTTTTTACAAAAGAAGTTGTCTTCACAGAGTTTTTCATATAAATAAAAAGCCACCTTGACCAATGCCACGACAGCCGCCGCAATAATCAGAGGGAACTTGAGGAACAAATGTACAGAGAGATCCCAGAAACATGTCAGAATAATAAGAACATAAAAATCGGTAATTTAATTTTCCAATCATTGACTGGGACTTGCACAGTGTGAAGGTTTTGGTTGGTGAAGAATTTGTTGAATGCATTCAAGAATTTTTTTATTTATCAATTCGTAAATGTTCATATCAGAGAAGTAGTAAACCAACCTTTACTAGTGTAATAAGACAAGAAAAGTAACTGAATTGATAATACGGAAACGCTCTGGGTGGTAGGAAATTACGCACCCCTGATAGAAATACTTCTACAATCTATAACTACGGGTGAGGTGCCTGCTAACTGGAGAGTGGCTAATGAAGGAATATAAGGAGGAGCGTTGTATCGAATGCCTGTGAGTCCCACTTCAGTAATGGGAGGGTTGCTGGAGGTGATTCTGAAAGCAAGCATTTACATGCATTTGGAGAGGCATGGAATGATTCGTGACAATCAGCATGTCTTTATGAGAGGGTTTTAAAGGCTGTAACAAAGAAGATCGATAAGGGCTGAGCAGTCGACACTGCTTATTTCGACGTTAGTGAAGCTTTTGTCAAAGTTCTGCATTGTAGACTAATTTGTGAACTTTGATCACATGAGATTCAGGAAGAGTTTCCCAACTGGATACAAACTTTGCTTAGCAGTAGGCAACAGAGAGTAAGCGTGGAGGGTTCATTTTGACATTGATGGCCTGTGACCAGCGTTTTCCAAAGGAATCAGGGGTGGGTCCACTGTTTACTAATCACCATCACTATCTTCTGCTACAGCAAACACCTCTATCTCTGCAACATCCACCAACCGCACAACCTTTCCTAATTGTGTATTCTCCTCCAGTGTCATAACTCTTCCTAACTCTCATCTCCTTCAGCCGCTCAAAGCTCTGCTATATGTGCCTTTCTTTAATTCCAGCCTTGTGGGTATCCAGTTTTTATTTCTCAGTTGATGTTGGCACTTCCAGATTCCTGCACCGAACTCCAGAATTTCCTCCGAAAGCTATCCGTCTCACTTTCATCCTAAAACAACAACCAATTATGTGCCATCGATTCTAATATCAACTCCTCTATCACAGTTTCAATTCAAAGTTTGTGAGAAGATTTGTAGCTCGGGTGCTCGTTGCTGTGGTTCTGTTCGCCGAGCTGGAAGTTTTTGTTGCAAGCGTTTCGTCCCCTGTCTAGGTGACATCCTCAGTGCTTGGGAGCCTTCTGTGAAGCGCTTCTGTGGTGTTTCCTCCGGCATTTATAGTGGCCTGTCCCTGCCGCTTCCGGTTTTCAGTTTTCAATTGTGACTTGTCATATTCCTATATTAAGTATTTCAGAGGTCTACACAACAGAAAACGTCTCTGTGGTCCATCCAATCTGAGCCAGCACAGAAAACCTAATTCTAATCCATTTTCCCGTACTTGGTGTATAACGTTACGTGACTTGGCATCGCAAATGTGCACAGAAATATGTCTTAATTGTCATCGGAATTGCTGTATCTACTACCTTACGGACAGTGAGGTTTAGTGCAATTGTTGCTGTATTATGGCGTTACCGACAGCAACACAGATCAGCTGATTCGGAGTAAAGCAGAGGTCACTCATACATTGGGAAAGATGACAGGTTCCGTCAGAGGGGGCACAGAGCTTTACTTGGATGGCTCAAGGAATGGACGATTTTCGTTGCCTGCTTAGAATGTTTTTTACATTATTCAATTATATCACATGGCCATTTCCAATACATATCGATATGGACTCTCCTTCTCAACCTGTCCCCTTGTCTGGGCTGTGGTAACCTTAAGATGAAGCCACCACTAGCCATCTCTCCCTAATCAGCGAGCAGCTTTATGATCTGTAAGGACATTGGTGGCTTTACCTGTTATGTCGTGATGCCACTTTGCCTCGGTGGTGGCGTGAGGAAATGTTGAAGGTTGAGGATGGTCACTTTCTTTAATATTGTTGGGGGCTGCAAAGTTGTGGAGAATGTTCCAATGCAATCACGATGTGTACCTTATAGATAGCAAAGATTCATTGGGAAATGATGAGTTTGGCGAAACTGAGATGGGTCTCCTTGTTGCAACGAAATTTAGGGGAGTTGTGATAGAGGTATTTAGTAAAGTTATGCATGAGGATGATAAAACGTACACTCATCAGCTCATCGTAAAAAGCATTATCTTACACATATTGAAGATCTGGGGAAGATCTATTGAGAAAATGGGGTACTTCAAAGGAGACGTTTTTTTCTGCAGCAAATGGGAATGAGCCGGAACACAACACTCACACACACCGAGTCGAAATCCAGGTTCTAACGAATTGGTTAATTCTGTCGGGGCTGGCGTTACAATGACCGAGACCACCATCTGAATGTCCACCTGTAATATCCAGTAATGCAAGTTAATATATTCCGTCAGCGTCAGTTCAGGTTAGATCTTCTGAAGTCCCCTCCTCCTGGCCCAGGATGACTGAACAGATTACCCCTTGTGAATGTCAGCACGCAATTCGGGGGACAATCAATGCAGGGTCCTATGATATTCCACCTTGGGACCTTATGTGACTAACCAGATTAGATCTTTGACACATGGGATAAAATGTACCAAACGTTAGTGAGATATGGAGAGTTAAATCTTTCGTCATTTTCTTACCTTCTGTGCTGCCGTTGTGCCTCATCAACACGACAGGAGATGTCAGAGGCTAATGACTAATGATTGGCAAGTTTTCTGAATTCTGAACAATTGGCAGCAAACTCCTTCCAGTTATTCTGTAGAGCATCCCTAAATTTGCAGCAACTGGTCATGGAGGAATAACCGTAAAGTTTCAAGAGGATTTTTAAACAGCTTGAAAAGAGATATTCATAGGAGAAATGAGCAACAAGTTGGCAAATGATGTATAACTTGAGAATATGAAAAGTTGTTCATTTTCGAGGAGTTAATAATAGAACATGATACTATTTAAATAGTGAAAAGTGTAGAAAACTGCTCCTCAAAGGGACCTGGGGTAACTGTGCTGTAAACACAGAAAGATAGAACACAGTTAAAGCAGGTAATCAGGAAGGGGAAATGGAATATTTTTTCCTTATTTCAAGGGATTTCCAGTGTCAGAGTTTGTCAGAGCTGAGACCAACTTTATAAAGAGCTGGTGAGACCACATCTGGAGCAATGTGAGCTGTTATGGTGGCTTAATTTATCACTTTATTGAACGCATTTCAAACAAGATTCGCTGGGATTGGAGGTATCATCTTTTCAGAAAAAGCTGGAATTTACTCACTGGATTTTGGTGGAGTAAGAGGTGATCTCATAATCTCGAATGAGTTTCATGTTCAATCTATTCACGAAAATCCTTCTCTTCTCAAGATCAGCCGACTTAGCCTTTTCTGCCCTCTTCCCATTTCTTCCTGAGGCACTCATACTGTACATAATATTCTAGCTGTGGTTTGTTCATACCTTGACTGTGCAAGAGCTCATATTTTTAGATTCCATTCCCTTTGTAATAAATGTCAGTATTTGGTTTTCCTTCTCTATTACTTGCTGATCCTGTTAGCTACTCTTTTTCAGACTAAAACACAAGGATAAACCCAAAGCCTTTATGCAGTGAGTCTGAAAGCAAATGGAGTGAGCCTGACAGTAAGTTGGGAACGTGCTTGAAAATATTATAAAGGAAATGACAATAACAAAAAAGATTAACTCTTACAATTAATGGGAGATACCTGATTTTGTAAAAGTGATTTTTTTGTATGGTCCTGTTGAATTTTATTTGTTGGCGTGGCTATACATGGCAAAATAGATTCGGCTAATCTGTTTAAATTATTCCCCAGATATCAAAGTCCAATCGAATTTGAATTTTACTGTATGGAATGACATCAAAACAATGAAATGATCTGATGTTAAAGGGTATAACATCAATATTTTGATCTGTTAATAGGGGAACAGCAAACAGCTGCCAAGAAGTGAAAAGCGCCAGCAGAATAATTCTGTGAAAGTTATCTGTCTGTAAGAAATTAGTGCATCAGAGCACTGAAACCGAACTAAAAAAAACCTACACAGAAAGTTCGACATTCGAAATTGACAATTGGGATTGAAAGTCATTTGCTCTGAATTTAATAGAGAAGTTATCTGACCAGAATTCTAGAGTGGGAGGTAAAATATAGCTTTCAGACAAAGGATTAGTAAATCGGTGTTGTTTTAAAGTTTTCTGTCGCAAATAAACAATTGTTAATTTTTAGTTTAAAAATTTAATCTGAGGTAGTCCTTTGCCTCTCGAAATTAACAGATCACAGCGTGAGGTGAGCTTATCTATGTGTCGTGATTAAATCAGCAGAGGCATTTACCCAGTGTCATAACACTTGCTAAAGAGGTGGGACACGTGATCCAATGTCAGACCGTAAATGTTTTAGGGAACTGTCGTGGAAATTAAATCGACTCATTTCAACTGCTAACAAGAGCAAATAAAAAGCTTTATTTTTAACCCCTCTGCATGCAGGTCCAATACACTTGGCCAAAACGCCACGACCAAAATTTACGCAATTCTTTTTATACTATTCTTATCACACGCTCAAGAACAAGGGCTGGGAAACATTCGAGTTCTTATTTTCTCATTCCCTTGCCGTGGATATAACTGTATTTGTGTTTTCCTTAGCTTTTTTGCTGGATTCGACTGCTCGCAAGGACAGGTCGAAGGTTTACACATTTCAGCAAAGACAAGCTGTTTCCTCGACTGCAGAATTCAGCAAAGTGTTTAAAAGTTCAGAAAAGTATCAAATTTATTAAAACATTTTATTTCAGATTTCACAGTAGATGTTAATTTTGTTAATTTTCTGTTATATTTTCCTCCGATTTGTCACTTTATGACAACAAGGACAACAACCAAAAAACAAAATACAGAGCCAGAATAGCTATGCATCAAAAAATGAGTAGGGAACACGAGGCTTTTCCTCAGACACAACCAATATTTTTTAATATTGGTGGTATATAAAATTGACCTTATATTGTTTAATGTAGTGTTTGCGTTGATTCAGTAACAACGTAGTTTCGTTGCAGGAGAGGATTTTTTAAGCTTGTATTTTTGGAATAGGTAGTTGTAGTATTATTATCAGTAAACGTGGAAATATAAAGTTTTACCACGATGGTTTTATGTATATTTTTGATAAACGATCCAAGAGTGATTCAAGTATTAAGTTTTAGCGATGCGAACAAAGGGGCCAATGTAATGCACGGATCCACACCACGAGTGCAACTGTGATTGAAACAATAAATGGACCCGCACATTCTCCTTCCACAGCAAGTGTCCAAGTTGTGAAAGTGAAAACAAGTTTAAATCGTCGTGCAGAAGAATCACAGTAAGTTCTGAGCGTTCTTATTAACGAATGTGTAGCTGATGCCCCTCAGTCAATCGTAGCATCTTTACCCAACGACAAGCAGCATGACGAAAATAATTCGATGAAAAAGGAATGATATTAGTTTAGCGCCAGCAAACCCTACTGATCTTCAGCATTTGGTGATTCCAATTAGATACAAAGTATATAAGCCGGATAATGGAGCAGAAGAAAGATTTCTCTTGGCGGACAGCAGTTAAGGAAGTAATTGATTAATCATATTTGGTAGAGAATCTTGGATACATCATTTAGCAGAATCGACGTGGTTTGTGGATGGCACGTTCAACATAACCCCTATTTTATTCTCTCAGGTATATATTATTTTAGCAAAAAGACTTGATGGGGTTCATCCAATATTGTCTATACTTCTACCAAATACGCAGAGTTCAACGTATGCATGTACGTTGGAAATGGTGAAATCCGTGGTACCTAATCCCAGATCACAGTATTCCATCGTGACTTTGAACAGGCAGCTATCAGTGACATGAAAGAATGTTTTCCTAAAGTTAGAATTAGGGGCTGTTTCTTTCATTTGGCACAAAGTATGCAGAGATATTGCTGCAGTTAGAGAAACTCATCAATACAACACCCATCCTGATTATGCTTTAAAAGCAAAAATGATAATTGCTTTGGCTTTTGTGCCACTTATTGATCTTGTTAACTACGTAGAAGTACTCTCAGAATGTTTGCCTCAAGAACTACAACCAATTCTAGATTGGTTTTAATTTAATTATATTGGAGTCTACAATGGACGTGGCAGTTTCCCCAATAAACGATGAAGATCGCTTAAATAATCACGCTAAAGCCGCTCATCGAAGAATTGCTTTTGAACTCGCAGCTCACCACCCAACCAAATGGAAATGTATTGGAAAGTTAATGAAAGTGCAAAAGGGGCGTAATTTATATTTGGAACAGCTGATAGCGGGTTATCCACCACAAATAAAGCTAAAAATGAACTCAAATTTCATTGTTTAATATTAATGTGAGATTTTACTGCATAATAAAGATTTTTAAAATATCTTTCCTGTTTCTGATTAAAGTGTGCAACTCATTTTTATATATAAACCAATAAAATAATACTTATTTTACCTCAATTTTATCAATATGTAGTATGTAGTTGTATATATAAAGGGGACTGAGAAAGAACAGGTGTGAGGCAAAACAACCAGGACATATATATATTTCCAGTGGCGAATGGTCTCCAGAGGTCAACGACCCCAGTGAAGAAACCGCTGGTGGAGAACCGGCTGTGGCTAATCATCAGCGGCAAATCTGCCGTGGCGAATAATCAGCAACCCGTGTATGGAGTTAGTGTCTGATATCTTCAAATAATTCGCCTCTGTGGGTAACGTTTCCACAGAAAGAAATTGAGAGAATAGCAAAAAGTTATAAATTTGAGAGATAAAGGAGCTGAGCAGTCTCTAATAGTAAGAGATGATAGAATTTGCACTCTTTCTGGCCTGTAATCCGAGAGAGTGATAATTTTTGGTCTCGATGGACAAAAAATAAACTTTAAGATGTCAGGTCAGGTTGGAATGCCAACTGAAATGTGGGGATGCATCAGTGGGAGTGATTGAAAACATGTCAGTTCCAGGAATCCAGTTTGTTCTTGGGAATGATTTATCAGGGACCAAGGTGGGATTCCCTTCCCTGGTTGTGGAAAAGCCCAAGGAGGACCAGGCAACTGAAGAGTAAACAGAAACAAATCAGGCAATTTCCAAGACTATGTGGTAGCAAGATCCCATTATTATAACTCACAGCAGGAAGCAAAAACTACAGAGAAAGATGAAGGAGTTGAGGTTCAGTTATCGGCACGATGTTTTACATAATATGCAAACAAACAGGCAGAGAGCCAGAGAGAAGTCTTTAGACCTGAAAGGTTGATGGACTTTCAACAGAAACACAAGACAATGAAAAATATATATTTTGATGTGGATTCTGAAAATGAGGCAGAGTATATTCCTTAGGGTCATTATCTGAACGATATAATCCGAAGACAAAAATGGAGACCACGGCAGATTAGTGTATAGGAGAAATGGGGCTATTGAATGTGTTGTTGGTAGCAGAGAGACAGAAAGAGCTATGTTTAGAACCTTAATTAACTGTATGAGATTAATTAGGTAGACGGAAGACTCAGGATAAGGTTAAAAAACACATCTTTGGCATGGAGTGCACAAGGATGTGGTTAACTTTTAACATACATGTCATACATGCCAAATGTTAGTAAGCCACATGTGGCAATAAAGCCAGCACCTTTGTTGCCAATTCATGTATTAAAAGAACCTGTCACATGAGTTATAATTTATTGTGCAGTTTCCCTCTCGAGAGCTAAAATTGAGAACCATTCCTTGCTAACCATAATGGATGCGTCTATTAGATGTCTGGAGGCAAGTACATTACAAATGATTAAGGCAAAAAGCGTCGTGGAGGTGTTAATAGTATTATTCACGTGGCATGGTCTACCCAGAGAGATTCTTTCGGACCAAGGTTCTGTTAGGTATTACAGTAATATGGGGACATATGTAGGAATACGATGGAGAAGACTAATGCAATTGTGCATGAAGTAGACGTAGGGAATGCTGGTCTGATAAAACAACACCCTTATCAGTTGAACCCTTTCGAAGCCAGACAGGTCCAGAAAAACGTGGAAGCCATGCTCAAAGAATATATAATCTAACCGAGTCAGAATGAATGGAGTTCACCGAATGCCTAAGTTCCCAACCTGATGGAACTCAATGATTTGCATCGCTTTTCAGAACGTCAACACTGGAAGGAAATCAGAATCATAACCAATGCCGAGATCAGAAGGCTGTATCGATAAAGTTGGGCAAGCCAGTTCTATAACAATCTTCGTTTTATTGCATGGTTATTGGCAGGAAGCTTTAACAGAGAAGGCAAAATAAATTTCTACGTTTGCAACGCCAAGTGTGCTCTATCAATTAGAAGTGATGTCCTTAGGAATGAAAAAACGGACCAGGCACATTCCAAACACTCATGAACAGAGTTGTGGCTGAGTTAACAAACTGTGCAGTCTATTTTGACGAAGCAGGGATCTTTAACGAGTACGGGAAATATTGCCTGATACAGTTGACAGAGCTCTTTTACCGATTAATAGAAGCAAAACCAATAACAAATCTAAACTAAACTGAATTCGCCAAAGCAGAGGTGACTTTTTTGGGAAATAACTTCGGTCATGGAAAGTTGACAGCTAGGAACGCAAAGATGAAGACCATTGATGAATTTCCAGGAACAACCTCGGAGAAATGTGTGCGTTGATTTTCGGGACCAAGTGGATTCTGTCGGAAGTTTGATCTAAACATCACCAGTGTAGTGGCACTAGTAGCAGATTTGCAGAAAAACAGCACAAAATGCTCATGGACAAAACAGTGCTCAAGGTATTTGGCAAGTTAGACGTAATATTAATGACTGCACCAGTGTGAGCTGCATTAAAAAGTCTGAAACGTTTAAAAGTTGCCGTTGATGCCCATGACATAGGAGTTGGAGCTGCCCTGCTACAGGAATTTGATAATAGAAGAGTACTGCCAATAGTTTACTTTTCAATCAAACTCAACACCCATCAGAGAAACTATTCTACGGCTGAATAAGAACTCTTTAGTTTGCTACTGTCCTTATGACATTTCAATACGTATGCCATGAACAATGTCTCGAAGACAGTTGCGTACACAGATCACAATCCTCTTACATTCTTTGGCTGCTTTAAAGAGAAGAATAGGAAACTATTTCAATCGGGTCCTATGGTGCCGACTTCGAATTTCCAAATCGTACATGTTGCAGGTCGTAAGAATGTAACAGCAAATGCGTAATCACAGATTTAGCTGATAAAGCCTAGATGAAGCTGGTATCTATTAAATGATGAATATATACAGGAAGAAGTTAATATTAGTTAGATTAAAGACACATGTACGTCACGGTAGTGTGGTTAAGCAAGAGAGAAAAAAGAACTGAAGCTATCTTTGCATCATAACGTTCCTTTTTCTTAAACTGGAGGTGTTATGAAGGTGTAGGTGTGTACTGTACCTTCAAGAGAGGGTGGAAGCTGACACGTACGTAGAAAAGCACAGATTGTGCTGAGAACGTTAAAAAATGCAACCTTCAGCTATGGAACAATTAGCTGGAGCTGAGTTGCCATGATGCACAACAGACTCAATTTTGGTCAATCAGCTTACATTTCACCCAATGTATCAAAATCAATCGAATTTGAATTTTGGTGTTTAGATGACATGAAACTAATGAGATGGTCCAACGTTTTGGGGTGTATGAAATCAAGCATTTTAAACTGTCAGCCAGAACGGCAAAGAGTACCAACAGTTTCCACCCACAGAATAGCCATCTGAAAAGTATCTTGTCATCTGAAATCTGTGAAGCAGATGACTGAAGAAAAGAAGACAGAAAGATACTGGAGAATCGACAGAGCTGACTGGTTTTGAAATTTGACCTTTTTTGCAAAAGTTAATTGGGCGGTTTTATCGGATGAGTATAGTGTTGTAGAGTGGAAGGTAGCTAAACCGGTCAGAAAGAGGAAGGTTAAAGAGATGAAACTTGTTATCTAATGTTGTCTTTGTTTAACTTGTTGTTAAAGAATAAATTGTTACTTTTTCTTACATTTGGTGGTTCTTTGTCACTTATACTTCAACAGATTATGATGCGACAGGAGATTTTCAGTTTGTCTGGTTTAAATTAGCAGAGGGGTTTACTCTGTGTCGTAACAGACGCAAATATCAGTTCTTCTGTCGCCTCCCCTGGCTTTTAGTATTTGTATAGCTGGCTAACCAGTTTTTATCGCAATGAAGCTCAGGAAGAAAGTGAAAATGACGACCTCGCGCTATCATTCACTTCCCAGTAAGTCCCATGTGCTGGTCCACGTTCAGTGCCGGGGGACGGGTGGCTGCGTGGGTTTCAGACTTGATGTGTGCCTGTACACTGCAAGTCTGTGTGTTTTCCCCTTCAACTGATCGTGTGATTATCAGTCCTCCATTCCTGTGCAGCACATTCGAAAGGCGGAATAAGAACCAGTCATCAATCTGAAATTCAGTCTTTGAGTCTGCTCGGCCAATTCATCTACTCATGACTGATGTCATCTCGGCTAAAGTTCACTTTCCTGCCCGCTCATTTACATTTCTATAACCCTTCGTTTACTCAACATACATGGGTGCACTCTGGGGCACTGAATTACACAGATTCACAACCCATTGAGGAAAGTAAGTTCTCCTCACGAGTGTTTTAAAAATGTAGCACATTTTCCTAAGTATCTGGTCACTTGTTCTAGATTGCCCCACATGGGGTAATATCCAGTCCACATCCAGATTGTCAGTCACCTTTCCCATCTGACAGACCTCAATGAGATCTCTCCTGATTCTTCTATATCAGAGAGTACACTCCTGAACTGATTAATTTCTCTTCCTGAGACTAGCTCCTCATCTCCAGAATCAATCGAAATGTCCTCTTCTGAACAGACTTCAATGCACTTACAGACCTCCTGCAGTCAGGGCACCAAAGCTTTGCAGAGTACTTTAGTTACACTCCCAGAAATACCTTGCAGAATAACAGCAAATCTTCCATCGTTTTATATTATTTTATTTTACAAATAATGGCATTGTCTTTCTATTCCTCTGATCGAAATGGATAACTCCATTCTTATCCACATTAAACTTTAATCTGTGAAATGTTGGTCCACTCATCGCAACTATTCATGTTCATTTGTATTTTTTTTTACATCTTCAATTCACCAAAGAACATTTCCAACTATTTTATGTTCATCTGAAAATGTGACCTGTGTTTACCATCCCCTCAATCACTGGCAAAGCGTCGGGGCATCCGAAATCAATGGCACCCGTAAAATCGCCAATCATAAATACCCGCCTTTTCGATCTCTCTGCACTTTCTCTAATCACCAACCTTGTATCCAAGCAAATAAATTCCTCTGAAACTCATATCCACTTTCTTTTTTAAAGCGTAACTTATTTTTTGCACATCACTCTAGTCAACGCCTTCTAGAATTCAAAGTTTGTGCGAAGATTTGTAGCTCGGGTACTCGTTGTTGTGGTTCTGTTCGCCGGGCTGGAAGTTTTTGTTGCAAACGTTTCGTCCCCTGGCTAGGCGACATCATCGGTGCTTGGGAGCCTCCTGCGAAGCGCTTCTTTGATGTTTCCTCCGGTGTTTATAGTGGTCTGTCCCTCCCGCTTCCGGTTGTCAGTTTCAGCTGTCTGCTGTAGTGGTTGGTATATTGGGTCCAGGTCGATGTGTTTATTGATGGAGTTTGTGAATGAATGACATGCCTCTAGGAATTCCCTGGCTGTTCTCTGTCTGGCTTGCCCTATGATAGTCGTGTTGTCCCAGTCGAATTCATGTTGCTTGTTGTCTACGTGTGTGGCTACTAAGGATAGCTGGTCGTGTCGTTTCGTGGCTAGTTGATGTTCATGTATGCGGATTGTTAGCTGTCTTCCTGTTTGTCCTATATAGTGTTTTGTGCAGTCCTTGCATGGTATTTTGTACACTACATTAGTTTTGCTCATGTTGGGTATCGGGTCCTTCGTTCTGGTGAGTTGTTGTCTGAGCGTGGCTGTTGGTTTGTGTGCCGTTATGAGTCCGAAGGGGTCGCAGTAGTCTGGCTGTCAGTTCCGAGATGCTCCTGATGTATGGTAGTGTGGCTAGTCCTTTTGGTTGTGGTATGTCCTCGTTCCGTGGTCTTTCTCTTCGGCATCTGTTGATGAAGTTGCGCGGGTATCCGTTTTTGGCAAATACCTTGTATAGGTGTTCCTCTTCTTCTTTTTGCAGTTCTGGTGCACTGCAGTGTGTTGTGGCCCTTTTGAATAGTGTCCTGATGCAGCTTCGTTTGTGTGTGTTGGGGTGGTTACTTTCATAGTTTAGAACTTGGTCTGTGTGTGTGGCTTTCCTGTATACCCTTGTAGTGAATTCTCCGTTCGGTGTTCTCTGTACCATCAATAAACACATCGACCTGGACCCAATATACCAACCACTACAGCAGACAGCTGAAACTGACAACCGGAAGCGGCAGGGACAGACCACTATAAACACCGGAGGAAACATCAAAGAAGCGCTTCGCAGGAGGCTCCCAAGCACTGATGATGTCGCCTTGCCAGGGGACGAAACGTTTGCAACAAAAACTTCCAGCTCGGCGAACAGAACCACAACAGCCTTCTAGAATTTCAGGGACTTTTCATCTTCAGCATCCCCAATGTTTACTTTGAAAATCACAATAACAAATAACTCAAGCAAATAAATTCTGCACAAACCATTCTGATTCTGATGAATTTTGGTTTGACTTCCCCAATATCCTGTTATTAGTAAATAGATAATGGATTCGAACAAGGTGTGTGAGGGGGTCCGTACAGTTTGCTCATTACTTTTTATTCATTCATGAAGATCCTTCCCTTTCTGAAACCTCTACATTCCCTTCCAATTCATTTTTAACTTGCACAAGGCTTTAAAAGATCCATTCCAACTGATCTGGAAGAGGCATGAGTGATTAAGTGGCCTCACTCTGTTCTTGGTTGACACACTCGATGGGCAGCATATCCGCGTGATGTTCCTACATTATAATCTCGATTGGCAGAATGGCTTGAATGAAAGTCTCTAGGTCGGCTTCTCCTCCCTCTGATGATATGTCAGAATCTTGAGAGTTTTTCGGATGTTCCTGTTTTATGCAGCAGTTTATGGGTCTAAAGTGTCTCCTCCTCTCTCTCTATAACAGGGTGGATATACTGAACGGTGTCCCTGAAATGGGATTGAGGGAGTGCTTGGTCTGCTCCTGTTCCCACACAACAGATGCATGTCTGTATTATCTCCTCCTCTCCCATACAAATTACGAAATAGTTTTGTGTCCTTCATCAATTCTCTAGCAACAGGCTCAATGCGCTGACTGGCCTCCTCTTATTCTCCTAAAACAATTTCCAGTCACTTCATGGCCTCCTCCAGTTCCTGTGGAACAGGCTTGAAGAGACCGAATGGGCTGATCCTGTTTCTGTGTAACAGGATTCTGGTGCTGCATGGCGTAATCTTGGTCCAGTATTAAAGGCAGGAGGGGCTGATTAGCCTCCTCCTGTTACTTTACATCAGGCTGCATGGGCTGGGCAGCCTCGTCCTGTTCTGGTATAACAGGGTCGAAGGCATGAATATACTTCTACTTCTAATGTAGGAAAATACTTATTCCTGTATAACAGGCTAGAGAAGCGGAATAAATTCCTCAATTTGCTGTGATGTTGCCTTCTGTTTCTGACTCCTTCTGGTCTTCGATGGACAAATAAGATCACTTGTCAACTGCAATGGGTATTGGATTAACCTGATCATCATTTCCTTACGAATTCACACGTTCATTGCAGGACCCATTTGAAGGAATCTTATCTAAACTGTTTCAAATGTAACAATATATTTTCTTCAGTGAGGAGACTAAATCTGTGCACACTACTTCAAACGTGATCTCACTAAGATCATGCACAGCAGTAGCAACATTTTCCCAGCTGGCTGTAGGTTTCTCATCCAGGTTAGAGCAGTCTTCGCTGTCTGGGAGAATATACAGCATTGTTGAAACATGATTGTCCTTCTCTGCACAATCATCATAATTGGAGATCTTGTGAAAATATCACAATGACTCTTAAGAGGGAGTAGAATGTATCGAGATTATCTCAACGTCCAGATGAATTACAGCAAACATCTCGCCTGAATCTGCCATTAATCCCCCAGATCCCAAATCGCTCAGATGACACAGAAGCTACTAAAGTGGAGCTTGGAAAGAGGAAGCCAAGGCAAACATTGATGGGAGTTCTGTTTCAAAGTGAAAAATGCAAGGCAAATGAGAATATTACAAGACAGGAAATTTGACACACAAACCTGTGGGTACAGCAATAATAATATACAGCTTCAGGTTATATCTAAACTGTATTAACACAAGTGAATGTCAATTCTGGGAACACTACACCGCACCTCCTCATTTCTGATTCCACTAATCTGAACACCACCCTTGCTATGACAATAAAGATAGAAACCCGCTTGTCCTCACCTAATAGCCCATCTGTCTCTGCATTCAAAATGTTATCCGCCATCTTCAACTTGACCCCCACCACAAAGAATTTCATCCCTTCCCCACGCCTCTCTGCCTTTGGCAAGGACCATTCTCTTTGACAGTTCTTGGTTTCCACCACTCACCCCACCGACATCCCGAACCACAAGTATTAACCACAACAACTGGAAAAGATGCAAAATCTCTTGGAACTCCTCAACTCCATCCAGAGCTCGAAATAGTCCATCCAGTTGAGACAAAAGTTCACCTGCCTCTCTTTCAATAGAGTATGCTGCATCAGGTGCTCATGATGTCTTCTCTATATCAGGGAAACCAAGTGTAAACAAAAAAATGGTTCACCGAACATCACAACCAGGCCCCCAGGGGCCGTCCGGGCCTGCCAGTAAATGCCAATTTTAATTCCTATTCCTAATGCCATTGTGGCATGACTATCCTTGGCCTTCTCCATTGCCCCAACAAATAACCACAGGAATTGGAGGAGGAAAACTTCATCTTCCACATGGCCAGCTTACATCCCGGAGGATTCAACAGTGAATTATCCAATTTCAAGTAACCACCTTTCCCATCCCTGAATCCCTTCCTAGCTTCTCTCACCCTTTCCATTCCTTCCTACCAACCACCAGATTCATTCCTTCCATTGACCAAAAAGTTCGGAAATTCTAAATGTCGTTACTAATCCCCACTACGCCACCCTGGTCCTGCCCCTTCATTCCCTGTAGCTCCAACGACACGAACCCCAGTCCTGAAGAAAGGTTGCACCCGAAACGTCGGCTTCTCCGTGTTTTGATGCTGCTTGGCTTTCTGTGTTCATCCTGTCTCCTGCCTATCTACGTAACGATATGTTGAGCACCGAGCGAGAGATGAGGCTGTTTTGCAATTAGTTTCGTGTGATCAGAACAGCGAATTGAAAATCATGCAGCTCAGGAAAAAGAATCAGCTATTGAGGCAAGCTATGGATTCAGAGAAATCTGACGCTCATGAAATAGGAACAGTGATCTGATCAGGAAATCAAAAGGACAAGAATGCAAACTAACAAAAATCATAAGTACGGCCAAGAGCTTCTACCGACACTTGAAAGGAAGGTGAAAGCTAGGTCAAGTGCAGAATTTTGAATGTCCAGACAGGATGTTTTTTTTTTGCAGAGAACTGCGAAACTATAGATCAACTGAACAGTTACTTTCATGTCTGTCTTCAGACAGACACAATTATCGAATGGGAAAAGTCAGTCTGTTTGATCTCGTGATAAAAAAAAACGAGGTGCTCGCTGTAAAACTTGGAAATTTCACACAGAGAGGATTGACTAACACAAAGGGGCATGCAGAATTGCTGGCAGACAAGATTAGGGAGACTCCCATGATATTCCACAAATACATCAAGCAGAAAAGGATAACCATGGATTAATTAGGGCCCATAAGAAACCAAGGGGACCATTTGTGTGTGAATCTGGTGTGCATTGATAGATTGTTACATGAGAGCATCGAATCTGTTTTACTTGGGATGACGAGGATGCAGGTACAGAATTCGCGAAGATAGATAGTTTGCCAGGTGTGGATAAGTTGGGTCTCAAGCTACTGTTCGAGGGAATGGAGGAAAGAATCTGACCACATGAGAGGCGCCTAATTAGTGGAGAAGAGCTGAAATGTTTCCACTTTTCAGGAAGGATCGTGCAGTTCGACCTGGGAACTAAAGACCAATGAGTAGCAAATCCGAGTTGGGAAACTGTTCGACATAATTGCTCTCCATTTTTAGAGGCGAAGTTCAATCGTGATAGTGAGCATAACTTTATCAGAGGGACGTCATGACTAACGTTTGAGTGATATTTTTCGAGGAGATGGTTTATGTGTTTTTTTTCCAGCAAGGCCTTTTTGACAAACCACCACATGAGAAACTGATAAAGAATGCAAAATGTCATGGCATCACGAGTAACTTGATAAGTTACAACGAAAATAGTCTTACTGATAGGAAGCAGAGGGTGGTGGTAGAAGGTTTGTTGTGCGACTGGAGACAAGTTTCCCCTGGTGCAACATAGAGATCAGTGCTGTGTCCCGCATTTTTGTGGTTTTCATAAATGATGTAGATAGGAATTTGAAGGCGGGTGAGTGATTGGGGTCGTGAGTGTGATAATTAAGCATGTGCTGACGTAATAATTGGATAGATGGCTGGCAGTGAGGAGGTAGGGCTTATGGTCCAGGAAGATATAAATGTAATGCTCAGAAGGGCAGATCAATTGAAAATGGAATTTAACCATGATAAATAAGAGGTGATGCATTTCAGAAGAAGGAAGTCGACAGCGCGTGAATCAATGAATGGCAGCAAAATAAGAAGCTCAGAGGGCGTTTCTCCACATATCCCTGAATGTGATTGGGCATGATAATAGGTGATTTAAAAGGCCAACGGGACCTCGTCATAGCCTTTGCATTTTTCCAGCCATAGATTATAAGACCTACACAGGACTTTTGTTAGGCCAAGGTGGAATACTGTGTGCAGTTCTGGGTGCCACATTACAGGAAGGACATAATTGCACTGGAGGAGGTGCAGAAAATATTCACCAGGATGTTACCTAGGATGGAGCTATAAAGGCTGGAAAGCTCGGATTGTTTCCTTTGGAATAGAGAGGTCTAAGCGGATCTGATTCAGAAGTACGTGATTACGAGGAACATGGACAGGGTGAATAGACAGCAGCTGTTCCTTTTAGTCAATTGACCAAAACAAAAGCCTTTTAAAGTGATAGGTTCAGGTGTTAGGGTCAGGAATGCACTTCCTGAGAGGAGAGTTCTCACGGATAATCTCACAACTGTTAAAGAAATGTCCAAAAAAAAAGAGCAATTGAAGTGTCATAACATTCCTGGCTAAGTGTGTTGTGTCGGAAAGTGGAATTAATATTAGACCGTGCTGTATTTCTGACGGTCCAGAGTCTCCATCTGTTATTGTATGATTGTAGAAAGGCAATCATTGAACAGGTTAACGAAGGAATTCTGAAAAGTATATTAACAAGGGTTATATTAGTGAACGGCAGTAGTTTCTTAAAGTACGTCTATAGGAGAAGTAAGAGAAAACAAGTGTCGCTTCCTTACACTCTGAAAGCACAGAATGGAGAATGGAGAATGGAGAGCAGAGAAATGGAAGTACTACGAATCAACTACTTCAATTCTGTCTTCACACAAGAAATCATCAAAAAGGTCTTCCCTGACACATTAGAAAAACTAAGTCTGGGAGAAAAAGCGAATAGAATCAAATTAATAAGTGCATGGTTTTGGATAATTTGTTTAACCTGAAAGAAATGTGAAAATGACTGGTAGGAAAAGTATGGAGAAGTAATGTATGCTATGTGCTTGGATTTGTGGAATTATTTTCTTCATTAGGTCTCCAGCCTCGTGTGCACAATCATTTCGAATGAAATAGTGGCTGATTTATGGACAAGGTTTTAAAATAGGAGAGCTGGCAGGAAGTTGAGAGTAGAAGTTTTTTAATTTTATTTTGATTTTAATATCGAGTGCATTTCACAGGATAAATACAATAAAATACAGTGAGATGCTTTCACTTGTCGACACAAAACAATGCTGTTTTAGATAATTTAAGAATGTGTAAAAAAAGAGAAAAGCATAGCCTGAAGAGAGTGCATGGATCCTGAGCTAGCTCATCACCACTGCAAACGCCTGTACACGCTTCCCATCGCCCCATACCTCGACAGAATCTTCATTGCTATCGACACCGGACCATGCTACCAAAGAATGTGTTGGTCTTCATGTGGCAGATTTGCAACTGAGCCGATACTCCTCCATGTCTACCCTGTCACCTCCTGTGCCAGACTCTCCAATATCGGAGACGTCACTTATTGCTGAGCCCATCTCATCAATGTTACACATGTTGCCTTTCCGATCCTCAGGCATCATTTTTAGCTGCTGGGGCCTATCTTTGCAGGTAATCTCTGCCAAAGTAACAGCCGCCGATTCTAAGTCCTGTGCTTGCGCCGTACATGTAAGTCGGAATTCACTCTTCCCCGCACTGGTCCGAACATGTAATCCGTACCCCAGGCCCTGTTGAGACGTCTCGAGGGCCACACCCTGAGTCCGTTTAAAGTCCGTGTGTTGAGCTATCCTGCTACCGATGATGTCCAACCTCGAAAGTCAGTGCGTTGAAAAAGAGAAGAGGGGGTAGAAAATAAGAAAAATAAATGCGGTCACAGTGGATAAGCTCCAGCACAGCATCCCTGGAACCATAAACACTGGAAAGAAAGGATGGTGTTACTGGAGACGGAGGCTCGTGGAGAATCATAGTGATTGGTGTTCGGGCCCCAGCTATTCGCAATACATATGAAAAATTTGGTCGACAGAATTAAGTTTAATATTTCCATGTATGCTGACAGCACTAAACGATATTGCATTTCGAGCTGGTGAAGGGCATGTAAAAAGGTGATTGAAACAAGATTAGATTAGATTACTTTACAGTGTGGAAACAGGCCCCTCGGCCCAACAAGTCCACACCGACCCGCCGAAGCGTAACCCACCCATACCCCTACATTTACCCCTTACCTAACACTACGGGCAATTTAGCATGGCCAATTCACCTGACCTGCACATCTTTGGACTGTGGGAGGAAACCGGAGCACCCGGAGGAAACCCACGCAGACACGGGGAGAACGTGCAAACTCCACACAGTCAGTCGCCTGAGGCGGGAATTGAACCCGGGTCTCTGGCGCTGTGAGGCAGCAGTGCTAACCACTGTGCCACCGTGCCACACAAGTGGAGTGAAAGGGCAAATACGTGGCAGATGAAGAACAATGTGAGGAGATGTGACGTTGTGCGCCTGGTTGCAAAATATAGAACAGCAGCCTATCTTTGGAATACGGATTGGTGGAAAGATTTTACTCTACGAAGTGATTTATACTCCTATGTTGTTTGCTTCTGCACAAAATTTCGAGGTCAGCAAATTTTGAAAATAGTATTCAATATTGGAACTGACATTTTCACCCTGACAAATGTACATTGACCCAACAAATGGATATCTCTAACATTGAAAAGCAATTGGATCTCCTTTTATACCAGTCACTGAAAACACTATTACAGGAACAGAAAGCAGTTGCAAAGATGCATGGTGTGCTGACATTCATTTAATGGGGATTTGAGCACTGTAGTTAAGGATGCCTTACTGCAGCTGTCTAGGGCCTTGATGAGACTTCATTTCGAAAATTGTACAGTATTGTTCGCAGTTTTCTTTTCCTTACCTGACAAAGGAAAAACCTGTCATTGAGGGAGTGCAGTGAAGGATGAGCAGACTGCTCTTTCGGATGACAGGTATGTTGTTGGAGCAGAGTCTAAGTGGATTGGATCCGCTTTCCATGGAATTTAGGATAAAAGAGTAGCGATCCGGGTGAAATATAAATCTCTGAAAGGTGAGACAGATTGAAAGCAGGGGTGGCTTGGACATATAATACAACGGGCAACATATAAGGGGCATACATGCCACAATGCATTCAGATGAGAAGACGTGTGCAGTCAGAGACTGGCAAAACCTGGGGAATTATCTGTGACATTAAGGTATGGAACACAAGGCACTGAATATAAGTAAAGGTATATAGGCATAAGAGAATGGGTAGAGAGCAGGACTATGTTGTGGAAATAGAAGATCAACAATCGTTATATTGAATTGGACAGCAAAACTGATTGATGAAAAGGTCCATTGCAGTTTCCATTTTATATTTCTCGATGGTTAATCACATTATAAGATATGTACATTGTGTAGGAAAAATGCACTGAGAAGATGTTCGGCTATGAACTGGAATGGAGGAGGCTCAATGGAATGAATGGCCTACTCCTTTCCTGCTGTTTCTGTGCAGTCTGTGGGAAAGCTCTGTAAATGTTGTCACACGCTCTCAGACGTTAGGACGGATGCGTCTGCTGGATCGACAGGACGGTGTTTCCTGATCCGTTTTCCGATACCAAGATTGATTCTGGGTGTTCTGTTCGGTTTTATCCTTTAAGACCTCGGAGCAGATTGATACAATTGAGTCGGAGAAAGTGAGGACTGCAAATGCTGGCGATGAGAGTCGGGGATGTTGTGCTGGAAAAACACAGCAAGTCAGGCAGTATCCGAGGAGCAGAAGAGTCGATGTTTCAGGCATAAGCCCTTCAACAGGAATGGCACACATGCAAACTACAGAGTTGTCTTCAAGAAAGGATGGAGATAGAAAACAAGAAGCCTTCAGCCTGGCAATTATTGCTGGGAATCTGCTAGAATCTGTCATTAAGGAAGTAACTGCAAGGCATTTAGAAAAGTTTAGCACAGAGTCAGCATCGTTTTGTGAAAGGTAAATTATCTTGTGCACTGTGATATCATGTATTTTCCTGCTGGAGATACCTGAGAATAGAACAACCTGACTTGACAAAAAGGAACTGATGGACACAAGGCTTTCCAGGGCCTTACAGCAAGGTCTTATAAAATGAAGGTTCTTCCACCAGACAAGAGTTCATAGTAAGACTAATACTGTATGAACATGGGATAATGATTAGTTAACACATAGAAATCGGAGAGTCAGGATAAGTGGATCTTTATAATAAAGCTGTATCTAATAGAGTACCACAAATAACAGTTTCATTCCACAGTTATTTATAATCTAGCTTGACAGTGTGAAGGCGGGGGCTGAGTGTAATAGATATCCGAGTTTGTGGATAACACTGAGATCTAAAAGGGAAACTGTTATTTAATGAAGAAGACTCGCAACCAAAAGAGTAACACAAAGCGATTGGAAAAATGTGGATGAAACAAATTGTCAGCATATTGGTGCAGAATGTAACGAGGTTGGTCCGTTAGGTTGGTTCCTGGGATGAAAGTGTTGAACTACAGAAAACATCTAAAATGGTGAGGGTTTTATTTATTATGGTTGAACTGAATCATAAGTGGCGATATTACTGAAGCATACAAGATAAAGAGAGTGCTTGAGAAAGTAAATGTTGAGAATGTGGTTCCAGTCCTGAGTGGGAGTCTCAGACTTGGGAATATACACACACAATAAGTGACATGGATTTCGAAGTGAGATGCAAACAAATGTCTTCTCTCAAAAGGTAATGAATGCCTAGAATCCCCTAACACTGAGAGTTGTGGAGGCTAAATCAATGAAAGTATTTACATATCAGGTTTGGTATTTGACATATCAGTGAGTTGACTGATGCAAGGAGTTGGGGAGGAAGTTAAGCTGAGCCCTGGAGCAGCTCAGCCACATTCTTATTGAATGAGAGGGCAGGCTTGAGACGTCAAAAAACCTATTCCCGTTCCAATTTCTTATGTTCTCATGTTCTGTTATTGGAAGGTAACTGGTTATTTTCCTGGAAGTTGTGTTGTGCAATGTTGCATTCAGGGATAGCAGAATATTTGACTGAGATAACATTGGACTGGTTTGGAGGCTATATTCACAGTGAATATGGGATTGTAACGTGACCCATACCTGGAGTAAAAATTGCAGAGAGGGCAGTGTTGGATAGAGGAATTGTGGACTGGGTCATTTCTTCACCAAACCTGGATTTTCCATGTACATCTTCCCAAAGTACACCGAACCATCGAAGTGGCCTCGATCTGCTCAAATGTAGCAGATTTTAAGGGGTGAATAGAACATCAGAACATAGGACTGAAGGGCATGAGTGGTCCATTCGAATATTATCTCGACTCCACCAGCTAATAAGGTTCATCTCATTGCGTTTTGAACTGAATTTTTCTGTCAATACCCAAATAGCCCTTATTCACCTGTCTATCGAAATTCAAACAGAGTCAGCCTTGGTATAATGTAAATATTTAGCCATCACAAACTTCTTGGAAAGAGAATTCCTAATTGAATGAAATCAAACTTTATGAATTTCTCTTCAGTTCTGTTCTGACCGAAGTTAGAGGGTCAATGTTGCCTTTCCTTGTCCCAATCCTCCCACCGTTCACAGCATGTTTTAAATTTTACAAGGTTAATGATGTGGTTAATGATATAGATCTCATATAAGGTCAGGTCCAGTTGTCGGAACAACTCAGGCAGATTCCTTTCGACAACCACAGGTAACTAGTAGAACTAATGTAGCAGCATGACGTGTTGACTCTTTGGTCAGCAGTGCTGCCTCATAGTACCAAAGAGCTGACTTCGATTCGACCTTTTGGACGACCGTCTGTGTGGATTATGCACATTCTCCATGTGGCGGTGTGGGGTTCCTCCCAATGCTCCAGTTTCTTCCCCCAGTCCAAAGATGTGCAGCTCAGAGTGGATTGCTCATGATAATTTGCCCATTCTGCCCAGGGCTGTGTAGGTTAGATGAGACATTCGCAGGAAAGGCAAGGTTTCTTAGATAGGGTATGGGCACAGGTCTGGGTGGGATCCCGCTCGGTTTGTTGGGTGGACTCGATGGGCTGAATGCCCTGCTTCCACACTGTCAGGATTCTCTGAGAATGACTTCAATCTTGGACATCTGCAAACAGCTATTGGGTATCCATGTAATGCACTCTCTTCAAGATCTTGCATGTTTCAATAAGATTACCTCTCATTACACAGGTAACCTGTTAAAGCCTCCCTCGCATAAGCCCTTCATTCTTGTCATAAGTGAAGTGAAGCACCTCTGAACAGCTTCCAATATAATTATGTCTTTCATCAGGCAAGGATACAAAGCATTTCTTCACAAACACATAAGGATGTTTATTTTTTGATTCCACAGCATGCTGTGTGCCTTTGGAACTCTTTTCCCCACAGAGCATTTGTGGCAGAGATATTGAATATCTTTGAGGCATAGACAGCAAGGTTTACAAATGACAATGTCAGGGATTTTCTGACGGTGTGGCTCCCTGTTGGAAGGGACTGGACCTCTTCTGTAACAGCCGTCCAGAAGTATCTCAGATCCCCTGTTGTCAAATATTAGTATCATTGCCCATTACCTGCCAGGCTCGGGCTAAACCGTACAGGGCATTTCCAAACTGAGAGCTCAACTGTGTGACCATTGGTCTTTTTTAAATGGCACCATTGTCAAGGACCAATGAATAATCAGGGGCATCTGGACGATGGTGAGTATCTTCAGCCAAGATGCTGGGACAATCGGTCTGCGCAGGAGGAGTATCGGCAAACTGAGAGAGGCAGTAGAGGGGTATGATTTGAGTTTGACAAGATAGCACCAGGAAACTATTTTGGCCTCTTGAAAACGATCCCTCTGTCACACTGAATGAAAATGCCACTAAGATAAATTATTGTTGGATTCAGGCCAATGAGTCCAAGTCTTTCCTGACAAACACATAAGGATGTTTATTTTTGATTCCACAGCGTGTTGTGTGTCTTTGGAACTCTTTTCCCCACAGAGCATTTGTGGCAGAGATATTGAATATCTTTGAGGCATAGACAGCAAGGTTTACAAATGACAATGTCAGGGATTTTCTGACGGTGTGGCTCCCTGTTGGAAGGGACTGGACCTCTTCTATATCAGCCGTCCAGAAGTATCTCAGATCCCCTGTTGTCAAATATTAGTATAATTGCCCATTACCTGCCATGCTCGGGCTAAACCGTACAGGGCATTTCCAAACTGAGAGCTCAACCGTGTGACCATTGGTCTTTTGTAAATGGCACCAGTGTCAGGGACCAATGAATATTCAGGGGCATCCAGATGATGGTGAGTGATTTGCTCACTCACAGATACAAAGCTTCAGAAAAAAATGCTCATTCAGAACTCTCCATTATCTGAACTCAGACCAATATCCCATTTACCCAACATTCCTCGAAATACTGATCCGTGTTGCAGGATACTATCGAAATGTCCTCATTGCTGCATTCTGTGTACACATCCTTCCATGACACTGTTTCTAAGTTTCTCCCTCTCTGTCTAAAACCCATACAATTCCCATTTACAGTCATATATTCCTACATCAGGGTATACAGGCCCTTCGGCCCAACGTGGTCCATGCTGACCAAAATGTCCATCCACACTCACGCCATATCCCTGCTCTTGGTCCATCGCCTTCTAAATCTTTCTGATCCATGCAGTTGTCCAAATGTCTTTTAACTGTTTTTGATGTGGCTGCATCAACCATGTCTGCTGGCAGCTCATTCCATATGTGTACGACCCTCTGTGTAAAAAAATTTCCCCTCAGGTTCCCTTGTATGATTTCGCCTCTAATCTTAGACTGATGCACTCTAGTCTTCGATTCCCTAATCTTGCAAAAACAAAATCTGAATGCATTCACCCTCTTCATGCCTCTTATGATTTTATAAGATCTATATTCTGTAAGGTACCCGCTTCAACACCCCCAGAGTTTCCTCTGCTCTAAACAAAAAAGGTCCTAGGCGCTCTAACCTCTCTAGATATCTCAGACCATTGTGTCCAGTCAACAATCTTGCAACTTTCTTGTGCACTCTTTCCTGTTTAATAATGTCTTTACAAGAGCAAGGTGAACAAAACTTAACACAGTATTCCAACTGCAGCCTCACCAACATCCTGTAGAACTTCAACATTCGATACTCAATGCCCCGATTAAGGCCACTGTACCAAAAGTTTTCTTCACTGCCCTTCTACATGTGACTACACTTTCAGAGAACCGTGCACCAGATTTCCAATGTTACTCGGTTCCACTACAATACTTAAGACCTTACCATTCACCACGAATCAACGAACTTGATTTAACTTCCATAATGCAAGACATTGCACTTACCTTTAATAAACTTCCTTTGCTATTTCTCGGCCCACTTCTCAGTTGATGAAGATCCTACTTCAATTTCTGATATCCATCCTCATTCTCCACGATTCCACCTATTTTAATACCATTTGCAAACATACTGATCATGCCTTTTAAACTCTAATTCAATCCATTGATACGCTTTACAAACAGCAATGGACTCAGTACCGATCTTTGAAGTATTCCATTAGTCATAGGCGTCCAGTCCGACAAGCATCCTTCCACTATTATCTTCTACTTCCTAACATCAAGCCAATTATATATCCAAATTACCAGTTCTCCCGCTTTACATGCGATCTAACATCCCAGAGCTCCCTACAATGTGGAATGTTATCAAAGGCCTTACTCAAGTCCATATAAACTACGTATACAATCCTGCCTTCTTCAATATTCCTGATCACTTCATCAAAGAGTTCCAACAAATTTGTGAGTTATGATCTCGCATGCAAAAATGAAATCAGGGTGACTGCACCTAATTAACCCCTCGCTTTTCAAATGCATGTAAGTCTTACCTCTCAGAATCTTCACAAGTGGTTTAACTATCATAAATATTAAGCTTAGTGGTCTTCCTTTCCAAGTTTTTTTTCTTTGCACCCCTTCTTGAATAACAAAACAGCATTCGCTACCCTCCAGTCTTCCAGGAACTGGCCAATCATGTTGCAAAAATATCAGCCAGAGCCCCTGCAATTTTTTCTCTAGCATCTTTCACTGTTCTTGAATATATCGAGTCAAGATAAAGAGATTTATCTGCCCTCATACATTTTACTGCGCCCAATACATTGACTGCATTATGGGCTGTACCCAAGCGATCGCCTCCAACCTTCTCAAGTCCTGAGGTCTTCACGCCTTTCTCCACAGTAAACACAGAGGAGAAATATCGATTGATGACCTCGCTGATCTCCTGTAGATCCACATATACATGTCCAATTTCGTCCTTGAGGAGTCCTGCTCTCACACGAGTTATCCTTGTTACTTTAAAATCCTTAAAAACCTCTTTAGATTCACCTTAATCTTCTCAGCCAAGGTTATCTCTTACACATTTTCGCGCTTTTGATTACCTTATTCAGTAAACTCCTGTATTCCCTGTATTCCTCCAGGTCATCCCTTTATCCCAGCTGCCTGTACATGAGCACCGACTCGTTTTTTTTTGGTCAAAGCCTCAATATTTCTTGTCATCCAGAGTTTCTTAGTCCTGCCAACTTTACCCTTCAGCCTCACTAGAAAATAGAGACCCTGAAAACCAGCTATCACGTTTAAAAGTATCCCACTTGCCAGAGGGCCCTTTGGCTGCAAGCAAACCACTCCAAATAACCCTTGCAAGCTCCTGTCTTTATCCATCAAATTTAGTGTTGCCTTAATTTCGGACTTGAATCTGTGGACCAGTTTTGCCCCGCTCCATAACTACATTTGAACTAATGGAACTAACGTCACTGGTCACAAAGTTCTCCTCCACCGTCACCTCTGTCACCTATCCTGCCCCAGTTCCACCCCATCTCAACCCGTAAAGTTCCAGCATCCCAATGTATTTTATGAATATTAAAATCCCTTACTATGACAACCCTATAGCTCCTGCAAGTCTCCCCAGTCTCCCTGTATATCTGTTCCTCTAATTCCCGTTGATTATTTGGGGGCCTATAGTACAACCCTTTTAACATCACCATCCCATTTTGCACTTCTTAGCACCACCCACAAAGCTTCACTGCATGATATCCCAACTACTTAATCTCTGAATAATGCTATGGTATTCGGCTCAACCAGTCATGTTGATAGTGAAACTGCTTCCATTCTTATATCTTATAGATATAAGATATTAACAACAAATGGATTTTAATAATTAAATTCGTTAATTTGAGAATAATGAGATATCACATTTTTTGTGAACATTTTATTGAAAAACTTCCTATCTACTTAACTGAAACTAAACTACAAACATATTGAATAAATACTGTCTTAAATTACATTCACGTTGCTGAAATTAAATAATGTCTTATTCCTTCATTTGGCCTTACTCATCACACCTCCACTGAGGCTCCCATCCCTGGGATTACCCCCCACAGTACCCATATGCTTTTTCTTCCAGTCTCCTTCTTCCGGGGTCCCACAGGCGCCCATAAAGATTCCCACGGCTACATCACTGACCCGAATAATATTGCCAATAAGTCAGTTTTAATATAAATTAATAAGGGCCGCCATGTCCTATAAAACTGTTTCGTTTTGTGTGTGTGTGTGTGGGGGGGGGGGGGGGGGGAAGATATCTCATCTTGATATTAGACTGAGTAATGTGCAGAAATGAAGAGTAATATTTTAGTGAAAAGTAATTGGAGTTCTCTGATGGGCAAAAATCATATATTTACAAAGAATTTTGCAAGGGATGTTGTTGGTCCTTTTGTGTTTGCATTTGCCAAATAAAACAAGCAGGTTTTAATATTGTAGCATTAACAATAAAAAATAATGAATGAAATGAAAAAAAGACATTGCATTTGTTAAAAGTCGAACTAAAAGTGCTGTGTAATTATTTTAATTGATAATTATTTCCAGAATCCTGATAGATAAATTGACTTAATATTTCGAAAGCAGTTTGGTTTTGTTTTTGTTCAAAAATGCAGGCAATGCAAGCCCTGTAGTTTTCTTGAAGAGTCATTGCAATTATATTAATGTGATTTTTATCATGTGAAATGTTTCGACATTTATTTCAGAATTACGACGAAAATAATTAGGCCCTGAAAGTGTCTATTATTGTGAACAAAAGATAGAATCAATGACATTTGGTACAGAAATGAATTCTCATAATTGTGTGATTATTGATCATTGGAAGGTAAAGGAAAATTGTCAATATTTCCAGGTAATGTTTTTCTTTATAATGAAAGGAAAATAAAAATTATTTTGGAGGGCACATGATTTGAAAAATAATCACGTAATGTGACATTTGAGCTGAAGGCTAGTTCCCGTTTCCCCCATTGTAGTCCTTTCAATAATTTAAAACTTAATGTTTGTTGAACTAAAGAGCAAATGGATGTACTTCCATTGCTTTCTTGTACACCAAAAAAGGAAAATGTAAAGCAATTTTAACATGACAATGACATCGCTCTGAATGTCATCATTTCACACACAATAAATATTTATATTGAAATGAAATGTCATCATAGCTGTAGGAGTGTTTTCCCCTGACAGGGAATGAAGACTCAGGAGGTAGGCAGACTTCAGGCAAGTGGAAGATGTTTTCTCATGTTGCAACCAGTTGATGCAGGTATCATCCCCCGACGTCGACCTGCGAAGGGACATCCATGACACACTGTAACAAGTACAGTTAAAAGTTGCTGTGGTTCTGTTCGCCGAGCTGGAAGTTTTTGTTGCAAACGTTTCATCCCCTGGCTAGGCGACATCATCAGTGCTTGGGAGCCTCCTGCGTAGCGCTTCTTTGATGTTTCCTCCGGCTTCTAAATCACACCTTCAACAATATGCTTGAGACTTTCAGAGACTATCTTAATCCTAGTACCGGGAAATCAATAAACTGTCCTAACTTTTCGCTCACTGCCACAGAATCTCCTGTTTATGCCCTGACACGAGAGACCCCTGTCACAATAATTATACAAAATCTTCTCACACGCGGCTTAATGTAAGAATTTTTCCAACAGTCCAATAACCGATGGCTCTTCCATTTTCCTCAGCGAGACTAACCCCTTCATCAGTTCCAAAAGCTGGACATCTGTTTGATAGAGGAATAGCCACCGGAGATTGTTGAACTACCTCCTTACCTGTCCTGACAGTCACCCATCTATCTGACTGATTTTGCTGCATAACAACTTCCAGCTTTCTACCTTATATATATGGCCTTAATATTATTATGCCTATAAACAGAATTTTTCATGACATTAAAATAGAAAATACATCCGTAACTTATCAAACATAAAAAAAATAAATAAAATCAAACATTTGGTAAACTAACTCAACAAAAATATTCCTCTTCAATAAATTTCTCGAAGAAAAAGATCTTCTCCAGAGCTGAACGCGTGTAGGACTCTCCAGAATAAAGGCACATCTTCCTATTTAAAAATTGAAACAAAAAAATACTTTTGCATTGAAAACTAAGAAGAAGACTTTTGAAACATACGTAGACTTTTCTAGTTTGTTTTGTAGATCCCCCCCTTTGAAAAGCTCATTAAAACAATGTTCGCTCGAAAAAAAATATTTTGCTTGTTTTTTTCGTTTGGTTTTGAACTTTAATAAAACAAAATGGAAAAATAATCTTATATTAATAAACTATATGAACTACATTAAATTGAATTAAAAACTATAATTAATCTTTAACTATGTTTGCAATCCCACGAGCGGCTGTAAGATCCATACTTCTCTAAAAACAGGTATTAAACCTTTTTTTTACAATTTAAAGAAGAGTGCGCATATGTTCTAATAATTTGTTTCAAATGCAAGGTAGACTTGGCGATATGATTTGATCTCCTACCATGTGTATATGTGCAGCATTTAATTGAATCTTTTTTCCTCATCTCTCCAGCTCTTTCAAGCAATCATATGAGCCTGTGTCCATCCTGCAGATGAAAAATTCCTTCAGTTCTGAGTATTGCAGGGAATGTTACAAAGAACATTATCCAGGTCCACGTAAAATACAAATGTTGCAGACGAAGTAAGCCCAACCTAGTCCAATATTAAGCACATGCAAGCATTATGAATAAAACATACAGAGAAGAATAGTATAAAAGGAGAATTCAGCTACATGTCCAAAATACAATCTGTGGCTTTCTCATAAAAAGACCTCAACTGCATCACGCTGTAAATTCACCAAAATAGGAAGAAGAAGAGACTGGAATTCTTAATTCTTCTCCTTTGAACAACATCTGAAGAACAGGAGAAATAAGACAAGTCTTATCAGTGAACTTCATAAGTGATGACGATGAGAATGTGAGGGATGGATTTTGGGGGGAATGATAAATAATGTTTTGGATGACACAAAGGTTAGGTGGGTGGTTCACAGTGAGGAGGAACATGTTAATTTAAAGATGATATAAATGGTTTGTTCAGGTGGCTAGATCAATGGATGATGAGATTTGACTGATAAATGTGAGGTGATACATTTCCGAATTAACAAGACAAGAGAGAGTACTCAAACTGTGATGAGGGGTTAGATGTTTTTGAAGCAGAGGAGGTGGCGAGGGATTCCTGATTGAGGCATTTAAGAGCATAAGGTTTATGGACAGTTTGAAGAGAGAGCAGCTCTTCCCCTTACTCGAGTGCTCAATACGAAGGAGACATAATTTTGAAGTGAAAGTGATCTCACCATTAATCTGTAAAGCTTAATTGCAGATTTATGTTGAATTTATATTCCAGCATTTGCAGTGGCGGCATTTGAATCTGAGTTCCTGGAATATTAACTTCACCGCTGAATCAGCAGTTGGCGATAATACCGCCAGGCCATCACTTTCATCTTATCATAGTCTACTATGTTAAGCTATGAATGACGTTTTCTCTTTTTTTACAATTCCTCTTCCACTCAGGAATAAACTTCAATTGATGTGTTTTTACTGTCTTCCTCAGTATTTGCCATTGTTCTTCAAATGTTCTGCCCTTCAATGTTATTTTTTCGAGGCCACTCAGGCCAATCCTTGCACATACTTATCACTGCTGGAAATGTGTTGCTGGAAAAGCGCAGCAGGTCAGGCAACATCCAGGGAACAGGAGAATCGACATTTCGGGCATAAGCCCTTCTTCAGGAATGAGGAAAGTTTGTCCAGCAGGCTAAGATAAAAGGTAGGGAGGAGGGACTTGGGGGAGGGGCGTCAGAAATGTGATAGGTGGAAAGAGGTCAGAGGAGATGACCTGGGGGGTGCAGTGAGAGAGGGACTCACTGAAATCTTTGTAGAGGGAGGAAGAGAGTTTCTTTAAGGAAGGCATCCTTGTAAGAGGATTCGCAGTAGGTTGAAATCTTTGAGGAAAAAGTGAGGTCTGCAGATGCTGGAGATTAGAGCTGGAAATGTGTTGCTGGAAAAGCGCAGCAGGTCAGGCAGCATCCAGGGAACAGGAGAATCGACGTTTCAGGCATAAGCCCTTCTTCAGGAATGAGGAAAGTTTGTCCAGCAGACTAAGATAAAAGGTAGGGAGGAGGGACTTGGGGGAGGGGCGTCGGAAATGTGATAGGTGGAAAGAGGTCAGAGGAGATGGCCTGGGGGTGCAGTGAGAGAGGGACTCACTGAAATCTTTGTAGAGGGAGGAAGAGAGCTTCTTCAAGGAAGGCATCCTTGTAAGAGGATTCGCAGTAGGTTGAAATCTTTGAGGAAAAAGTGAGGAAAAAGTAATTATCACTGCCTAATACTAAAACCCTTGTATGCTTGAATCTGAATGCGAAACTCCAGCATGTTACAGTCACTGTTTCTAGAGGATCCTCTACTATAAGATGATTTATCACTCCTTCCTCATTATTTACACCAAATCTACAAGCCAGTTTGCTGGTTTGTTGTTCTAAGAAATAATCCCTCATACATTCTGCGCATCGTTATTTGAGGCTACCCTTGCCAAATTGATTAATTAAGCATACACAGATTGTTCACTCTTGTGCCCTTCTCACAAACCATTGTTATTCCCTGGTTTTTGAAAGTATGTTTGGAGGATGGGTGTATTGTGGCATGAAATTATTGCTTGAAGCAGGTTTGTTTCCATGTGCTTTATTTGGATTCAAACCGATTTGTTATTTTGGTCCCTCGTGCTAATGTCATTTTTAATGCAGCCTTGCCATCATTCTTAATCAATGCAGCAACTGAACCTGCTGTACGTTCTTGTCTGAGTAATGAGTACCCTTGGACATTTCACTTCCCAAAACTGACCTTCCTGTAACCACCTTTCTGAAAGCCCCACCAGGCCGTATCATTTTAACTCTGTTTGTGCTGTCATTTTTTTCCAAATATTCCATGCATTTAGGTACAAGGTATTTACATAAGTTCTATTGGATTGGTTTATCTCCTTTAATACTTTGGCCGCACTCCACACACTCCATTCTTAATTTTTGATCTCCGATAATACTGAACCTATCATTTCCACTCACATTTTTAAAAATTGCTATGATTATTTTCCTCAGCATAGTCAATAGACTGGCCCTGCCTGTCTATTCTATTAAACTCTAATTTCAGCTCATTTGCTGTCCCGTTGCTCTGGTTTTCAGTATCCTGCATTATTCATTTAACTCCACCCAAGATGCATCATCAAACCTCCCTGCCAGGATGTTGGTGTCCCTCCAGTTAAAATGTACCCTGTCCTTTTTTTACAGGTCCCACCTGCCCTGGCCAAAATCCCAACGATTCATAAATCTGAAACCTTCTTCCTGAACCAGTTCTTCAACCACATATTAAAGTTTTCTCTCTTCATCTTCCTTATCCCACTTCCACCTAGCACGAGGAGTAACCCAAGATTACAACCCTGGATATCCTGCATTTCCACTGTGGCCAATCTCCCTGCACTTTCCTTGCAGGATCTTGTCACATTTCTTGCCAATGTTATTGATACCAATGTGTATCATTGACTGTAAACCCTTCCCTTCAGTATGCCCTGAGCATTCTCGGAGACATCCCTGATCCTTGCACCAAAGACACTTTTTATGAAGAATGCATAGAATCGTGGAATCCCTATATTGTGGAAATAGGCCATTTGGCCTAACATGCCCACACTGACCCTCCAATGAGTAACCCACCCAGACCCATTAGCCTATTCTCATACTCTACATTTACCCCTGACTAATACACCTAACCTACACATCCCTGACCACTATGAGCGTAGTAACCTGGCCAGAGCCAGTCTCCTACCATATATTGATTCTGCTTTCGCACCACAGATACTGCCAGTACTTCTGAACATTGCCAGCAACTTCTGGTTTTGTCACCAATGATGATCACATCGTGATCAAAATGTATCCAACTCAGATCTGAAAAAAAAAAACCCTGACTTTATTTTCTTACTAAAAATCCAAATATTTGGTCATTCAAGAATCACAGCAAATATCCATTAAGTTATTTTTGGTTGGTCCATGATTGTCATTTGTTCACTTTGCCAATCCATGAATAAAAGACATGTTTGCATGTGTTGTGCATTATCTTTTGGGAGGAGTTAGAGCGAGGTGGGGGGGTGGAGGGGCTGGGACGAGGGGGTTGCTGGGAAGGATAATTTCCCACTAAAAACAGACTTACCTCGAGCATCAGGCCTCCATTTGCAGCAGCGGTGAGAGCGAGGAACGGAGTGGGAGAGGACCAGTTGTGCGCTGGCAGGGTAAGTGATCTGACATATTTGGACAGCGTTTGAACGAGAGACACTACACGTGTAATGTCTCCCACCCCGAACTCCTCATCAAACCAAAGCAAAAGAACCCTGTACTGTGTTGATAAGGTGCTTCTCTTCCTTTTTTTTAATCCTGTGATTGGTTAAAGAAAACCCTTTCTTTTTCCATATATCTAATTTAAGACCAAGTTAAGCTTTAGAGTAAAAGTGACAGGAAATCTCAGAGCCATGTTATGCTCCACTTGCTCAATGTGGGAGGTCAGGGACAAAGCTGCTGTCCCTGTTCTCGTGCAGGACGTGTGTCCATATCCCTGCACTCTCCTTGCAGGATCTTGTCACGTTTCCTGCCAATGTCATTGGTACCAATGTGTACCACAGCCGCTGGCTGTTCAGCCTCCCCTTCAGTATGCCCTGAGCATGCTCGAAGGCATCCCTGATCCTCGCACCAAAGACACTGCTTCTGAAGAACGCATAGACGGGATGATGGCTCTGGAGCGGCGGATGGACTCACCTTGGAGCACACACAATGCGGAGGAGGTTTTAGATAGCACATTCAGTGAACTGATCACATCACAGATTAGGATTGCTGAAGGAGAAAGGGAATTGGTGACCAAAAGGCAGAGAAAGAGCAGGAAGGCACTGCAGGTGTCCCCTGCGGTCACCTCCCTCCTTAGCAGGTGCACTGTTTTGGATCCTGTTTGGAGAGATGGCTCACCAGGAGAAGACAGCAGTAGCCAGGTGAAAAGCACCGTGGTTGGCTGTGCGGTTCAGAAGGGCGGGAAAAATACTGGAAGGGCTAAGTTCTCGGGAATTCAATTGTAAAAGGAGTAGATAAGCATTTTTCTGTTCGAAGTCAAGACTCCAGAATGGTATGTTGCCTTCCAGGTGCAAGGGACAGTAATGCCTCGGATCGACTGCAGAACATTCTGAAGGGGAAGGATGAATATGCAATTTTCATGGTGCATGTAGGCACCAGTGATAAAGGTTTAAAAATCAGGATGAGCTCCTACAAACAGAATTTAGGGAGTTAGGAGTCAAATTAAGAAGTAGGACCTCAGAGGTTGTAATCTCAGGATTGCTACTAATGCCACGTGCTAGTCAGAGTAGAAATGAAAGAATAGAATTGCTTGAGAGATGGTGCAGGAGGAAGGAGTTCTGATTTTTGGGACATTGGGACTGGTTATCTGGGAGGTGGGACTGTTACAAATTGGACAGCCTACACCGGAGCTGGAATGGAAACAATGTCCTTCGGGGAACTCTTGCTAATGCTGCTTCGGAGGGTTTAAACTAATGTTGTAGAGGGATGGGAACCAAATGAGGAGGTTAGTCGACATTAAGGAAACAGCAACTGCAGCCTGTAAGGAAATAGATAATGAAGTCAGCGTGAGTAAGGGGAAGAGTCGGCAGGGAGTAGATGATGAACACACAGGGACAGGTTATCTGAGGTGCATTTGTTTTAATACAAGAAGTGTAATATGTGCAGATAAACAAAGGGCTTGGATTAGTACCTTGGAGTTGATATTATTGCTATTACTGATACTTGGTTGATTAGAGTTTAAAGAGAGGTTGATTAGAGTTGAGGTCAGATATGTTTCTGTGGAAATGAGGAGTAGGAATGGCAAGATTAGGGAACCATAGATGACAGGTGAAACTGTGAGACTAGCTTAGTGGTAAAAGGAAGTGTACATAAGGTCTGGACGACTGAAGACAGACAAAGCTTGGGAAGAAAATCGCGAATTTAGGACCAATCTGAAACAAGGAATTAAGAGGGCTAAAAGGGGTCATGAGATATATTTAGCAAACATGATTATGGAAAATCCCAAAGACTTTAATTCATATATAAGGAGCAAGAGGGTAACTAGAGGAAGGGTTGGACCATTCAAGGACAAAGGAGGAAAGTTATGCGTGGAGTCAGGGAAAATGGGTGAGATTATTAATGAGCACTTTGTATCGGTATTCACCAAGAAGAAATGTTGAGATTAGGTATGGATGCTTGATTCCTCTAGGTCAACTTGAAATAAGGAGTGAGGTAGTGTTGGTTATGCTAAAAGGCATTCAGGTGGCCAAGTTCCCAGGTCCGGATGGGATCTTGGATGAGAGAGGAAACAGGTGGGACCATAGCAGATATCTTTGCAGCATCTTTGAACACGGGTGAAATCCCGGAAAATTGCTAATGGTGTTCCCTTGTTTAAGAATGGCGACCCTGACGTTAGTGGCAGGGAAGCTGCTGGAGAACATACTGAGGGATAGGATGTATTTCCAGTTGGAAGAAAGTGTGCTTATCAGTGATAGGCAACATAGTTTTGTGCAGGGAATGTCATGTCTTGTCAACTTAACAGAATTCTTTGAGGAAGTGACAAAGTTGCTTGTTGAGTGACGGTTATTGGGTGTCATATACATGGACTTTAGTAAGGCGTTTCATCGGGTTCCCCATGCTACGCTGATTGAGAAAGTGAAGTCGCATAGGGTCCAGGCTGTACTAGTTAGCTGGATAGAGAAGTGGCTGGGCCACAGCTCACGGAGATTAATAGTTGAACGGAGTTTCTGAAAATGGAGACCTGTGACCAGTGCTGTTCAACAGGGATCCGTGCTGGGACCACTGTTGTTTTCGACATACAGAAGTGATCTGGACGAACGTATGGATGGCCTCATTAGCAAGTTTGCAGATGACACGAAGATTGGGGGAGTAGCAGATAGTGAAGGGGATTGTAAGAGAATAATGAACAATATAGATGGATTGTAGAGTTGGCAGAGAAATGGGAGATGAAATTCAATCCGGGCCAATGTGAGGTGATGCAATTTGGAAGAGCTAATTCAGGAGCGAAATATACAGAACATTGAAAAGTGCTGGGATAAATTGATGTTCAGTGATTTCTGGGTGTTCAGGTCCATTGTATCCTGAAGATGGAACAATGTGGTCAAGCGGGCATATCGCATACTTTCCTTCATTCAATGGTGTATTGAGTACAAGCGTTGGCAGGTCATGTTACAGTTGTATAAGACGTTTTGTTCCCCACATTTGGAATACTCCCAACAGACCTGGTTGCCACATTACAAAAAGGATATAGATGCTATGGAGAGGGTGCAGAAGAGGTTCACCAGGTATGGTGGGTGCTCGCAATGAAGAAATGTTGAGTACATCAGCGTTATTGTCATTAGATAGATGGAGGTCGAGCGGGGAACCTGATTGAGCTGTACAAAATTACAAGAGATATAGTTAGGATGGAGAGCAAGACTTGTTTTCCCCAGAGTGGGGACTCAACTACTAGGGCTCACGAGTTCAAATCAAGAGGGGAAAAGTCTAGGGTATATATGCGTGGAAATGTCTTTGTGCAGAGGGTGATGGGTGTCTGGAACACGTTGCCAGCAGAGATGGTAGAGGCAGTCACGATAGCATCATTTAAGATGTATCTAGACAGATATATGAATGGACAGGGAGCAAAGGGATACAGACTCTTAGAAAATATGTGCCAGGTTTAGGTAGAGGATCTGGATCGGTGCAGGCTTGGAGGGCCGAAGCGCCTGTTCTTGTGCAGTAATTTTGTTTGTTCTTTGATATCAGACAGCTTGGAGCCTTTGTACATTTTCTCAATCATATGCGAATTTCTCATTCTTTCATTTCACTCGAATTTCAAAGGATCGTGCATAACACATACATATGCAGGTACACACCCAAAGAGGCAAACACAAATACACATGCATACAAACATAACCACAAAGACCCATACACACACACACACAATGCATTACTTTGTCGAAGAATATCAATAACATTATCAATAATTAGAATCTTAACTGGAATTCAGTATAAAGGAACGATGAGAGAAATTGTCTTATTCTATTTGAAAAGACCATTATCTGAAGTTACTAAGGTAAACATCATACAACACCAGATTATATTCCAACAGGTTTATCTGGAAGCACTAGCTTTCAATGTGCTGCTCCTTCATCAGGTGTTTGTGGAGTGTAAGACCGTAAGACACAAAATTTAGAGCAAAATATTAGAGTGCCATGCAACTGAAATAGTATATTGAACAAACCTGGATTTTTACGTCTTTCATCTTTTCGAATGGGTTGCAGTTTTCGGTTCATTAATATGTAAATCCCAGAACTTCATTTAAGTCACCTTCTCAGGATAACTTAAGGTTTTACAACAAAAGGTGACATCTCAGCTCAGACAATGCATTAAAGATGTGAAGTCAGAGTCTGTCTGTGTCCCAGTCTTGAGGTAGACTTGTTTTATTTCCAGAGTGGAATTAACAAAATATTTACTGCCTGCTTCGACCGCCTGCAGTGTGTGCATTTTTGAGCAAAACAGAATGTATCGGCAAATATATGTCTGCAAATATAATGATATGAAACTGATGTTATGGTTAATATAGCTTCTAAATTTTCCAATGCCTCCTGGCACTATACTGTCCAACGAAATTCCATGTTCTTCTTCAGTAAATCTGTCAGTCGTGCCCCCATGCTGCTGAAATTTGGAACAAACTTCCTGTCGAATCTGCTCAGTCCCAAAAGTCGAAGCACCTATTTCTCCATGCTCAAGGAAATTCCTCCATTGCTTTCATCCACGCGTTCCTTCCATGTTCGATGTTATGTCCCAAGAATGTCACAAATTGTGGGATTTTTAAAGTTTATTTCCAGCTTTGTTTTTAGGAATCACTCAAAGCATTTTGCCAACTGTCACATGTGATCTTTCCATGAATGGCTAAAGATCACAATCATCAGGTCATTTCTTAATCTGGCCTCAAGTTTGTTCATGAGTCTTTGGAATGTGGTTGGTGTGCTCCTCGTTCCAAAGGGTATCATTTTGAATTGATATAGTCCATTTGGGTTAACAAATGCAGAAACTTCTTTCGCTTTCTCTGTTAAAGATGCCTGTTTGTAACAATGCAGAAAATCAACTTTGTGATGCAACTGGCTTTTCCAACTTTCTCTGTACAGTCCTCCAAACTCAGTATTGGCTATGAGAGCGATTTTGTACGTCGTTGACCTTCCAATGGTCCAAAGAAAATTGTTGAGTTCCATCAGCTATGGGAACCAACAAGATCAGCGAACTCCACTCCACTCTACCTCGGTTCGATGCTGTCTTCATTGAGTATCACATTCACTTCCTTCTGGACCTTTTCGAGCTTTGTCAGGATTAAGCCCGTAAATGTATTGTTTTATTGGAACAGCATTCCCTACTTCCACCTCATGCACACTGGTATTAGTCCTCCTATTTTATTCCTGCATATGTCCTCATAATGCTGCAACAAACCTTTCGACTGTGTTCTTTGCTCCTGATACAAATAGCTAATTCTTTCACCTCATACTTTAAGGACTTCCTCATTATTTAACGCACTTTGAGGCACATCAAACTCCATTACATCTGGATCTGATCTGTCACTCGGCAGAGCAATAAATAACACCTGCTTCGCCAATTCCCTGTCGCTATTATAGTAAGGTTTCAACATATTCACATGGCATGCCCAATACAGCTTCTTTTCTGTCCCGCATCTTTATCAGAGAGCTTGCCTGGCTCAACTTTTTCTCAATTTGATAGGGACCACTAAACCTGCCTTTGAAGGTAAGTCCTACTACTGGAAACAATACTAATACATCATCTTCTTGGGAAAACGTCTGAATTTTATAGTTTCTATCTGCCAACTGCTTCATTCTACGCTTTGCCCTATTCAGGTGTTGTTTAGTTAACTCACCTTCCCGATTTAATTGTTCCATCACCACTGCTACACAATCCAGCTGTGAGATCTGTGACTTCGATCCTATCAATTTTTTTAGTTTCAAGGGCCCTCTCACTTCCTGTCCAAATATTAACTCAAAGTGAGCAAACTGAGTAGATTCATTTGGGGCATCTTTCATGGCAATCCATACAAGTTCGATACCTTGATCCAATCATTTAGTGTATCCTGAATGTATATTGCCTTCAGGGTCAATGCCACCTTTGCAAGGCTCCCTGGGATTTTGGATGGTACGGACTTGGTTTAAAGTGTTGTAGATTAGAGTGCTTCTGGAAAAGCACAGCAGTTCATGCAGCATCCGAGGAGCAGGAAAATCGACGTTTCGGGCATAAGCTCTTCATCAGGATTCCTGATGAATCGAGAATCTGGTTTCCAGCATCTGCAGTCCTTGTTTTTATGTAGTCTAAAGTGTTGTATGCTATCCAAGACTTCCTTAAAAGTCTCAGCAGTATAATGGGACCGTTGACCTGATTGAATCTCTCCAAGTAGCCCATAACGGGTAAAGAAAGCTACCAACTCCTGACCATCCTTTTTGTCTTATTACTCCGTCATGGACTAGCCTCCGAAATCTAGTAGACGTATGCATTATGGTTAGCAAGTGCTGATCCCCAAATTACTGTTAGGGAGGCGACCTCCACAATCAATCATAACCAGTGTGAAAGATTCTTCAAATGCGGGAATTGGCAACAAAGCTACTGATTTTATTACTGCCTGTGGCATACTTACCATTCGGCATGTGTGGCAATATTCAACCACATTCTTGGGCATGCCAGGCCAAAGGAAGTGCTTTTGTACATTAGCCCGAGTCCAACTGAAACCTAGGCGACCTCATGTTCATGTAATTCATGTTCTACCCATAACATTTCCTATCTGTAGGCAACAGGCAACACAATCTGGTGCACCTCTGCCCATTTCTCCTCTGCACTAACCTGCTGGGGTCTCCACTTTTGTTTTAGGCTTCTATCCTTAAGATAATAACCCTCAAGAATATATTCTGATTCCTTTTCTGAGTTGGAGTCATAATATATATCTTCTCATTTTTCTGTTGCAAGTCTCTTAGCCTTTCTGGACGAAACGCTTCTGTCTGACCCATTGCCTGTTAAGGGTTTTCCTGTACCATTACATCATACAGGGTGTCAGCTAACTGAACCTCAACTTCTTCGTCTTTCCTTCTTGCTGTAATTTATGACAGTGCCTTCTTACTACAACACAGTCTGGAAAACTTCCATGGCATTCTTCTTGTAACTCCTTAGTTCCCTGATCTTCCGTTGGCTTCTCCACTACAAGGGGTGTCACTCCCGCCTTGGATCCTGCTAAATAATTATTCCCAAGAACAAATTGCATTCCTGAAACTGACATTCTGTCAATCACTCCTACAGTTACTTCCCCAGTCTTGATTTGGCTTTCCAACCTGATCTTACACAGGGGAACGCTAACCTTCTGCCTATCTATTCAACAGATTATTACCTTCTCGGGTAACATGTTGGAAAGCGTGAAAATACTTTCATCTCCTGCTATCTCAGACTGACCATATCCCATACCTCATGAAATAATAACTTATTTCCATTCTCTTCCTGATCTTCCTGAGTAAACTTTTCCCACAGAGATAAAGTCTTTACAGAGATCAGCAACTAACTCAATATCCCACCCCTGCCAAGGCTGTGCACTCTCCTGCAGCTCTTCGGCTTTTCTTTAGGTCTCCTTTACTACTTTCTCTAATACCATTGGATTAGCCACTTTTCTCACATCTTTTCCCACAATGTCATTCTTCCACGACCAGCACTGTGACTTTACGTGTCCCATCTTACCACCGTGGGAACACCTGAGGCCTTTCATTTTCTTGGAATTCTTTTTATCACCAATGGAGAACTATTCTAAGTGTGCTCAACTTCTTGTTTTATAGTTAAGGATCTCGCCTGCTTCCAATTGCTATACCTCACAGGGATGAAATTCGTGTCAGAAACTAAATTTCACGTCATGCATCAATGCACATTTCTCGGCCATCTCCGCTGCTCTTCTCATTTCTTGAAGTTTCTGTTCATCACATAAGTTCTCTGGAAATGCGTTTATGAACCCCTCCAGCAGAATAAACTCTCTTGACTTCATTTCCATTCTCTGAATTTGATTTTCCTGACTAATTTGCAACTACGGAAGTTCACTCTCTCTCTGCCTTTCTCTTTCTCCTTCATCTCTCTCTTTGCTCAGCTAAGAAACTTCTCTCCTTTTCTCTCTGTCTCTTTTCAGTCTTTTACTCCCTCTCTTCTCAGTCTCCTTTTCTCTCTCTCTCTTTTTCTTCTCTCTATCTTTTTGCACAGCTAATATCCTTCTCTTCCTTTCTTTTTCTTCTCATTCCGTTTTGCTCATATACAGTTTACGTTTTTCTAACTCTGCGCACTTCTGTTTCTCTGATATACCTCAGTGTTTGACCAAGTACATATCAATTTCCTTATGTCCCTGGTTAAAACCAATTCTAATCTGTTTGCCAATACTAAAAAAAATCCTTCCTCTGTCTTTCTAACCTTTCTTGGCAAATTTGGGAAGCATCTTCAAACCTCAGAACCTCTTTAGCAATGTTAATAGCCATTTCTCTCTCTTTTAATTTAACCGACCACATGTAATCAAAATGAAACAAATTATTTCACCTACGTTTTATTTAAAGATTTACGACACTAATCACCAAGTGATTAAATCTGCTGGGAGCTTTGGTACCCCAATTCTATTCAAACCCGTCCAAATCCCAGACGAGGCTTCAATCTGTTAAAATGCAGAGGTCGAGCCACTACTAAATAAAGCTAAACACATAGAAACGCTCGCCTCACCTTGTCATCTGTTCAAAGAGTTAGGGACTAAAAGGGAACACCTAATTGCCACTATTTAAAGAAAAGTAACAGGTTTCTTTCCGAACAAAACTATTAAGAAACTGAACATTGCTTCCCTTAACGGGAACCCTATTGACATGCTGTTCCAATAACACAATAAATATTACATTGAATTAATCACATGTCTACGCAGTCTCACCCTTCTCTGCAGTATTCAATGTCTTCCCCATTAATTCACTGCATCATCTTATTCCTTTTTACGAAGCGAAAGTGAGAACTGCAGATGCTGGAGGTTAGAGTCAAGAGTGTTGTGCTGATGAAGGGCTTTTGCCCAAAATGTTGATTCTGCTGCTTCTCGGATGCTACCTGACCTGTTGTGCTTTTCCAGCATCACACTCTCGACTTATTTCTTTTTACTGGATTGGTGGTGCTGGAAGAGCACAGCAGTTCAGGCAGCATCCGAGCAAAAGTAAAATCGACGTGTCGGGCAAAAGTCCCTCATCAAGAATACGGGCAGAGAGCCTGAAGGGTGGACAGATAAGTGATAGGAGGGTGGTGGTGGTGAGAAAGTAGCATATAGTACAATGGGTGAATGGGGGAGGGGATGAAGGTGATAGGTCAGGGGAAGGTTGAGTGGATAGGTGGATCACACACACGCATTCTCTCTCTCACACACCCATTCTCTCTCTCTCACGCGCACATGCATTCTCTCACACACACACACATTCCCAATTCCTCCACCTCCGCCGTATCTGCTCCCAGGAGGAGCAGTTCCACCATAGAACACACCAGATGGCCTCCTTATTTAGAGACCGCAATTTGCCTTCCCACGTGGTTAAAGATGGCCTCCAAAGCATCTCGTCTACATCTCGCACCTCCACCCTCAGACCCCACCCCTCTAAACGTAACAAGGACAGAACGCCCCAGGTGCTCAACTTCCACCCTACCAACCTTCGCATAAACCAAATCATCCGCCGACATTTCCGCCACCTCCAAACAAACCCCACCACCAGGGATATATTTCCCTCCCCACCCCTTTCCACCTTCCGCAAAGACCGTTCCCTCCGTGACTACCTGGTCAGGTCCACGTCCCCCTTCAACCCACCCTCCCAAGCTGGCACCTTCCCCTCCCACCGCACGAATTGCAAAACCTACGCCCACACCTCCTCCCTCAACTCTATCCAAGGCCCAAAAGGAGCCTTCCACATCCATCAAGGTGCACATCCATCACCTGCACATCCACCAATATCATTTATTGTCTCCATTGCTCCCAATGCGGTCTCATCTACATTGGGGAGACTGGACGCCTCCTAGCATAGCACTTTAGGGAACATCTCCGGGACACTCGCACCAATCAACCACATCACCCTGTGGCCCAACATTTCAACTCTCCCTATCACTCTGCCGAGCACATGGAGGTCCTGGGCCTCCTTCACCGCCGCTCCCTCACCACCAGACGACTGGAGGAAGAAAAGCCTCATCTTCCACCTCGGAACACTTCAACCCCAGGGCATCAATGTGGACTTCAACAGTTTCTTTATTTCCCCTTCCCCCAGTTCAGCACTGTCCCCATGACTTGTCCTACCTGACTATCTTCTTTTCCACCGATCCACTCCCCTCTCCCCCCGACCTATCACCTTCATTCCCTCCCCCACTCACCTATTGTACTCTATGCTACTTTCTCCCCACCCCCACCCTCCTCTCACTTATCTCTCCACCCTTCAGGCTCTCTGTCTGTATTCCTGATGAAGGGCTTTTGCCAGAAACGTCGGTTTTACTGCTCCTTGAATGCTACCTGAACTGCTGTGCTCTTCCAGCACCACTAATCCAGAATCTGGTTTCCAGCATCTGCAGTCTTTGTTTTTACCTTATTTCTTTTTACTCCGAATATGTTTTACAGCAAAATGTATCTTTTTGACAGACTTATTTCTGATTTCTTTGAGAGCAAGATTTTAGATAGGCAGTTAGCTCTTCGACTCTACAGCAGTTGCTCTCTTGTTCGGTGGCAGTTGTTCTAACCAATTTTCAAAATGCCCACTCTTTTTTATACCCGCAACATCGTTCCCTGTCACTGGTCTGATGTCATCAAAACAATAAATTCAAACTCGATTGGGTTTTAGTATCCCGGGCATAGCTTAAACTAATTGGTTAATTTTGAATTGTTGTCAAAACAGCAACCAAAATTCAAGTATCCACTTAACTGCCAATTGTTGCATGTATCCATTTTGTAACAGCTCATCTCCCAGCCCTTCCATTTGGGCAGCTGAGCCTGCAATTTGAGTTTACTTCAATATTCAGAAAACAATGTTCATTTTAAATTGGATATACGTGCTTTGGCTTCGTAACAAATATCATTTAATAACACAAATCATTAAAGAAGATTAATATTCGAAGTACATGTTGAATTATTGTCATTCTTAAATTATTTGGAATTAGCTAAAGCTCATACATTTCAGTGAGAAATTAAATTTGTTAATTATATTTTATTTCATAAGAACGCTAAATCTATTTGATTGTTGAATTGTTTGCTCACTGTGAATATGTAATGGTTTACTGACGTTGAATATTTAATTGTGATCGTACAAAAATGAGGAAAATATTCTCTGTTCAATCTAAAATAACATGTAGTTTTCTTTTATTTTTGTATCATAATGTGTTTTAATGAGTTTATATTTTAGTTCCAAACATATAGTAACAATGTAGTTGCTCTAAGAGATAATGCAAGAATTGTTATGTGAAATAGTCGGAATTCACATGTTATTGTTGCCCCCAGTTTGCAAAACACAGTAGATATTTATTATTGTTCATACCGGGAAACTCATCACTTGCAATCACGACCTACATAATAAATAGATTCCAAAAGATCTGAATTCAGGCATAGTGCTACTGGAACTCACAGCTGCCTGTAATACTGAGTGACACACTGGCCTGCTCCTCAACATGTCCAGAGACCTTACAACCTGGTTCAGGGCAGTTATTCAAACATATTTTCACAAGAAATCATTCGCAGCTCACCCTGGGCAGGTAAAAACTAACCAATAGCCTATCGCTGGTCTTAGTGTAGACACAAATGCTGTCCATATTCGGTACAATGACTGACCAATAAACAGGTCTTACAAATTCATCTTCAGTCTCAGCCTGCTCCAGGGAGCAGATGTATGGGCATGTCTCGCCAGAACACACCGCACAAGCCACTTGACAGCATCTGGCCTACCTCCTAGATTCCAGATATGTGCACCCTGCACCAGACCCAGGATGAAGAAATTCACAATTTGACTGTCTCCTGTAGCACACTGTGTCTCACAGTGAACATTCTAAAGCCATAAGCAGTATATGTCACCTTCACACTAATAAGTGTCAAAATAAAATTGAACTTCTGTGTAGATGGCCAGACATTTTGAGTGGGTTTCGATCGATATCAGTTCTGCAGACTGCATCTGATGGAAACAGCAGCAAATGCCAAGCCGAGAACCACATTAATAACTGAACTGTGGGGATTTTGTCTGATGTATGTCACCACACACACATTGGACTGACACTCAGTTGAATGTAACAATGGGCACCATATGTGCAAGTCTCGAACTAACACCCTTCCCCAGCTTCCTCACTTCACTCCCTCCCCCATTCACCAATTGATGAGAATCCACTACCTGGGAGAAACGGTCTGTGCTTCATCTCAGGTGGTCCGCTCTATAATGGCCTGTTCAACCCACTTACGGACTGCATTCCACTTCAGGGGTACATATGGTGCTGACTTCCTGAGACAGTATGATTCCTAATATCCTGGGGATCATGCAATGGAAAAAAGAGGAAGGCAGTAACCATTTTCTGTGAGGAACTCCACATCATGAGAGGCAGGTTTGATCTACCAGAGGGAGAGTGATTAATATTCACAAAGGGTCAGCACAAGCCGGTACCCTGCACACTCCAGCAGCACCGCTGGGAACACTTGCACTTATGGAGAGACTTAATCCACGCTGGCCATTACTGAGGTCTGCCCCCTGCACAGAGTGGGGAATTAATCACCAAAAAACTCATAGTATGTGGAGGTGATCGCTCAGTTCAGGAAAGTGGCATTTGATGCGTCAATTTTTAAAAATGATGATTCAACAAATATTGCTTCTTACAGTCTTAGATTTACAGTTTTGGTTCGTAGATTGGGAAGCTAGATAACAAACAGTGAATGGTTATAGAACTCCAAAGTACAGGCGAGGTACAGACTGTTCCTGGTGTTATATTCCAGGCTGGATGCCCTTTACCTTGGTGCTAGGATTATTACATGTCAGACAGATGTGATAAGGGACCAGATTGACACGTGAATTTGTGACTTTTTCGCCATCAGAGATGTGGTTGAAGGAGGTCAGGATTGGCAACTCTATATTCTATAGTATAGGAACTATAGGAAGGAGATGCTGTTGTTTTATTAATTAAGGAATCAATTACTGCTGTTAAGAGGGACAATATCTTGCAAGGGCCTTCAACTGAGGCTTCGAGGATTGCGATTAGAATAAAAAGATGACAGATAATCGCTAGGGTCCTACTAAAGATCGCCAGTTAGAAGAAGATACATGAGCCAATGTGTAACCAATTGCTGTACTGTATAAAAACAATAAGAGGGTAATTATATTTATACTTTTCAATATGCAACGTTTATTGGGGCAGTCACGTGCTTTTAAGAGGGGACAAATATTTTGAAATTTATTGTTGAGAGCTTCTTGTATCAGCATGTGGAAGATACAACAAGGGATGGCTTAGTTCTGGACCCAACCTAATCTAGTCCCACTAGCCAGCACCTGACCCATATCCCTACAAACCCTTCCTAATCATATATGCATCCAGATACCTTTTTAAATGGTGGAATTCTAATTCTGGGAAAAGCTGTAGTCGAACAGCGTGGAGAGGGGAGGCGTGTTTATGCTCAAAATGGATTTGATGAGAATATGGGCACAATATTTAACAATCTAAGATCCAATGAAGGAAAACGAGCCCACAGAACCTTCAACATCTGCAAATATTCAGATATGAATAACAAAGTAAATGGAAGCTTAAAGCAGCTATAAAGTGAGCAGATCAATGGAATCCCTATTAGAATGTAGGAAGTGTAACACTGAACTTAAGGAAATCAGTAGAAAATCAGAAATGGGGTGTGACGAAACATCAGCGGGTGTTCTATCGCTCTACCAGGGGAAGAGGATAACTCAGAAAAAAAGGGTGGTATTAGGGATCAAGGAGGCAGCCTGTGCGTGGATCCAGAGAATATGTTAAATACGTCCTTCCTATCTGTCTTCAGTTTAGAGAGTGACTTATTGGAATCGGGGAGAGTAGCAGAATAAAGAGTGGACACATCCCCAGATCTGGATGAGCTGTAACTTAACTGATATGGAAACAGAAGGAGGAAGTTACAGGCTCTGATCCTCTTTTCTTACTGTGCTTTTGCCACAGAGGATGTGCGATAGAACAGGATGCAATCAATTGTAGGTTCAACAAGGAGTGCTATAAATAAACGAGAGAATTAAAACCACCAAGTCTCATATCAGTGAGAGGGAAACAATTGTAGAATGTTCTGAAAGCTATTGAGCCTGGATCATTTAATCTCTTCAAGGGTGAGAGACATATTTTTAATCAATCAATAAATCAAAGGTTACGAGGAAAATGGAGTTGAGGATTATCAGAGCAAACATCATTGAACAGAAAGGCAGAGCATACTTGGCGAGCTGCTGGGCCTACTGTTGTTGCTATGCTTTATGGAATCCAGTCTACTCCTATCCCTGTGTTCGCAGGAACAACAACCTCTCTCTGAGACGCAGTTCAGAATGCAGCTGACTAATTCAAGGAGTTTATAAATACTATACCGATAGCCAGAAATACGCTTGAAGCAGGAAGCCAATCTTTATTTTATAACTTTCAATGAAATGTAGTCTCATTCTTAGAAACACTAGGCAACACAGATCTAGTTTGTCATGGCCCTCTTTGATAGAATGTTCCTTGGAAGAAGTAAAGTGAACCTTGCTTGCCATCTCTCTGTGGCAGTAATGTATTTTCTGAGATAAAGAATCAACATTGCAAATAGTCCTTCATGTACAATCTGGCCAAGCTCCTACTCAACTGAAGCAAGACGTCACTCCTCCTGTGCTGAAATCCTCTGACAATAAAGGTTCCCATTCCACTGATATTCCAAGTAGTTTGCTGCACCTGGATTTTAGACGTCGGCAACTTATAGACAAGGACAATGAGATTTTATTTAAAACTGTACTTTCCAACATTTTAAGATTTAAGAATTATACTGCGCATCAATTTCGCCAAAAAAGTAGATAACATTCTGTTTCCACATGATGATATTTGCAGTGATCTTGACCATGTGGACGCCGGTTCAATCTTCATAAATCTTTCCATGTTCCTCACTGCACGCATTCCCACACAAAAATTAAATTTAAGTCCTACACTCTATTTACTGTCTTTTCACTAATAATTAATTCATCGAGTGGGTATGTAATGCTAGAATTGTTAGGCTGCAGGAGGCCCAGTGTGCATTCACAGGCTCTTCAAATGCACATCATTACCTCCACCCATTATCCTGCCTTTCCTCTGTATCTTCCCTGACTAATCCTGAAAACAATCTACATATTTTATTTCTTTCTGTGAAAAAAATCTAACTGACTTTGTTGAAGAATAATCTCCTCTGAGTAAATATTCTCAACCGAAGAAAAGGCAATGAATGAAGTATATCACCTCGGCATTCAAATTGACCCTCAGTAGCCTTCTATCGTCAAGATTGAGTTGACACATTTCAGGTTATCCACCCGACATCCGTCTTGTTCCCTGTTTTGGTTGGTATTGTTTACTTCTTTGATTACACCTTAAAACCTGAGAAAGAAACACTTTTGCAAAGGAAAGGTTGTAACAGATTTGGGCCAAAGGCAGGTAAACGGAGTTATATAACACATGTGCTTAAATTGTGCAACAGACGCAAAGGGTTCAACAACCTCATCTTATTCCTGTGGTTTAATGTTCCATGTTGCAATGGCATGGTGACCCCATGCGGCCAATTACAAATTCATTTCAACAGATAAATGTTTAATTAAATTATATGGAGTCACTGATTGTAACATAATCAATTCGTATTGCTAAAAAAATGTAGGAACATACCTGGAAACGTTATGCTGTCCATGGATAAGGAAGGGTGCATTTGCTGTCCGTCTTGGTTGCCATCACATCCACAACATTCACTGCCTCCACCATCAATCTTCAATGAAGGCAGTGTATCCAACAAGGTACATTGTAGATATTTACCACAGTTCATTCGACAGCACCTTCCAAGCCATGAACATCTGCAATGTCAAGGGCAACAAATCCATGGAAATATCACCCCCTGCAAGTTACACATAAAGTCAATGACTGTCCTGACAAGGAAATACATCTCTAACCCATGGGTTTCACTTGATGAATATCCTGGCTTTCTTTCCCTCACATTATTGTGGGTGTCCTGCACCAAACTGACTGCAAATGCTCAAATAGGCAGCGCACCGCCACCTTGTCCAGAACAACAGTATATGGGTAACAAATGATGGCCCGGCCACCATTGGCTGACACCAATCACTGAATAATACACTAATGTTGAACAACTTGCAATCTGGGTTTCACTTTCGGAATAAACTTGGTCTATATTCTTGAGTTTCAGGAAATTGATCCGTGATTTGATTGAAATGTAAAAGATTTTGAATTGCAAGGGCTTGATTGGGCAGATGCTGAAAATTTATTTCTGTGAGTCAGGGAGTCCAAAACACGATAACAGAGTCTCGGGATAACGGGCAATTTATTTGGATCTGAGAGGATGTGAAATCATTTCAATCAAAGGGTATAAGAGTGTTTAGTATTCACCATTTAAGAATTGTGGATGCACTGTGAATGAAACCTGTGAAAAGTTCACAGAGATATGGAGGAGCTCAGGGTTAGAGGAGGTTACAGAAATAGGGAGGTATAGGTGCAGGAGAATGATACAGATATAGGGAAGCTGTAACAGAACAGAGAGATTGCCTGGATAGTGATGGGTTTACGGGCTGAATGTTAGAGAAGGCTGTAGGTGCTGGAAGAGTTTACAACAATATGGAGGACTGGAGGAGCTTGAGGTGCCTATAGTGATAGGTAGGTATGTAATTCCGAGAGTGGGTTCCAGTCCTGTGCAGCAACGTACATGCTGGAGGAATCCTCAATGACAGGAAGTGGTAAAGATGCTGGAGATCAGTTGGGGTGGAGGGGTGGAAATGTTACAGAGATAGGGAGGTGTGTAGTGACTGGAGGAGATTACAGAGATAGGGAATGTTGTTGGGGTTGGACGAGATTCCAGAGACAGGGAGAGTTGTCGGGGGCTGTAGGATGTTACAGAGATTGGGAAATGTGTAGGGTCTAGCCTAGGTCACAGAGATTGGGAGGTGCGTCGGGTCTGTAGGAGCGTACAGAGGTGTGTTTTGGATGGAGTGACATTTTTGCCATCAGAGATGTGGTCGGAGGAAATCAGAATTGACAACTTAATATTCTGTAGTACAGGAACTATAGACCGGACATGATTTGGTTTTATTAATTAAGGAGTCAATTCCTGCAGTAAAGACGGATGATATTGTGGAAGGGCCTTCAATTGAGGCTTCGTGGATAGAGACTGGAATACAAAGATGACAGATACATTGCTAGGGTCATATTAAGACGCCCAGTTAGAAGAAAGTACAGGAGCTATTGTGTAACCAATCACTGTCGTGTATAAAACAATAAGAGGGTAATTCTCTTTATGCTTTTCAATATCCAACATTTATTGGGGTAGTCATGTGTTTTTAAGCGGGGACAAATATGTTGAAGTTTATTGCTGAGAGCTTCTCATATCAACATGTAGAAAATACAACAATGAATAGTGCATGGCTGGGCCTTATTGTGGAGAATGAAGCCAGTTATATGTTCGAGGCAGGGTTGGGAGAGAATTTTAGGACCAATGACCATAACATCATATATTTTAAGTTCCTTAAGGAAAAGGCAAAAAAAAGTCTTCAAAATATAAAGTTTTTGGATTGGGGAGACAGAGTTTATCAGAAAACAGTATCTGGCCAAAGTAGTCTGGGAACCTTTACTTCTGGATAAAGCTGTCGTCGAATAGCGTGGAGTAGGGAGGAGTGTCCATGCTCAAAATGGAACTGGTGAGAGTATGGGCGCAATATGTTACAATCTAAGATCAAGTTTAGGAAAACAAGCCCAGAGACACTCCGACTTCTACAAATATTCAGAGCTGAATAACAAAGTAAAGAGTAGCTTAAAGCAGCTATAAAGTGAACAGATCAATTGAATCCCTATACGAATGTAGAAAGTGCAGTGCTGAAGCTAAGGAAGCCAGTAGAAGAGAATAAAGGAGGTGTGATAAAACATTAGCGGGTAAGATTAGTAAGAAGCCAAAGATATTCTATCCACATATCGGGGGAAGAGGATAACAAGAGAATGAATGGGGAATATGAGGGATTAAGGAGGCAGTCTGTGCACACAGCCAGAAATTACGTGAAACAGGTATTTCATATCACTTGGGCGAAGGAGTTCCTGGATTCAGGGAAAGTGACTGTGTGAGCCTTAAACAGATTGATAGCGACCGGGAGGAAGAACTGGAAGTTTTGGCAGAGTAAAGACTGGATAAATCCCCAGATCTGTATGAGCTGTATCTTAAATTAATATGAAAGGAGAGGTAGAAAATAACAGGGTCTGGGCTTCATTTATTTATTTTGCTTTTGAACAGATTGCAGGTGCGATGGAGAGGTCGGCATCTAATTTTGGTTCAACATAGTGCACTAGAAATAAACGAGAGAAATAAGGACTACCAAGTCTCATATCAGTGAGGGAAACAATTGCAGAAGACTTTGAAAATATCTTCAAGGTGGAGAGACATATTTTTATTCAGTCAGTGAATCATAGGTGACGGGGAAATGCAGGAAAGTGGAGTTAGGGATTATCAGAACAAACATCATTGAACTGAAAGGCAGAACATAGTCGATTAGCTGCTGGGCATACTCTGTTCCTATGCCTTTTGGTATCCAGTCTGCTCCTGTTCTTGTGTTTGTGAGAACAGCAACCTGTCTCCCATTGGAGCGAGACACAGTTCGGAATACAACTGAATTTATAAATGGTACACGATTAGCCAGAAATTAGTTAGAAGCAGGAATCGAATCTGTATTCTGTAACGTCCAATGAAAATAATGTTCATTCCTTGAAACACCAGGGAACACAGGCCAAGTTTCTCATGTACCTCTTTGGTAGCATTGTCCTTGGTAGAAGCCTATTGAACCTTCCCTTTCCTCTCTCTATGGCAATAAAATATTTACTGAGAGAAAGAATCAAAACTGCACAGTGTCCTCCATGTGCAGTCCGACCAAGCTCCAATTCAACTGAAACAAGACATCTCTCCCCTTGTGCTTACATCCTGTGATAATAAAGGTGCGCATTTGTTTTAAAAAAATTCTCAAGGTCAAGGACCAGGCTCGCAGGAAAGTAGTCTGACACAGAACAAACAGCCAAGAGGCGAGTCTGCTAGAATATAAGTGTTTTATTCCCCGCAGCGTCGCCACAACCAGGTCTCGTACTTACAACGGGTCTGGTTTATACTCACTCTACGTGTTACCGGAACTGGGAGCCGTCAGTTCTCGTAGAGCGGTTGCCAACAACCCACGCTCGGCGGTTAAACGCAACCCCGGAGCAGACTCTACCGAACTGGAGACTTTTCCAGCTGATATACTCTTTTCGAGATCTAAACATTCATGTGAACAGCAGAGCAAGGCTGAAAAACACATTCCATTCTGGTCACATACAGATAAGAAGATTCACACGGGAAGGTGTGTAATAAGATTCACACGGGACTAAGCGACACCTTCCATTTTCGGTTAGATTCACACATTTATTGGGACACAATTTTAACCCTTTCACCACATTCCACTGCTTGGCCCATCACACATGTATTGGGACATAATTTTACACCACATTCCACTGCTTGGCCCAATACATGTGTTACATTATGCCCATATGTATTCTTTCTAACAAGCGCCTACGTACACGCCAAATATACAAGCAAGTCAGGACATTACAGCATGTTAAAATCACCAGGACCGCTACCAGGATCGACAAGGGTGGGAACAGGAATGTCCCCGCAGTGGAGGACATACCACTCAATATGTCCCACCAATGATGAGCTGACTCCACGTCCACTACACGGGCAGCATGTACTACCTCCTGTCCATGTATAAAGGTAGACACCGTAACCTTGGTGACATTTGTTTGATGCTTTCGTAATATCTGCTTAAGCTCCTCGGATCGGTCCAATGCTCGCTTAAACCGATCCAGGGAAATGTTCCAAGGATTCATCAGCACTTTCCACTGCACCTTGGTAAAGTGGCGAGCACTGCTATAAGTGGTCAACAGATAGGTCTGATTCTGCCAGTGCCACTGATAGACATTTGAGAGGCATCCCGAGAACGGTGCTGAGGGAAGCATAGGATGTGGATTATTGGTAGCCACACAGAGCGTGTGTGGCCCAATCTGCCACATCATGTCCCTTGGAGTTTCAACAGTCCATTCGCACAGGGCCGTTCCCTTAGTCAAGCAAGGGTCCCGATACCTGTCCATCAGTAGGCAAGTTTTCCCCTGATCAGTCTGTTCACAAGCGGACAGATCATAGGTAATATTGGTATCTGGGCTAAACCACTGTCCCCTTGTCTTCAGAAAATAATATCCAGAAGATGTAATCACTGGTAATACATAATATCGACAGACCGTAACAGTGTGGGTTACATTCATGGTAACAAAGTATCCGTTACACATAGTTGCGTTACACCATGTTCGTTCTGGATGGGTTATCATCCACAATTTCTCAGATACATTCCATATTCCCCTCCACGCTTGTACATTGGGGGATGTTACCACACGCAAAAAGCGTTCTTTCTGTATTTGAGCATGCAACATTTGAATATGACAGGCAGTCCAATTTAACTGAGCCGTAATGTTCTCAAACAGTTCCTGAGTGGCACCCCAGACATCCAGTTCCCATTGCAGAGATCGTATCATTATTTCAGCTGTCTCTCCTTGAGTCATCATTACGGATGGCATCCACCTTCCAATAGTATGTAGTCCTTGTGAGGTGGCCTGTCCCGTGTTAGATAATTTAGTACGGGTTACCTCAGAGTCAATGGCATTCGAGATACCCATAACAGTTCCTGCGCCTCCCAGCAGGGTGTCGTACCACGCTCGTCGCCGCCTCTTGGTATGACACTCGGGTATGAGGGGCAACTGTACCCGCCAATGAACATCAGTGTGCAGTACCGCCCGGGCCATCTGTTGACAAGTTGACATAATAGGGGCCAACTGTGTTCGATGCGACCGCACCCCCCCCCCCCCCCGTGGCACCCCTCTTCGGTGCTGGCCCGCCCCGCGTGGGGTTTAATAACGCCTCAGACGGGGCGTTCGTCGAGGGCAGTACCATTATTAACCACATGAATCGATGACGATTCCGAATATCGGTGGCATTGCGCAGCCACAGATCTTCCCCCCGAGCTGTGACGCTCCAATGAGTCCCCGTTGTCCCGCATGTCTGGGTGCGTCGGTCCCACAAACACGTCTTGACTTGGGCATTTACCACCAGGGTGCAATTAGGCGGTATGAACGATATGTCATATTTTTCCCCATCCCGGCGCATGTAGCACTGTGCACACGTGTACAATTGACAGTCGCTGGTGAGAGTCAGAACAACGCACTGCTGACCGGGTTCACATGTAAAATTGTCCTGCGTCCGTCGCTGGCTACTGGCCTCCCACCGCACCTCATGGCGGGCGACCGGTACCAGCGTCCAGGCCGTGATACCGATGCCCTGGAGTGGCCATCCGATCGCGAACATCGCCAATAGGAGTCGCAATCCCCATGACCACCCCATGTTCAAGGCGGAGAGCCAGCCTGCGGGTGCATAGCAATTACAACATTATTTAGGTCTCACGTAAGTAGCACTGGTTCGCCGGGACGTTTGCCCAGGTCGGGTCCCCGGGGTACATAATGGTGACCAGACTGTCCTTCCCCTGTGCTATGATTTCGGCCGGCCTGGGGGGGCCGGTCGTCTGGCGCACCCATACCTTGGCCCCCTTAGTGTCAGTAGACCCAAATCCCCCCGTCCCACGCTCAGTAACCGTAACGGGAGCTCCCGTCTCTTCCACCGTTGTAAGGTTACATGGCTTAATGACCAATTGCGCTATTCTGTCCCCCTTCTGTATCACGTAAGGTTCAGCAGTGATGTTGACCAGGACCACCCCCAACTCCCCTTGGTAGTCCGCGTCAATTACGCCTGCCATCACATCAATCCCCTTTAGTGACAGTCCCGACCGCGGGAGGATATGCCCATAGGTTCCAGGGGGACAAATCAATCCTAATCCGGTCTTAATCACCGTAGGTTTCTGTTGGATCAAAGTCTGGGCAGTTAGTGCTCGTAGGTCCAGTCCAGCCGAAGCCGGCGTGGCCCTTGCGGGAATATCAGCTTCCTCAGCGAATTTCCACATTTTAATAGGCTGAGTCTTTGGGGTATCACATACTCGTATCATCCTATTCAAGGGTGTTACCCCATTTCCTAATGGGCGGTTATTAATTTGTTTCACCACCCGAATTAGTTGCTTCTTCCAACCTGTTAAGTCATTGCAACCTCCTGCTTTTCGTAGTGAGGACTTCAGAAGCCCATTCATTCGTTCTATAAGTCCCGCAGCTTGTGGGTGATAGGGTACATGATAAACCCATTCCACGTGGTTATCGTGACACCACTGCTTTACCACCCTTCCTGTGAAATGGGAGCCATTGTCACTCTGGACCTGTATGGGCAATCCATAAAATTGTTCAATCAAATCTAAACATCGCAAGGTAGCCTGTTGATTGTTGTGACGACAGGGATGGGCTACCAAAACCCCAGACATAGTGTCCACAGCTGTACATATGTGGTTACATCCTTGTGAGGAGGGTAAGGGACCCACAAAGTCCATTTGCCAGCTCTGTCCCGGACCATCCCCCCGATGGATATGTCCCATCATGTGTTGGGGCACTCCCTGCCGCTGATGTTGACACTGCTCACACTGGTTTACTGCAGTCTTAACATCATCTACCATAAGATCTATTCCTCGGTCTCGAGCCCATTGCAAGGTTCCTTGCACTCCCCAGTGCCCAGCCTTAAGGTGTGCCCATCTAGCTAGGTCCACTGAGGTGCCCCTTTGCACAATCATGGTTCGGACGATACCATCCACATATCGGTTATGTAGAGCTTCCACATCATTTCGAGATGTATGGGCATCTACGCGGGTGATGTATATGACCAGGTATTGAGCTTTCTCCCATATATCTTCCCATAACTGTTTACCCCATACTTCCCTATTCTGGATCATCCACTGATTGGCCTGCCAAGTTGGCATCCATTGTGTCATGCCGTTAACCACTGACCACGAGTCAGAGAACAAACAAACTCCCATGACCCCTGCTTGCATGACTACCATATGCACTGCTTTTAATTCTGCCCACTGACTACTTTTTCCCTCCCCTAATTCTTCTAGGGTAGTGCCTTGTTTTGGGTTAAAGGCGGCAGCTTTCCATCTACGCTGTCCCGCTTTCCATTGGGCTGACCCATCTACGAACCAAGCCGTGGCTTGTTCATCCGGGGTCAGTTCATCATACCGTTTTCCCATCTTAACGGGTGATTCCTTGTATTCAATCACCTCAAACCGTTTTTCCCCTTCCTCAGGGGCCTCCGCCACTTGCTCATGTAGGACTGACACTCCTTTCTGTCCAGTCCGCACTCTCTCCGACACATACCATTTCCATTTAATGATGCTGCTCTCTTGGGCAGTTCCTATTCGGTGGGTAGTGGGGTCACTAAGTACCCACGGAAGAATAGGGATAGCTGTTCTCATGATCACTTCATGTCCAATGGTCAGGGCTTCGGTTTCCACCAAGCCCCAGTAGCATGCTAATAACTGTTTCTCAAAGGGGGTATACCGTTCCCCTGCCGGGGGTAATTTTCGGGACCAAAATCCCAATGGCTTACGGGTTCTTCCCTGTTTTTGCCATAAGCTCCAATTGGCATAATCCCCCTGTGCTGAGACTTGCAGTTCTACAGGTCCTGACTGTATCTTTTCCAAGGATACAGCTTGCTGTATCGCTTGCTTGGCCATTTCAAATGCAGTTTGATGGACCTCCGTCCATTCGAACGCTGCCTTTTTCCTCGTAACTCGATACAAAGGTTTTAAAATTTGTCCTAAATGGGGAATATGCTGTCTCCAGAATCCGAATAACCCAATAAATTGCTGCACGTCCTTCTGGGTGTGAGGGACGGCAAAGACCTAAATCTTATTTTTAGCTTTCACAGTGATTTCCCTTTCCCCCTTGTTCCACACGATTCCTAAGAATTTTACCGTTTGTGAGGGACCCTGGATTTTGGCTGGGTTGATCTCCCACCCATATCCTCGCATATGTTGAACCAGTTGGTCCAGCAATTCCTGAACCTGCTTCTGACTTGTCCCCTGTATCATCATATCGTCAATATAGTGCGAGATCATCACTTCGTCAGGCACTTTAAAGGCAGCCAAGTGTTCTGCAACTATCCGGTGGCAGATAGTAGGGCTATGCAGATATCCTTGGGGCAATCGCGTGAACGTGAATTGTCTACCCTCCCAAGTGAATGCGAACTGTTCCTGCCTATCTTCGGGAATAGGAATTGTGAAGAAGGCATGAGCCAAATCAATTACTCCGTACCACACCCCTGGATGATGTTGGATTCGTCCTATAATAGTGACGGCATCCGGGACCGCTGCCGTCAAGGCAGGAGTGTGACGGTTTAGTTGCCGATAATCTACCGTCATCCGCCATGACCCATCGGCTTTATGTACGGGCCATAAGGGGTTATTCCACGCCGTGGTGCATGTCCTAAGCACTCCCGCTTCCAAATAATCCTTAATTGTGGCGGATATTTCTTTATGTCCGCCGGGAATCCTATACTGTCTAAGACTTATTACGCGATCGGGATGGGGAAGGGGTCCATTTTAACCTTTCCCACTAACACCGTCCTACAGCGCAAAGCCATTTTCGTGATTCCAAATTCAAACTTCCCTTGTTGGAGGTGAAGTGTTAAACCGGCCAGAATGTCCATTCCCAGGATCCATTCTCTAACTGGTGTAATGATAATTGAATAAGTTTTAATGGGCATTGTACCTATCTTTAGGGGCAATTGCACTGTTTTTCCTTCAATCAGATTACCTCCCAGCCCAACCAGCGTGACTGGGGTTCCTTTAAACTTATGGGGCGTCCCATAGATTAAGGTGGCCTCCGCCCCTGTGTCCACTAGAGCCATAACGGTTTGGACGGATTTGCGCCAATAGATAGTCAATGATACATGAGGTCGAATGTCGTCTGCTGACCATTGGCTCGTTCGTGGGCAAACCCTTGGGGCTTGGCCCGATTCCTATTGTTCCTCCCATTCATCTTCCCCAGACAGCACTGGGTAAAGACGTTTGCCTCGCCCTTCTTTGTTCTTGCCTTTCTTACTAGTTTTCCGGCCACGCCTATCCACTTTATAACACTCTCGGAGGGGAGGCCGTACCTCCTCCTACTCGTCCTCCGAGGATTCCCACCGCTGGGAAGTGGAAGTTCTACCCCTTCGAGGCTCATTAACAACCGGACCCCGTGTCTGACATTTTTGTGTTAGTAATTCCACTAGGTCTTCCATAGTGAGTCGGGACTCCGTCTCTACCCGGGACACCTTCAGTCCCTTTCGTCTGCATAAGTCTTTTAATTCCGGTGTAGGTAGGCCATCAATCTCCGATGCTGGGACCTGCGCCCGTATCAAAGCTTGCCACAAAGCACGCCGTGAGGGGCCTTGGTTACTTCCTTGATTAGGGTTTACTTTTCCCCCTGCCCGAGCCTCAGGGCGACGCCCCTCCGTGCCCCCCTGAGAAGCACGGGTTGTGGGTCCCCAATCCCCCAATCCACCCATCTCCCTCATCATACTACGGGCATCTCCTAGGGTTTCTCCCCGTCCACTCAACATTATGGTTAATAACAGTGGTTTATAATGGGGGGGGCAGTCTTCACTAGGTGGTCTCTAGTCTGTCTACTAACATTTGTGTTATCTACCTCGTCCAGCACTCCCAGCAACAGGGCATCCCGCACACACAAACGGGTTAGCCTCTGAACCCCTTCCTTAATTGTTGTCCAAGTTCCTTCCAAGGGGGGCCAATCGGACGGGAAGGGATACTGTTCGGCCACTGCCCTGGCATACATCCCAAATAAGGTCCCCATACTGCGATCTATTACCATATCCTTGGCTTGTCTGCGGTACCCCAGGTCTATGGCAGCATCCTTTGCTAATCCACCAAACTTGGGAGCATCCTGATAGTCTACCTGCACTTGTTGCCCCCCTTCCTTGAGGAGCCGAATTAGCCATAGCTCTAACGGCTCCCCAGGATTACGTCGGGTTTTCTGGGTGATAAACAGCACCTCATCGGTAGTGAAATCTTCCGTTAATTCAGAGAATTCTGCAGGAGGCTGAGCCCGCGGTAATTCATGCATAATTGCCTCCCCTTGTTCATTCCGTATAGGGTTTCCTTCCTCATCTAACATTACCTCCCGTTGCACTGGGAGACGTCTCTGAACCTGCTTTCTCCTAACCACTGGTTTAGCTTGGAGTACGGGTAGGTCCTCTTCGTACTGATCATCTGAATCTCCCCAAATGTTCCCATTCCAATGATCGATATCCCACCGATCCCCGTTATTTAACTGGGCTACAAACGCCCGTACTTGTACTGGGTCCGGGGTTCGAGGGACCTTCCTTTTCTCTTTCCGTTTCTTAGCAGACAGATACATAATAGTTCGTCCTGCTAGTTCAGTTAATGCTGTCAATTCAGCTTTTAACTTCATAATTTCCTGCCTCAACATAGAGGCATCTCCCGAACTGAGTCCCTGCTCATGTTTCAGGAGGGCTAATTCTGCTTCAGCTTTTTGGCGCTTGTCTGACTGTTGTCTACAAGCCGCCGCACAGGCCCACATCCTCCGCTGTACCCCAGGCAAGGGGTTCTTCGGCAGGACTGGGATCCTCTCAAGGGTGGACAGCAGCGACCCTGGGGTTCCTACGCCCTCGGCCTCCCAGTTCTCCGGTCGCCCCCCACCATTTCTCAAACAAACTGCCACGCCATGCCACGGTCCATGCCATCCCGGGACGGTCGGGACCTCCACAGTTTGTTCCTCTGGTTTCTTAGCCTTTTTCCAAAACATTGTTCTGTATCAAAATCTTTCCTCAATTGCGATTGATCCTGCCGACTACGCCAAAATGTTTTAAAAAAATTCTCAAGGTCAAGGACCAGGCTCGCAGGAAAGTAGTCTGACACAGAACAAACAGCCAAGAGGCGAGTCTGCTAGAATATAAGTGTTTTATTCCCCGCAGCGTCGCCACAACCAGGTCTCGTACTTACAACGGGTCTGGTTTATACTCACTCTACGTGTTACCGGAACTGGGAGCCGTCAGTTCTCGTAGAGCGGTTGCCAACAACCCACGCTCGGCGGTTAAACGCAACCCCGGAGCAGACTCTACCGAACTGGAGACTTTTCCAGCTGATATACTCTTTTCGAGATCTAAACATTCATGTGAACAGCAGAGCAAGGCTGAAAAACACATTCCATTCTGGTCACATACAGATAAGAAGATTCACACGGGAAGGTGTGTAATAAGATTCACACGGGACTAAGCGACACCTTCCATTTTCGGTTAGATTCACACATGTATTGGGACACAATTTTAACCCTTTCACCACATTCCACTGCTTGGCCCATCACACATGTATTGGGACATAATTTTACACCACAGCATTCCACTGTCTTTCCAAATAGTCTGCTGCACCTGTAAGTTAGACATCAGCAGCGTATAGACAAGGACACTTTGGGTTTTATTTACATCTGTACTTTTCAACGTTTTACAATTTATGAAATATAATGTCCATCAATTTCTCCAATAAAGTTGATAACTTCACGTTTCTGCACCATATGTCATTTGCAATGACGTTGCCCATGTGGAAGCCCATTCAATTTTCATAAATATTTACATTTTCCTCTCAGCACACATTCCCACACAAGAATAAACTGTAAATTCTTCACTCTGTTTCCTGTCTTTTCATGAATAATTAATCCATCCGAGTCCATTCATAATTATAGGATTGTTAGAGTGAAGGAGGTCCATAGTGTTCTCACTGGCTCTTCAAATGAGCATTATTACCTCCACCGAATTTCCCACTTTTACTATGCAACCTCCTTGACGCATGCCAAACACAATCTACATCTTTTATTTCTTACTTTGAAAAGCTGAAGAACTGTCTTTGTTGAAGAAAATATTCTCAACAGAAGCGAAGGCAATGAGTGAAGGACATTATCCCATTATTCAAATTCTCCCTCAACCGCCTTCTGTAGTCAACACTGAGTTGACACGTTTCAGGTTATGAACTCAATATCCATGTTGCTACCTGTTTTGGTTGGTATTGTTTCGTTCTTTGTTTACACCTGAATACCTGAGATAGAAACCCTTTTGCGAAGGGAAGTCGTGACAGATTTGGGCGAAAGGCAGGTAAACGGAGTTTTGTAACAAATCAGTTATAATCTCCTTAAATTGTGGAACAGGCGCAAGGGGTTCACCAACCTCATCCAGTGCAGACGGTCTTGTGTTCCACGTGGCAATGGCATGGCGATCATGTAGCCAATTACAAACTCATTTCAGTAGATAATTGTTCAGTTAAATTACATGGAGTCACTGACTGTAACAAATTGAAGTCCTATTGCCAAAAAGTCGTTAAGACGATATCTAGAACAGCTATGCTGCCCATGTATAAGAAAGGGTACATGTGTAGTCCAGCTCGAATGCCACCACATCCACAACATTCACTACTTCCACTATCAACCCTCAATGAAGGCAGTGTGTTCCAGCTACAAGATACATTGCAGACATTTACCAATGTCAATTCGACAGCACTTTTCAAGCCTTGATCATCTGACGTAGCAAGGGCAACAGATCGATGGAAACACTAATCCTGCAGGTTGCATATAACGTCAATGACCATCTTGACTGGGAAACAGATCACAGTCTCGCGTGTGTCACTTGATCAATATCCTGTCTTTCATTCCCTAACATTATTGTGGGTGGCCTGCTGCATGGGCAGCACACAGCCACCTTGTCCAGAACAACAGTGTATGGGCAATAAATGATAGCCCACCCAGCAATGTCCGATACCTATCAATGAATAATACACAAATGTTTTACTGCTTGGCATCTGAGTGTCCCTTGCTGCATTTGTGAATAGATTTAATCGATATTCTTGAGTTTCAGGAAATGGAGAAGTGACCTGATTGAGGTGCAAACGTTTCTGAGTGGAAAGAGCTTTATAGGGCCGATGCTGAGAAATTATTCCTGTGGGTCTGGGAATCCAAAACATGATGACAGGATTTCAGGATAAGGGACAACTTATCTGGGACTAAGATGATGTGAAATTATATCCCTCCATGAGTCTCAGAATATTTAGTATTCGCCATCTCAAAGATTGTGGATGCATGTCAATGAATACAGTGAAAAGTTCACAGAGATATGGAGGAGCTTTGGGTTAGATAAAGTTACAGTGACATGGAGGTATAGGTTCAGGAGGGTGTTACAGATGTGCGGAAGCTGCAATAGAACAGAGAGATTACCGATATACTGGCGGGTGTATGTGCTAGAAGACTTTACAAAATTAGAGAAGGCTGTAGGGACTGTAAGTGTTTCCAAAGGCAGGGAGGAATGGAGGAGCTTGTGAAGTTTATAGCGAGAGGGTAGTATGTAATTGCTAGAGTGGGTCCAGAGATATGGAAGGATATATGTGATGAAGGAAGACACAGTGATAGGAAGGACTGAAGATACTGCAGGAGATTACAGAGGTCAGTAGGGGTGGAGGGCTGGAAGATGTACGTGTTGGTGGAGGTTTGCAGATAAGAATAGGTTTAGATGTTGGAGGATGTCAGCGGTATAGGGAGGTGTGGAGAGGCTGGAGGAGGTGACAGAGGTCAGGAAGACCATCGATGATGAATGATGTTCACAGAGGTGGGGAGGGGTAGAGCGGCTGGAGGAGTTTACGTAGATAGAGAAGAATGAAGTGGGTGGAGGAGGTACAGAGATGAAGAGGACTGTAGTGTCTGGGTGTGGTTACTGAAATGAGGAAGATGTAAGTGTTTATAGAACATAGAACAATACAGCGCAGAACATGCCCTTTTGCCCTCGATGTTGCACTGACCTGTGAACTAATCTAAGCCAATCCCCCAACACTGTTCCATCATCATCCATGTGATTATCCAAGGATTGTATAATTCCCCCTAACGTGGCTGAGTTAAGTACATTGGCAGGCAAGGCATTCCACGCTCTTACCACTCTCTGAGTAAAGAACCTGTCTCTGACATCAGTCTTAAACCTGTCACCCCTCAATTTGTAGCTATGCCCCTTCGTACAATCTAATGTCATCATCTGAAGAAAAAGGCTTTAACTGTCTACCCCATCTAATCTTCTGATCACATTGTATGTCTCCATTAAATCCCCCCCCCCCCCCCCCCCCCCCCCCCCCTTAGCCTTCTTCTATCCAATGGGAACATTCCCAAGTTTCTCAGCCTTTCCTTATAAGAAACTCCCTCCAGACCAGGCAACATCCTGGTAAATCTCCACTGTACCTTTTGCAATGCTTCCACATGTTTCCTGTAATGGGGCGACCATAACTGCACACAATATTCCAAGTGTGGCCGCACTAACATTTTGCATAGTTGCAACATGACATTACGGCTCCAGATCTCAATACCTCTACCAATAAAACCTAACACACTGTATGATTTCTTAACAGCACTATCAACCTGGGTAGCAACTTTCATGGATCTATGTACATGGAAACCAAGATCCATCTGCACATCCATATTATCAAGAATCTTTCCATTGACCAAGTATTCTGCCTTCCTGGTATTCTTCCCAAAAGGAATCATCTCATATTTAGCTGCATTGAAACTCCATTTGCCACCTGTCAGCCCAATTCTGCAGTTTGTCCAAGTGCCCCTTCTAACCGCAAAATATTTCCACACTGTTCACTACTCCTCTGACTTTACTGTCATCTGTAGACTTACTAGCCCATCCACCTATGCCTGCATCTAAGTCATTTATAAAAATGACAAACAGTTGTCGTCCCAAAACAGATCCTTGTGGCGCACCATAGTAACCGGACTCTTTGCTGAATATTTTCCATCAACTCCCACTCGCTGCCTTTCACAGAAAGACAGTTTCAAATCCAAACTGCTAAATCTCCCTCAATCCCATGCCTCTGTATGTTCTACTGGAGTCAATGTACACCACGTTAACTGCCTTACCCTCTTACATATGCTTGGTCACCTTCTCAAAAACATCAATGAGGTTTGAGAGACATGACCATGTTGACTATTTGCAATCAAATTGTTGCTTGTTAGATGATTATAGATCCTATCTCTTATAACCCTTTTCAAAATATTTCCTACACACACATAAGGCCAACTGGTCTGTAATTGCCTGGGTCATCTTTACTGCCCTTCTTGAAAAAGGGCAAACATTTGCAATCCTCTAGTTCTCTGGTACTAAACCTGTAGACAATGAAAATTCAAATATCAAAGCCAAAGGCTCCAACAACTCTTCCCTACCGCCCCAGATAATGTTCGAATAAATGTCATCCGTTTCAGGGGACTTTTTCATTCTCACTCCTTCTCGATTTGATAACCCCTCTTCCTTATGAACCTCGATACTTTCTCGTCAAATATCACGCATCTCATTCTTCTCTATAATATTCTCCTTTCCCTGAGCGAAAACCAATGAGAAATGTTCTGTCTTTGACTGGCTCTATTCCTATCCTCGGCATTATTTTCTTCCTAACGTACCTATACAAAGCTTTAGGATTCTCCTTTATTTGACCTGCTAAAGACTACTCATGTCCTCTCTTTGCTCTTCTTAACTCTGTCTTTAAATCCTTTCTAGCTAACCTGTAACTCTCCATCGTCTCACCATCACATAAGCCTCCTTCTTCTTCTTAACAATAGATGTAATTTTTGTAGTAAACCTTGGTTCCCTTACATTATCACTTCCTCCCTGCCTGATTGGGGCATGCTATTTACGGACACGCGATGTCTGTTCTTTAAACCAGGTTCACATTTCGATTATCCCCATCCCCTGCATTTTCCTACTCCATTCAATGCAACATTAGTCCTGCCAAATCATGTTGCAATTGCCCTTCCCCCATTGATAACTCTTGGCCTATGGCATGTACCTATCGCTTTCCATCACTAAACTAAACGTGTTTATGGAGGTTATATACATAATAAAAGGTAGACGTACTAGAGAATGTCAGAATTACGAGGTTGCATGGAAATGCTGGAGGAGGTTACAGAGATCATGAGAGCCTAGTGGTTGGATGAGGTTTACAAAGGTCGGGAGCGGGGCGTGGCGTGGCTGGACAAGGTTACAGCGACAGGATATATTTGAGAGCAGCTTAGAAAGATATATTGGTCGTACTGGCTGAAGTAAGTCACAGATAAAGGGAGATATGTAGATGATGGAGGAGGTTAGAGAGATAGGGAGGTATGTACGGTTTGGAGGTGATGAGAGAGATAACGAGGGATGCAAATTTTGGAGGTGTTTAGAGAGATAAGGAGGGATCTGAGTTTGGAGGAGGTTGCAGAGTTAGGGAGAGGTGAAGGAGTTGAGAGATGGAGAGTGGTGTTGGATTTGAAGGAGGTGAGAGAGATAGGAAGGTGTGTATGCTTTGGAGGTGATTAGAGAGATAGGGAGGGATCTGGGTTTAGAGTAGGTTGCAGCAATAGGGAGGGGTGAAGGAGATGGAGAGAATTAGAGAGATAGGGAGATGTATAGTGTTTGGAGTAGTCAGAGAGATAGGGAGTGTATAGGGTTTGGACTAGGTTAGAGAGGTGAGGAGGGATGTCGGATTTGGAGAAGGTTAGAGAGACAGGAATGGATATAGGATTTGGAGGATGTCAGAGAGATAGAGAGGGATACAGGGTTTGGAGGAGGTTAGAGAGTTGGGAGGGATCTCTGTTTTGAAGAGGTAAGAGAGCCAGAGAATGGAATAGGTTTTGGACGAGTTTAGAGAGATAAGGAAGGATCTGGGTTTGGAGGAGTTTGCAGAGATAGGGAGTGTTATGGGGCTGGAGTATGTGAGAGAGATAGGGAGGAGTGTAGGGTTTGGAGGAAGTTCCAGAGGTCGGGAGTTGTAGCATTTGGAGGAGTTTATAGATGGGGATAGGGTAGGTTTTGCAGGAGGTCACAGAGATAGGAGGAGTATGGGGCTGGAGTAGGCTAGAGAGATTGGGAGGGGTGTAAGGTTTGGAGATGTTTAGTGAGACAATGAGGGGTGTAAGATTTGGAAGACGTTACTGATATAAAGAGGGGTATAGAGTTTAGAGGATTTGAAAGAGATAGGGAGGAGGAAGGTTCTGCAGATATTTACAGTGATAGATTGGTTGATGAATGGACAGACAAGGGACAGAGAGTAATTAAAGGAGTGAGACCTTGGAGTGTCCAATCACGAGAGCCAAAGAGTCAATGTCATACTCACAGGAGAAGCCCTTCTGCTGACTGTAATAAAAATAAAAGGCCCTGTAGACCCTGCAAACTCCTCTTTCCTAATGCATTGGAGCTTATGCCAAAATTGAGAGAGATGTCCGCCAGACTGCTCAAGCAACAATGTGACATAACAAAACCGCACGCAGTCAGATCAAACACTGACACAGAAACCTCCTGCTGACTTCCCTCCCTCACCCTCACGGAGTCAGATCAAATACTGACACAGAAATCCCCTGCTGACTACCCTCCCTCAGCCTCACAGTGTCAGATCAAACACTGACACGGAAACCTCCTGCTGACACCCCTCCTCAGCTAGTGGATCAGTGTCCCTCTACATTGAACAACACTTGGAGGAAACACTGAGAGCGTGACAGAGCTGGAGAATGCATACTGGGTGGGCCATTTCAAAACCAACACTGCATGACTGCATTACTGATCGAGATGGTCGGGTCTAAAAGGACATAACTGCTTCACTGCGTCTGCACCGGATCGGAGGGGAACGACTGACAGGGAGAAACATCCTTGACTTCATTCTTACCGGCTGCAGACTCATTGTTCGATGACCATATTGCGAACGATGACTAGCGCACACATTATTTCTGGAGACAAAGTTCCACTTTTACATCGTGAGATTCCCTGTGTATGTATGACACCATCACTGTGCTAATCTTTGAGGAGAAAGTGAGGTCTGCAGATGCTGGAGATCAGAGCTGGAAATGTGTTGCTGGAAAAGCGCAGCAGGTCAGGCAGCATCCAGGGAACAGGAGAATCGACGTTTCGGGCATAAGCCCTTCTCCTGTTCCCTGGATGCTGCCTGACCTGCTGCGCTTTTCCAGCAACACATTTCCAGCACCATCACCGTGCTAAACAGGATAAATTTCCAATAGATTTTAGAATTGTGCACTGGCCTGTGTGAGGCGGTTCGGGTTATTGCCAACAGCAGCAGAGTTGTACTCCAGTATAATTTTCATTATCACTGCCTGGCGTATGCTCCACTTTATCCTGACCACCAAGTCAGGGACACACCCTTGTTAAATGGAGAATACAGGAGGGCCTGCCTATAGTAGCACTAAATACATCTCAGAATGAGATGAAGTTACTAAATTGGGCCACTTACTCACCACATTGTATAAAGAGCAAATGATACACAGATCTAACAATGAATCAGACCTAATCTCTGCAATCCGGGTGAGTGGTGGTGGATAATAACACAACTCACTGGAGGAGGAGAATCCACAAATACCACCTTCCTCAAAGATTGAAGAGCCCAGCACAATAGTAGAAAAGCTAAGGCTGAAACTTGCAGAACAATGTTCTGACAGAAATATCGATGGGCTGATCTATTTTAGTCTCCTCCAGATGGCAGTCGTCAGCTAATCCGATTCACTGTGTGTGGCATTTACAAACAGCTGGGGGGATGGGATAATGCAAACGCTGTGGGCCCTGATAACATTCCATTCAGGCTGTTGCTGCTGGGATACAGCACTGGCATCTACGTGACAACGTGGGAAACTATCAGGATGTGTCCTGTACACACACACACAAAACATCAGACAATCAATGACTGCAACATTGCTCTAATCCCTGTCATTAATAAAGGGATGGGAGATGTCACCCACAGTGGGATCAAGCAGCATTTCCTCAGCACTAGCCTGCTCACTGAGCTCAGTTTGGGCTCTCATCCCTTGGGCTCTTTGAAGCCTTGGTTTAACGATGTACAACAAGAAAACACACAGCTGAATTCTAGAGGTGAGGTGACAGTGACTGCACTTTTAACATGATCATAACTGCATTTGACCAAATGTCGTATCCAGGATTAACGGCAACACTGGAACAAATAGGAATCGTCTGCACTGACAGAAGTTACACCTTGTAAACAGAAAGGTGGCTGGGGTTGGTGGACAGCAGCCATCTCAGCTTCACGGCAGTTCCCCAGGGGAGGGGTTTCTGGGTAGGCCTGTACACCAGAAACGGAAAGGTAGGGCACCATACTCCTACAGGATCATAGGGCTGCTCTCTCGTTAGACAGAGACGACTGGCGGTAGTTGAACTAGACAGTCATCATGCCTCGAGTGAGGGAGAGCTTGAGTGGGACAGCCCATTTCAGACACCTCAGTCAGTACAGGAATTGAATCCACACTGTTGACATTAATCTGCATTATAAACCAGCCGTCTAACTGATCGATCTACCTAAGTCCTCACTAAGCTCCTTGGGGAAGATACTGTAATATTATTCCATTCAGATATGTTGTTAGCCACCTCTGGAGCAGGTGGAATTAGAAGCAAGCTTCCTAGCTCAGAGAGAGGGACAGCATCAGTGAGCTGTAAGAGTGCTCTCTGCCCTAAGCCCAATCATTTTCAACTGCTTCATAAATGACCATCCCTACACTGTAAAGTCACAACTACGGAAGTTTGCCAATGATTGCTCAATGTTCAACACCATTCGTGATTTACTCAGATACTGAAGCAATCCTTATCCAAAAGCAACAGGACCTGGAAATGTGAAGGTGTGTGCTTAACAGTGATAAGTACAATTTCCATTGCACAAATGCCAGACAACGATTACCTCTAACAATAGAAAATGGAACCATATCCTCTAACGTTCAATGCCACCACCATCACTGAACTCCCAACGACCAATATCCCGGGGATTACCGTTAACCAGAACTGGACTGACCATATAATTTCATTAACCATTCCTGTAAAGGTCTTATGCTAAAACGTCGATTTTCCTGTACATCAGATGCTGCCTGGCCTGTTGCGCTTTTCCAGCGTCATACTTTGACGAATATAAATTAATTGGCAACAAGAATATCTCAAGGGCTAGGAATCCTGCAGAAATAACATACCTCATGATTTCCAAAAGCCTGTACACCATCTATAAGACACACACTGAATGTGTGTGTGATGAACTACCCGCCCCCTCCCCCTTTGCCTGTGTGAGTGCAGCTTCACCCCTCATCCATTGACACTCAGGAGCAGTGCCAACGACATGGTGGTCTGCATAAATTTAACAAGGCTTCTTACAACGTACCTGTGAAACCATGACAGTCAAGAAGAACAAAGGAAACAGATTCATGGGATCATCACCATGTTCGCTTTCCGTTCCAAGTCACCCACTATCCTGATTAGGAAGTATATTGCCATTCCTTCACTGTCACTGTTTCAAGTTCCCTCCCTAATGGTATTGTAAGTCTAATTACAGCACATCGACTACAGTGGTTCAATGTGGCAGCTCACCCTCGCCTTCTCAAGGGCAACAAGGGACGGACAATAAATACTGGCCCAATCATATTCCATGAATAAGTGAAAATGAAAATATTGTCCAGACCTGCCCAATGCTATACACTGTGCTTTGGGTTTTGTGAGCTCAGGCTGTTAGGGTCCAGGCAGTAACCTGTTTCTTGTGAACAGCTGAAGGGATGAGCTGTTTTAAACAATCTGTCAGTCTCTCTGAGGCGTGGCCTACATACTGAGCATCTCACAGACACTGTAATTCACATTCCACATTACTGAGCTCTGGGATAGACAGAAGCAATTCAAAATGTACTCATATCTGACTGTAACATGTTTAAACACACCAGTGACATTGTTGCCATGAAAATGATTATGAGTGAATATTAGCAGGCAGAAAGTGAGGACTGCAGATGCTGGAGATCAGGGTCGAAAGGTGTGGTTCTGAAAAAAGAAACACAGCCGTACAGGCAGCACCTGAGGAGCAGGAGAGTCGACTATGAGTTCACAATATTAATAAAAGGGAAAATAAATGAATATTTTCAAAGGCCTTGGACCTAATAATAATGTGGTCTTGGGTGTAGTAATGAGATTCATCATTTCAATGCTCCTCACTGTGAGTTGGTCACTGTTTTCATCATGTTGTTGTTATAAAAGTGAACAGAATAAATGGGTGGATTTTGTGCTTATCAGACAATCTAAAAGTTGGTATTATGAAAGGATATCAGACCTTCAGTAAAGAGACTTTGCTGTTAATGATTAGAACAATGCTGCAAACATTAACACAGAGATTTCCAGCTCACGTTACACACAAGGACGTTGGGCTGGGATCATACTGGCCATCAATGGAGCTGCACAAATCTGTTTGGACACTGACATTGTGGGGCTAACATACACTGCATATGGTTTATGATGGATTCAATTTAAGATGCTATGTGCTGCAGGAGCCCATCATCTTTTTAACACTTTCATTCAGGATTGGGTCCAAGGTGCAGAATTACAGAGTTTAGGTGGCATACCAGATGGGATATTTTTGCAAGACATTGTTGTTTACAGGTCATTGTTACAAATGTTGAAAAGCTCCATGTGCTAGTCCATTGACCAGTCTGCCTCAGATACCCGTTGTTCAGGTAGGTCTCTAACCAGTCTATTGTGAGGGATTGTTTGAGTAACTGCCCAGCTCCAGTTTCGAAGCTCTCTGGACAGATGTTGGAGATGGTCAGTGTTTTGGAAGTCATGGTGAGGACCAGTAACACTGTCTGAATTCAGGCTTTTCCTCAAAGTCATTTCCAACAGCTTTGCTGCCTGCAAGATGGTGTGTTCACTGATCTGAACATGAATCGGCTGTTTACTACAGTCACTGAATTGTGTAATAGTTAAGTGTGCGTTCTGGTATTTCAATTATTGTTCACTGCAATTGTTTTCGACTGAAAAACAATGATGTTTGGTTTATTTTAAAATATGTAAGAAACAAAGTGATATTAACACTTCATTATACAATACGTAAAAGTGACCTGTTGTATATTTCCCACGGACTAATTAAAAATAACAGTCAGATATTGTCTGTGAAGCAGGATTCTGTGAACAGGATTATGTCTCTGGCAGCTTCACCACCCTGTCTGGTAGGTTCTGTCCCACTGACAGGATATAGCCAGGCTGAGGGGGCAGCTCCTTGGTATATAGTCAGTACAGTGCTCAGCATTGATGCTGGATCCTGTGGCTGTTAGACTACTCTGTGGCAGGTTATGAGGGAATCAGTAAAAGGGAAACATATCATTGAACACATCGTCACCGATCTGCCTACTGCAGATACACCTCTCCATTTCATATATCGGTAAGAACGGTCACTGCACAGTCCTTATGGTGAGCAAGAGCTATCTTCACATTTTGCAGACCCACCTCACCATGATATGGGTTCCTAATGGGACAGACATTAAACAGATTGAGCAACAAATGATTATTTTGAGGAAGTGACAAAATGGATTGATGAGGGCATGGGGCTGGATGTTGGGCCGTTTGGACCTTGGCAAGGCCTTTGATATGGCTCCTTATGGCAGGCTCATATAGAAGGTGAAGTGAAATGGGATCAGCGGTCAGTTAGTAAGATGGATAGAGAATCGCTTGGTCATAGAAGACAGAGTAGTGGTGGAACAGTGTTTCTGTGACTGGAGAAGGATAAATATTTTGGCGGAGTTGCAGATTGTGAGGATAATTGCCAGAGAATACAGAAGGATATAGGTCAGCTGCAGACTTGGACAGAGAAAACACAGATGTAACTTTATCTGGACAGTTGTGACGTGATGCGTTTTAGAAGGTCTAATGCAGGAGAGAAGTATACAGTGGATGGAAAAACTACTGATTGCATCAACATCCGAAGGGATCTAGGTGTACAACTCCACAGTTCCCTGAAAGTGGTAACACGGGTGGATATGGTGATCAAGACGACTGACGGCAAACTTGCAGACATGCATCGGAGCATACAGTATGAATATTAGCAGGTCATATTGCAGCTGTAGAGTAACTTAGTTCGGGTACATTTACAATATTGTGTACAGTACTGGTTGCCACACCAGCAAAATGATGTGGAAGTGTTGGAGAGGGTATGGAAAAGTTTTACCAGGATGTTGTCTGGTTTGGAGGGTATTAGCCAGAAGGAGAAATGGAACAAACATGGTTTGTGTGCACCTGGGCATCACTGGCTCTGGGGCTACCTGATAGATATGTACAAAATTATCAGAGGCATAGATAGAAGGACAGTTAGAGGTTTTTTCCCAGAGTAGAAATATCAATTACTCCGGGCCGTTGGTTTTAGGTAAAAGGGATAAAATTTAGGAGATATGATCGGCAAGTTTTTTTTTGCTTTTCCAGAAAGAATGTGCAAGTGCCTGGAATGCACTGATAGAGGGGAAGAAGCTAAGATAGCAAGGTTTAAGAGGGATCTTGGCACAAATATGAGTAAGTAGAGAACAGAATGACATATAGGGTGTTGGACCAAAAACTTTGTTAACTTTAGAAGGGCATCATGTGTCAGTGCGGGCTTGCTGGGATGAAGGGCCTGTTCCTGTGCTGGAATGTTCTTTCAAACAAGATTTGAGTGCAGGAGTAGCAAGATGTTGACTGAATGATTACTGATGATCATCAGCCACATTCAGTGGATTTCTCCTCAACAACTTGCAGCTTCATACCCTCCCTCCCACAGTAGAGAAACTCAACATGGAGAATTAGACATGAAAGTCCGAGCTGGTAACTGGTGACTACATCTCGCCCCTCGCTCCTGCAGCCTTCTACCTTGGACACCAACGTCTCGGGGGACACTGCACAGACAGATGCTGCATGTACTCAACACCCTCCAATGATGGCATCTGTCACATGCCAGGCTCACCATGCCATCTCAGCACATCCCCGACCCACTGACAGTCCGCTTCTGTACTTCAATGCTGCAGCTTAGGGTGCACTGACAACTCTCATTGCAATGCTGCTGCAAGGACACTGTGCTCAGGGAAACACACCCAGCTCATGGACTGTCTCTCTGGGCTGCTCACTCGGTGTTTGTACGCACTCACTTTGAACTGACTTGAATGCTCACAGAATTATTACCTTGCCTTACCCTGCTTTTAGCAGTGTTTCCCCTCAGCCAGAGCTACCAGGCTCTCCCGCCTGCTGTATTGTCTTGGTATTTAGCACAGACACAAACCCAAGAAACTGAATATCATTGTCCACAGTCAGTCACGGTGCCCAGCACAGTGAGACACGGGGTGTCTCAGATCCCAGTCCGGGAGCTTGGACACAGTCAGTCAGCCTCTCGTGGTTGTTAGGGTCAGGATCCTTCCCCTGTGAGGGGGTGAGGAGCTGAAAGTTAGGGAGCCCCCTATCCCTCTTGGCTCTTTCTCTCCTATTGTGGGATGGTTCCTTCTAAGATGTGAAAATTAGCAAGAAGCATTAAGGGAGATGGAAGTGGATGGTACAGCTGTTAGTGCTGGGACAGCTGAGGGAAAGGTGGCGAGATGGCCTCAGAGAGTGAGTAGGCAGCACAGACAGCAGGCAGAGTTGGCTAGATGAGCAGAGATGAGGTTCGAGAGACTGAGAGAAGGTGCTGCATTCAGTGAGGGTGGGTAAGTCACATGCAGTTACAAGTGTGAGGGTGGGGGAACATGAGCCTTGGTAGGAGGTGGGTGCAAAAACAGAGAGAGAGTGAGGGAGAGGCCACAAAGTGCAGATGATGGCACTTACCCTGGTAGAGTGGAGAAGGTCACTGACCTCCTTCCTACACTGCTAGATATTCACCCAGAAGGCTGACACCTCACTGACTCAGGGGTCCCCCTCGGACCAAGCTGGCAAGGTCTGGTGTAATGGCCTCCCCTGCCAGTCCTGGAGGAAAATAATGCCCCTCTCCTACCACATGCTATCCACTAGAAGCTCAGGGGCTTGGCCACAAAGTGAGGCCCCAGTTTTACACCCTCTGCCATGCCCAGGCAGTTTCGGATTGACAATCCAAGAGTGTAATGACATTTTAAATATGGCCCCTGTCACAGGCAGGGCAGTGCATTCTGGGATATCCGAGCAGTTGTTATGATGAAGGGAAAAATCATCGCATTATTGTCAGATGAGAGGAAGACCACGCGGGCAGAGAGGGTAGTTAATGATGCAGATTGAGGAAGGTATCATGACAAAATGCACTTCACCTTGTGGAGAGAAACCCTCTATGAAACTCGACTAAAATTGGTCTTGACCAAATCATAAGATGGTTTAGGCCTCTGTCTGTCTGAATCAAAATAGGGATGCAATGTGAAATATTGGGAGCAAAAAACTTGGAGCAGAGAATTATACAGGAGATTCAAATCCTCAAAAAATGGATAATACAATGTTCCAGACTGTTAAAAAGAGCCGGGGAAAATCCCTGCCTTATAGTTATCTGCATTATCCAATCCTTATGGATGCAGGAATGATGCCGGACGACTGGAGAACGGCTAACACTGTTATTTTGTTTAATGTGGAATAAGGGACTGACTGAATAGGTCGCAGCTGGAATTCTGAGACGGTGGATAAGTGGACACTGAGGAAGTCCCACGGACTCCAGGACGGTCGGTCTGGATTTGTTCAAGGAAGATCGTGTGCAACTAATCTGACTGTGTTGGTTTGAGGCACTAACCTGTAACTGCATGTGACTGACTTGGATTTGATGAGAGATCCCATGGCAGACTGTTTAAAAACAGAAACTATAGGATCCAGGTGAATGGAGCAAACAACTCAGAAGTGCAAGGCAAGGCATTTGGGGACATCAACAATAGAGAGGAATGTACAATAAATGGGAGTGTGGGCAGTGTGGGCAGGTAAATGAAGATAGCTGGAAACATCAATAACTTCGTTAATGTAGCAAATGGCACCATTTCCTCTATCAGCCAAAGTGCAGAATTTCAGAGCAGGAAGCTTATGCTGGAACTGTCTAAATAATGAGCTCAGTAACAGCTTGTGGACCGTGTGCAGTTCTGCTCACCCCATCACATGGAAGGATGGAATTGGACTGGAGAGGGTACAGAGGAGATTCGTCACTCTGTGAAAGTGCAAGTGCAGTTATAGGGAAAGATTGGAACGGAGGATACTGAGAGGAGATTTGATTGGAGTGCACATGTTGTGATAGACCTGGGTAGAGAGGGAGAGAACATCTATTTCCTGTTGGAGAGCTCAGTTACCAGCGGCGAATATTTAATGTAATTGGATGAAACATTAGTGAAGTGCTGAGGAAGGTTGTTATTTCACCCAGAGTATGGTCGGGATCTGGGAATAACACATGGAAGTGGAGTAGAGGCAGAAACTCTCAAACCATTTTGAAAAGGTGCCGGGATCTGCACCTGAAGTCCTATCATCTCCTGGGGAGAGAGAACAAGGGTTAGCAAGTTTTGAGCAGATTTGCAGCTTAGACTGAGGTTTTGGATGCAGAGGTTTTGGATGTAAGTTTGCTCGCTGAGGTTTCCAGCCGTTTCGTTAACGTACTAGGTAACATGTTTAGTGTACCTCATGCAAAGTAATGCTGAAAAATCCTGCTTTCTATTTGTATGTTTGGGTTTCTTTTCTTTGGGTTCCTAGAACAAGAGTTTTAAATAAAACATTACTTCTTGTCCAATGCAGACAGTGTTCAGAGTGATCTCCTCTACACTGTGCTATTTTCTAAAGTTTTCAAAGGTTACCAATATCTGCTAGGATCAATACAGAGGGATGAAATGAGAGGGTAGGAAGAATCAGCGTGAAAATTGATTAGCATCACAATAATACTGATCCCATCATTTATTCACTGGCCTATTTATCCCTCCTGTCGAAATGGGGGAAAATCTTTGATTATCCAGTTCTCAGTCTTGGTCACACTGCAGCTGCATCTCCAAAATCGCAGCTACATCTGACTATTTAAAGCTATAATTTCATTGGCCTTGTTGAAACGTTAGGAAGGAATTCATGGTTGGCAGCATGTTCGAGAGCCCAGGATGGCTGTTGGCTCCAGGGGAGGTTACAGAGATCGGAAGGTGTGTGAAGGCTGGGGGATATTACAGGGATATGGGTTGTTCTAGGGACTGAAGGAGATTACAAAGACAAGAATAGTTTTAGGTTTTTTTGGAAGTGAAACTGGAGCTGGACCAGCCAGAGCAATATTTTTTATCTAAAATCTCCTGAAACTTGATGAAAATTTTACCTGGACAATGTATCACATGATTTTGCTCTCGGTGTCTGTCTGCATCAGAAATAAACATTCTGTCTACTGTGCCTCGAAACTGCCAGTCTCCGGAATATCCTTCAAGTTCCATTACCCTTCAAGCTTCTGTAAACCCACTAGTTTCAGCAAACATTCCTATTTGTGTAAAGTTCTCCATGCCCTATGAAGCTCTCTGCTTCGAAACCCCCTTCGTCCTTATGGAGAAGGTCACATAAAAACGGCAGATCTAGTTTTTGGAAGTGGTTAGAGATTAGTCAGAGACATTCTGGGTGGAGGATTTGAGGTAAAAAGAATGACTGCAGATGCTGGAAACCAGAGTCTAGATTAGAGTGGTGCTGGAAAAGCACAGCAGGTCAGGAAGTATCCGAGGAGCAGTAAAATCGACGTTTCGGGCAAAAGCCCTTCATCAGGAATACAGGCAGAGAGCATGAAGGGTGCAGAGATAAGTGAGAGGAGGGTGGTGTTGGGGAGAAAGTAGCATAGAGTACAATAGGTGAGTGGGGGAGGGGATGAAGATGATAGCTTAGAGGGGAGGGTGGAGTGGATATGTGGAAAACAAGATAGGCAGGTAGGACAAGTCATGGGGACAGTGCTGAGCTGGAAGTTTGGTACTGGGGTGAGGTGGGGGAAGGGGAAATGAGGAAACTGTTGAAGTCCACACTGATGCTCTGGGGTTGAAGTGTTCCGACGCGGAATATGAGACGTTCTTCCTCTTGACGTCAGGTGGTGAGGGAGCGGTGGCGAAGGAGGCCCAGGACCTCCATGTCCTTGGCAGAGTGGGAGGGGGAGTTGAAATGTTAGGCCACAGGGCGGTGTGGTTGATTGGTGCGGGTGTCCCAGAGATGTTCCCTAAAGCACTCTGTGAGGAGGCGTCCGGTCTCCACAATGTAGAGGAGACCGCATTGGGAGCAACGGATGTAATGAATGATATTGCTGGATATGCAGGTAAAATTTTGATGGATGTGGAAGGCTCCTTTAGGGCCTGAGATGGAGAGGAGGGAGGAGGTGCGGGCGCAGGTTTTGGAATTCCTGCGGTGGCAGGGGAAGGTGCCAGGATAGGAGGGTGGAATGTAGGGTGGCGTGGACCTAACCATGTAGTCACGGAGGAAACGGTCTTTGTGGAAGGTGGAAAGGGGTGGGGAGGGAAATATATCCCTGGTGGTGGGGTCCGTTTGGAGATGGTTGAAATGTTGGCAGATGATTTGATTGAGAGTGTGCAGAAAACAGAAAAAAACTTATATTGGTCCTGTGGCAGATTGATAACAGGAGGGTCTACTGAAAGGTACAGGTCTTTCATAGAACATAGAACATAGAACATAGAAGAATACAGCGCAGTACAGGCCCTTGGGCCCTCGATGTTGCGCCGATCCAAGCCCACCTAAACTACACTAACCCACTATCCTCCATATACCTATCCAATGCCCTCTTAAATGCCCATAAAGAGGGAGAGTCCACCACTGTTACTGGCAGGGCATTCCATGAACTAACGACTCGCTGAGTGAAGAACCTACCCCTAACTTCAGTCCTATATCTACCCCCCCTTAATTTAAAGCTATGCCCCCTTGTAATACCCGACTCAATACGCGGGAAAAGGTTCATACTGTCGACCCTATCTAACCCCCTAATCATCTTGTACACCTCAATCAAGTCACCCCTAAACCTTCTTTTCTCTAGTGAAAACAGCCCCAAGTGCCTCAGTCTTTCCTCATACGATTTTCCTTCCATACCAGGCAACATCCTGGTAAACCTCCTCTGCACCCGTTCCAATGCCTCCACATCCTTCCTATAGTATGGCGACCAAAACTGCACACAATATTCCAGATGCGGCCGTACCAGAGTCTTATACAACTGCATCATGACCTCAGGACTCCGGAACTCAATTCCTCTACCAATAAAAGACAGTACGCCATATGCCTTCCTCACCGCACTATTTACCTGGGTGGCAACTTTCAGAGATCTGTGTACATGGACACCAAGATCCCTCTGCTCATCCACACTACCAAGTATCCGACCATTAGCCCAGTACCCCATCTTTTTGTTATTCTTCCCAAAGTGAATCACCTCGCACTTAGCTACATTGAATTCCATCTGCCACCTTTCTGCCCAGCTCTGCAGCTTCTCTATATCCTGCTGTAACCTGCCACATGCTTCCTCACTGTCAACAACTCCTCCGACTTTCGTGTCATCCGCAAACTTGCTCACCCAACCTTCTAACCCCTCTTCCAGGTCATTTATAAAAATGACAAACAGCAATGGTCCCAAAACAGATCCTTGCGGAACACCGCTAGTGACGGCACTCCATGAAGAAACTTTGCCATCAACTACTACCCTCTGTCTTCTTCCATCCAGCCAATTCCTAATCCAAACCTCCAACTCACCCTCAATGCCATATCTCCGTATTTTCTGCAGTAGCCTACCATGGGGAACCTTATCAAACGCCTTACTAAAATCCATATATACCACATCTACCGCTTTCCCCTCATCAACCTCCTTCGTCACCTTTTCAAAGAATTCAATAAGGTTTGTGAGGCACGACTTGCCCTTCACAAAACCATGCTGACTATCCTTGATCACATTATTCCTATCTAGATGTGCATAAATCCTATCCCTTACAATTCTCTCTAAGACTTTGCCCACAACAGAAGTGAGACTCACCGGCCTATAGTTACTAGGGCTATCCCTACTCCCCTTTTTGAACAAGGGAACCACATTTGCTATCCTCCAGTCTTCTGGGACTACTCCTGTAGACAAAGAGGACATAAAAATCAAGGCCAATGGCTCTGCAATCTCCTCCCTTGCTTCCCAGAGAATCCTAGGATAAATGCCATCAGGCCCAGGGGACTTATCTATTTTCACCTTTTCCAGGATTTCCAACACCTCTTCTCTACATACCTCAAAGCCATCCATTCTACTTATTTGTGCCTCAGTATTCTCATCGACAACAATGCCCTGTTCCTGAGTGAATACTGAAGAAAAGTATTCATTCAGTGTCTCCCCAATCTCTTCCGCCTCCACACGCAACTTCCCCCTACTATCCTTGACTGGACCTATTCCTACCCTCGTCATTCGTTTATTCCTAACATACCTATAGAAAGCCTTAGGGTTTTCCCTAATCCTATCTACTAAGGACCTTTCATGTCCCCTCCTTGCTGCTTTTAGCTCTCTCTTCAGGTCCTTCCTGGCTACCCTATAACTCTCAATCGCCCCAATTGAACCTTCACGTCTCATCTTGAGATAGGCCGCCCTCTTCCATTTAACAAGGGATTCCAATTCCTTATTAAACCACGGCTCCCTCGCACGACCCTTTCCTACCTGCCTGACAGGTACATAATTATCAAGGACACTCAATAGTTGCCCCTTCAACAAGTTCCACATATCATTTACACTCTTGCCTTGGAGTCTACTTTTCCAAGCCACACATCCTAAGTCATGCCTCACCGCATCATAATTTCCCTTACCCCAGCTATAATTCTTGCCCTGTAGTACACACTTATCCCTCTCCATCACAAGTGTAAAAATCACCGAATTATGGTCACTATCCCCAAAGTGCTCACCTACCTCTAATTCTAACACCTGGCCTGGTTCGTTACCCAGAACCAAATCCAGTATGGCCTCACCTCTTGTTGGCCTGTCTACATATTGTGTCAGGAAACTCTCCTGCACACATTGAACAAACACTGACCCATCTAACGAACTTGAGCTATAGCTTTCCCAATCAATATCAGGAAAGTTAAAGTCCCCCATAACAACCACCCTATTACTGTCACTCATCTCCTGAATCACCTTCCCAATCCTTTCTTCAAAGAATTTTCTCTAATTAGATTAGATACTGTACAGTGTGGAAACAGACCCTTCAGCCCAACACCGCTCCTCCACACAGACCCATTCTCCAACACTATATTTAACTCTGACCAATGCACCTAACACTGTGGACAATTTAGCATGGCCAATTCACCTGACCTGCACATCGTTCGATTGTAGGAGGAAACCGGAGCACCCAGAGGAAACCCACGCAGACACGGGGAGAAAGTACAAACTCCATACAGACAGGCGGGAATCGAACCCAGGTCCCTGGTGCTGTGAGGCAGCAGTGCTAACCACTGAGCCACCCTGCCGCCCCAGAGCGCATTGGAGAAATAGGAGGTGGTTTCAAAGACTAGGAGATTTATAGGTGTTAGTGAACGTTAGAGACATGTAGAGGGTTATCGTAGTGATTGGAACCAGGTCAGTCAGGTAAACCTCATTAATAAGTATTCTCTGATTGGGACTGTGAACCCGTACCAATAAGGGAACCTTGGCTGACAGAAGTTAACAGGAGTGTCAGGGGCATTGTTCACTGTAAGAGCCGGCTCTGAGCTAGCGTGGGTCAGTGCCATGTATCACACATGTAGAAATGAAAGGTGATTTGGTGACGGGATATCAGCCTCTGTGGAGTTACTTCAGTTTTAACATCTGGTAGACATTACAGAGGGAGAGAGATTTAGAATCTGGAGGTTGCAGAGACAGTGAGTTGTGTCGGGGCAGAAGGTGGTTACAAAATCTGAAGCACTGTCCGGACTAGAACATGTTACACAGCTGTTTAGGCATTGGAGTAGGTTACACAACAAGGAAAATTATAGGGACTGGAGCAAAGAAAAGAGATGGGCAAGGTTGTCCGTGGTGGAGGAAGTTGGAGATAGAATGAACATTGCAGTGGTTGGTGCTTATGGAGATACTGCGATCTTCGGGGCAAGAGGGAGTTAGTAACGTTGATTATTGTATGGATAGGAGGAGATTGCAAAAATTGGGTTTCCATGGATGAGAGTAGTTGCAGACGGTGGGGGGAGGGTGGGTGAGCTGTATAGACTTGAGAAATTCAAAGTTTGTGAGAAGATTTGTCGCTTGGGTGCTCGTTTTTGTGGTTCTGTTCGCCGAGCTGGGAATTTGTGTTGCAGATGTTTCGTCCCCTGTCTAGGTGACATCTTCAGTACTTGGGATACCACTGCAATTTCATCAACAGATGCCGAAGGGAAAGACAACGGGATGAGGACATGCCACAACCCAAAGGACTAGCCACACTACCATGCATCAAGAACATTTCTGAACTGACAGCCAGACTACTGCGACCACTAGTACTCATAACAGCACACAAACCAACAGCCACTCTCAGACATCAACTCACCAGGACGAAGGACCCGATACCCAGCATGAGCAAAACCAATGTAGTGTACAAAATCCCATGCAAGGAGTGTGTAAAATACTACATAGGACAAACAGGAAAACAGCTAACGATCCGTACCCATAAACACCAATTAGCCACGAAACGACACGACCAGCTATCATTAGTAGCCACACACGCAGATGACAAGAAACATGAGTTCGACAGGGACAACACTACTATTTAGGACAAGCCAAACAGAGAACAGCCAGGGAATTCCTAGAGGCGTGGCACTCATTCACAGATTCAATCAATAAGCACATCGACCTGGTCCCAATGTACCGGCCACTGCAGCAGACAGCTGGAACTGACAACGGGAAGCGGCAGAGACAAACCACAATTAATGCCGGAGGAAACATCACAGAAGCGCTTCATGGGTGGCTCTTAAGCACGGAGGATGTCACCTAGACATGGGACGAAACGTCTGCAACACAAATTCCCAGCTCGGCGAACAGAACCACAACAGACTTGAGACATATTTTATAGAGAGGAAAGGTTATCGGGGTTGGAGGAGATTCCAGAGAAAGAAGGTTTATATGGCCTTGTATGTGTTACAGAGATATGGAGGGCTACACTGGCCCGACGGAGGGAGCAGGGATTAGAATGTATCATACAGGATCAACGAGGTTACAAAGACGGGATATTTATGAATTTGGAGGACTCTCAAGACATCACACTGAACGACACAGACGCCTTATGACACAGATGGGTGTCATTTGTCCGATCATGGTTACACCGTCAACTGAACCCTTTGCTGAGTAATGATCTCCTCGTTCTCTCACATCCTTCAACATTTTTTTGTATCAAAAATCATCCAATTCCCTCCAGAATGTTTCAGGTTAACACACATCGGCAACACATCCAAACTACTTGTGGAGGTCTTTTTCCAGATATAAAGCCTTTTTCTAGTTGAGGCATCCTTACTCCAACTTCTAAGCCGTTCATTATGAGGTGCCCACAGAGATTTTGGGACAGCTCTGTGTTGGCTCTCAGTTGTCCCATAATTCCCCCCTGCACTACCATCTCCCTCTGAACCTTCAGCATTCGTCCTGGTTCCCAATTCCATTCTCTATCTGACACCGATTCTATTGTTCTTCCCCGTCAGCCAGGAGCGTTGGGTTTGTTTATTCTGCCGTTCCTATTTGAGGGACTATTCCTCGACTGGACCCAAGCCATCTCCTCTTTGAAGGGAGCCCATTGTTCAGTTTATCTTTTTCTGACCAACTTGGTATTCCAGTCAAACCTTCCCAGCTTCATTCTTGCCCCATTGAAGGCTGCTCTCAGTCAACTAATGTTTCTCACTCTCAATTATCGCATATCATTCTCGACCATCATCCTGAACTTTACAATAAAATGATCACAGTGCCACAAAACAGTCCCCTACTGACATTGGGTTCACTTGACCCACCTCTTTCCAAAGTACCAGGTCCAACAGTACATGTTCTCTTGGGCTGGACACATACTCCTGCAGTGAGCTCTTTCCATGTAATCCAGGAACACTTGCCTCTCATGACCCTCCATTACCAGTAAGCCAGTTGAAATCTGGATAAATTAAGTTTCTCAGTATAACTACTCTGTCGTACTATCATTGCTCTCAAATGCCCCTGCATACTTATTCTCTCCGTCCTTTCCAATGGTTGCTGGCCTACAGACTATACCTCACAGTGTAATTGTTCACTTTTTGTTCTGTAGTTGCAGCCAAATTCATTCTTTTTCTCTTGGAGACCTTAACTAACATTAATCTAAATCAATATTTCTACCCTTCTTCATTTCCCTTTCCTATCGTTTCAAACTACATTATTCCCAGCAATATTTAACACCCAGTCATGCCGTTCCTTGAGCCATCTCTCAGTGATCAGTACATCAGATTAGTACCAGCTGCCTCTCCAAGTATTTTGTGAATGCTGGTAATCTCCTCTATTATTCCTTTTTGGATCCCATGCACACGCCAATTTATTTTCAATCGTTCCCACACACCCCACATGAAGTTCAGTCCCAGCTATATCACTTGTTACCGTAAATAGGTTGTACAGTTGCTGCCTTCCCCAGAACCAGTCCCAGTGTCCCAGTAATCTGAAGCCCTTACTGATGCACCATAATTCCAGTCACACTCTCATCTACCTGAAACTCCAAGTTCTTTTCTCACTTGTACACGGCACTGGGAGTATTCCAGGAATTGCTACATTAGAGGTCATGCTCACTAACCATCCACATATCTCCGTAAATTCTGATTCCCAGACCACTTCACACTTCCTACCCAGGTCATTCCTACCAACATGGACATGACCTTTGACTGATCACTGCCCCCTAGACAAATCTCCTGCAGACACAGGGACAATCTTGACTCCATCATCCTGGAATTACATTGACAGTCACAGAAACACTTACACCTTCTTCAATTTCCTGACTCCCCTGTGACTATTGCTCCTCCGTCCTTCTCCCTCCCCACCCGTACAGTCAGACTGCTTGTGGTGCCACTGACATGGCTCTGACTGCACTTCCCTGAGCAGCCAGCACCTTCATCAGCTTCCAAACTGGGAAACTGAACTGGGAGAGAGACATCAGGCTATTCCTGGATTACCTGACTGTTTCTCTTTGATTGACAGGGCGCCCATTCTCTTCCTTCTTTCAAGCCGTCATGTCTGCAGGGTGATCCTCTCTCTGTGTGTGCTATCCACCTAACTCTCAGCATCACACATATCCCACAGAGTCTCCAATTGATGTCTGAGCTCCAAGACCTACTGTTCATCTGGAACACCAGCAGGGGCTATGATTTCCCAATGTAACAGAACACATTTTCCACTTGACAAGCATGTGTTGCCATGTCTTAATCTGCAAGTTACTTTGTGTTAGTTAATTATTTACTGATTATAACATTAACATTAGGGAAATAACATTAGGGTTAAGTCCATTATTCAACTGTGGCTTACTGAGATTGCTTTATCATATTGTCTCAGATTTTCACTTATTCGTCTTATTTCTGAGATCAATCCTTCTTTTAGAAGTTGAAAAAATAAATTTGCTGACTTATAACAATTACAGACAGTCGCGAATAATGTTGTATTATCACAGCACGTCAGGCAGCACCCGAGGAGCAGGAAAATCGACGTTTTGGGCGAAGGTTTCCTGATGAAGGGCTTTTGCCCAAAACGTCGAGTTTCATGATCCTCGGATACTGCCTGACCTGCTGTGCTTTTGCAGCACCATTCTAATCTAGACTCTGGTTACCAGCATCTGCAGTCCTTGTTTTTACCATGTGTATTATCAGCCAAGGAACTTACATCTGTGACTCTTAGGCACGTATAATCCTCCAGCTCCCACTCCACTCTGCTCCTTCACAGGGTCACCGTCTCTGTGACTCCCAGGTAAGTGTAATCTTTCCAGATCCCACTCCACTCTGCTCCCTCACAGGATCACCGTCTCTGTGACTCCCAGGTATGACCACGCCTCGATCCTTAGTGCTGATTTATATCTTCCTACTTTGCTGCCTCTATAACTCCCAGGTGTGAGTGAGCCTCATGCTTCTGCTCCAAGTTGCACCCTCTGTGACTCAGTGCTGATTTCGAGCCTCCTGCTCTGCTGTTTCTCCAACTCCAAGTCGGAAACGGCCTCCATCGTCGCTGATGATGTATATTCTCCCGCTTTGTGCTGCTCTCTCCCAGGTCTTCTCCCCGTGTGACTCACAGGTGATGGTAGGCTTCAAGCCTCAGCTGAAATTTATGACATCCCATTCCCCACTGCTCCCTCACAGGATCGCCGTTGTGCCTGGAAGAGAGTAAAAAAAAGAGGGGGATTAGAGGGGGCAGAAGGTGTCACAGTGATTGAGCGAGTTGCATGGGATGGAACAGGCTATCTGGAGAGGTAGGCAGACCTGCAGTGTCTAAAGCAGGTTACTGGAAGAAACAGGGAGAATTGCAGGCACTGGATAAGGCAAAGGGAATACAGAGATGATGGTGTGTTGGTGATGGAGCTTTGTAGCATCAAACAAGCTTTGTTCTGAGCTGCTCACAGAGATGTGCAGACTTCAGCAAATGAAAACTGACAGACAGGAAGTGTTGTAAGGTACTGGAGCCTGTTGGATGTGACAGAGTGAGAAGGACTCGCGGTAACTGCGGAGATGGGGACGAGGGAAATATAGATCTTTGGAGCTCGGATGGTGTTCAAGGACCCTCAGGATATGAGGAGGTACAGAGAATGGGAGCGTTCCGAAATGGTGGGATTGTAGGAGCTGGAGAAGTTGAGATGGATAAGGGGGGTGAAAAGTGCGAATTTAACACATCCAGCTGCTGTAAATCATAGAGATTTAAGGAGAGGAACGTGTGGTGTCATTTGTTACAGTGATATGAAGGGATATAGATACTGACAGGACACATTATCTGTACGCAGTTGCAGTTTCACATGTGGGACATGTTACAGACATGAGGAGTGTTGGAGCGCCTGCTGAAGGGCACACAGACAACAACAGTTCTAACAGCTTGTGCAGTCACTCAAGAAGGCTGCTCACCACCACTTTCTCAGGGACAACTCAAAGTCATGCTGACTCAGCCAACAATGCTCTTGTCTGTGAATGAATGATGGAAGGACCGAACTAGAAGAAAAATCAACAAGCAGCACTGAGGTCACTCAGGAAGGCTCTTTCAACAGCACTTCACAAACCTGGAACCACTACACCCTGGAAGGACAGGAGATCCAGGTGCACAAGAACACCAGAATTTCCAAGGTGCCCTCCAAGCCACGCTCCATCCTCCCAGCAATGTGTCTGTCCCTACACCCAAAGGACTGCAGTCGGTCAGGAAGGCAGCTCACCACCACCTTCTCCAGGGAATTACAGATGGGAAGGAAATGATGGCAGAGCAAGTGATGAACTTATCCCATCATTGAATTTTTTAAAAAAGGGAAATTCACAGACTGTTCATGTTCCCTTTGTTTCCTCCATACAACCCACATTCACATCTAATGTTGTGTCACCAACAAACATGGAACATCAGATTTTGTGCGTCCATTTAATACATCGAATCCATTTGAGATCAGTTGGATGTCAAGCGCGAAACCATTTTTTCCGCTTAGTTTTCTGTCTGTTAAAGAATTTCCAATCCATGCCAGTACATTCCCTCCAATCCCACATGTGCCAATTTTGCTTATCCACCTCTTCAGTGGGACCTTGTTAAAAGGTCTCTGAAAATCCCAATAAACCATTCCTCCATTTTATCTCCTGTGCTGTTTACAGCCAAACAGGAAAACAAATCCAGCAATGTTTGTGCAATAACATTCGCTTTCATAACAACGTGATTGGCACTGTCAGAAGACAGAGTGTGGGTATAAAGGAGTCAGCCAGTGACAAGTGTAGCTCCACAGGGGTCAGTGTTGGGGCTACACTGTACATGCTATAGATTAACCGTCTGGACAAAGGATGTGAGGGGGTACAGGAACAGGTTTCCCAGAAAGATCCCAGGGATGAAATGCTTGTCATATGAGGAGCAGTTGAAGATTCTGGGTCCACACGCGATGACGTTTCGGTGCTGGTGATGGATTCTGATTCAAAAGTACAGAATACTGAGGGACCTGGATAGAGTGGACGTGGGGAAGATGTTTCCATGATTAGGAGAGACTCAGACCCAAAGAGAGAGCTTCAGAGTGAAGGAACGACCCTTTGGAATGGAGACGTGGAACAATTTATTCAGCCAGAGGGTGACGCATCTGTGGAACTTACAGCCTCAGGAGCTGTGGAGGCTACGTAATTCAATGTATTTAACTCAAGGATAGATAGGCTCTTGTCAGGAGTGTTGCGCTGGAAAAATACAGCAGGTCAGGCAGCATCCGAGGAGCATGCTATAGATTAACCGTCTGGACAAAGGATGTGAGGGGGTACAGGAACAGGTTTCCCAGAAAGATTCCAGGGATGAAATGCTTGTCATATGAGGAGCAGTTGAAGATTCTGGGTCCACACGCGATGACGTTTCGGTGCTGGTGATGGATTCTGATTCAAAAGTACAGAATACTGAGGGACCTGGATAGAGTGGACGTGGGGAAGATGTTTCCATGATTAGGAGAGACTCAGACCCAAAGAGAGAGCTTCAGAGTGAAGGAACGACCCTTTGGAATGGAGACGTGGAACAATTTATTCAGCCAGAGGGTGACGCATCTGTGGAACTTACAGCCTCAGGAGCTGTGGAGGCTACGTAATTCAATGTATTTAACTCAAGGATAGATAGGCTCTTGTCAGGAGTGTTGCGCTGGAAAAATACAGCAGGTCAGGCAGCATCCGAGGAGCAGGTGAATCGACGGGTTTTTGCCTGGAACATCGACTCTCCTGCCCCTCCGATGCTGCGTGTCCTGCGGTGCTTTTCCAGCACTACACTCTCGACTCTAATCTCCAGTATCTTCAGACGTCACTTTCGCCTGATAGATAGGTTCTTAATGAGTAAGGGGATGAAGGGTTACAGTGACTGGGTGAGAGAAACAATTCTGCTCTAATCGAATAGTGGAATAGACTCGATGGTCCAAGTGGCCTCCTTCTATATCTGATCACAGAAACCCAACAGTGTGGACAATGTTCGATGGCCACCACACCTAACCTGCACATCTATGCAGTGTGGGAGGAAACAAGAATACCTAGAGGAAACCCACACGGATACAGGGAGATCTCCACACTGCTTATCGCCCGAGGCTGGAATCGAAGCTTGATTCCGGTTGCTGTGAGGCAGCAGTGCTAACCACTGTGCCACCGCGCTACCTCCGTGCCATCGGGATGGGCTTACGGGACGTGCTTATTCATCTGCTTTCGAATTGTGCAGTTATCATTTCTGCCATATCTTTTACCATACATTCAAACACTTTCCTGATTAATGCCGTCACCTCTTGGTTTCAGATAGACTGCAGAAAGCTACATCACAAAGAAATTTGCGAATTCTTGTGTATAAATCTCAGGAAGGTGATATACAGGGTCAGCAGGTCATAGAAAGGGCAAATGGAATGCTGGGGTTGACTCCAAAGGGAATGGAGAATAACAATAGGGAAGGCTTGTAATAGCTTTAGAGGGTTCCAGTCAGGTCACAATGAAAATAATGTGAACAGATGTGGTTCCCTATCTAGAGGGAAATGTTCTTGCATTGGAGGCAGCACAGAGAAGGTTCAACAGACTGCCCCTCAAATAGGAGGGATATTGATGAGAAAAGATGGAGAAGGTTGAAATTGAACTCATGAGAATTTAGAAAATGAGGCAAATTTACTGATACATCGAAGATTATTTGGTCTTCTTACAGGATCTGTACTTAGACATTGTTTCCCTGAGCAAGGATCTGTAACCGGAGATAAAGGGGAATATGGGCACTCGGGAAGCTTCCAGTGGAAAGCAGGGTTGTAGAGACTGGAGGATGTTACAGAGTTGGGGTGGTTTGAGGTCACTGTTGGTGGTTAGAGCAGACAGATTGTCGGGATGAAAAATGTCACAGAGAGGTACAGGGTTATCAATCCTGAAGGAGTTACAAAGATAGGGAGGGTGATATTTGTAGCTGCAGGGAGGGTTGTAGGCCCTCGGCAATACACTGATAAGGATGTCCGTTGGCTGTGCAGGCGTTTGCTGAGTTAAGAAGGTTCAAAGGGGCTGGATCAGTTCAGAACCAAGGAAAGTTGGAAGGATTGGAGGAGCCACAGATACTAAGGGTTGTAAAGCTGCAGAAGTTCAGAGAATTATTGAGGACTGTGAAAACTGGTTTGCAGCATTCCCATCCATTACACAGAGATATGGAATGCTATTATGGAGGAGGTTACAGAACTCGAGAGGTTTGGAGATGCTGGAAGATATTACAAAGACAGTTACAAAGCTGTAGTATTTGAGGAGATTACAGGGGCAGGATGCATTGAGGGAGTGGAAGCAGCTTCAGGTATTAAACATGCTGCAAGGGATCAATAACCTTACATCGATCAGGGGGATTGGAAGGTCTGGAGAAAAAGAACGAGAATTGCAGGGATTGAAGAATATCACAGAGATGGGGAGTAACATATGAGCGAGAAGAGTTATAATATGAGATGAGCTGTAGGTAACAGAGTCAGGGAAGACACAGGGAGATCTGAAGGGACTACGGGTGATCAAAAGGACAGTGAGACCTCTCAGTGTAGGATGGGGTAGCTTACGCAGACAGGGAGTATTTTATGGAATGGTGCTATTTACAGAGACTAAGAGATTTGTATAGAATTGAGGCACTAACAGAGATACGGAAGGCTGCAGAGGATGATATCAGATGCTGAGGTTCTGGAGGTTACATCAATGAGAAGGCTGGAGAGTGTGGCAGAGCTTACAGACACAGGAACAGCAATAAGGCCTGGTGACACTTCTACAGATAGAGAGCATTGCACAAACTGGAGGAGGTTTCTGCGGTAGGGAGGGTTGTAGGAGAGGGTGATGTTTACACAGACGGGAGGGGTAAGAACTGGAGAAGGTTATGGAGATGAATAGATGGATGGAGATACTGAAGGACAGGGTGGGTTATATATATATATATATATCACAAAGAGTTACAGATACAGGGAGATGTTTGGGACAGAAATGCGGAACGCAAAGGAGAGTTGCCAAGTAGACAAAGAGAGAGTGTTTGAGATGCTGGAGGGAGAGGAGGAGCAAACAGAGATGTGTATTGTTGCTGTGGCTGGAGAAGTACTCTGAGTACAGAGAGACTTTTAGGGCCTGGAGCAGGTTATTGAGACAATGGTCTCCACAGTCTGTTAGGAATGGAGCACTCCTGTTATAGCTGCCGGAGCGGTTACAGAGCAGGTCTGACAGATAGGGAGTGATATAGCTGCTGGAGTAGATACAGAGTAGGCCTGAGAGATGGGGAGTGATATAACTGCTGCAGCAGATACAGAGTAGGGTTGAGAGATGGGGAGTGATAAACCTGCAGGAGTAGTACACAGTAGCCCTGAGAGATGGGGAGTGATATAACTGCTGGAGCAGTTGCACAGTAGGCCTGGCAGATGGGGAGTGATATAGCTGCTGGAGCAGTTATCGAGTTGGCCTGATAGATGGAGACTGATATAGTTGCTGGAGCACTTACAAAGTAGGCCTGATAGATGGGGAGTGATAGAGCTGCTGGAGCAGGTGACAGATGTAAGGAGGGCTCTGGAGGCTGGTGTAGATTGCAGAAACATGGTGGACTGATGAATGTCAGAAGTTCATACCGACAGGGAGGTCTTTGGTGAATGAGAAGGTAACAGAGACAGTGAAGGTTTCAGTGTTTGAAGTGGATTCAGTGTGTAGGATAATGTCACAAAGGCAGGCGCCGCCATAGTGATTGGAGGAACACAAAAACGGAGGGATGCTATAGGATATGATGTTCCAGAGATATGGAGTGTTCCAGCGGCTAACAGAAGTTACACAGATAGGCGGGGTTATCGGGCTGCAGGAAGAATCAGATTGGGAGAGTTGGAGAGGCTGAAGAGATTGGACAGTTGGGGAGTATTACATGGTCTGAGAAAATTCCAGTGATTGGTGATTGTGTAGTTTACACAGATAGTGGGTATAGTGGGGACTGACAGTGATACAGAGCCAGGGAGTGCTACACAGAACCATAAGAAAGAGGAGCAGTTGTCGGCAATTCTGCCCCACCAGGAGAAGGTCAGCTCTGCAGATGCTGGAGATCAGAATCAAGTGTGTGTTGCTGCCTGACCCACTGTGCTTTTCCAACATCCGAGGATCAGGAACATAGACGTTTCGGGCCGGAGCCCTTCATCAGGAATGAGGAGTAGGGAAAGGATGGTGTACAGAGATAGGGAGGAACTGGAAGAGTTTACAGCGATAATGAGGTTTGTGGTGATGGTTTTTTTGCGATTGGATGAAGTTATTAATACAGAGGGGTGTCGACACTGGATGGTTCTTCAGACTGAAGGAGGTTACAGAAAGTGAAAGCTGTAGGGACTGGGCTTAGATACAGCAACAAAGAGGATGTTTCATGTACATGGATGGCCTTAGTGACAGTGAGGGATACCAAATGGAGAGATACTGAGTGATATCACCAGAGTGCAATAATGATTTCAGGATCAAGCAATGGGCATGATGAAAGGTTTTTGATTCATGATGCAGTTGGATCAGTACTCAGCGACGGTTGAGCTACGAGTGGGAGAGGTGATGGCCTTGTGTTATTCTCACCAGACTGTTCATTCAGAATTTAATGCCGGTGTCAGCTATAACCATATAACTTCTTATTATCATTGAAGGAAGGAAATCTGTTATCGACAGTAGGTCTGGCCTACATGTGACTCCTGACGCAGAGCAAGGAGTTGACTCTCAACTGCCTCGTGAAATGATACAGCAAGCCACTCAGCTCAAGGGCAGCTCGGGATGGGAAATACACGCTGGCCAGCCAGATAGAGCAACATCCCACGAGTGAATTAAAAACAACGCTGCTGGGAGCAGTGTCCTGGACAATCATGTTGATAGGTTTATGGACAGGGCCTTAAACTGACATGAAGGATGCAGGGACCGGGTTCAGGTGGAAGGAGCTTTCCAAATCCAAATAGAAAAGGGGTGAAGCATCGGAACAGCATGGAATGTGGCTGAAGACAACCAGAAAGGAACAGGATAGGGCAGAGTTTAACTAAAACTGGGCATCAGTGAATTAGGCTGTGACAAGAAATTCTGGGAAAAAGTCAATAACAATGTTCTTTCTTTGGAATGGACAAAGCATCTTCAATTAGGTAGATGGACTTGTGACACAGAAATAAATAAGATTTGGTCACCAAAATATTTGGAGAAACAAAAGGTGGAATATAAATATTCAATTCCGCACATCCTTGAGGGGTCTCAGGCAGAATGAGAGTACAGGATGGGTAACCCTGACAGTAATGGGTAACAAAGGCATTACAGAGAAAGCATTTGGTCTCAGATTATGCAGCTGAATTAGCCTGAATGCAAATTCTGGGCAACACGTGTCAAAAACACAAGCAGGAGAATGTTTTTTTAGGATGCCTGACAGCATTTCATTGCTCAACACTGTCACACATTCCAATGAATTCCAATGTAATGCAAAGACACTGTGATAATTTTGGGAGACTTCAATCAATTGGAATGTTTTTGTCCGTGTTTCTTTGAATAACACATTGTGTAAATGGCCAGGGACATGACTATCTCAGATTGACCGTTGTGTGAGGATGCTAGAGTGAAGGAGTATCATCACAATGCGATATCCTCTGTGAAATTGTACTGTAGTGGAATTCAGCGAGATGATGGATTTTTAAATTGACCATAAAGCACACCCGACAATCACAACCAAATCCATTTACATGTGTTTGAGAGGAGAATTGAACAAGGTAAACTGGGGAAACAGTGAAGTGTGTGGCTTTAAATGGACAGTGGAAAACATTCACAGTCATAGAAATGTACAGCACAGAAACAGAGCCTTCGGTCCAACTCATCCACGCCACCCACATATCCTATCATAATCTCGTTTTATTTGCCAGCGCTTGGCCCAAATCCCTCTCAGTCCTTCCTGTTCGTGTACCCATCCAGATGCCTTTTAGATGCAGTAATTGTACCAGTCTCCACCACTTCCTCTAGCAGTTCATTCCATACACACATCACCCTCGGCCTGTAAAAGTTGTCCCTTCGGTTCCTTTTATATCTTTCTCTTCTCACCCTGAACCTAGGCTGTCTGGTTCTGGGCTCCACTACCTCAGGGAAAAGACCTTTTCTGTTAAACCTATCCATACCTCTCTTATAAACCTCTATATGGTCTCCACTCAGCCTCAAATAGCCCCAGCCCATTTAACCTCTCCCTGTAGCTCAAACCTTCCAATCCTGGCAACATCCCTGTAAATCTTTTCTGAAACCTTTTAATTTACACAACATCCTTCCGATCAGAAGGAGACAGGAAATGCATGCAATATTCCAAAATTGGTTTATCCAATATCCTGTACAGCCAGAACATGACCTCCCAACTCCTCTACTCAATGCTCTGATCAGTAAACGCAAGCATACCAAACACCTCCTTCACGATCCTATCTACCTGCGACTCCACTTTCAAGGAGCTATGAACCTGCATTCCAAAGTTTCTTTGTTGAGCAACACTCCCCAGGTACATGCCATTAAGCACGTAAGTCCTGCTGAGAGTTGCTTTCCCAAAATGCAGCACCTCACATTTATCTAAATTAAACTCCATTTGACACACCACAGCCCATTGACCCATCTGATCCAAATCCCGTTGTAATCTGAGGTAACATTCTTCGCTATCCACAATACCTCCAATTTTGGCGTCATCTGCAAACTTACTAACTAGATCTCCTATGTTCACATCCAAATCATTTATATAAACAACAAAAATAGTGGATCCAGCACCGATCCTTTTGGCACTCCACTGGTCACAGGCCTCCAGTCTGAAAAACAACCCACCACCACCACCCTTTGACTTCTAGCTTTGAGCCAGTTCTGTATCCAAATGGCTGGTTTTCCCTGTATTCCATGAGATTTAACCTTGCTCACCAATCTCCCATGTGGAAACTTTTCAAACACCGTATTGAATTTCATATCGCTCACATCGACAGCTCTGCCCTCATCAATCCTTTTTGTTACTTCTTCAAAAACCGCAATCAATTTCTTGAGACATGATTTCCCACGCACAAAGCAATGCTGACTATCCCAAATTAGAAACCCCCTTTCCGAATACATGCAAATCCTGTCCCTCATGATTCCCTCCTTCAATTTGCCCACCACTGACGTCAGGCGAACCGGTCTGTAGTTCCCTGGCGTTTCCTTACCATCTTGCTTAAATAATGGCACCACGTTAGCCAAACTCAAGTCTTTTGGTACCTCACCTGTGAATATCGATGATACAAATATTTCAGCAAGGGGCCCAGCAATCACTTCCCGAGCTTCCCACAGAGTTCTAGGGTACACCTGATCACGTCCTGGTTAGGCCCGAGGGAGTGTTGCTGAACAAAGAGACTTAGGAGTGCAGTTTCATAGCTCCTTGAAATTTGAGCCACAGGTAGATAGGATAGTGAAGAATGCGTTTGGTATGCTTTCCTTTATTGGTCAGACTACTGAGTACAGGAGTTGGGAGGTCATGTTGCGACTGTATTAGACATTGGATAGGCTTTGGGAATATTGCATTCAATTTTGGTCTCCTTCCTATCAAAAAGACGTTGTGAAACTTGAAAGTGTTCAGAAAAGATTTACAAGGATGTTGCCAGGGTTGGAGGATTTGAGCTAAAGGGAGAGATTGAAAAGGCTGGGGCTGGTTTCCCTGGAGTGTCGGAGGCTGAGGGGTGACCTTATATAGGTTACAAAATTATGAGGGGCAAGGACAGAATAAACAGACAAAGTCTTTTCCCTCGGGTCGGGAAGTCCAGAACTTGAGGGTATGGGTTTAGGGTGAGAGGGGAAAGATATAAAAGAGACCTAAGGGGCAACGTTTTCACACATGGGGTGGTACGTGTATGGAATGAACTGCCAGAGGAAGTGGTGGAGGTTGGTACAATTGCAACATTTAAAAGGCATTTGGATGGATATATGAATGAGCTGGGAATTTGTGTTACAGACGTTTCGTCCCCTGTCTAGGTGACATCCTCAGTGCTTGGGAGCCTCCTGTGAAGCGCTTCTGTGATCTTTTCTCCAGCATTTGTCGTGGTTTGAATCTGCCGCTTCCGGTTGTCAGTTCCAGCTGTCAGTTGCAGTGATCGGTATATTGGGTCCAGATCGATGTGCTTATTGGTTGAATCTGTGGTTGAGTGCTATGCCTCTAGGAATTCCCTGGCTGTTCTCTGTTTGGCTTGTCCTATGATAGTAGTGTTGTCCCAGTTGAATTCATGTATACTGGGAGGACTATCTGCAGTTGGCTATATATTTGGAAAGTGGGAGTATGTTAAAGTGATAGTGTGAGTTCAGGGCCAGTGAGTTCCTGACATGGGAATAGTAAAGACAGCAAGTCGAGCAAATACTGATCCAGTGATATCGTGAGTTTGATAAAGAAAATACAGTACAATAAACTCAGGTGAAGCAATTCACAAAGATAGAGAGTGCAAGGGGATCCTTAGAAATGGGTGACACACAATGGCCATGAAATATGCTTGTCAGATACTATTAAGGAAAAGCCACAAGGTATTTTATCAGTATAGTTAGAATAAGAGGGCAACTGAGGAAAGAGTGAGGCCTGTTAGAAACCAAAGGGATAATCTGTGCATGGAGTCAGAAGAAGTAGGTGAGGTTTTCAATGAACACTTCCCATCTGTATTCACACAGGAGAAAGGCATTGTAGCCGGGGATTTCAGTTGGGAGGATAATGTTCGAGAACATATTAAGATCAATACGGAGGTAAAATCAAATGTTTTCACCGACATAAGAAGTGGAGAATTCCCCAGTGCCCAATGAAATGCACCCCAGGCTGCTATGGGAGGTAAGGGAGGAGATTGCTGGGGCCCTGGTGGATATATTTAATACTTTGCTGGCCACGGGTGAAGTGCTGAATGACTGGAGGATCGCTAATGTGGTTCCTTTGTTCAAGAAGTGCAGCAGGGATAGGCCAGGTAATTATAGAGCAGATCGTCTGACAGCAGGGGGAGGGAAATTGGGAACAATTCTGAGGGACAGGATGGATCAATAACTGGAAAGGCAGGGATCAATTAGTGATAGTCAGCATGGATTTGGTCGAGGAAGGTAATGTCTGATGAACTCACCTGAGTTTTCTTTGAAATTACAATTGAAGATATTGATGAGGCCAGTGCAGATGATGTGTGTTCCATGGAGTTCATTAAGGCCTTTGACAAGATCCCACATGGGAGGCTGGCCCAAAAGGGAAGAGCCCATGGCATCAAAGGCAAGTTGGCAAATTGGATCCAAAATTGTTGGAGGGTTGGTTTTGGGATTGAAAGCCTTTGCTCAGTGGGAGTACCACAGGGATCTATGCAGGAACCATTGCTGTTCCTTATGGGCATTAATAACTTGGATGTGAAAGCAGAAGGTATCATTAGTAGATTTGCAAATGACGTGAAAGAGGAGGGTGTTCTCCACAGTGAGGGGGATGGTCTCAAACTACAGTATGAAAGTTGAGACAGTGACAGAATTTCAATAGAGTAATTTCAATCGACAAGGCAGACACTAGCACAGCAGACAATGAGGGAAAACTGATCAATTGAACTACTTTATTTCAACATAACAGGCCTAAAGGTAAGGCAGATGGACGGAAACATGGGACTGAGACACCATAGGTATGACAGAAACACAGCTGAGGGAGGGACAGGACTGACAACTCAATGTTCCACGGTTCAGATTCTACAGGATGGAGAACACAGGAGGTAGGACAGGAGGAGGAGTGGAGCTTTTGATCAGTGATACATCACTGCAGCACATACAGAGGATATTCCTGGGGATCACCCAGTGATACTGTAATGGTGGAAATAATAAATGAGAATGGGTCATCACTTTGATATGGTTGCACTACAGGCCCTCAACAGTCAACGGGAAATTGAGCAGCAAATATGTCGGGAGATCGCAGATATCTGAAAGAAGGATAGGGTTGTAATGGTCAGGGATATTAACTTTCTAAACCTACACTGGGACTGCCAGAGTATACAGTTGAGTGGGAGGGATTTGTTAGACATGTTCAAGAAAACTGTCCCAGTCAGAATGTAAATGGTCCAACAGCAGGAAGGGGTAAAACCTGACCTCCCCTTGGGAAACAAGGTAGGGATAGGGACTGAGGTGTTCGTGTGAAAACTCTTTGGCAAAGTCACCACAATTCTATCAGTTTGAAAATAGCGATGGAAAAGAACATGGCTGGTCCACAAGTTAATGATCAAAACTGGCCTTGCCTGAATTCAGAAGGTGCGAGTCAAGAGCTTTTAACAATTGATTGTGGAGGCTATTTGCAGGTAAAGGGACGTCAAGCAGGTGGGAAGCTTTCAAAGGAGAAATAAAATGAGAGTTCAGGGTCAGCATATTCCTGTTAGTGTGAAGGATAATGGTGACACAAGTAGGAAACACTGCATGACTGGAGGTATTGAGGTTCTGGTCAAGAAAAAGGAGGCACATGTCACATATAGCCAGTTAGATTAAAGGAATCCTTTCAAGAACATTATGAGTGGAGTAATACACTTAAGTGGGAAATCAGGAGCCAACAAATGGGACCACAGAAAGCCCTGGCAGATCAGGCTGAGGAAAATGCACGTATATTAACAACAGATAATTAAATACAGACGGAATATGGTTCCTTAAAGAACAATGGGGCCATCTAAGTGTGGAACCAGAGGAGATGGCTGAGATCCGAAACGAAAATTTCACGTTTCAACTTATTGTGGAGAAAGACTGGGCAACTCAGGGAAATAAACAATAATGACTTGAAAAGACTCCACGTCACAGAACAGGAGGTACTCGTCGTTTTAAAATGAATAAAAGGTAGACAAAGCCTTGGTAACTAATCAAGGATATCCCAGCATATTGTGGGAAGCTCAGGAAGAAATTGTGGGGTCCCATAAAGAGATTTTTTTATCACTGATAACCACTAGTGAGGAAGTTAATGTCTGAGCTGGAAGCCTGGAGGATGGCTAATGTTGTGCCAGTGTTTAGGAATGGCTGCGAGGGAAAGCCAGGGACAACACCAATTAGCTTGATGTCAGTGATGCATATGTTGTTGGAAGCGATTCTGCTGGACAGGAGTTACATGCATTTGCAAAGGCAAGGATTCATTAGGGATCATCAGCACACATTTGGAATACTGCATAGAATTCTGATCATTCTAATTTAGGAAGCATTTCGTGAAACTGTAAATGGAGCAAAGATTGACGAAGATGTTACTGATACTGGAGGGTTTGACAGAAACGGAGAGGGGGGATGAGATAGATTTGGCAGACAATGTTAAGGAGAATGCAAAGAATTTTCCACAGCACACAAGGACAAAAAAAAAACCAACTGGACAGACACCAGAGCTCCTCAAAGATCAGCGAGGCCATTCAAGTGTGGAACGACAGGAGATGGGCGAGAATCTAAATGAATATTTCATGTCAGAACGTATTCTGGACAAAGACTAGTACACAAATGGAAAGAAACAGTGATGTCTTGTAAAGAGTCCCTATTACAGAAGAGATGGTGCTGGAGGTCTTAAAACACAAGGGTAGAGAAAGCCCCAGGTCCTGAACACGTGTATCCCAGAACATTGTGGCGAAGTAGTGACAGGGACACGAGCAGAAATATTTATTTCTTTGTCCTTCGTATTTCCATTGGGCGTCGGTGGCTGAGGGGTGACCTTACAAAGGCTTATAAAACCATGAGGGATACAGGTAAGTTGATTAACCCACGTCTTTACCCCAGGGCAGTGGAGTCCAGAACAAAATGGGGTTGAACTGCAGAAGGAGGAGGTGTTCGCAATTCTGAAAAGTGTGAAAACAGGTAAGTCGTCTGGGCAGGATGGGATTTATCCTCGGATTCTTTGGGAAGCCAGGAAGGAGATTGCTGAGTCTTTGGCTTTGATCTTTATGCCGTCATTGTCTAGAGATAGTACCAGAAGGCTGGAGGATAGCAAATGTTGTCCCCTTGCCCAAGGAGGGGAGTAGAAAAACCCCTGCTAATTCTAGAGTTGTGAGCCTTCCTTCAGTTCTGGGTAAAGCATTGGAAAGGCTTGTAAGGGATAGGAGTTATAATCATCTGGAGATGAATAAGTTGATTAGGGATAGTCAACACGGCCTTGTGAAAGGCAGGTCGTGCCACACAAACCTTATTTAGTTCTTTAAGAAGGTGGATGAGAGTAAAGCATTTGACGTGGTGCATATGGATTACAGTAAGGCGTGTGTTAAGGTTCCCCACGGTAGGTTATTGCAAACAATACGGAGGCATGGGATTGAGGGTGATTGTGCAGTTTGGATCAGAAACTAGCTCGCTGAAAGAAGACAGAGTAGTGTTTCATGGGAAATACTCATCCTGGAGTTCAGTTACTAGTTGGTTGCGCCAGAATCAGTTTTGGTTCTAATGTTGCTTGTCATTTATACAATGACCTGGATGAGGGCATTGAATAATGGGTTAGTAAATTTGCGGATGACACTAAGGTCAGTAAAGTTGTGGAGAGTGACGAAGGAAGCTGTCATTTACAGAGAGGCATAGATCAGCTGCAGAGGTGCACCTAGAGTTCACAAATGGATTTTAATGTGGAAAATTGTGATGTCATTCATTTTGGAAGGAGTAACAGGAACTCAAAGTACTAGTCTAGTGGTAAGATTCTTGGTAGTGTAGATGGACAAAGAGATCTCTGTATACATATACATAGATCATTGAAAGTTGCCACCCAGGCTGATAGGGTTGTTAAGAAGGCATTCAGTTTGTGAGCTTTTATTGGTAGAGGGATAGAGTTTTGGAACCATGAGATCATGCTGCAGCTGGACAAAACACTGGTGCGGCATCATTTGGAGCGTTGTGTACAGTTTAGGTCACCACATTACAGCAAAGATGTATGAGCTTTCGAAAGGGTTAAGAGAATATTTACTAGGATGTCATCTGGTATGGAGGGAGTGTCTTATGAAAAAGGCTGAGGAACTTGAAGCTGTTTTCATTCAAGAGAAGATGTTTTCAGGCCTTCTAACTGAGACAAATAAGATAATCAGAGGGTTAGATGGGTTGGACAATGAGAACTTTTCCCACGGATGGCGATGCCTAACACGAGGGGAGATAGCTTTAAATTGATGGGTGATAGATATAGGACAGATGCCAGAGGTAGTTTCTTCACTCAAAGTGGTAGGGGCGTGGAATGCACTGCCTGCGACAGCAGTGGACTCGACAACTTTAAGGGTATTTAAATAGTCATTGGACAGAATTGGAATTGTGTTGGTTAGATGGGCATCAGATTGGTTCATCAGCGAGGGCCAAAGTGCCATTACTGCACTGTCATGTTCTATGTTCTAGAGGGCATAAATATGAGGGGAGAGAGGAAAGACATAAAAGGGATTGGAGGAGAATGTTTTTCACACAGAGGATGGTGCAGGTATGGAATGAGCTTTCAGGAGGAATGGTAGAGAAAAGCACAATGACAACATGTAAAAGACATTTGGGCAAGTACATGGTGAGGAGAAGGTTTGAAGGGATTTGGGTCATATGCAGGAAACGTTCAGGGACTCTGGTCAGCAAAGACTAGTTGGATCGAAGGAAGCATTTGTGTGCTGCATGACTCGGTCTCAAATTATTGTAGGAGGATCCTACTGAGATAAGGCATGTTGCAGACATTAAAGCAAGTTACAGATATCGGGATGGCAGTATGGAAAGCAGTAAATTTCAATTATGTGGAGGGACTATAAGAAAGGGAGGAGGTTACAGAGATAAGACTTATTATGGGAATTAAAAATTACTGAAGAAACAAGTCCACAAGCCATGCCATAGATACAGTGTTGCAGAGTAGTAAGTCTTAGTACTTGGTAGTAAGACTGTACACTGCACCTCCTCCAGCATTGTATCTATGTCAGGTCTTGTTAGCCGTTGTTTGGAGCCCTCTTATTGCTCTCTGCTCTGTGCACTGTGAGTGATCTTACCTCAGTGCAGGATTTATTGAAGGCTCCACATCTCCCTGCCCCTTGTCTCTCTGGCTGACCAACTATCTTCAATTTGGTGATGGACGAGACACCCAGCAGTTGGGACATCTATTGAGTCAAGACCTTTAGTGAGTACCTACAGGAGACAGAGAGATAGACAGAATGGGAAATTAGACTGATGCAGTGACGGTTACACATAGATAATGGTCCTGAGTATCACAGAGATCTGGAAAGTCCCAGTCTCCATTCCTGTTCCTTGTTGCCTTGTTTCACCGGGGTGGATAATTCTGTTAGATCGGAATCTGGAATAGCTGCAAGTGTGTGTGTGTGAGAGAGAGAAAGAGAAAGAGAGAGAGAGAGAGAGAAATAGAGAAAAGGAGAGAGAGAGAAATAGAGAGAGAGAGACTGACAGAGGCAGGAATTAGACTCACACAGTGAGGGATAACACATGGAGAGATACTGAGTGATACCACCAGAGTGCTGAAAGATGTCAGACCCATACAATTGGGTCGGAAGAACGGGATTAACTTCATGATGAACTGGTATCAGTGTTCAGGGATGAGCAACCAGTGATCAGACGAAATGATTGCCTAGTGGTATTATTGCTAGAGAATGTACCCCATGCCTCATCTAATGCTCAGGGGAGGCAGGTTTGAATCCCACCATCAGAAATGGAGAAATTTGAAACCAACAATTTTAAAAATAGTAATGAACAATCCACAAATAAGTATGAAACCATTGCTGATGTCCAAAACATCCAAACACTTGTACTTTCAAGAAGGACATCTGCCAATCCTCACGTGGTCTGCACGACGTACACACAGCAAAGTATTTACCTCTCAATGACCCTCTGAAATGGCCGAGCAAGTTACTCAGTTTAAGGGCAGCAAGGGCTGGGCAAGAAAGGCTGGTCAGCCAGAGAGACCCACATCCCATACCTGATTTAAAAAATAATCCATTATGATGGGCCCCCTGGAACCGTGCGGGGAGCAGTGTCCCGCCCAATCATGTCGGTAGGTTTATGGACAGGGCTTAAAATATGACAGAGAGGATGCAGGGACAGGGATCAGGTGAAAGTAGCTTTCCAAATCCCAATAGAAAAGGTGAAGTATCGGTATACCATGGGGATGTGGCTGAAGACAATCAGAAGGGAACAGGGTGGGACAAAGTTTAACTAAAACTGTCATTGAAGGCTCCAGATCTCCCTCCCCTTTGTCTCTCTGGCTGACCAAACATCTTCAATGAGATGATGGACAAATCACCCTGAAGCTGGGAAGTATACTGAATCAGGAACTTCCTGAGTACCTACAGGAGACAGAGAAATAGACAGAATGGGACATTAGACCGATGCAGTGAGGGCTACACACGTCGAATGGCCCTGAGTCCCACAGAGATCTGGAAAATTCCAGGCGCCATCCCTGGCCTGTGCTGCCTCATCTCTCTGGAGTGGAGATTTCTGTTGACTCAGGATCTGGAGTAACTGCAAGAGTGAGAGGCGGTGACAGAAGCAGCAATTATACCCACACAGTGAGGGATACCACATGGAGAGAGACTGAGTGATATCACCGGAGTGCTGGAAGGTATCAGGCTCAAACAATTGTGTGGGAATAAGGGTTCTGCTTCATGATGCACTGGTATCCGTGCTCAGGAATGAGTAACCTGTGAGCAGGCGAAGTGATGGCCGAGTTGTATTATTGCTAGAGCATGCATTCAAGACCTCAGCTAAAGTTCAGGGGAGGCTGGTTTGAATCCCACCATCTGAAATTGTGGAATTTGAAATCAATAATTTTAAATATAATAAATAATAATCCATAAAAGGTATGAAACAATTGCTGATGTACAAAATATCCAAACACCTTCCCTTTTGAGAAGGACATCTGCCATTCTCACGAGGTCTGCACGTGATACACACAGCAAAGTGTTTACCTCTCAATGACCCTCTGAAATGGCTGACCAAGTTACTCAGTTCAAAGGCAGCTAGGGCTGGGCAAGAAAGGCTGGTCAGCATAGACACCTACATCCCCCGAGTGAATAAACACAATCCCATTGCATTGGGTCCCACTGGAACTCTTATGGGACCAGTGTCCCGGCCAATCATGTTGGTAGGTTTATGGGCAGAGCTTTACATTGACAGAGAGGATGCAGGGACAGGGTTCAGGTGAAAAGAGCTTTCACAATCCAAAGGGAAAAGGTGAAGCATTGGAACAGCATGGAATGTGGCTGAAGACAAGCAGAAAGGAACAGGAAGGGACAGAGTTTAACTAAAACTGTACATCAGCTAATAGGTTTGTGACACGATATTGTGAGAAAGAATAAATCATGGTTTTCTTTGGAATGGACAAAGTCTCTGCAATAAGGTAGCTGGATTTGTGACACAGATGAAAGAGATTTAGGCACCAGGATGACGTGGTTACGGGGCGAACAAAAGGTGGAACATAAATATTCAATGGTTCACAACCTTGCGGAAATTCAGGCAAAATGGACAACGCTAACAATAACGGATTACAAAGGTATTACAGAGGACGTATTTGGCCTCGGACCATGAAGTAGAGTCAGTCTGAATGTAACTTCTGGCTATTACTTGCCAAGGGCACAAGCAGCAGAACAATTTTAGGCCACCTAACAACATTTCGTTGCTCATCACTGCATTCAGCACGAATTCATTGGAATTTTTAACAAAGGCATTATGGTAATTTTGGGATATTTCAATATTCGCATAATCTGCGACAGTCACACTGACGAGTGATAGTGGAAGATGATTCGGAGAATGTTTTTGTGTTTCTTTGAATAACTCATTTTGCAACTGGCTAGGGATGTAACTATCTCAGATTGACCATTGTGCAATGAAACTTAGTGAATGACTAATGGAGAGATCCTCTTGGAAATTGTGATAACGTGCAGTTTAAAGGAATATAAAGTTTTCAAGTGAATCACAGAAAGGACAAGGTACAACTGGAAACAAAAATCGCCGATTACATGAGTTTGAGAGAACTGACCAAGGTAAACAGGCGAAACAGACTGAAACATATGTCAGTAAATGAACAGTGGACAACATTTGAAGGAACCGTGTAAATCACTCAACAAAAGGATATTGAAACAGACAAAACCTCAGCAAGAAATTCCCACTCGGCCCTCACTCAGGACAAAATGAACCAAATTAGATTATCAGGCTTAGAAGATCACCGAAGGTTCTTAAAATCCTGAACTGAGAGTGCTATAGCATTACGTTGTAAAGGGGTTGCAAAGGGTCTGCTAGCAGGAGGAGGGCAGTTGGAAGGGGAATCATTGTCAGGCTGTAATGACATGATAGGTACAGGGAGAGGTGAAGGTGCTGGAGGTCGTGAGAATGTTACAGAGAGTGGCCAGGGTCTGAACGGTGATACAAAACCAGGACGAATTGCTGCAGCTGGAGGTGTTTACAGAGGTAGAGAGGGACATATGTATTTTTATTTATTCATTCATGGGATGTGGGTATCACTACCTCGACCAGCTTTCTTTGCCACCACTGATAATCGCCCAGAGGATAGTTCAGAGCCAGCCATATTGTTGTTGGTCTGGAGTCACATGTAGGCCAGACAAGGTTAGAATGTCAGATGTGTTTCCCTAAAGGACGTAAGTTGAGTTCATCCGACTGATCAACAATGCTTTCATGGTGGCCTCACCAATGTCTTCTACAGCCACAACATGACATCCCAACGCTCAATGCTCTGCCCAATGAAGGTAACCATCCCAAACGCCTCATTCACCAGCCTGTCTACCTGTGACACCACATTCAAAAAACTGTGCACCTACGTCCCCTGGGTCACTGATTGACCATACGACTCAGGGCCCGAACATTAACTGTGCAAGTCCCACCCTTGTTTGTTTCACCAAAACAGCACACTTCACATTTATCTATTTAAACTCCATCTGCTGTTCTTCAGCCCGCTATCCCAGCAGGACTGTTCTTCCTGTTGTATCACACATAACCTTCTTCACTGTCCACTTTACCACCAATTTCAGTGTCACCCAAAAAACTTACTTACCAGGAAACAAATGTTCCCTTCCAAACCATTTATCCAAATGACAAACAACAGTGGACTCACTACACCGCTGGTCACATGCCTCCAGTCAGAAAAACAACACGTCTCCCATCACCCGCTCTCTCCTACCATCAAGCCAATTTTGTATCCAGGTGTCTAGCTCCTCCGGAATGCCATATCCATTTGCATTGATCTGAGATTATTACTCAGTTCACCATATGGAAGGTAGAACTCAGAACAGTACAGCACAAGACCCTTCGGCCATGATATCATACCAACCTTTTGTCCGACTGTAAGATCAAACTAACTACGTACCCTTCATTCTACCATCATCCATGTGCCTGTCCAAGAGTCTAGTAAGTGTACCTAATGTATCCAATTTTACTACCACAGCTGGCAGTGCATTCCACCCAACTGCCACTCTGTGTAAAAAACCTACCTCTGACATCTCCTCTTAACTACCCTCCAATCACCTTTAAATTATGCCACCTCATAATAGCCATTTATGCCATGCGAAAAAGAAGTCTCGCACTATTCACTGTCTATGCCTCACACCAAACTGTTCACCTTGACCAAGTTGCCCCCCACCCATCTTTAAACCAATGAGAAAAGCCTTAGCTCCCTCAACCTTTCTTCAGAAGACATGCTCTCGGGTCCAGGCAGCATCCTGTTAAATCTCCTCTTTACCCTTTCTAAAGCTTCCACATCCTTCCTGTAATGAGGGAACCTGAACTGAACACAATATTCCAAGTGTGGTCTAACCAGGGCTCTATAAAGCTGCAGCATAATCACACGGCTTTCAAAATCAATCCCCCAGCTGATGAAAGTCAACACAACATATTCCTTCTTAACAGCCCTATCAGTTTGGGTGGCAACTTTGAGGGATCTATGGACATGGAACTGCATGTCCTTGGTGGAGTGGGAGCGGGAGTTGAAGTGTTGAGCCACGGGGTGGTTGGGTTGGTTGGTCCGGGTGTCCCAGAGGAGTTCTCTGAAACGTTCCACAAGTAGGCGGCCTGTCTCCCCAATATAGAGGAGGCCACATCGGGTGCAGCGGATGCAGTAAATGATGTGCGTGGAGGTGCAGGTGATATTGTGTTGAATATGGCAAAAATGACGACGGATGATGCGATGTATATGGAGTTTGGTGGGGTGGTAGGTGAGGACCAGTGGGGTTCTGTCCTGGCCAGACCATCGCCAGACAATAGCAACACGACGGCTGGAGGAAGAGCGCCTCATCTTCCGCCTCGGAACCCTCCAACCACAAGGGATGAACTCAGATTTCTCCAGTTTCTTCATTCCCCTCCCCCCACCTTGTCTCAGTCCCAACCCTCGAACTCAGCACCACCTTCCTAACCTGCAAGCTTCTTCCTGACCTCTCTGCTCCCACCCCCACTCCGGCCTATCACGCTCACATTAACCTCCTTCCACCTATCGCATTTCCAACGCCCCTCCCCAAGTCCCTCCTCCCATCCTGAAGAAGGGCTCATGCCCGAAACGTCGATTCTCCTGCTCCTTGGATGCTGCCTGACCTGCTGCGCTTTTCCAGCAACAAATTTTCAGCCCTTACAATGCCATGCTGACTATCTCAAATCAAACTATGAATCATAAATCATGTCTTTCAGAGTCCTCCCCAATAATCTGCACACCAAAGACAAAAGACTGGCAGGTCTGTAATTCCCAAGATTATCCCTATTACCTTTCCTGAACATGGGAATAATATTTTCCTGCCTCCAATTATCTGGTACGACTCCAGTGGACAGTGAGGGTGCAAAGGTCATCGCCAAAGGCGCAACAATCTCTTCTCTCGCTTCCTGTAGTAACTTTGGACATATCCCTTCGAGTGCAGCAGATTTATCTATTCTTTTGTTTTACAAAATTCTCAGCACATCCTCCTTATTAACATCAACCTGTAAACATGTATCAGTCCTTTACATGCTGTCCTCACAAATGACAAGGTCCCTCTCAGTAGTAAATACTGAGGCATAGTGTTTATTACGGACCTCCCCTACCTCCTCCGACACCAGACGCAAGTTCCCTCCACTGTCCCTAATCAGCCCTACCCTCACTCTGGCCATCCTCTTGTTCCGCATGTAAGTGGAGAACGCCTTACAGTTTTCCTTAGTCCTTCCCAACAAAGCTTTTTCATGCCCCTTCCACCTGTCCTAAGTACATTCTTCAGTTCCTTCCTGGTACCTTCAGATAATCTCTACAGTGTGGAAACAGGCGATTTGGTCCAACAACGCCATACCAACGCTCCAAAGAGTATCCCACCCAGACCCATTCCCCCACCATATTACTCTACATTTTCCCTGACTATAATGCCAAACCTACACATCCTTAAACACTATGGGTAATTTAGCATGGCTGAGTCACCTAACCTGCACAGCTTAGGGCTGTCGGTGGAAAGCGGAGCACCGGGAGGAAACATACGGAGACGATGGGAGAACGTGCAAACTCCACATGCAGTCACAGGGGGCTGGAATTAAAATCAGGTTCCTGGTGCTATGAGGCAGCAGTGTTAACCACGGAGACATCGTGCTGCCCCATGTAACCCTTTAGAAGTCTATTTGATTCTTGCTTCCTCAACCTTAAGTCAGCTTCCTTTTTCCTCTCGACCAGATGTTTTACGTTCCTTGGAAACTTGTCAAATGCTTTGCTGAAGTCCATGTGGACAACATTGACTGCTCTGCCTTCATCTATCTCTTGGAAACCTCCTCATTCCTGATGAAGGGCTCCAGCCAAAAATGTCAATTTTCCTGCTCCTCGGATGCTGCCTGACCTGCTGTGCTTTTCCAGCAATACCCTCTCAACTCTGATCTCCAGTACCTGCAGACCTCACTGTCTCCACCTCCTCGAAGAGTCCATCTGGTTTGTGCAACACTGTCATCCACTCACAAAACCATGCCGACTATCTCTAATCAGGCCTTGCTCTTCCGAATATACGTAGCTCCTTTCACTCAGAAGCTCCTCCAACAGCTTCCCCATCACTGGGCTCACGGGGCTGTAATTTCCTCGCTTTTCCCTGCAGCCCTGAAGTGATGGAACTGCATTAGCCACCCTCCAGTCGTCCAACACCTCACTGTGTCTGTTGATAATATAAATATCTCTGTGAGGGACAGTGCAATCTCTTCCCTAGCTTCCCACAATGTTCCAGGATCGACTTAATAAGCTACTGAGGATTGATCGAACTTTATTTGTTTTAACATTCCAACACTTTCTCTTCTCTGTTGAGGATTCTTTCCAAGACATCTCTATTTATTTCCCCAGGTTGCCGAGCTTCCATCTCTTTCTCCACAGTAAATACTGACAAGACTATTTTGTCTAATATCGCACCCATCTCCTCTGGTTCCACACATAGGTGACTTCATTGATCTTTAATGGGCCCTATTCTCGACCAAGTTACTCTTTAGCCCTTCTTGAAACTTGCGCAAAGGCTTCTGAGAATTCAAATTATCCATATCCTCCGTACCACCACACATCTCCTACGCCCTTATCTACTCTGCCATTTATATTCACAACAACAAATAATATCCAACAGGCTCAAAAACAAATTCTATTGTATAAAATGTGTTTCTAAGGGTCCAGTTATTGCATATTAACATATCCTTTCTAACACATTTCAGCATGCGCCTGACTGAGATTAGATTATTTACAGTGTGGAAACAGGCTCTTCGGCCCAACAAGCCCACACCGAGCCGCCGAAGTGCAACCCAACCCAGACCCATTCTCCTACATCTCACACTAGATGGAATTTAGCATGACCAATTCACCTGACTTGAACATTTTGGAAGGAAACTGGAGCACACGGAGGAAACCCACGCAGACACGGGGCGACTCCACACAGTCAGCCGTCTGAGGCGGGAATTGAACCCAGGTCTCTGGCGCTGGGAGACAGCAGTGCTAACCAAGGTGCCACCGTGCTGCCCATACTGTCAGGTTAACAGTAATTGGTTTCAGACTGGCAACAAAAAGGGTTGTGGGAGTTCTTGTTCATCAATCTGAAAAAGGTATCTTACAGAGTTAGCAGGTAATAGAGAAGGCAAATCAAATGCTGGTATTTATTACAAAGGGAATGCGTCTAAAAAGATGGAGATCCAGGTTAAGGTCAAAGTCAGACCACACCTAGAATATTATGAGCAGTCTGAGTGCCCTAAGGAACGACATTGTCACATTGGAGGCAGGCCAGAGAAGGGTCACTTGGCTGATCCTGAGAATGGAGGGATTTTCTAATGAGAATAGGTGGAGAAGATTAGGGTTGAACCCATTGACGTTCAGAAAACATGAGAGAGAAATTGAATGAAACATTCAAGATTCTGGGGGGCTTTAACAGGTTAGATGCTGGGAAGTTAGAAAACAGAACAGTAGAGCACAGTAATAGGCCCTTCGGCCCACCATGGCTGTGCTGACCATGATGTTATTCTAAACTAGTCCCATCTACCTGCACATAGTCCATATCCCTCTATTCTCTGCCTGCTCATGTTTCTGTCCAAATGACACTTCAATGCTTTGCTCATATTTCTGCTTCTTCAACCTCCCTCAGTAACTTATACTTTCTATGTTAAACAAAACGTGCCTCACACATCTCGTTTAAACTTCCTCTTTCTCACCTTAAACCTAGGTACGCTACTATTTGAAACCTACACATTGGAAAAGAGATTCTGACTATCCACATTATCTGTCCCTGTCATAATTTTATTTTCCTGTATCTGGTTGCCTGTCAGCTTCTGATATTCTCACAAAACAATCCATCTTTGTTTAATTTCCTCTTATACCTAACACTCCCTTCAAAAGCCTAACACAGGCAACGTGCTGATAAACCCCTTTTTCACCCTCTCAAAAGCCTCCACATCCTTCCTATTGTGTGGAGATGTGAACTGCACCCAGTACTGCAAATGTGGCCAAACAAATATTTTATACAATTACAACATCAGATGCAAACCACTTTACCCAACATTGTGACCGATGAAGGCCAGTGTTACATTTGTTTTCTTTCCCATCTGAAACTTTCCTGTTGCCATTTTCAGGGAGTTACTGATTGCACCATGATCCTTCTGTATATCAATGTCCCTCAGTATCCTAACTTTCTTCTTGAACTTGACATGACGACACACTTGTCCAGCTTAAACTCAATTTGCCATTTCTCTGCACGTCTTTTCTACTGATCTATAACCTTAGGTATCCTTGCTCATTAACCCCAACTCCATCAATTTTCATGTCATCTGCAATAATTATCTCTGTCACTTCCTTTCGTTTCAATGGTGTGAGAATCTGTCATCAGAGGGCAGAAAATCCCAGCAAGAGTTCACCCATTTAAGATGGAGATGAGCAGAGGGTAGTGACTCTGTGGGAATTCCTGACTGCAGAGGGCTGTCGAGGCTGGGTCATTTAGAGTATTGAAAACAGACTTGGTCAGATTTTAATTAATCAGGGAAATAAAGGTTTTGTGGAAAAGGCAGGTCAATAGACGAGAGGATCATCAGATCAGCCATGATCTGATTGAAGGGCAGAGCATCCTCAACTGGCCAAATGGCCTAATTCCGATCCTCCATCTCATGGTCTGAACTTAAACTCAATATGTCCTGCATAATATTATGGGTCTCTGCTCACAAAACAGCTTTATAATGGGATTATTAGATATTTATTATTACACAGCATTTGACCTGCATTAGACAATTTTGTTGATACCTCCTTTATTAGAGATTAGATTAGATTACTTACAGTGTGGAAACAGGCCCTTCAGCCCAACAAGTCCACACCGACTTGCCCAAGCGCAACCCACCCATACCCATTACCCTACATTTACCCCTTCACCTACCACTACGGGCAATTTAGCATGGCCAATTCACCTAACCTGTACATTTTTGGGCGATGGGAGGAAACCGGAGCATCTGGAAGAAACCTACGCAGACACGGGAAGAATGTGCAAACTCCACACAATCCTTGATTTGATGTTATAGAAAACCATCTCATTTTCAATCTAGGATTCCATCCATTACAGCCCTGATACTCATTAATTATCCAATCGGGATGGAGACCACTGTCACACACAGTTACTGAACTGCCCTTGCTACAAATACATTCAGTATCCTGACTAACCATATTGACATTACCATCACTGGTTGGTTCCTATAAAAGAATTCCCGCTGACGGTTGCTGCTGCGTGCTTATTCTCAGCTCCACTCAAATAAGACTCCAAATTTTGATCTTCAGTTCACATGAATGTCTCATTAATGCATTCAACTCATTCTTTCTTCACAGCTTGTTGGTTTTTTGGCTAGCCTGTCTCGATCCCAAAAACCCTTCAGTATTCACTTCACTGCAATGGTCATTCTGCAGCCACATCTCGAGAATGACACTTCGATCATATCTGTTCACTGTCATTCTATCTGCCTTATGGTGAATGCAGGGAGTCATTCCTAAGTAGAGGGGGGTTGGCAATATGGGTAGAGGTTACAGAGATAGGGAGGCTTACAGGGGCTCGAAGATGTTAGAGTTAAACAGAGTTACATTTGGTCAAGAATGTCAGTGGGACAAAGCCGTTTGGGGATTGGAGGAATTTACAGAGAGAGAGAGTGCTGTTTCAGATTCTGGAGATAGGGATAGGAATGGATATAGGTTAGAGGCAGGCACAGACAGAAGGTCATAGAGGCATAGTCATAGAGATGTACAGAATGGAAACAGACCCTTCGCTCCAACCTGTCCATGCCAAACAGATATCCCAACCCAATCTAATCCCACCTGCCAGCACTTGGCCCATATCCCTCCAAACCCTTCCTATTCATATACCAATCCAAATGCCTCTTAAATGTTGCAATTGCACAAGCCTCCACCACTTCCTCTGGCCACTCATTCCACACACATACCACCATCTTTGTAAAAAAAGTTGCCACTTAGGTCTCTTTTATATCTTTCCCCTCTCACCATTAAGCTATGCTCTCTTCTGGACTCACCAACACCAGGGAAAAGACTTTGTCTATTTACTCTGTCCATACCCCTCATAATTTTGTAAACCTCCATAAGTTCACCCCTCAGCCTCTGACGCTCCAAGGAAAACAGCCCCATCCTGTTCAGCATCTCCCTATAGCTTAAATCATCCAACGCTGGCAACATCCTTGTTGACCTTGTCTGAACCCTTTCAAGTTTCGCAACATTCTTCCAATTGGAAGGGGACCAGAATTGTACGCAATATTCCAACAGTGGCCTAACCAATGTCCTGTACAGCCACAACATGACCTCCCAACTCCTGTACTAAATACTCTGACCCATAAACGAAAGCATACCAAACGCCTTTTTCACTATCCTATCTACCTGCGACTCCACTTTCAAGGAACTATGAACCTGCACTCCAAGGTCTCTTTGTTCAGCAACACTTCCTAGAAGCTTACCATTAAGTGTACAAGTCCTGCTAAGATTTGCTTTCCCAAAATGCATCACCTCGCATTTACATAAATTAAACTCCATCTGCCACCTCTCTGCCCATTGGCCCCATCTGGTCAAGATCCTGTTGTAATCTGAGGTAACCCTCTTCGCTGTCCACTACACCTCCAATTTTGATATCATCTGCAAACTTACTAACTGTACTTCTGATGCTTGCAACCAAATGACAAAATGTAGAGGACCCAGCACCGATCCTGTGGCACTCCACTGGTCACAGGCCTCCGGTCTGAAAAAATACCCTCCACCACCACCCTCTGCCTTCTACCTTTGAGCCAGTTCTGCATCCAAATGGCTAGTTCTCCCTGTATTCCGTGAGATCTAACCTTGCTCATCAATCTACCATGGGGAACCTTGTCGAACACCTTACTGAAATCCATATAGATCACAACTACCGCTCTGCCTTCATCAATCCTCTTTGTTACTTCCTCCAAAAACTCAAACAAGTTTGTGAGACATGATTTCCCACGCACAAAGCCACGTTGACTATTCAGAATCAGTCCTTGCCATTCCAAATACATGTACAACCTGTCCCTCAGAATTCCCTCCAACAACTTGCCCACCAATGACATCAGACTCACCGGTCTATAGTTGTCTGGGAGTTTCACGGTGTTTCAGGGAGAAGAGTATTGTACATACTAACAGCAACATGGAAGGTTGCAGTGACTGAAGACGTTTAAAGATATAAGAAGGGTTCGAGGCTCTGGAGGCGACGTAGATAGGAAGACAATGGAGAATGCCAGGTTCCTGGGTTGGAGACAGTTACACAGATGGGGTCGGTTGCACAAACTGAAAGCGGTTCCGTTGGTCGGGAGGGTGGGGGGGCGGGCTGGGGGTGATGTTTAAATAGATGAAGATCGAAGAATTGGTGAAGGATAAGGAGATTACGATTTTTTCACAGCTAAAGAAGGATTGTAGCAGCTGGAGACGTTTGCACAAATAGGGACAGATGAAGAAGTTAAAGACAAATACATTGACCTGGAGGGTGGTGTTGGTAGGAGGAGCTTACAGGGATAACCAGCACTGTCGGGGTTTATAGTGATGAAGGAATTTAGTGTCTACTGGAAAAACGTAAGTATTTGGGTGTTAGGGATTGGAAAACCTGACAGAGACTGAGAACATTGTGTGGATTAGAGGTGATTCCAAACAGAGGAAGGATTATTGTGACTGGAGGATATTACATGGGCCAGGATTGATGCCTGAGATCCTCTGTGCTGTCTCAGTGAGGACCAGTACAACAGAGGTGAGAGCAGGACTCTCACAAGATGCTGGGAATGAAGCCTAGAATGTTGCTGTTCCCTGCCCAGCACTGCGTCTATGTCCTGTCTTCGGGGTCTGAATACAGAAGGCCACTAACTCCTCCCTGTGCTGTTTACTGTGAGTGATCTTACCGGCTGCAGGATTTACTGAAGGCTCCAGATCTCACTGTCCATGTCTCTCTAGCTAACCAATTGTCTTCAATGTGGTGATGGACGGGAATTAGGAATTCAGCTAAGTCAGGAACATCCTGATTACCTTCTAGAGACAGAGAAATAGAGAGAATGGGAAATTAGATTGAGGCAGTGATGATGACTCATGTAGAGTAGCACTGAGTCCAACAGAGACCTGGAAAATCCCAGTATCGATCTATGGCCTGTGCTGCTGCATCTCTCTGGAGTGGAGAATTCTGTTGGCTCAGTATCTCAGACCAAATGCAGGAGTCAGAGGCGCTGATAGAGGCAGCAATTAGAACCACACAGTGAGTTATATCGCCAGAGTGCAGCAGGTTTTCAGAATCAAACAATAGTGTCAGAAGAAGTGGGTCTGCTGCAGCGTGAACTGCTACCAGTTCTCAGGGAGAAGTCAGCTATTTTATTGGGATGGTACATTGGTGGAGCCAGTGCCCTGGTCAATCATATGACCAGGATTATGCAGAGTGCTTTAACTGACACACATGAGGAGGGACAGGGTTCAGCTGAAAGGAAATCCCAATTCTACGGGGAAAGGTTGAAATATTGAAACATGGGGATGTGGTTGAGGAGAAACAGAAAGGAACAGGAAGAAAGTTAGTTTAAATAACATTGTACATCAATGTTATTTGATGAAGAAAATATGTGGCCTTAGATTATCAATCAGTCGTAGACCAAATTCTGGGTAATAAGGGTCAGAACACAGAAGTGGAAGGGCAGTGTTAAGGCTCCATTACAGCATTACATTGTGAGACACTACACTAACAGGGAATTATTTGAATTTGGAACAAAGGCACTTGGATAATTGAGAGGGGATTCAACTTTCCTCTCTCATCATCGCATTGATGATGGGCCACAGACGAAGCTGACACTCTCCCGCTCTTAGGGGGAGTCTGTCGGTGGCTGTACAGACCGATGTGGCCTTCCACAGACTCTGTGACACTTGGGTAGGAAGGTGGCCGTGGGAAGTGGGTATTTGGGGCGTTGGGCTGACAGCGCGCTTCCTGTTCTGTTTTCTCCTGGAGTTCCCACAGTAAATCCTAATACCTTTTTTTCAGATCTCCCCACCAACTGTGATTGCACATAGACGGCCTCATTGACCTTTCAGAGGCCCTATTCTCTCCCTCGCTATACGTTAGCCCCTGTTGAAACTTGTCAAAATGCCCCTGAAATTTCAAATATCCCTCATCACCAACAGTCTCCCACACCATTATCTATTCTGCTATTTATGCTCACACCAAAATACAGAATCCAACAGATTTAAAAATATTCTGCTTCTATGAAACCATGTGTCTCCCATTGTTTCTAAGCGTCCAGTTATCATTAATTGTCATATCCTTTATAATACAGTCCAGCATGTTCCCGACTTACTGTCAGACTAACACCGTTTGGTTTCAGGCTGACTGCACAAAGGGCTTTGGGCGGCATATTCAACAAAAACATCGTGGGAAGGTTCCTGTGCTGTATTGTTCCGTGTTCTATATAACTCTTTAAAAATTATGCATTAAGGAAGGATCTGGACTGAGAAAAGACTCGGGCCTCCCAGGGATGAAAGAGAGAGAAAGGGGTTGTGGGGAGGTAAGAACAGGGAAGGGGTATTGGGGTGGTAAGAACAGGGAAGGGAATACAGTGTGTAAGAGGGAGCATGAAAAATAAAAGCAAGCAGGAGCATAGGAATATCTGAGTGATGTTTGTGATGGAGGCCACATATACAAGTGGAATAAATTAACAGCACATAGCTTAGGGACATGCAGTAATGAAACCCTCATTTGAACATGAATGGAAGGAATAACAACAAACTATCACATCAGGTTAAAATACACATTATTAAAGGTGGCGAAGGTTGGACAATGTTAAAGAGATTGTCATGGAGGACAGCGATGAAACAGAGCAACGGATGGACATGGATTCAGATCCACAGTTAAGGGATCACACCAGGGCCTGATCAATGAACCACAGCAAAGCAAGGTCAGTATTGAATTATACATGAATACTCAATAATATTCACCTCTGAACTAATTTCATCATCCTTCATTGTAAACTCTCTGGCTGGACCTTGTAGCTGAGAAGATAGCACAGAACTGGAATCAGAGAAATACTTCACTTTTCATTACTTGCATTTCTCTGCAAAATGAGATGACAAAAGACACATGTTCAGAGACATTCAGAATAAACAAATATATCTCCTGGTTTGAGTGCTAAACATCCACCTGTTAAAGGAGTTTTCACCATCAATTCCGGACGGGAATTTACAAATGATTTGAGAGATCTCGTAGTTTCATGACAAGGTTATGTTGTAGAGACGATGAGAGAGATTTGATAGATGCATCCCATTTTAAGATATTTTTCTAACGGCCAATTTTGTTCTTACAAGGATTATTTGGAAACAAAAGGTTGGAATACAGGGAAAAAAATGTTATTCATGAACAGACCCAATCGTCTGTAATCACTGAATTTAATGGCGAGGGTAACTACCCGGCATGCTCCGCGGTGTTGAATGCGCTCTATACTCACGACGGGCGAGGGCAGCACATTGGCAGTACCGAATTTATCTCCGTGGGAAATGGGAAGATATGCGCTTTTCCACAAGGTAAGGCTGCAGGAGCTGGAAAGCGTTTATAAATCATTTCAGCGAGAAGCGAGCACATTGAAAAATAACGTAGTGAAATGTATAGCAGTTCCGAGGTGAACAGCCGCCACCCGGATCCATGGCGTCACAGTGCGGGGGCGGGGCCTGAGGTTGACCCATGCAGATGCTGAAAATCTGATAGTAAATCAGACAGTGCTGGAGGAGGTCAGCAGGTCTGGCAGGAGATGTGGACAAAGACATAGGGTGAACCATTCCAGTCCTGTGTGCATCTTCTTCAGAACCCATTACCCGGGTGCTGCAGTGTCCTCGGCCATAGCTTTATATCAGCTTCACTCTCAGGTGATCTTTAAAACAAACAGCAGTCTACCTGAATCTCTGGATTTTTCTACAGGTGACATTTTTAACCAACCTGTTCAGACGTGTCATGTCCCACTTGTGAAGCAGGTGGTGGCTTGAGAATCCAGGCCTTCTTAGTTAGAGGGGAGTTCCTCAAGTTCGAGACTTTGGCCCAACCATCTTCAGCTGCTTCGCCAATCTCTTTCCCTTCAGAAGTAGGGATGTTGGTTGACGATTGGACAATATTCAGCATCATTTTCAACTGCTTTGATACTGATGTAGCGCATATCCATATGTTCAGGTTGTAAGTTTGCTCACTGAGCTGGTAGGCTTGTTCTCATTGAGAATAATCTTACAACCTGAAGTTCAATCTAAGCTAAAAATGTTCTCAAAAATCGCATACCCACAAGTAGCAAGACCTGGCCAGCATCTAAAATCTGCACAAGTGGCAAGTAACAGCTGTATCACATCCATGTCTGGCAAAAACGATCTTCAACAAGAGAAAATCTGAGTATCCCTTGTTGACATTCAACAGCAATATCATTGTTGAATCCTCCATGAGTAGCATTCCGGGGTGCAATATTGATGAGAAACTGAACAGGACTGTTCATACAACTTTTGGTGCAGGATCAGGGCGGAGGTAAAAAGTCTTGCAGCGCTCAACTCACGTCCTGACTCCCCACCTTACAAGATTTAAGTCAGGTGTGATGCGGAATCCTCTCCACTTGCCTGGTTGAATGCTGCTTCAGCAACACAAGAAACGGCACGGTGGCACAGTGGTAAGCACTGCTGCCTTAAAGCGCCAGAAACCCAGATTCAATTCCCACCTCAGGTGACTCTCTGTGTGGAGTTTGAGCACTCTCCCTGTGTCTGCGTTGGTTTCCTCCAGATGCTCCTGTTTCCTCCCACAATGCAAAAATGTGCAGGTTAGGTAGATTGGTCATGCTAAATTGCCCGTAGTGTTAGGTGTATGGGAATGAGTCTGGGTGAGTTGCGCTTGGGGCGAGTCGGTGTGGACTTGTTGGGCTGAAGGGCCGGTTTCCACACTGTTAGTAATCTAAGCTTGTCAATATTTGGGACAAAACAGCACTTTTGATTTCCTTCATCACCATTGATGTCCTGTAGCAGCGAAGGCTCTCATCTCTTGTGTAACATCCTTCTGTGAAGGGGGCTGTGCTAGTCACCAGTTGGCGGGGTACATTCTGCAATAGGTTTGCACCTCAGGATACACAATGTCCCAGGTTCCTTTTTGCATTTGATGGTGCTTTTTGCATCTTTCGAGATGATTGGACCATTTGTTTGGGAGGAGGTGTGGAATAGAGAAAGGATGTCTTTCTGAAAT